>NC_047677.1:25372129-25972129 GCF_011762505.2 Arvicanthis niloticus | reverse complement strand
GATTCATTTCAATGGGTAGAGTGCCAGGCTTGCCTGACATGAAGCCTGGGGTTCAATCCCCAGCACCAAATAAACTAGGCCTAGTGGCACACACCTGTAATTCCAGAATTGAGGTGGTAGAAGCAGGAGGATCCAGAATTCAAGGTCATCCTCGGATATATAGGAAGATGAATACCAGCCTGAGATACAGGAGACCCTGGTTCAAGGTCATGGGCAGGATAAAGAGCAGAAACAGCTGTCTGGGGCATTCTCTCTCTGCTTTTTGGCTGCCAAGGCATGAGTGACTCTGTTCCCCAAACCCTCCCTGCTCTGCTGGACTGACGCTTCCCAAAGTGAGAGGCTTATCAAAGTGTGCCTTCCTCAGGTCGTTTCTGTTAGCCATTTGGTCATAGCAACCAGAAGCCTGTCACTTCTGGTAATGATACTGCTCACCACAGGGCCAACATGCTCCTTACCTGCTGCACCCCGGCCCTGCAGTGGGGAAAACCCTATGTCAGAACCCTGCTCCTTTGCCCTGTGGGGCAGGGTGCACTGACCTGGAACCTGGGCCTGCGTTGTTTGCCAACTACCATCTTCCAGCCACCATGATTAGCTCCCCCAACCTCTCTGAGGGGTCTTCACTGTCATCTTGCCCTCAGGAAGAGGGTGTGATGGAGAACTCCTGAGACCACTGCCTTCTACCTAGTATGTGTGCGAGGCTCCCAGAGTGATGAGTGACCACAGAGACTGATGATGCAATGGGGGATGCTCTGCAGCCTCTAAGAGAACTGAGGAAGGGCTGGGGCAAGGGCTCTACTTAGTAAAGTGCCTGGTGAGCAAACATGAGGAACTGAATTCAAATCCTCAGACTCCATATGCAAAAAAAGCTAGACATGGTGGCGTGTACTTACAGTCTCAGCACTGGGACAGGAGAGGGAGGGAGACACGTGGATTCCTGAAGCCAGGCAGCCCAGCCCAGTTGATAAGTCTCAGGCTCAGTGAATGGTCCCATCTCAAAGAGTAAAGACAGAGAGCAATGGGGGAAAGACGTCTGTGGTTGACCTCTGCTCTCTACACATATGTGCACATGTGCAATTTGTGTGTGTGTGTGTGTGTGTGTGTGTGCATACACTAGCAAACACCTATACCATAAAGTACAACACAGACAGAAACACACTAGAGGCAGGACAAGGCAAATCTTCAGACCACTCAAATGCTGAGAGCCACACCAGCAGGAGGCACTCAAAGCTGTCTGTGGCCATCCCAGTCAGCAGTGGCACCTGGCCATGGGTAGAAAGCCATCCCCACAGTGGAGCTGCAAGAGGAGGAAGTGTGTGCTTCTGTGTCTCATGGAGGTATCAGTGTCTGTGCACAAAGAGGTCTACCCCTTGGTGTGGGCCTCTTGGGGCAAGGGCCTGAGAACAGGGTGAGGGGCCACCTCTGGGGAGTGACACAAAACAGTTGGAACATTTCCTAAGTTTCTAGCTTTCCCTCCTCCTCCTCCTCCTCCTCCTCCTCCTCCTCCTCCTCCTCCTCCTCCTCCTCCTCTTCTTCATCCTCTTCATCCTCTTCCTCCTCCTCCTCCTCCTCCTCTTCCTCCTCCTCCTCCTCCTCCTCCTCCTCTTCCTCTTCTTCTTCTTCTTCTTCTTCTTCTTCTTCTTTCCTCCTCTTCCACCACTTCATCCCCCTCCTCTTTCTCCTTCTCCTCCTCTTCTTTCTCCTCCTCCTCCTCCTCCTCCTCCTCCTCCTCCTCCTCCTCCTCCTCTTGTTCCTCCTCCTCTTTCTCCTCCTCCTTCATTTTCTGAATGTTAGGAAAATAAGAGGTTGGCAGTGGTCGGGGCTGATTTCAGCAAGGTTTTTCTCCAGGCTTCTGGAAGCAGAGTGTGGGCCATGGCCCCTCACCTCACAGCTCACTCTAGGGACACCTGGCCTGCAGGAGGGCACAGAAAAGAATGTGCACACCTCCTGTGACCTCACCTTCCCTTGCTCGTGCTCCACCCTCTCTCCTCTCTCCTCTCTCCTCCAGTATCCCTGCCTTAGCTGTGGACTCAGGCCTGAGCGTTCTGTCCTTTACCACAGGCTAGGATCCCAGGATCCGTTTCAACCCTCACCTTTGCCCTGGCCAGTGATTCACTGTCTTCTCTCTCTCTCTTTCCTTCTTTCCTCCCTGTGTGGCTCTCCCTCTGGCTCCTCCTTGTCCCTGCCTTTGACTGATGGGTTCCTCGGACAGAACTTGGTAAGTGAGGGCAGAGAGGCCTGGGGGTGGGGTGGGAACAGAGAACCTTCAGCAGACACTCCCAGCTCCTCAGTGCTGTGGTCAAGAGGCCAGGGTTCACAGGAGACAGCTATTGCTGTCGCCTGTTTAGAACTGTCATGCTCCATTGCCTTTGCTATTAGTGTCCTTTCGGGCATTTAATTGGTCCCCTCCAGCTGATGGGATGGATCCTACCAGAGAGACCTTAAAATTCTGCAGTCCAAGAGGCTCAGAGTAGCACTGTCTGTACAGCAGGCTCCTGGAAGCTGTTCTGGGCTGGGGGCTCTGGAGTGCCCTCCCAACCTGCCGTGACCCCAGAATAGGCTGAACGGGGCTGAGAGTGCTTGGCCCCCAGATATTGTTCACAATCTCTATTCTAGAGACAGGAGAGTTGTCCCTGGCTCTGAGAACAGATCGGCAGAAGTGCCTCACCTTGCTAGTCCAGTAAGATGCTCCAGAGCCCGCCCCAGTGGGTCAGGTGCCTGACCCCTGGCTTCTGTAGCAACTCAGAATCCCTGCCCTGGTGGAAGGGACAAAGTCAGCTCTGCATTGAAAGGCTCATGGGGCCAGAGATGCCTGGTGGTCCCCTTTCACCATGAAGATCTAGCAGAAGGGAGTTCCCCAAAATCTCAGGTTCATGATAATGCTGTAGACCAGTGTTCAACCACAAGGGGCCTGTCTATTCGGGTGGAGCATCAGACGGATTGGTTACATAGGAGCCAGAAAAACATCTCAGGTTGGTGATCACTAAACATCTATAGCCAGGGTCAGACAGACACACCTGACGGGGTACACACCCCATGGAGAGGAGTTCCCAGGAACTCAAGTCAGCAAGTTCTACCTCCGCTTCACTTCAGCCTTGGCTCCAACCCCCTGAGCTGAGATCACGTGGTCTTGAGCCCCGCCTCCACTCCCATGAGCCTCCTTGCCTAGTATGCATAAGGACCTACAGGAAAAGTGAGCAGGGTAAAATACTGAGGTAGAAGAAAAGTCTGCACGCTGAACCCCAAAACAATGGACTAGTGTGGCTGACGCAGCAGCCCCAATGCAGGTCTCTGGGGTGTGAGGAACACAGTAGTGTTCTTTGTTTGCTAGATTCCTCGGTCACCCCCATGTCATGCATGTCAGCTCAGCGCTCTTCTTAACACAATTTTCCTGTCCTCTTCAGTCCCAGCCCACCGTAGCCACCTCATTTATTTTTTTTCTTTCTCTGCTTCCCGGTTCTCACTTCTCCCTTCATCTCCCCTGAGTCTTTTATTATTATTATTATTATTATTATTATTATTATTATTATTATTATTATTTTTAATTTTACATTCACTTGTTTACTCTGTGATGGAGAGGCCTGCGGGTGTCACGACATGCGTGTGGGAATCAGAGGACAATATGTTGGAACCACTTCTCTTCGATTATGTGGGTCCCAGGGATTGAACTCATGTCTTTGGGCTTGGTGGCAAACCCATCTACTGTCTAAACATTGAGCCATCTCTTCAGCACTCCCTGCAGGTTTTAATTCTGGCAGATTCCTCTTTTTCTTTGGCACCCCTTAGTGGAGAAAGGGCCAGGAGGTAGGAAATGAACCAGGCATGGAGCGGGACACAGGGTGACAGAAAGAGCCAGAGGAGGCTCCTTGGGCCTTAGAGGTGGAGATGGAGCTGAGCAGCAGGCGGGAAGACCCTCCCCAGTTCATTCCGCCTTGCTGCACTGCAAAGCGAGGTTGCTGGCGTCACCCTCCAGTATTCTCTACTTCTCAGTCTGGCTCCACCCCTTGACCTTCTGCACCTTTGCAAATGTCTTCTTCACTCTCACACAGGGTCTGAACAGCATGTTCGAGGTGTACCTGGTGGGCAACAACTCCCACCACTTCATCATCTCCCCAACCTCCGTCCAAGGGAAAGCGGACATCCGCATCCGAGTGGCAATCCCGCTGGACTACGAGACCGTGGACAGATACGACTTTGATGTAAGCTTCCTTCACCATCTCCTGGGGCCATCTGGGGAGGTTGAAGGGAAGGCTAAGGAGGGTGGAGTAGCATCCCCTAAGTCCTGCCTCCCAGCTCTCCTCATTTCCCTAGGGATCTGTCCCAGAGAAATGACAGAGATGGCAGGATTAGGACATGCCTAGGAATAGGAGCAAAATCACCAGACCCGTCTCTGGTGTCCCTGCGGTCCATCCTGGCCAGCACAGTCCAGCCCCCAGAACCACTCCTTCCCTGAAGAAGGACCTGTGACAGGGCCCATAGAATACAGTTGGCATCAGCCTTGACTCTAGCAGACGCTCCTGGTTAGAACCAGCCAAAGCACAGAGAGGTCTCATGGGAGACAGCGAAAGCTCGGGAGATACGTGGGCGCTCATGCACCTCTGCTCTGTAACCCCAGCTCTTTGCCAACGAGAGCGTACCCGACCACGTGGGCTATGCCAAGGTGAAGATTACGCTCATCAATGAGAATGACAACCGGCCCATCTTCAGCCAGCCCCTCTACAATGTCAGCCTGTATGAGAACATCACCGTGGGAACCTCCGTGCTGACAGTCCTGGTAAGTCCCCATGTCCACGGGAGGGCCATAAGCTCTTGGATATCCCCAGGGACACTGCGCATCTGGGTATCAGAGCGTGTTGGTTGGTGAATGATTGTATCCAGACCCTTCTTGGAAAAGGGAGAATGGACCAGCCAGTGGAGCAATAAAATGGAGAGGGATACTTCAGTTTTCTTTATTTTCCCCAAAAGGCATGCATCCCAGATGGTCCAGGAGACCTAGAAACCCCATGTAAGCAATGGACTGGGTATGAACCATCTCTGAAGAGACTGACCCTCTCTGTTTCTGAGTACAGCAGGCTCCTTGAAGCTGCCTAGGAACCCTTTGACCTTTGACAAGCCCCCATCCTCACCTAAGGTTACTGTGTGTAAGCCAGTAGAGGCTCTTGACTGCAAGAGGCAGAAAGTATCAGCTCATTTAACTTGACATTACAAGTTAGTTCAGGCATGGCTGTATCCAGGTGTTCATAGAAACAATAATCTGTCATTAGTAGCCAGCTTAGCTTTTTTTTTTTTTTTTTGGTTTTTCGAGACAGGGTCTCTCTGTGTAGTCCTGGCTGTCCTGGAACTCACTCTGTAGACCAGGCTGGCCTCGAACTCAGAAATGCACCTGCCTCTGCCTCCCAAGTGCTGGGATTAAAGGCGTGTGCCACCACTGCCTGGTAACTCCAGATTTCTTACCAGTTTATCAATGCTAGTGGAGAAAAAAAAAATTTTTGGTAGCCCCAACCAGTGTCCTAGAACTGACCTCAACATGTTCGTCCTGGCACCAAGTGTCATGATTCTGACATGCCAGCTATGGGTCACACTTTCCTTAGCAGAGCTAGCCCTTCGAGGTTGGTTCTATTTGGATTATATGGGCTGACGATGTAAAAGGAGCATGCATTATAAAGCTGAAGCGGCCGCCGAGCAGGTCAATACAGTAGATGCTGCTACCCAGGGTAGATGCTGATGCCCAGGGTCCGACTCATCACAGGCAGTCAATAAATGTTAGGTTACCACATCCTATGAATGAGAGGCCCACAGAGGCCTTGCTGCCATGTCTTGCTCCAAGCTGCTGTTGCCTGCCATTGCGGGGGGGGGGGGGCCTCCCCCACCCTGAAGTGTGTTTACTCTGCAGACAGATGGTCTGGAGCAACATTGTGCCCCCAGGCCTTTCCATCTGACAGTTATTAATATTTCAAACAGATGTTTAGCTAGTCAGGTCGTCAGATGGAAACCCTGAGCCTGCTGCGGCTGTTCTCCGAATCCACTGCTTCCCAGCCCAGGGCTCCCCCAGTCTTTACTGCAGTGCCTGAGCAATATATCACCCATCGCCTTGGGCTCCCGGACCCTCCTCTAACCACCTAGGTCCAACCCAACAAGATGTACAAAAGGCTCCAGCCTCCTGGGCTCCAATATGTGTCTCACACACACCATGGAATGTCAAAGGGAAGGGTGCCAGTCTGAGATAAAACCAGGCAGGAGACAGTGGCCATGTGCATAGGTCAAGGACTGTGTGACAAAGAATTCTCGTTTGTGATTCAGGCCGGGTGGTAGCAGGGCACTTGTTCCTGGAGTCCTTGCTGGGAGCAGAATTCTTTTTGTATTTGGCAATGCTTGTAGATGAACGTTTCTCCACCTGTCCAGTGCTGTGACCTCGTGTTGTGGTGACCCCCAACCATGAAATTCCTCTGTTGCCGATTCCTAATTTTGCTACTGTTACAAACCCTAATGTAAACATCTGATATGCAAGATCTCTGATCTTCAGCCTCCGGGAAAAGGTCATTTGATTTCCAAGGAGGGTCTGGACCCCCCGGTTGAGAACCTCTGCTGTAGATGGTGGAAGAGTTTGGAACACCTTAGGGCTGAAATTGGGGCACGAGCTGAATAGTCTGTCAGTCTCTGGTGACCATGAGTTAAGCCCTTCAAGCTAATTTTCCCAGAGCGTCAGTAGGCCCGAGTCTGCTACAGACCTACCTAACACCGCCTCTAGTCCCGCTCGCTCTCCTCCCTGCCTTTCTTGGGGTTGCTGACGGTCTCTGCACATGGCTGTCAGAAATGGCCATCCGCTGCCTTCACTCTTCACCACCCCAGCCTCACCGTCCCGATTCCAGGACTGTGGAACCACGAAGCTGTGGGGCTCTTAGACGTGGTGCTAAGCTGTGGATTTCAGTCTCAGACTTTTGCTGAGGGCTGCTTCGTCCCTGTCCCTCTAAGCTTGTGTTCATGGCCTCACTAAATTTATCTGAAAAATGGGTATGACAGACCCAAAGTTGTGGCGATGGAAGTTACAAATGCAGCCATGAGTGGCCCCCACAACTGTCAGCTCTCTGTCACCCCAAGGTGCTACCCAGCTCTGGGCCTATGGTGTTCCCTGACCACAGCCCTGCCTCCACCCTCACATTCAAGCACAACCCTTATTTTGGCCCCGCCCCCTTTAGATCTTGGCCCCACCCCCTTTAGGTTTGCCTGCCTCTGAAGTGGCCACCGTTACAGCTGCCTGCTCAAAGACCGTAAAATTCCTTTTCCCTGACCTTTTCCATGGTGTTATTAAAATGTTTCATGGGCAGTTGTGTCAAGAAAAAAATTATAAAGGAAAAGGAAGATGTTTTAATTTGCACCACAGGCTGAGCAGAGCCTGCTGCAAGGGGTTTGCCCAGCCCCCACCTGCCACCTGTGCTGGGGAAACCATGGCATGACAATAGCCAGGGGGAGCTAGCTGTGGCCACGAGTCTGGGGATCCTAGGTGGACCAATGGAGCCCAGCCTCTCATTTCTCTGCTGGCTGGGTTTCTGGAGCCCTGTTTAGAGGTCTGCAGAATGCCGTGTTCTCCACTGTGTTAGAGAGCAGGGACCCGGAGGCCAGAGTATGACCTTGAGCCCAGTTCTGGTTGCTTGCTTGGGTCATCCCTTAGGAATACTTCCTGGGGCTGCTGCCAGACCTAGTGCCCAAAGCACTTGTGCTGGGGACAAGGATGATGGGGATGCCTGGGTGGGATGGCCTCTGAGGACCAAGTCCTGTGTCCTTTAGAGTGGATATGGGGCATATGACCTTGATGAGGGTCAAGGACTTCTCTGAGAAAGAAGCACTAAAGTAGACATTACCAGATAACCAAGGAGAGAGGAGGACATTCTGGAGAGGGAGACCAGACCGGCATGTGCAAAGGGCCTGTGGTGAGGGGTGTGGTGTACACGGGGCTGGAGTCCTGCTTCTTCAAGGCCAGAGCCCTCAAATGTCTCTCTTCCTTGTAAATTGGCATTTACACCAGGAAGCCCACTGGACTGATCATGCCCTTTCGGGTTCTCTGTGGGCGGCATTTGACTGACTGGGAGGGTCATTGTAACCTTGTGCAGTGCAGAGTACCTCCCAGCTACAGACAGGTAGGCCTCAGGGAGGCAAAAGCAGGCTTCTGTCTCACTCTGTCTTCCAGTACACTCAGATGACGCTTCTGTGATCTCTGGGCCGTAAGTCACCCAGGAGGAACTAGACTCCTGTTTTCCGGTCACAGGCCACTTTCTTTGGGACTCTGCTTCCTTTTCTACACAGTGAGAGAGAAGTGCTACCTTGGCCACCAGGATGATGCTAGGGCATGAATGGTAACGGGGTATACACATAGCATCTTATATTATGGTTGGCTTATCTGCCACCCCGAGAGCTGAGGGCAAGCGTTAGGTTTTCTATGGTAGACTTGGTAGTGACAAGCTGTGAGACCTCAGTTTCTTCCTCTGAGCCCTGGGGGTGCTTCCTGCTGAGGAGGGCGGTTGTAAAGGTGAATGGAGAGCTTCCTGCAGATTCTCAGCTCATTCAGGAGAGCTCCGGTCATACCAGGTCATACCAGTGTTCTCAACAGAGTTTCCCCACAGCATAGGTCCCCACTAGGTGTCTCCCTTGGTGTCCTGGTCCTGCCCCAGCAATGCAGTCACTGAGCCTCTATAGGCCCCAGTGACATGCAAGGAAGGTATTCTGTTCCATTTCACTCAGCCCCAGAGGCAGGGGTAGCTCCCTGGCTGGTGAGTCTCACTCCTGGCTATAAGAGTCCCACCCTCCCAAAGCCCATATGCCCACTGCCTCTGGAGCCTCTCATCTGCTCTGCTCCTTTCTCTCCAGCCTCTTGTCTGGAAACTTGGGGAAGAAGCCCATGATGACCTAGACTTCCTGAGCCCAGAACTAACCACATTCTCCCCAGTCAAGCTGGCCTTTCCACTCTGTTTGTTAACACAGAGTCCCTATGCTCTTTGACTTCTCTGCCTCCGCAGCCTGCTTCTTCTTCTTCCTCCTCCTCTGCCTCTTCTTCCTCCTCTTCTTCCTCCTCTTCCTCTTCTTCTTCCTCCTCCTCTTCTTCTTCCTCCTTTTCTTCTTCCTCCTTTTCTTCCTCCTCCTCTTCTTCCTCCTCCTCCTCACAGATACCAAAGGAAAAGGGGAAGTTTTATCATTGCCCCAGGCTGTCCTTGGTGGAGGCCAACTTCTATGCTGTACAGTCAGGCTCTGAGGGTAGACTTCTAATACAGCGGGCCTCTCCTATCAGCTGCAAGGCCTGGCTCCCAGCTCTATGAATGCCAGCAACAAAGCCTGCAGGGTCAGGGACTCCATGCCCTGTCCACTCCTTCTGTTGAGCCTAAGCAATTGAACTTAGAGCCAAGACAAGGAATCTGAGAAGGCCATTTCTTGCCTCTACTTCAGGTGGTGCTCCCTAAAACTCACCCCAGGTCCTCCCCATCCTTCTGTTCCCAGGAGGAGAACACATTGCTCCATAGCCTCAGTGGGGGACCTTCTAGAACTATATCAACTACTGCAGGAGGATGCTGCCTGAGAACAGAGCTCTGAAACCGGAGACCTAGGTTCCTGTCCTAGCTTTGCTGATGGCTGAGCCTGACCCTGTGTAGGTGCTCAGCTGTGTCCTGGTCCCACAGACTCCACAATGTGATGTGGGGGTGATGGACTAATAATCATGTCATAGTTAAGAGACAGGACAGGGCAGGAGAGGTGGCTCAGTGGTTAAGAGCACTGGCTGCTCTTCCAGAGGTCCTGAGTTCAATTCCCAGCACGCACACGGTGGCTCACAACCATCTGTAACTCAAGGGTATACAATATCCTTTTGTGGCCTCCATGGGTATGAGGCATGCATGCGGTGCATAGGTATACATGCAGGAAAACACCCCTACACATACAAATGCATAATTTTAAACAAGAGACAGAACAGCTCAAGCATGGAGTGCCTTGGGTGGGTGACAGCTTTGATTGTCATCCTCAGCTGCCCAAGCAACTTGAAAGCACTGAGCTCTACCTCCCCCCCACCCTTCCATTCTGACTCCCCAGCCTCCAGGTCTCCTCCCTTTGCACACAGAGCTCTTGCCTATGTCAGGCACAGGAACCCAACACACAGCCTCAAGGCACCAAACACAGTTGAGGCTAGCAGAGCCAGGGGGACGGGACAAGATTCCTGGAAGAGCAGAGAGCCCCACACTGCAGGGTGTGGGGCTTGTACAGTTGCTCAGGGACCTGGACTTCAAAGGTCCCTGTACTGCCTTAACCTAAAATTCTCCCCACTGTTTAAACAGAGCCCTTCAGCTCCTGCTGTGCAGGCCCTGCATATCAAAGAGATGGCTCGTCGGTTAAGAGCACTGGCTGCTCTTCCAGAGGTCCTGAGTTCAATTCCCAGCAACCACATGGTGGCTCATCACGATCTATAACGGGATCTGGTGCCCTCTTCTGGCATGCAGGTGTAGATGCAAATAGAGCACTATATACATAATAAATACATCTTAAAAAGAAAAGCAACTCAGGAGCTCTCCACAGCTCTTGCCCACTCCTGCATCTGCCAGCCAACCATCAGCTAACCCTCAGTTCCTGCCTGCTCAGCATATGGCTACTCCTGCTGTTCACATGAAGCTTTTCTCTGGGCTGATTGCCTTGTTAGAAATCACCATATCCTTACACTTTGTGGATTCTGTGGCCAGAGATACAGACACCCTCTGGGACTGGTAGGGCTCACCTCCACAGGACCCTCCTGGAGAAACTGGACATCCTAGCTGCCCCTAGACCGGGGGTTCTCCACATGTAGGTCACAACCCCTTTGGGGGTTGAATGACCTTTTCAGAGAGGTCTCCTAAGACCATCCACATCTCAGATATTTACATTATAATTTATGATTCATGATAGTAGCAAAATTACAATCATGAAGTAGCAATGAAAATAATTTTATGGTTGGGGGTCACCACAATATGGGGCAGTGTTTCAAAGGGCTTTAATGTCAATGTGAGGCATTAAGAAGGTTGAGGACCCCTGCCCTAGATACTCGCTGGCAGCTGAGTTTAAGCACTCTGGACCTGGGTTGGCATTCAATGCCTCAGCAAAGCAGGCCCTAACGATAGCCCTCACACCTGCTCTCCTGCATCCCAGGCCCTCCATCCTCCCTCAGACTCTCAGCCTTTCCTGTCCCAGTATCTGCTGTGCCTTCCCTCAGTTTATCCATCCTCTTGACTGTAAGAGCCAGCCCACTGTGCCCACCTCCAACAGGAAGCCCTCCAGCACACGCCCATCTCTCCTTCCATGCTCCCGCTCCCTCCCCCTCCCCCAGGCCTTTTCCTGTTCCCTGACAGGCTTCTTCTCAGGGATCTGCACATACAGTAGCTTTGAGTCCTGTGTAAGTGAGTGGAGGATCTAAGGAAACTTGCTGGGGGTGTGTGGCAGGAGAACGAGTGGCCTAAGGCCTTATGGAGAAACTGAGGCACAGATGGTAAACAGCATTACTCTAGGTTACTCAGTCAGTCAATGAAATTTTTTTTCAAGTGTGAATGCGTCCCTGGGCTGGATGCCCCAATGAGCCAGGTATTGACCTTCTGTGTGACCCTAGGCCAGTCTTGTCCCCTGTCTAGGACTTGGCTTCTAGTTCAGCCCAAAAAAGAGGTATCATCCAGACATCTTCTGAGGATTCCTCTGAGGGCAGGGAGGGCTTCAAAGAGGCAGGCTGAAGGCTAGGAACCAAGACTAGGGGACAGAGGTGGAAGCAGGCAGGGTAGAAGGTGAGCTATCAGCTACAGGAGAGCATGGTGAGAATTGAGGGGGACCTTTCTGCTGCCTGGATGGGAAGTGGGGGTCACCTTTCTCCCTGCATAATCCCTCCCCCAGCTCACCTGGGATCTGGGTTTTACCTGTCAATCAAACCCACCTTGGTGCCACCCTTCCTCAACTGACCAGGTACTGTAGAGTGAAAAATTATAAAGACCATTTTATAAAATATATACAGGCTTTTTCTTTACCCCTAAACCTGAGCAAAAGAATGCAGGTTCCAGAAAGGGGAACTGAATGTAAGATTTCAGGTCTTCACTGCCCCGGGATATATTCCAGGAAGAGTACATTATCCCCGAGCCAGAGGACACTTGCTAGGTTAACATTCCTCAAGCCTCAGGGAAGAGAACTCACCTGTGGGTGGGGAAGGCCCAAAGCAGGAGACACATTCCTGACCACAAAGAGAAATGCAAGTCATCTGGGTGGTTCCAAGAACTAGCTAACTTTCCACTGTTCTTGGTTACCCCCCCCCCCAGGTCTTCCCAGTGTTACAGCCTGCTGATGTTCAAAATTTGTAAAGCAACCAATCATGTGTAACCGCTCGAAAATTCCTCCCTTTCTCCACCCCGTGCTATAAAAAGCCCTTCAACTTGCTGGTCTTTTGTCAAATTTCTGCTCCTGTGTGGGCAAGCAGTTTGACCTTGGCTAGCCAACTCTCCCTAATAAACCTCTGCTGATTGCATCCAGGTACGGTGTCTTGAGATTTTTGGGTGGCCGTGATTTCCCAAGATGGTCTCCCAAGTTTGGGAGTCTTCAATACCTTCATGGAGAAAGGGGCCCATGGGGCCCACAGACAGGGCAGCAATCACGCCTCTCTTTTCCCAGCAGGATCCTGGGGCAGGCTGCTGCCTCCTTGGATTCTGGACTCATGCTCTATGCCATGACAGACCAGGGTTCCTACCTTCTCAGTATCTCCTCAGGGTCACAGTCCAGGGTCTACAATGAGCAAGTGATCCTAGAGCTGACCCAGTGTCCTAATGTCTGTTCGAGGTGTCCACCAGCTGTCCCAGGCTTTCTAGAACAGCTCAGCTCCCTGCTTCTGATGGCTTCCGTTCAACTTGATTCTACCATGGCATACAGCTGCCAGCAGAAGTCACAGCGTGAATTATTAGTCAAGGGAGTCTGCTCCCTCAGCCCAATGGGTAGGCCCCATCTGGATAGTTTACCAAATCCCTCGAAAGATAGGGGGTCAACCTTGGGAAGACAGCCCTGCTATGGTAACTTAGAATCCCTCCCACCCCCCTACTCTTCATCAGCCCTTCCCACAGGTCCATTCCCCATTCCCCTCCCCTACCCCTCCCTCCAACCTTTACCACTGGCATCTTAATTGACCTCCTTGTTCTGGAAGCCCTAGAGACTGGAGACTCCAGCTGTGCTTAAACAGAACAAAATCTCTTCCAATTTCCCCACCGTTTAAAAGAAAATTGAATTCTTTATCTGCAGCCTGGGGAGGGGGAGAAGGGGGGAGAGGAGGAGGTAAGGTGATAAAAACAGGAAATAGCAGGTCACTGGCCCAGCTCCCAAGCTGACCTAGAAGCCCTTGTGGACACACGGGTCCCTCCTTTTGAAGGATGCCTAAGGCTATCCCTCGGGACCTCTTTAGTAGGCACTTGGTTCATGTCCTGTTGGAGTTTGTGTGTTGGAATATGTGTGGTGGGGGGAAACCGAGCCTCGTAGGCTGAGCTGCTGGAAGTGATTGACAGGTCGGAGTTCCTCTAGCTGTCAAGCCTCAGTGCTTCCGGACTGTGTTTATCGTCTTCATCTAAATATCCTAAAACCAGAATAGGATGGAGTTCCAAGTTAGGGCAAGGTGCTCAGGAGAGTTCTGAGCAGGGAGGCAGCTGGGATTGCTGGAGAGGAGGAAGTGAGGAAGGATGCCACTGGGATTTCCAGCTCCTGGGCTGTGTTCGGGTATAAAGCCAGGATCCCCCGACCCCCCCCCCCCCACACACACACACACACCCACCTCTGCTCTTGTAGTGCACCGGCCTGGTTGATGATGGTTCTCGGAAAATCACCTGAGCCAAGAGTCTAATCCCACCTGTGTCAACCCTAAGCCTTCCACCCCACTTCCTAATCAGCGTCACTGTAGTTCCTGAGCTCTGCAAATGTAGGGCTACCCACAGGTGACCTTGAGCAGTCCCTCACAAGGGACCTTGGTATCCTCTTCTAGAAAAATGAACGGACTCAGCTGAGTGCTCTCTTACCTCTCAGGCTGGCCTGTGATCACCTGCCCCCAGACGGTCCTCCTGCACCTAGAGTTTCAACCCAGAAGTCACCCTTCCGTAGGCTGGCCACTGATTGGTCCTTGCTCAGGCAATTGTACTAAGAACACCAGAGCAAAGAAAATGGACCCCGTGGGCAAAGGGACAGTGGATGGCTGTAAACGTGGCCAGGACTGGTGCACGTTCATAAATACCACAAACCAAAGGCCTTTGTCAAGGAGCTCTGGGCTGGGAGCTGGGAAGGTTCCCAGGCTAGGTGGGGGGAGGAGACTGGAATATTAGTCAAGAAGACCAACCAGGGCCTCAGATGAATTTGTCTAGACAGCGGCTGGAAGAACGGCTCGAGGTAGACTGATAGGTGGGGTGTGTTTGGGAGAAGTGGAGCTGGGGGCTCGGCTCAGAGTTGACCCAGCTGTGTAGCTGTGGGAGGGGCGGGAGCCATACTTTCTGCAAGTGTGGCTTTAGGAAGTCCTTTAGGTGCTGACTTACCTAGTGATTTCCAGACTTTGCTTTGGTGTGTTGTGTTGTGTTTTGTTTTGTTTTGTTTCAGAGACAGGATTTTACCATATAACCCTGGCTGGCCTAGAACTCACTGTCTACACCAGGCTGGCTTGAATTTACAATCTGTCTGCCTCTGCCTCCCATTGGCTGGGCTTAAAGGCACAGGGGCCATTTAATTTCTTGACCCCAGGACATGTCTTCATGTTCTGATGCCCCAGTATTTTCTATTCTATGCTACAGTGCATAATTTTTTAAAAGTGTGCTCATTAGAATGTAGTGTCTACCCTTTTGGCTTCCCCAGACCTCATTGGATGAGGAAGAATTGGGGGAGGGGTACACATAGTTGCAGAAGCATGCGTGTACTTCTGCTGCATGAGATTACAACATGACGTTTTCACCTATGAAATCCATGCCCGAGAAACACACAATCACATTACAGAGGGAAAAATCACACGTACACACAAAAATAATTTTTCATCATGTTTTTTAAAAGGTTATGGTTTTCTGTTGGGCCACACTGATGGGCTCTGGGCCATCAGTCAGGCACACCTACACTAGACTGATTTCACGAGCAGCTACTGGAGGGCTGGCCCAAGAACACCACACCTGCTCTGCCATAGAATGGTGATGGTGATGGTAACAGATTTTCATCCAGTCTTTGGCCACCAGCTTTATCCTGATCCTGCTACAGCTGAGCTGCGACGTTGAATGGTGTTTACCTCGAACCAGCAATGGCCAGTATAGCTGCCAGCAGCAGAAACACACTCCCCCCAACAATTGCTTATACCATACTGAGGTGTGTTTGTCAGCCATATAAATGCAATATGGTGGTGAGAAGCGTCGGGTGGTAGCTCTTCCACGTACTCTCCTTCCTCCTCCACAAAGCGCCTTCCATGTGTGTCAGCCATCATATCCCTACTAAGGGCAAAACAAGCTGCCTTGTTTTTATACAGAAGGACACTGACCAGATGTCAGCCGTGGAGGCGGTGTGAGCTTATGTCTCTAGGGTATGGTTAGTCTTCCCTTAAGAAATATTAAAGATTCTTTGAGGAGATTGGACTCCTCCCTGTGAAGCTGCCAAAACCTAGGGCTAGGTTGGGGAAATGACTCAATTGTGCTTCTTTTTGGGGTACAGAAACTTGCAGTTCAATTCTAAGAACTGGGGGTGGGGGCTGGTATAGTGGGCATGGTTATAAACCTATACTTGGTTAGAGGCATGGGGAAACAGAGACTGACAGATAACATAGGCTCACTGGCCAGCCACCCCAGTCTACTTGAGTTCCAGGTCAGTGGGAGACTATCTCAAAGACCAAAGTGGCAAGCCTCCCCTCCCCTACCACCTCCTCCTTCCACCCAAGAATGACAGTTAGGGTTGACCTCTCTGGCCTCCATATACATGTATGCACATACACACACACACACACACACACACACACACACACACCTCTAATGAGGCCACAAGATGGCTGTCACCTTTTATAACAGATCCAAAGTGGATTGCTTTACCCTCTTTACCGGCTCCTGCCTGCCAGTGGTCTTCCCACCAGCAGAGAGGCCAGACTGAACAGAAGTCCCCTATGGGCTCCCACTGTGTGCACAAAGCCCTTGCAACCTAGAATTTAGAAGATTGGGGTCTTGGACTGGTTGAATGATGGGGGACATTTTGCTCTGTAAGCCTCAATCCCCCTCTCTCAACGTCTGCAGAATGAGGATGTCCGAGCCCTCTGTCCTCTAGGCTGGGTTTAGAGTACTGGACTTCTCCAGTCTTTTAGGTTATTCTGACAGCTAGCTGGGGAGGGGGCAGGGGTGAGGGGGGAGAGCGGGGACAACCTAAAGGTCATGAGTCTGGGGCAGGACAGTTTCTTGGTTCCTAACAGGCACAAGATCCTATCCCCAAGCAGCCCTGGGTTAAAAACTCAGAAGAGTAAAGGGCTGGGAGCTAGAGATCCCTGCTAAGCTCAGATCTGGGGTGATACACACTACCAACCATGAACTCTGACCTTAATTTCTCATGTCATGTGGGACTGTAAAATCCATTAGGGCTCGGCAGGTGGAGTGATGGAGATGTCAGGCAGGCAATCGGGTGCGTATTTAATCTATCAGATGTGAGGCTTGCCATTCAGTGAGCCAACAAGAGAATGTAGAATCGATATGTTCATTAGCAAAGACATGTGTTGACCCAATCAGCACCCACCAACGACAGCAGGCACGGGGCATGTCACTCATGCGTCAAATCACCTCGGAAAGAGGGCATGGCCCTGATCATCAGTCCCCTTCCCCCAACATCCAGGTACCCCTCTGTAGCTTCCCACTTGTCTAAAAGGCTGCCTGTCACCTAGATAGCCCACAGAGGTGGGGGTAGGGAGTGGATGATTCAGGGAGGGGACCCAGTGGGCTAGCTGTAGCCCTGGATAGGCTGCTCCTCCAGGGGGTTGATTGGACTGTCTTTTCTCTTCCATCCCATCTCCTGGCACATGCTGGCCCTCTTAACTAAGCCTTGGACATGTGTCTGTCCCCACACCTCTCCTCTACCACGTAAGCCCAGCTTGATAACGGCTGTAGAGAGGTCCAAGTCTTTCTGATTACAGATGTCTCACACTGCCCAGCCAGTCCCCCTCCCATATCCCCAGGAAAATGGCTTTTCTGTGTCCAGTTTGCTTTGCTTGGTGATCAGATATGATTGAGGGAAAAAAAAAAAAAAAAAAGGTCACTCAATCGTATTTTCTTCAGACCTAAGGGCATGAGAGACAAGAGTCTGTGAAAGGCCTGAAGGAGGGCTTTCCTCCTCTCTTTCTTCCTCCTCTTCCTCTTCTTCCTCCTCTTCCTCTTTCTCTTCCTCTTCCTCCTCCTTTGCTATGTGTATGTGAAAGCCAGACAAACCAGGGCTCAGCTCTTGGTCTTCCTGGTCGCTGATTGTAGAACACTAAGCCATTTGTAGCTGTGGGACCTGAGGAAACAGCAAGCATGCTGCCATATCCCATCCAGCCTAAGGACTCCGCCTAGGTCAGTCTCCCTCAGAAGCCACCGGAAACAATGGTGGTGGGCAGGCAGCTTGCTCCAGAAGTGACATCCACTAGAGCCTTGGGCGGATGAGCACGATCCAGCTGGGAGATTTGAGCATGGATGCCAAGCCCCACCCCAGCTTGGGCCAGGAGACAAGAGTGTTGGTCCATAGAAAGTGAGGGGAGCTTCTGAAGAGGTGGCTTCCCCTGTCATTCTTGCTGCCTCTTCTGAACAAAAGCCCACAGGGAAAGGTAGACAAGTTCTTGGATAAACTGGTACCCAGGGCCCAGAGATGAGCTTAGAGCCATTTTTAGTGGCTCTGTGGCTTCTGGGGCTATCAGGCACTTAGGAGATGCCTCATAGCCATGTGGGAAGGGCCCCAGTGTCCTCCTCTGAGAAGGGTCCATGAGTGTTCTTCTTGGATGCTATACTCTTGGCCCAGATACTCAGCATGAGTGCTGGCTCCAGGCCCTGTGATAGTGATGTCGCCAGTAGTGTGATACATAGGAAGGTGTCCTGGAGCTGCCCCTTAGCAAGCCCTCTGTCTAGGGACATAGAGGCTCACTGAGAGGTCTTGAGTCACAACAGGAATTGGGTCTTATCTCAGGGAATTCGTATCTGGTGTTGGGTCCTGGGGGTCCTGTTTGGCCCCTGGCTCCACCTGGGTAGCTCTGGAGCCCAACTCTGCTGCCGAATGATTGCATGCTCACCTGTGGCCTTCAGTAGGCAGGTCTCAGGAAGTATCTGGCCTTTCTCCTTAGCTCCCGTCAAAGCATAGGAGGAGCAGGGCAAGCCTTCCAGAGGGCTCCTGGGAGGAGACTCTTCAAGCCTCTAGAGACAGGCAGTTCTAACCTCTGCCTCTATCTGCGTACTTCCTTCTTGCCCCTTCCAAGTGTACCTTGCCAAGACACTTGTCATTGGATTTAAAGCCCAGCCAGATAATCCACTATGACCTCATCTTTAGCTTAGTTACACCTGCCAAAGCTGTTTCCAGGGCCACATAACATACCTTTGGAATAAGGATGTAGACATGTCTGGAGGGGCAATTGTTTGACAAATTTCATCACCTTCAGATGTGTGTTATAGATAACAAAAGGGACAGCTGGATTAAAGGTTGTGCTGGGGACGTAGGGACAAGCAGTGTAACCTAGAGGCTTTTCATATCTTCTCCCAGTGCCCTAGCCCACCCACCGTCCATCTCACCTCAACCCTGCCTTGCACCATCTATCCCAGGACCATGGCATCTTCTGGAATGACCCACCTGGAATGACCCCTTCCTTTCTGCAGGGCCTCCTCTCCCCATTCTTTGTCACACCATTCAGACTCCTAACCTCCAGCCACAGTGAGTCCATTCTGTAGGGACTGTACCACCATGGGTAGTAGATGCATGGTGAAGAGACCAGGCTGCCTCTGGCACTCCCAAGAATCATTGCTTGTCCTGTGTGGTTGGTGACCGTGCAGATTCATATTGAACCTTGACTGGGAAGGCTGACTTGCCAGTCTAGCAAGGCCAGAACCGTAGACATCCCAGACAGGGCTAGAAAAACCCCCTTCCTGATACTGTGAAGGGAACTGGGGCACAAGACAGAGAATGACTTCTCTGAATCACATGACCAATTTGAAACAGGATCTCTAGCAGACCCGAGTTCAAATTCTGACTTTAACTGCGGTCCACTGACTTTAACAAGTCACTTAGTCTCCCTGGGGCCTTAGTGACTTGCCTGGAAGACAGACATGATAATGAGGAGAAAATGACAAACAAACTCACTTGAGTGTGCCTAATGCATAAACAAGCAGCCATCTACTGCCTTAAAACTGTCATCACTGAGATTGTCTTAAAAAGGAGGCAGGTTTGGGAAACGGCACGTACTCGCCTTGCGAATGTGAAGGCCTAAGTTGGAATCCCTTGCACCCACACAAAAAGGTGGGTAACGCTCCCAAAGAACAACACTCAAGGTTGCCCTCCATCCACATGCATGCACACACGAGCACATATGTGCACATGCATGCACACGTGCACCACACAAAACGCAGAGTCTCTTCGTTTCTGCCAGTCTGCTAACTCTTGTAATGTACTTGGTAAACCTATTTCCTTTCTTACACACACACACACATACACACACACACACACACACACACACACACACAAAGATGAAATTGAAATTCCTTATACAAGCCTTTTGACCACCCCATCAGAGAATCTCGGCAGTGCTGTGTGACTTCGATGCCTTGCTTAACCTCTCTGAAGCTTGCTTGTTTCATCCCTAAAGTGGGGACCATGTTAGGAGCAGAGTCAAAATGTCAGCACATACACATCTCTCACAACAGTGCTGGACCAATAAGGACTGAGCAGGAGGGGAACACAGTCCTGGTGGCCTCCAGCTGGCTGCCACCAGCAGACACCATTCTGTTGGCCTCCAGCTGGCCGATACCAGAAGAGGTTTCACCTTGGACCCCTTACCTCACCGCTTCTCATCAAGGTTGATGTCAGGTTGTTAAAGACAATGCCGTGCATGGCGCCTGGCCCACATTCTTGGCTATCCCTCTGCCTTGGAGACCCCTCCCACCACCACTGAACAAGAGTCCCTGGGGACTGCCAGGCAGTTGACATACTCGGCTCCCGTGCCCCTGACAGCCTTTGACATGGCGTAATTGCTTCCCCACGACAACTCCTTTAAGTTTAGAGCTGGATTCCCCACCCCCCCCCCCATCAATTTTTATTTCTAGATTTTTAGAACAAAGGAAAATAAAGCAAGTCACTCTGGTACCCAGGAGCAGCGCCGCATCTGTGACAGACATGTCAGACCAATGCCTCCCCAACCCTTGCCAGCCACCCTTCCTGCCTGTGGGACTGGCATTTTGATAGTCCAGCAGGGTGGGCGCCACATCTTCCTCTTCTTGGCCCAACTTCTGCTGCACAGTCCAGGAATCAGCAAGGCTGGGCTGAGGATGCTCGAACACAGAGAAGCTTGGAGAGTGTCCTGAGGGCAGGATAGGGAGGAGAGGGATGAAGCTTGGCAGAGTACATACCTGGCTCTCTCAAAACCCTGGGTTCGGTCCCCAGCACCACATGCACCAAATAGATGCATGAGCATCAGAAGTTCAAGGTCACTCTTGGCTACTTAGCAAATCTGAGGCCAGCCTGGGATACATGAGATTACGCTTTAAAAAAACAAAAAACTACCAATGTTAGCTTCATTGGAAAGTTGTCCCCCTGTACCAGACACAGCAGAAAACACCCTCCGTGAATTGTCTTCATCAACCCCCAGCACAGCCTCGTGAGATGGCTACTGCTATTGTCCCCATTTCATAGATAAGGAAACTGAGGCTCAGGGTGGATTATTGTCCATATTTCACAGCTGAGGAAACAGATGCTCAGGGTAGATAAGACAGTGTACTGAGGGCTAGGGATCCTCCCTCTCACCTCCCTCTTCCTTCTCCTTCGTCTGTTACTTCACCCCTTCATTGTCAATCTTTCCTCCTGAGAAACCCATTTGCTCGGCATCTGAGTCTCTAGGCTTGCCTCTGC
Organism: Arvicanthis niloticus; assembly: GCF_011762505.2. Classification (NCBI taxonomy): domain Eukaryota; kingdom Metazoa; phylum Chordata; class Mammalia; order Rodentia; family Muridae; genus Arvicanthis; species Arvicanthis niloticus. The sequence goes on along the minus strand of NC_047677.1, from coordinate 25,951,051 downwards.
TAGGTAGGGCCTTCTAAGTCACCACCTATCAACACTTTTTTCTCAGCTGAGTCTGGCAAGGCCTCAAGGGCTGGTGCCCCCTGGATCCTAGAAGGCTCTAGGGAACTAGAAGGCTCAGGACAGCAAGTCAGACCTTCCCACCTCATGCTGTTTGCCTGCCCCAGCCTGGGCCATGCTAAACCTCTCTCAGCTTCTATCCCAGGAGCCTTTGCTCTCCCAGGCAGCCAGAGTGAACCCAACAGAGGCAAACAGTTTGCAGACGATGAGGAGGCCGGGAAAGAACCTTCCTAACAGAGGATGTTGCTGGTCCCAGGTTAATGATCTAGGACCAAGCCATACCTGGGAGGAGCCTGAGGACTGAGTGACAGGTAGAGGTCACAAGGTTGGGTGGAGGGTGATCTGCTGGTAGGAAGCAACCCGGAAGTGGGCAGATGGCTCTGGTACCTGGGCAGCACGCAGACCCCAGCCTAGGTTTTTTAGTTGGGCAGAATACAGACTGTGCCATCCTGAAGTGGTATCTTCAAGATGGTGCTTAACCACAAGTCCTTGTTAGATGAGATGAACTTTGTGCCGGCATCACCCTGAACTCCAGGGACAAGTGCTTTCCTCACCCTGGAACATCAGAAAGCCCGGTGGGGACAGCAAATATATTAGAATACTGATTCCACTGCACCATTGATAGCCACTCTAGGAACATGCCTGGAGAGAGGTGCCAAAGCCTTGTAGCCTTCAGTGCCATGATCATAATGTCGGCTATGGGCAAGGGTGACGGAGCAGTAGCTGGATCCCCACTGGGCACAGGGAGAGAAGCCCCCCTTTTCCTTTCTCTGCAGCTCCCAGCAATCTGCACACCTTCCCCAGCTTTTCCATTTGGTTCACGCTCTCCAACTGGGGGGTTCTGGGCTTCCAGCTCCAGCATCCTCAGTAACAGGTCTTGCTCCAGACTTCCTACAGGCTCAGAAAGCCCAGATGAGGCACCAGAGACGTCCTTGAGTATGTATATCTCTTTCCCCTTCACCCACAGCCCATCTGTTATCTCCCCTGTAACCTGTGGTCACCCCCTGGCTCCATTGCTCTCTGGACCACCCACTGTCTCATCACTCAGGGTCCTAATACCATCAGTGGCTCTTCTTCCGTGGATATGGCCACCCCCCCCCGGGAGACCATATCTCTCAGAGCAACAGCATCCTGCCACACTGAGCTCTGCCCACCACATGGCTACTGTGGCCCCACCCTCAACCACACTCCATCTGAGTTGGAGAAGAAATTTCCCAATGTGCTATGCATCGCCACAGAAGCATAGAGAGCCGGGCTGTCTCCTGGCTATAACCTTCGACCCACATCCTTTGTGGCATGGGGGGAGCACATAGAAAGCTCTGTGCTCTTGGGTCCCGCCAGCGGAGCCTCTCCCACTCATACCAGCCTCTCTAGTCCCACGTCCTACATGTGGGTGATGGGGAAAGTTTCTCAACAGTGCCCAACATTCTCACTTGATTTGCGGAGCTGCTCCAAGGGGCCTGGGTGATGATGAATGTGTAAAGTATTGCCGTGCAGCACCGGGGCTCGCTGGATCTGTTTAAAAATGCATTCTGGCATGTAAATTTCTGCTCCATCAATCCTTATGACATGTCAAACATTGCTATTGTTTCCTGAACAAATTGTGCCCGGTGCCCTTCTCTGCAGATCTGTGCATGGGAGCAGAACCGCACTCGACACCTGCTAGGTTCCTAGGACCCAGCGCTGCCTGCAAGGTAGCCTAGCAGCTGGGCTTGCCGTGCTTCAGAGCTGAAGTCCCTGTACGCACGTGCAGGGAGTCTGGATGTACATGCGTGACTAGAGTGCAGGTGTTGGATGAGGACTGTGTGCGCCGATGGGCATGCTGGGAGAGATGTCCAGGTGGCTGGGAGAGGCAGGGAGAGGACCTCAGGGGCTGATGGGAGCTCTTGAGATGAAGGTGTGTGTGTATGATCTACATGACTCAGGGTTAGTAACCTGGGAGGTCTCTGCCTGCCTGAGACAGAGAGGAAAAAAGAGATGCTGGAAGTATACACAAGGAAATGCCAGGATACTAGGAAGAGGGTCTGTTTGAGACTCAAAGAGAAAGGGTCTATGTATAAAGAGGCAACACAGGAGGAGGTACAGTAAGGGTCAGCTTTTAGGCTACAAAAAGGGGTTGAGGTGTTCTGGGGTTCCTGTCCCAGCAGGAAAAGAGTCAGATATTTGAGTGCAGCATCCAGGAAGGGCGTGGCTGTATTTGGAAGGAGGCCCAGAGTACGGCCATCTTGGGCTGATGTAAGCAAGTGGGAACCAGTGGCTTAAGACTCAGCAATAGCAGATAAGCATTGACAAGGCCAAATCAGGAGCCTACAGGGAGGTGCAGGGATGGCTGTGGTGCGCGCGCGCGCGCGCGCGCGCGCGTGTGTGTGTGTGTGTGTGTGTGTGTGTGTGTGTGTGTGTGTGTAGAGGGTGCTGGCAAGGCAGGTATCCTGAGCTAGGACACTTTCGTCTACTGGAGGTGAGTCAGAAAGGCTCTTTGAGAATACTAGGTGGGTACGAGGGCACTTTCAGGGAGCGCGTGTGAGGACCTGCTCCCTGTTGGCATGGGGAGTCCCTGTGAATACCTCAAGGATGCTAGGCTTACTGTGAGCCCTGGACCCACAGGCACAGGGAGGCCTGTATACTGGGGGGTTGGGTAGGTCAGAGGGCACCTGTTTTAACCAGGATGGATGCCTGGAACCCTCAGCAAAGATGTCAGATGATAGACCACACAGTACCCCTTCCCTTCAGGTCATGTCTAAGATACCCACACAGACCAAGCTCAAGCATGCAGAGCTAGGGACCTTCTTTGGAAGTCAGTGGAAGGCACCTCTTCCAGGTTCCAGCCCCCTGGCTAAGGGGTTACATCTTGGAAGAGCCAAGCCCATGCTATCTATACAAGCTTCCTCTCTCAGTCAAGGATAGAAGGACACCCAAGCAGGGGCAGAGCCACTGAGACAAGAGGAGAGCCCTGCCTATAGGGGACACCTGACTCCTCAAGGCCAGGACCACCCAGATCCCCTCCTCCATTCGCAGAAGGCACGTGGTTAACAGCTCAGGCTACAGCCACCTTTTCCATACCCCAGCACTGTGGTTGTGTGACCTTGGGCAAGCTAATTGACCTCACAGAGCCCCAGGTCCCTCCTTTATCTGTAGAATGGGGATCCTGCAGAGCTATTGGGGAGGTAGAATGAAGAAAGCATAGGAAATACTTGTAAAAATCTGTGGCCTGTAGTGAAATGCTCAAAGCAGAAAAAAAAAAAAAAAAAAAAAAAAAAAAAAAAGACAGGCCCACCGCCCCTCCCATCCGTTGATGCGCTGAGCAGAGACTGGAGTTTCTGACAAGTCTGGGGACCACACCCCCCTCCCTCTCCAGGCTCCTCACTCACCTTGTCTTAACCTTTGGAATTTTCTCCCCATGTGTGTTTATTTTTTTCCCTTTCCATCCACAGCAGAAAATTACACTTGTGCTGGCATTGTCCATCACGAAAATAAGTACCATGGCTGCAATCACGAATCTCAAAGGCGGAATGCACTCTGCCAGGAAAGCAGTGCAGGGAAAGGTTGAGGAGATGCCTCAGAAACTGGGTGCCCCGACACCTCAGCCTGGTGTGACTATCCCCAGAGGAAAGGCATGTGGGGCAGGAGCTGACCACAGGAGTGGTGCTGACCACATAGACACTGACCATGGGGACAGGAGCTGACCACAGGTGCAGGTGCTGACCATGTGGATAGAAACTGACCATGGGGACAGAAGCTGACCACAGGGGAGGTACTAACCACGATGATAGACACTGACCATGAGAACAAGAGCTGACCATGGGAGTGGGTGCTGACCACTGACCATGGGGACAAGAGCTGATCACAGGGGCAGGTGCTAAACACAGGGCAGGTGCTAAACACAGGGATAAGATGCTGACCATGGGGACATGAGTTGGCCATGGAGACAGGTGATCTAGACCCACCTTCATTTTTTCTAGTCTGTGGAAGGCCTGGTGAGGGAGACAAAGATGTCCTGAGTCCCCAGGCCTGGGTGCCCTGCTGTGTACAGCGGGTAGCTGTTGCACAGACACCAGGCACCGTACTGCAGAACCTCCTGCCATTCAGACCGACCTCCAAGCCACTTCCCCACCTAGAGCCCATTCTTTTCTGTATCTCCTCGTGGCTCTGGCTGCTGTCTGTGTTCCTCTAGGTTTTTCTCAGCCATCTGTCTCTCTATTCTGATCAAAAGTCGCCTTTCAAAGAGGCCCTGACACTTTGTTTCCTGGCACAGCATCTGGCACACTAGAAAGGCTATAGAGAATTTACTGAGTAGCAAGGGGAGGGGGGCAGGTGCTGTCATAAGACTCCAGGTAGGCCAGTCATTCTTCATCTGCCTTCATCTCCACTGTGTCCTGCTTGCAATACCCCTCAAAGGGTCATTCAGCCTCCATGCTGTCCCTGGGTTTATCTTTAGAAGTTGTCTTAGTTGTGGTTTCCATTGCTGTGATAAGACACCATGACCAAAGCAACTCTTATAAGGACAACATTTAATTGGGATTGGATTACAGGTTCAGAGTTTCAGTCCATTATCATTGAGGCAAGGAGCATGGCAGCATTCAGGCAGGCATGACACTGGAGGAGCTGAGAGTTCTACATCTTGTTCCAAAGGCAAACAGAAGACTGACTCTTTCGCACTGGTCAGAGATTCAAAGCCCACCCTCACAATGACACACTCCCTCCAACAAGGCCACACCTCCTAATAGTACCACTCCCTATGGGCCAAGCATACTCAAACCATCACCACAGAGGTAATCAAGAGTTGGGGGGTGCATCGGGGAAGATGGGGCTACAGGAAGAAGGTCATCTGGGATGTGTCTAGCCTTGACATCAGGATATTGGCCTGGATTAGTTTAACAAGTAACAAGGAGGCATTGAAGGTTTTTGTTGTTGTTTTGTTTTTAGTAGAGAAGAACAGTAATCATTTTTAAAAATATTTGTATATTTGTATGTGTGTTATGTGTGTGCAGGTGCCTACAGAGGCTAGAAGATGGCATCATACTCCCTGGAACTGGGGTCAGAGGCCTCCTGTGAGCTTCCTGACATGGTGCTGGAAACCCAACTCGGGTCCTCTGGAAGAGCCCGTGTTATGCATGAACTCAAAGGCTTTGCCGATGGAGTGAACCCATACATTTTGCCAGAGGGCTAGCTATCATCCCGGACTTCTGCTCCATCTATGTGGCAGCAGGTAGTGAGTCACCATGCTGATTGCCCAGCAGCAAGCTTCGTGAAGCACTTGCTAGTGCTCTTAAATCCCGAGCCATCTCTCTAGTCCCTGTAGAGATTCGCTAATAAAGTGTACTAGTATGTAGACGTCATGTGTCTGCAAGGTGGGGTGGTGGTCTCTATGCAGGTACCAGAAGGGGGCGCTAGAGGATAGTTGAAGTGTTCACCTTGAACTCGGTTGAGACTCCTGTATGGCCAACTGTGCTATCTCCCCCACCATCCTGCAGCATGACCTGGAGGCCCCAGGAGTGTCCTGCAGGACACCCATGTACTCATTTCTAGACTGTGGCAGAGAAGCAGTGCTTGTGTCTGGAGGGGAATTCTATTCTCTACCCACAGGCCTTTGAGCACATTCTTTTTTTTTTTTTTTTTTCTAGACAGGGTTTCTCTGTATAGCCCTGACTGTCCTGGAACTCACTCTGTAGACCAGGCTGGCCTCGAACTCAGAAATCTGCCTGCCTCTGCCTCCCAAGTGCTGGGATTAAAGGCATGCACCACCACCACCCGGCCTTTGAGCACATTCTTATGTGAGCTTGGCCTATTTGTCCCTTGATATGGCAGTGGCTGTCGGGTAGCTGCTCTGAGGAAGTCTGAGGAAGGAGGTGGCTTATTGGATGCCTGAGCAGACAGAGCTGGGCAGGATGGAGCCAGACCAGCAGCTGCCTGACTGCACAAAGTAGCCCATGGGCGCACTAGATATCCAGCCCTGAGGGTAACACACAGAGGTCCTGTGTCCCTCAAGACACAAAATAGATGTAAGTGGGGATGTGAAGACAGGTAACTGAGCATGGAGCTTCTGTTTCCTCCTTGGTAAAAGTTGCTTTCCCACAGCAGAAACCAAAATGCCTGCCAGAACAAGAAGGGAGGGAGGATCTATTTCAGATCGTGGTTTCAGAGGGTCCGACCCATGGTCCTTTGGTCTCATGCCTGTCAACAAAACGTCATGGTAACAGGAGTGCGTGATGAATGCTGCCCTTCGGTACTTTTAGGATGCACACAAGAACATGACAGGAAAGGGCCAGGTGCAATGTACTCCAAGGACCTGCCCGCCCCACTGACCTACTTCCTTCATCTAGGTCACACCTCCCCAAATAGCATCCCAGCTGGGGGCCAAGCCTTCAGTGTGGGGACATTTCATATAGAAGCCACAATGGAGGATGGGTTATAAGTACTACCTGGTAGGGATGTCACAGCTAAAGAGACTTCTAGGGCTGGGAGGCTCAGTAGTCAAGTGCCGTGCACGAGCACAGGAGACCTAAGGGTGGTCCCCAAAACTCCCATAAAAGTGTGGTGGTGCCTGCTTGTGATCCCAGTGCTAGGAGGCAGTGACAGGAGACAGGAGGATCCATCCCTGGGGCTCACTGGCTAGCCAGCCTCACCTGACCAGCAAGCCCCAGGTCCGAGTGAGAGACCCTGTCTCCAGCAGGGTAGATGGCTCCTGAGGAAGAATTCCTGAGACTGACTTCTGGTCTCTACACACACAAACGTGTGTGCATATATTCTAAGAACACGTATACACACATGTAAACATACACTCAAATACATATATACAGACACACATAGACATGCATGTGGCTATACTCCACAAATACATACACATACACAAACATATATGTGTATATGGGTATATACATATATACATACATATATATGCAGACACATATATATGCACGAGCACATTCACAAACACACACATATACACATACACATATACACAAACATATATATATATGTATATATATACAGAGATATATATACACATACATATGTGCACATATACATTTACATACATAACTCTACACATGCACACATATATACAATACATACACATATGTACATATATACATGTGTATGTACACATGTACACACATACATGTGTACATATACATATATACATGTACAGACCTACACAGATTCATTTATTATATATTATATTATTATATATGAATACTATATTATTATATCGTATATATGATATAAATATTATGTTATATGTTATATGATGTTATATGTTATATGATGTTATATGTTATATATGCAATGTAGATGGGCACACATATAATTGTAGACAGATACACAAGTTACTCTCCAGGCCCCAGCTAGGCTTCAAACATATCTGCTAGCTTGTCCCCACCCTGCACTGGGGCACCCAAGCTAAAGGGGCTGTAGGTTAAAGCATTAACCAAGGCTGGATTTGAAGAGGGCAGGAGCAAGTGAGACAGGCCAGAGAAGGACCCTAAGCTTGTCACAGAGCAGCACAGCCTACTCCATCCCACAAGTTGTCTGTGGTCAAGCCTGAACTGGAGGTGGCTGCACAGGCTGGGGGTGGGGCTGGTGTAGCCCCTCTCCTCCCCACATGATAGAGTTCTTGACCTTACCTTGGCTTCATGAGTTGAGAAATGAAAGCCAGTCCACGCCTTGGTGCTGGGCCCACATACGTCACACGGTCATTAGATGGTGACACCAAAGGGCTCACAAATGTTCCCTCATCAGCCTTGGTGGCCTGAGCAGGCACTGAGAGGGCCCTAGGGACCAACCAGGCTCTTGGGAAGCTGTACTGAATCTGACTGACCCAGGGAAGGGAGGGTGGTCCTTGGGGAAGAGGCCAGCGTCTACATTAAGATGGTCTCAACTGGTCCCCAGGGACTCACCAATGGGCCCCCTAGGCCTCAGCTGTTCTAGGCCCAAACTCCAGAGTGAAGGGCTAGGTTAGGGGCACTCAGTAGTTTTTCCTGTCTAAACAGTCCACGTGCAGTTCTCTAGGGCTCCCAAACCTACACAAGAACTCCCAAGGCAAGGATATATATATATATATATATATATATATATATATATATATATATATATATATGTGTGTGTGTGTGTGTGTGTGTGTGTGTGTGTGTGTGTGTGTGTGGCTGCTGGGTCACTTTTGTCCTTCTCCTCCCTGGGTGCCCCTTCCCTTGCCTTTCAGATCCTTCTGTATTAGTCAGGGGAACAGAACCAATAGAATATATGTATATGTATATATATATATATATATATATATATATATATATATATATATATATTTATATATTTATATATTTATATATTTATATTTATTTATATATTTATATTTATATTTATATTTATATTTATATTTATATTCAGTCAATTTATTAGGTTGGTTTACATGATTAGGTCTGGGTATCCCAACTATGACTCCTGTACACAGTGAAGCCAAGAAGCAAGTGCTGAGTGCACAAGGCTAAGTACCTTGCCAGTCCCAATGTAGTACTGGAAGTCTAGAGGATTCATGGAGAATACCTGGTGTACAGTGTACTTGGAAGAACCAAGTACCAAAGATGTTGGGTTCTGATATCAGTGAAGAACTACCACCTCCAGCAGCAGCAACAATAGCAGCATCATTAAGGTAGAGGAACTTGCCAGCAAGAGTGAAGGCAAACAGGCAAAATTGCAGCTTCCTTCTTCCACCTCCTTTATGTGGGGTGCCATCCACATCTAGCGTGGGTTTTCCCACTTCAGATAATCTGCTTGAAGAAACCCCTCACATGTGTGCCTACCAGCCTGCCCTTTATTTGATTCAATTGTGCTGGCAAGCGTGATTAGCATTAACCCTTCCTTCAGTCTCTCTTCATGTTCCCATCCCCCACATTCCTTTTTTTGCTAGGTGTTGCCCATTCATTTCTGGGAATCAGCAAGAACCTATTCCTGCTGTGTGCCAGGCACTGTGCTAGTCAGAGCCCAGCTGGCAGAGGCTCCACTCTGCAGAACCACCAGCCCTTTCCTCAAACAGAGGAAGATGCTATTTGGTCCCACAAGGGGCCACTGGCCTCAATCTTGTGTCTCTACCCCAGTCCAGCCTCCACTAAAGGACTCCATGACATGGTACCAGTTTTTCCTCAGACACAGAAACAGTGCTGATATCTGGTGATATCCTGAATGCTGGTTTGCCCTTGAGATGTAGGGATGGAAGGAATGAACTCCTCAACCCTCCCTTCTGACAAAGGCATCGTTAGAGGAGCTATGGTTGCTTTGACCCTGTTAGCACCCAGGCTCCTTTCCTTCTGGAACGACCTTCTTGGGTTAGAGGAGGTCACTCAGAAGCCACAGGCATGGGATACAAAGTGAGCTTTGTTCTGTTTCAGGCTGTGAGCCTTGGATGAATGAATTGTTTGTGGTGCCTCAGTTTCCCCGTCTATCATTTGGGTTTGTTATAAGGATGGCACCTCCGTTGTGGCGGTGGGGGAGATACTGGTAATGGCAGTTGTCACGAAGAATGGCTCAGGCAGAAGAGCCTCCCAGGGATCTGTCCTGCACTTATTCAGCACCTACACTGAGAAGCTTAACCCAGCTCTGAACCTGGCTGGGGCCATGGTGTAGGACGGGGGTCTGTCTGCGCACAGACTGTAGGATCATCGCTGTGGAGACATTGAGTGGAAACTGGTGCAGGAGGCAGTGCCCTGAAAGCGGGCAGCCCAGAGCGCTCAGAAATGGCATCTTTATGAATAGCCACATTTTCTGGTTAACTAAGGTCTTAATTCTCTGGATATAAACATATTTTTCATTTCATTCATTTGGGATAGAAATCTATTATTCATCTATCTGCCTTCCGGAACTGGATATACGGAACACGCATTAGCGTCTCATGAAAATTCAGGTTTATTATAAAGAACGTAGAATTTAATAGATTTCATAGAATCTGGGAGCTTTAAAAAAGAACCTCAGAAAATATTGAGCAGAATGGCATTAAAAACGTATTTTTAGCTGCACTCTCTATTCACATACGATCTTAGAGGGAGAAGCCAGAGGATAAAGCCGATGTAAGTAAGCCCCAAGGTCAGCCCAGGCCTTTCCCAACTGACAGGTGGGGGCAAGCCACAGCTAGCCAGACCTAAAGCTTCAGCCTAGGAAGGGGCCAGGGTTCATGTCAAGGACAGTGCCCTGTGTGGACAGCCTGCTGAATATGCAAGACAGAAAAAAGCAGAGGGAAGGCAAACCCAGATATGCTTTAGCCTGTGCTGAGGGTTGCAGCCACGTCCAGGGTGAAGCCAACAGCCCTAGCCACAGAAACCTTCTAGAAGGATGGTGCCCTCCAGTGTACCCCAACCACCGTCTGTGGCCATTGACCACCTTGTCGAACAGCATGGGCTCTGGGCAATTTGGTTGGGCCACAGGAAGCATTTAGAAGTGACACAGCTTGGTCACCTGGGGCCCTTTCCTGGCCTGGTAGTGACAACCTCATCTTTTACCACTGCAGGCAACAGACAATGACGTGGGCACTTTTGGGGAAGTCAACTACTTCTTCAGTGATGACCCGGACAGGTGAGTTCCTGCCCCAGCCCCTTGGCAGCAGCCTCTGGTGGCTCACCCAGTCCAGCAAACTGCTCTGTGCTCCGTCGGGGTAGCTCAGGAATCAGAACACTAGAGCAGTGGTTCCCAACCCTCTTAATGCTGCGACCCTTTAATACAGCCTCCCGGGTTGTGGTGACCGTGGACTTTAACGTTATTTTCATTGTAACATCACAGCCGTAAGTTTTGCCACCGTTACACATCATAATGTAAATACCTGACATGTGACCCCCCCTTAGGGTCGCGACCCACAGGTTGAGAACCACTGCTCTGAAGCGAACCTGTCAGATTCTTACCAGAATAACTTGGTTGAGCCCCTAAGCTCTCTGGTACAGGGTTTCTCTCTTCAGGAGTGGCGAATCAGACATCTATGAGGCTCAGGAATTCTAACAACATTACTCCTGCTACCAGGAGCCACAGAGGACATTTGAGGTCCTAGGTAGATTACTTGCCAGCCTTAGACCATGTCCCTCCGCCCCCATCACCATCATCATCATCACCATCATCACCATCATCATCATCACCACTTCCTCACAGGCCAAGGGAAGGGCTGTGAAGTTACTATGATCAAAGACCTGGTTGAATTCAGAGGGCAGGTCCGCTGCTAAGAATGAGTAGCCCAGGGCTAGGGAGGAGCCTCAGTCAGGAAAATGCTGACCCTGGGAGTATAAAGACCTGAGTTTGATCCCAGGAACCCATGTTTTAAAAGGAAAAAAAAAAAAAAAAGCCAGGCATGATGGTACATGTTTGTAATCCCAGGGAATTACAAACTGGAGGATACCCTGGGGGCTTACAGGACAAATGGCCTGGCCAAATCAGTGAGAGAGCCTGTCGCAAAACACAAAGTAGATGGCATGCATCTGAGAAATGACAGCTAAAGTTGAGCCTGGGCTTCCATACACAGGTGCAAACACACATGAGCGTGCACGTGCACACGCACACGCACACGCACACGCACACTGCATAGCCCGTACATTTGGGACTAACTGAGGCAGTCTGGCTCTGAGCTGGCAGTCACAGCCCACACAGTCTATGAGTGATCAGGAAGAGTCTAGGACTCTATCAGGTACCTCACTGGCCTTGTCGGACACTCTGTGACAGACACCTCAATGCTAGGTGGAGCTGTGGCACTGGCTGCGTGCACAGGGCAGTGTAGCTCTCAGGGACCCAGTCATCTTGGCTATCTCCTCTCTTCTCATCTTTGGACCCAGGGCTTCCCTGTCTCTCGAGCTGGAACCTTCCAGAACCTTGAATGTGGCTAACTGCTGAGTAGGCAGAGCACACACATGGCCTGCTCACATGGGTTTCTAGAGGGCACATTTAGAGGGGTCTCACTGGCCCTCATGATGTCCAGAATACCTCTACCATCCTCTTCCCAAAGGCTTGGTCCCTCCAGCAACTGACAGGGTCAGCTCCAAGAGAGGACTCAGCAATCTTCTCCAGCTATCAGATTGCAAAGTTGGTATCCCGAGTTCTGCATTATTCAAACACACCCCAGGGAGGAAGTGCCTGTCACCCAGTCCTCAGCCCCTGCAGAAACTCATCCACAGCTTGCTTTGATCCTGGCATCCTCTCCCTCCTCCCTGCCCAACACAGGTTCTCACTGGACAAGGATACAGGGCTCATCATGCTGATAGCCCGGCTGGACTATGAGCTTATCCAGCGGTTCACCTTGACTGTCATTGCCCGGGACGGTGGTGGCGAGGAGACCACAGGCCGGGTCCGGATCAACGTGCTGGATGTGAACGACAACGTGCCCACCTTCCAGAAGGATGCCTACGTGGGTGCTCTGAGGGAGAACGAGCCATCTGTCACGCAGCTGGTGCGGCTCAGGGTAAGGCCGGGGACCCTAAACTTGTCATCTCTTTCCCTAGTGTTATTACAGGAGGTTGGTAAACTCCCACCTACATGCCCGGGGCTCCTCTGAGCATCGCCTCCTGCCCCCTAGAGACCCAGAGGGACACCTTCAGAGTGTCTACCTTAACCCAGATGTCAGGCCATTTAGTATAAAAACACCCACGTTCCTTACAAGGCCATTGGGTGATAGCAGTCCCTTTGCAAGACCGGCAGAGTGTCCAAAAGGGAGGTAACTTGGCTCAATAGGAAAGGGCCTGCCATTCAAACATGAGGACCTGAGTTTAGTCCTGAACACCCCTGAAAAAGCTGACTCACAGGCTGGAGAGATGGCTCAGTGGTTAAGAGCACTGACTGCTCTTCCAGAGGTCCTGAGTTCAATTCCCAGCAACCACACGGTGGCTCACAACCATCTGTAATGGGATCTAATGCCCTCTTCTGATATGTCTGAAGAGAGTGACAGTGTATTCATATACATAAAATAAATCAATAAATCTTTAAAAAAAATAAGCTGGCTCACACCCTCACACCTATAATCCCAGTGCTGAGGAGGGGAATGGGGGGGTGGGGTGGGAGGGGGGGAGGGGAACCTGTGTTAGGCAACTGACAAGGTCCAATTGCAATGAGAGAGGCCCTCTCTGAAAAAATAAGACAAAGAGCAATGACTGAGACCTCTGATGTCAACCTCTGGCACCACACGCACTCACACAGGTGCACATGCATCTGCACATATGTGTGCACATACACACACATATAAAGTAGCCACAGAGACCACAAAAGGGAGACCAGCAAAGACATAGCCTGTGGGGAGAGAGCAGGGCTCACCTGAAATGGAGACTCTGTTCTTCACAAGTTTCCCTGAAGTGAGTCCCTAGTGCACGGCAGAGATCTCTAACCAGGCAGGGACTTCATGTCCCCTTACCTCTCGCCTATGCTCACATCCAATGTGACAGGACCCAGAGACTTCTCCCTTTGGAGTTTGTTTCTGAAACTAGCTATAGTTTCATGCAATGGTAGGCATGGGGTGCACAAAAGGTGGGACTGTGTGCCACCCAGCCTGGCATGGTTTCCTCAGAGACCCTGCCCTTCCCTTTGGCTTGGCTCCAGGTACAGCCAGCAAGCTGGGAAGCCCTGGAGGCTCTCCAGAGTCAGAGACACTCTGGAAAGAGGCTGATTCATTCCTCCAGCCAGAGGAAAAAGGATCCCTGGCCCCTTCCAAATGCCTACGTCCTCTGCCTTGCTACATGCTACATGTTACATGCTACATGTTACATGCTACATGTGCTGTTGCTAGAACACAATGGCTGAGGCTGTGTACGTTATAATGAAAATGAAGTAGACCGAATGTGTCAATCAGGTCGCCCTCTGATGAGCGCTCCTTGGATCCCTCGCCATGCTGTACATGAGAGGATCAGAGGAGGAGGCTCACACTGCTCAACAGGAAGTGAGATGGAGTCAGTCAGCCATGTTTTTTCTTGATCTTGAAGAACCTAACCAGGATCCCTGAAAAACTACATTAATCCATTCTGGTGACAGAACCTCCAGACACGTAACTACCTCACACTAGACCCTACCCCTTGAAAGTTCCACTCCCCTTACTACCACACTTCTGAGGACCAAGCCATCACCATATGGACCCTTGGGGACAAACTGGCTCCCAACCATGGCAGGCTTATCTCTAGGGAGTCACTATGCCCTGAGGTGTTGGGAAGTGAGACAGAGAATGTGGGACATTGACATGCCGGTTATCTTCTGGGGGAGCCCAGCCCCACCTTCTAGGCCCCAACCTGACCTCTCCACTTTCCAGCCCACCTCTGTGCCCACAAGTGGAAGGAACAGAGTTTTTCTGGGAGCCAGGGAGTGGGTTCCTGCTGAGGAACAAGAGAGTCCCTGAGGTCCTGGGCCAGGAGATAACCTGAGCTACATCATCCAAAGAAGAACTGAGAGTAGCTGAGCTGCCTCTCTGCCACCCTCACCTGTCCCCAGGGCTTTGGTGGGCTCACTGGGCCTTAACTGTGCTGTTCCTTCCAGGCAACAGATGAGGACTCCCCTCCCAACAACCTGATCACCTACAGCATCGTCAATGCGTCCGCCTTCGGCAGCTACTTTGACATCAGCGTGTATGAAGGCTACGGAGGTACAGATGGGGACAGGGCGGAGGACCCAGTAGGGAAGAGAGTTGGTGGGACCCTTATTTAAAGTCACAAACCCCTCCGGGGTGGGGGTGCCCTCCATCTCCCATACTTGCTGCACTTTTCTGGAAGCTCTGAGAAAAGAATATGGCCGGAGGTCATAACTCCCCAAGGCCAACAGCTGACTCAACACCAGCCAGACCTTGCTCTGAATCTGAGGCTTATAGCCAGCCATGCAGGCACAGCTGGAAGCCTGAGGTGACTGGGGTTGATGAAGGAGGCTAGAGGGACCAAACTGTCCTCTGGACAGGTGGGTGTGGCTACCTCCCAGCCTTCGCAGGCTACAGCCTTTTCTTGAGGGCAGAGTCTTCCATGGAAAGAAACGGGAGACAGTGGAGGAGACTTTCCTCAGCAGCTGTGTTCTGTGGAGTTCAGGAGATGAATGACAAAGTCACCTTGTTGCCACAGTAGTGGCCGGTGGATGGGCTGAGCACAGAGCCAGGCACTGCCAGTCAGTAAACCAAGTGAAAGGCCCAGGAGGTTCGACATGCTGCCTCTACTAGAGGGAAGCCCTATCACTGGATGGCTGAACTGTACTTATTAAGGTCCTCGCTCCTGCTGTTCCAGTGATCAGCGTGAGCCGCCCACTGGATTACGAACAGATACCCAATGGGCTGATCTACTTAACAGTCATGGCCAAAGATGCTGGCAACCCTCCGCTCTACAGCACCGTGCCTGTCACCATTGAGGTGTTTGTAAGTATCCAGCTCACTGGCCTTACTCTCCCAGGGTGGTGAATGCTTCTCAGAGTACCAGAGGCTTTGCCTCAGCCTAGTGGTAAAGGCCTGTGTCCTCACCACTGGACCTGTCCCAAATCCTGCTCCCCGAGCATTGTGCCATTGCTTTAACTGCCCAGCCTCCAGCCTTCATGAGCAGAGAGACCCAAGGGTCCGGAGCTCAGTGAGTGGTGCATGAGCTGCCATCCCGCTTTGGCTCCATATGTGAAGCCTTGGGATGTCTTCTGGAAAGCAAGGCTGGGGAGAGAAAGAGGGAAATGGCTGAGGATCCCTTCCTCAGAAACCATGTTCCATAGAGTCCAAAGGAATGATGGGAAGCTCGTCATTCCTCTTCCCCCTCCCTCTTTGTACCCCTCTTCCTTTTTTTCCCCTGCCTCTCTCTGGCCCTCTGAAGATAGAAAAGGGCCTGAACGCAACCTGCCGCCTGTCTGACATGAATATCAAATACACCTTAGCGCTTTCCTGTCTGAAATTATCAGTCTCCGAATCCATCTCCACACTGGTTCATTTGCCGTGTGCCGCTCCCCCAGCCACGCTGGGGGCGGGGGGTGGGGGGGACATAGAGCACAGTCTGACAGCAAGGCCCACAGGTCTCTTCCTCCTGGGACCACCACACACACCTGAGCACACACCAGCGTGTCCCCTCCCTATTTGCAGCGGAGGGTGACTGAATGTCATAGGAGTTAGGATTAAATAGCACCATCAGCTGGGACATACTAGGGACAGAGGTGGGTGGGGGTGGGACACAGCTCAGGAATGTCCCCAGAGCAGGCTTACAGTTGGCCTTCCAGTGGCAGCCAGCTCCAGGCAGCCTCTGGGGCAGCCCTACACCAGTCCTTTACTTAGCCTGAGGCTGGGACCAGCTTCCAAGCTGACAAGTCTTCTTCAGGACAGGAGACCTCCTACTTCCTGACTCACTAGGGTGGAGTTGGGGTGATAAGGGGTCTACATGATGCCTAAGGGAACTCCCAGGGGACACTGGGAGCAGGGACACTGGGATATCAGGGAAAGGAGCCTATGCAGATAGGGACAGCTCAGGAATATTCAGGGGGTGAGGACTTTGTTTTAGAGAGTGGCAAAGGATTCATGGGAATCCAAAAACACAGAACTACCTCCTCCTGCCTGAACCCATCAGGGTAGCCAAAGAGCCAGAATGTGCCCAGTGCCCAGTGCCCATCATGTGACCTGAGCCTGACCATGCCTCCCAGCCCAGCTTTGGTTTCCCCATCCTGATCACAGCCCCTAACCCTGCCCTCCTCAGAGCCACACATTGCCCCCTGACCCAGCCAGGCCTTTCTCCCACCCACCACCCCCTCCAATCTGTCTGCATTTGAGGCACATGAAGTCTGGCAGTTTGGAGAGTCAGCACAATACTGGTGCCTCAGCTCCCAAGGGATAGAGAATGAAAGAGGAGGAACTCAGTGCTTCTTGGGGTTCTTCCGGGGGGCATGTGGCTCAGAACCTGTGTGTTCTGTGCTTCTCACTACTCCGAACGTCAGCTTTCTCATCTGTGAATGGGGACAAGTGTGGTGCCTACCCCATGTGTTACCATGAAAAGGGCTTGAGACCACACAGGCAGTCCCTGGCATGTTGCCCATCGTCACAAATGCCAGGCCAGGAGTGTGTCCTGCCAACAACAGCATGCCCAGCCTGACCTTTTACAAATGAGCGCTCTGGAGGGGACGGGGGCTGAGTAGGAGTCTCTAGGCTTTGGGACAAGGAACTAGGAAGGGTGGGATGAGGGAGGATGGGGAAGGGAGAAGGGGGAGGTGGCATATTCTAGTTTCATTCTGCTGCTATGATAAAACACTCTGAACAAGTGCAACCCTCCTTAGGGAGGAACGGGCCTATTTGGCTTACACTTCCAGGTCACAGGAAGTCAGGGCAGGAACTGAAACAGGAACTTGAAATAGGAGCCACGGAGGAGCACTCTTTGCTAGCTTGTCCTCTGGCTCACTTAACTTTCTTATACAACCCAGGCCCACCGGCCTAGGGCTGGTTCCGCCCACAGTGGGCAGGGGCATATCAATCATTGATCAAGACAATTCCTCAGACAGGACCATAGGCCAGTGTATTGACTGAGACTCCAGATGACTCTAGGCTGTGTCAAGTTGACATTTGGCACTCATTAGAACAGGGGATTAGGGAGACAGGTTGGTCCACCCTGGCCTAAACAGATGATATCAGCCATGGAAACTAAAACTCACTGATTTCACCATGGAGCCAGGGGCTTCCTGTAGCATAGTCCCTTCTAGGCCCTTGATAGAGGGAGCTGAGGTCAGTGGAAAGAAGGCCACTGTATCCTTTTACTTGCTGATGACAGCGCTGGGATTGAACCCACACCTGAGGAACATCTGACCAGACACTTTTCTCTCCATAGTCACAGGCTGGGAAGACTGGGGCATCCTTACTCACATGTGACTGAGCCCGGTACTCTTCAGAGACCCCACCCCTTCCTTGTGAATAGGATTAACAGAACCAGGGATGTCTCATCAAATAAAGTATGGTTCTTATGGCTATAACCTGGAAGGCTGAAGCAGGAGGACAGTCATGAGTTCAAGATCAGCCTGGGCTACAGGCAATTCTAAGCTAGCCTGGGTAACAAATTGATAACCTATCTCAATAAACTAAAATAAAGTGTGGTTCTTACCTAGTGGCCCTGATTAGGGCCAAGACTCTGCACTCTTGTCAAATCCTGCTGGCATTGACAGTTAACTATTGCTGCTTCCTGTTAAGGGGCCACACTAGACACAGCCAGGCTGTCTGTGATCTGCCCTCGGGACATTGAAATCCAGGCTACGTTCTGCTCTTTGTGGCTCAGTGAAGAGACCTGACAGGGCCTCTTCTTTGCCTCAGCCCCTCCAGGGGAGCAGAGCAAACAGCAAGACCAAGGGCTGAGCTATCTTTTTCCCAATGTAAGTGAAAGATGGGGTAATAGCCTTCCTGCCCGGATACCAGGCAGAAGACACTCCGTGTGTGTGTGTGTGTGTGTGTGTGTGTGTGTGTGTGTGTGTGTGTGTGGCGGGGGGAGAGTGATTACAAGCTCCACCGCCTTCAGTTAGGTAAGCTAGTAAGCCCCAGACAAGCAGAAGAGCCCCCATTGTCACATCCTCCCGGGCACTGTGAGCGGAGAGCCCCTGGGGGTCTGCACTTCCCCTGAGTGGAGCCCAGCCATCTGGCAGCAGGAGCAGGCGGCAACAAAGACAGGTGCCACCACGGCTCTCAGAGAACATCAGCCCAAGCTCAACTCCCAAGCAGGGCATTTGGACAACACAGTCACTCGTGTCTAAGGACCACACTTGAAAAGGTCACCGCCTTCGGGTTGATTTCGCACGTGGGTGATTTTTAAATAGCTGTCACTCTGCTTAGCGGCCTCCTCTCTTGGCCGAAAGGATTTTCTCTTGCCTTAAAAAAATAAAATAACAGAAACAGCTTTCATTGAATAATCGGTGGAAGGCTTCCCACGCGGGCTGGCATGGGGAGAGGCGATAGAGTACCTTCAGGCTTGGGCAAGGAGGAGCAGGTAAGAGAAGCCAGGTGATCCCTTTTCATCCGCTGCTTGTTGGTTTTTAATAAAGAAGTCAAACTCGGTTTGTAGATTTCCCATTAGGGGACAATAAGCTTTTATAGAGGGAACCACTGAATTAGAACTAATAGCAAGTACAGTGCCAGAATCCGGGGAAATATCACCGCTAATAAGTTTCTGCCTCGTGCTCTGTCGCTGACATTCTCCGAGTTGCTTCGTGCAGCCAAGCAGAAGCCTCCGTGTGTACCCAAAGCACTTGAGTCCATGCCAGGAGCCTGGGAGATGCCCTGGGTGGCCTGTGGGGATGTTGGGTGTCAGGAGACTCCCAAGGCTCCCAGCTCCTTGGGAAGAGAGTGAGCCTGTATGCAGGACAGAGTAAGGGCACAGATTTGGGAAGAAATGGAGCGATCGATTCTGGGAGCACACCACGTAGCAGGCTAGGTTTGTCCATAGTCTGGGGGGAGGAGAACCAGGCAGCATAGTCTCATCCTTCTCCTGTTTGCTCATGTAGAAGCAACCGTAGCAAAAAGAGTTCAGCAAACGCAAACTCTGTCCCCTGGAGAGGTCCCCAGTTCCCTGAGCTCCGAGGACCTAGTAGTGGGACCCATTGAATATGGTGACATGGGGAGAAAGATGGAACACTCAGCCAGACCCTGAGCTCCTCCCTGCTCTGTTGAGCTGAGGAGAGGAACACGGAGCAGAGCCGGAGTCAAGGGAGCCAGAGCATCTTCAGTGAAGAGGGCAACTGGGAGGAATTCTTGGTGAACAATTGCAGAAGCTGGGCATGGTGTGAGCCCCAGAGGCGGGGGGGGGGGAAGCCCGCTTCTCTGATGGAAGAGTTTAGGGAGCTATGGGCTGCACCTGGCACTGGTTTCCCCCAACTCAGGGCTCATCCCTACCTGGTCCAGCCCCTCAGCCAGGCTTCCCACTCCCATCCCTAGCTGCTCCAGGCTGAGACAAAGGAAGGAATGTTCTAAAACTGGCAGGTACCAGGCTGCAGGCCAGGGTGGTACAGAGGATGAGAAGCTAGTGGATCAAGCTGGCTGTCTAACCTCAGCTACAGCCATTCCAGATACTGGGAGTAGCCTGACCACCACCTGCCCCTGCACACTTTGGTATCTTTGCTGCTAGATATACCTTTCTCCTTCACTCTTTTAAAAAAAGATTCATTTATTTTTATGTTTATTGATGTTTTGCCTGCATGTATGTCTGTGCAAGGGTGCCAGATCCCCTGGAACTGAAATTTTACAGACAGTTGTGAACTGCCGTGTGGTTGCTGGGAATCAAACCAGAGTCCTCTGGAAGAGCAGACAGTGTTCTTTACTGCTGAGCCATCTCTCCAACCCCCTCCCTCACCTTTTAATTAATTAAAAAAAAAAAAATATATATATATATATATATATATATATATATATATATATATATATATATATATGTGTGTGATTGGGTGTTTTGCTTACACGAATGTCTCTGTACCAGCTGTGTGCCTAATGCAGAGGCCAGGAAAAGGCATCAGATCCCCAAGAACTGAAGTTACAGATAGTTGTAGGTGCTAGGAATTGATCCTGGGTCCTCTGGAAGAGCAGCCAGTGCTCTTGACCACCAAGCCATCTCTTCAGCCCCCTCCTTCATTTCAGCAGAACTTCTAGAATCTTTCACTGAGTCTCGATTCGTCTGGGAGAGAAGATCGAGTGGACACTGTATAGGAATGAAAGAACTAATTCAAGGCCTCTGGAGTGAGCTTGGAGTGCAGCTGTTAGGCAGGAGACTGGGAGCTATAGATGAGCTGACTGCTGTCTTATTCTGTGTCTGTCTCTAAATCTCATTTCATCCCCACCCCCAACCCTTGCACGGTTCCACAATGACTGTTCAACCTATCCTTCAACATGACCTGGGAGAGGGACTCCTGGCTTTCATAATACCCTAGCCTCTGGTGATACATAGAGGCCAGAGGCCCTCGGGGCCACCCTTCCTAAACTGCCCGTTGGTCCCTACTTTGTGTAGTTCGACAAGTACCTTCCTGACCCACTGATCCGTGTGCTTCCCTTCCAGGATGAGAACGACAACCCTCCCACCTTCAGCAAGCCTGCCTACTTCGTGTCTGTGGTGGAGAACATCATGGCAGGTACAGCTGGGCAGGGGAGAAGGCACACGCACACGGCAGGGGAGAAGGCACATATGTTTGGGGGGCCTACTGTCAGCTTCCCAGGTATTCATAACAAATCAGGCAAGTCTTTGGGGACGTCTAGGTTATTGTCAGCTACCGTGCATGACCGCCATTGGACACTGGGTCACGCTCATCTACAGCCAGTCCAGTGGGAAAATAATAGGAAATGATTAACTATATAATCTTGATTCAAAAATCTGGAGTGTGGGGTGTTCTGAGTCTGTACCTTCCTGGATCTGAGTCAGATCCCAGGAGCCACGGCTTTTAACGGGGTGGCTTTGAAGGGTGCTCTTGAGATATATCCCCGTAAAACCCTGAGAATGGAAGGCCCAACTTGACCCAGCATCACAAGTTCCATATGTGGGTCCCTGTCCTTGGGGCAGATGGGTGGGTTCACCTTCACCTCCAAGTGTGCAGTCCTCATGAACGTGAATATTGCAAAGACTTCTGAGCCCTGGTACAGACTAGGAGACAGTGAGTATCCAGAACAGCTGAACTTAGAGACAGTTGAAATCAATATAGCCAGAGCTAGAAGGGCTACTTTTCCATGTATTGGGGTCTGAGCAGAGCCTCTGGGTACCTCTCCAGTATCTGAAGGTGAGTGACTTAGGTGACAGGCTGTGCCAACCCCCATATTCCTGTGTCTAGCATCCCCTAAAGATATCCCTACCAAAGGCTCCCTGCCCTCCTAGGCACCCTGCAAAGACAAAGTCTTCCCGTAAGAGACCTAATTCTCCTCCTGTCTCATGCTCCCAGAATCAAAGAGTACATCTGAGGCCACTGACCACCCAGAAGGGGCCTGCCTGATGCATGCTTTTCTTGGAGACTGCTAGTCCTCCAGTGCCTGGCACCTGTATACGCCCAGGGAGTCGTCCCAAAATCCCAGCACGCAGGTAGACCCCTGTCGGGTCATCTGCAGGGGAAGCGGGGCTAAAGTGCTCTTCCAAGGGCCACGGTGCTCTAATCTGGGCTGACACCCAATCTCTGAGTGCCCCCGAGAGCAGGATGGTACTGCAGCCCAAAGCCTGGGTAGGCACAGCCATAAGTCAGACCACTTGTGGGGTCTGGCCATGGCTGCAGGGATAGTCGACCCCTCCCTAAACCCAGGATTCTATGTAAATAGGAAAGAAGAGAAAGGCAAAGGCCTTCCCTGGACATTAACGAGAAAATAAAGTCCTTTATAAATTCTGCCATGAATAGGATGAAACAGGAGCAAAAATGGGATGTGGTAAATGTAGAGTAATTTAATCGGGCTCTTTGTTTCTTTGGCCTCAAATGAAAGCCGGTAGACCTGGGTGGATTTGATCCACAGGGCGGCCAGGCAAGGTCAGAGGACATTTTTGTGCTGTTGAAGGCTGGGCCAGGTGTCTGGGGAAGGGGAGGGGAGAAGACCCTAACTCAGACCCAGCCTCACCTCTGTGAAGCCCCAAGTCCACTCAGCACCCTGGGGTACCTCATGCATCAGGCTCTCTAACTCCTAGAGACCCAGTCCGGGATGTGGTGCCAGGGAGTGGAGGGGTCAGAAGAGCAACCTCCTACCTCTGTCTTCCCAAAGGAGCCACGGTGTTGTTCCTAAATGCCACGGACCTGGACCGCTCGCGGGAGTATGGGCAGGAGTCTATCATCTACTCGCTGGAGGGGTCCTCACAGTTCCGCATCAATGCCCGCTCTGGTGAGCCCCAAGCCTGATGCTCTGCACTATCAGGCTGCCCTTCCTGGGCCAGTCAGGGACCATGGTCTCCTCCCACGCTGTTAGCAGCAAGCTGGATCTAAGTGCCTGATTTCACCTCTGAAGTAGCCACTCTAGTGTTAACTGTTCATCTTACCCTGTGCCACCTCACCACAAACATGTCCACCATACCGTGCCGGTCAAGGGCAAAGAGTGGCTAAAGCCGTTCGTTTTCCAAATAGCTGACACTTGCTACTCATCAGGGGTCTGTTCACCCCAAAATATCTTCCATCACGGCTGCTCACTTGGGTCTTAAACCTGGCTTCCTCTTTATACACACCAGGGTTGCCTTTGAGCTGTTGTGTGCACAAGAGCCATTGTGTGCACAAGAGTCGTTGTGTGCACTAGAGCCGTTGTGTGCACTAGAGACATTGTATGCACTAGAGCTGTTGTGTGCACTAGATGGATGACTGCAATAGGCACACCTAAAATCAGCCTGTAGGAAGTACAGAACAGAGTCGCTCCATTATTTTCTTCTGTATATTCACCTGGGGCTCCCATCTGTAGTTCTGTTTGTCCTGCGCCCTTTCTAAGACTCTGTACCTCCAACTCTCTCTCCTCCTAGAAGCTCAGGGTGGGAGTAAGTGAGAGAGAGAACAAGATTCCAGGCTGTTCAGCATGCCTGGGGAGAATTTAGGGCTCCGTGTGTTCATTTGGAAGGTGCCTAATTCAATGTTAGAGCGTAGGAAGAATAAAGTATGGTCCTCTTGGGGTCCAGGTCAGCTGCATGGGCATGCAAATCACCTGCTTCTAGGGGGGGCATTTCTGTAAGTTTAAAGGAACTCTAGATGCAACAGGCTTATCCCAGACTCTCAGCGACTCACAACAATGGGAACATACAGCAGTATGGGCAGATGTCCAGTGGACAGTCTTTCACGTCACAATTCTAAACCCAGGTCCCTTCCATGTTGTGGCTCCAAGTTCCCTGAAAAAGGAGAAAACATCCAAGAGACATCGTACAAGGTGGATCTGACAGGCCAGGCCTGAAAGGGACATCTGTCACCCTTGCACATGATACCTTGGCCAGAGTAGGCAGGAGCTACTTCACTACTTGAAAGCCCAGAGAACAAGGGTCCCTGGCTAATGATCACCACAACAGCTTATCCTGGTCAGGGGGCAAGGTTACTGCCATCCCTGCCATAGGCAGTCAGTAGCCCAGTAGGACCTTCCTGTTTTCCGTGACTCCTAAATCAAGGTTGGCCTTCCAGTTCTCCTTTCGTGCTCTTACTCTCAACGCTTTTAAGGAAGATGGCTGCTATTGTTGTGTCTGAGGACAGAAGAGGAGAGAGCCAGAGTCACATGAGTCTCTCCTCAGAGCAACCCTCCTTAGCAAGCCTCATTTCCAAGAAGCAATGGTCCTGCCACAGAATCTGCAAAGGGTCAATTCCATGAATCCCAGGGACAGCAAAGCATTGCCATCCCTTAGGGAAAATGGTACGGTGTTTGCATGTGGCCCACACATATCTCCCGGCACCTTTAAGTCATTTCTCAGTCACTAAGAACGCTGCACTCGATGTCGGTTCTGTGTAAACAGCCGGCGTAGGATGAGGAGATGGCCCAGTGGAGAAGTGCTTGCTGGGCAATGTGAGAGTGTGAGCTCACATCCGCAGAACCCACAGAGAGCCGGATGCAGTGATGTATGTCTGTAAGCCTGTACTGAGATGGGAGGCAGAGACAGGAGAGTGTAGCTTACAGATGAGCCAGCCTGGGCTACATCGCAGCAAACAAGAGACCTTGTCTCAAATGTGGTAGCAAGTTAGGATTAACACCCAAAGTTGTTCTCTCCCCTCCACAGTTTGCTGTGGGACACACACAACTACACACACAGACACACACACACACACACAGACACACACACACCCCAGGGATAGAAATGTAGCTTAGTTGGTAGAGTGTTTGGCTAATATGAATGAAGCCCTGGGCTCTGTTCCAGGCATGGGGGAGCCTGCCTGTAGTCTAGCACTCAGGAGGTGGAGGCCGGAAGATCAGAAATTCATAGTCACCCTCAGCTACGTAGCAAGGTCCAGGCCACACTGGCCCCATGAGACCTCCATCTCACAAAACAAACAGACAAAAAATGGTTACACTATATTGTACAAAGAATAATGAGAAGAAAAACAATATGCACGCTCAAGCCAGATGCAACCCTTAAAACACTTCCGGCCCAAGGAGAGTTTAATCCCCAGATATGGAACCTGCAGATAGTTAGTCTCACACCATTCGTGAACACAAACCAAGAGCCCAGTACTATCTCATTTTTCCTTCCGGCATCATGCCCATTTTCCAGATGAGAAAACTAAGGCAAGAGCCAAACTCAAAATTTGACTGAGGTCTCTCAGAGTTTGACCAGCTGACCCCCAGAGCTCAAATGTTAACTTTTGGGGCCCATAAAACCATATTGGACCTATATCCCACCACTTGCACATCCTGCTACAGGTCAGGGACTCCAGCCCCACCCCAGGGCCACCATAAGGATGCTTTCCTGCCGCCTTAACATGTCCTCAACCCAAAGGTGGGAACATTTTCCTCTGAGGTCCTTGGTCGCATTAGCCAGGCCTGCTACACAGAGGTGGCCTTAATTGATTCTAATTTCCCAGATGGGGAAGGTCATCTATCATGAATACAAGTTCACGTTTAACACTTTTTATGGATTAATTTTCCTAACCCTACCAATTCATCAGTTGATGCCACCCAGAGAGGAGCATGGCTCCCTGGGCAGATCTTAGCCAGTCCATGGTCCCCAGCTCTGGGACCTTCATTGCTTTGTCCCCCAACTCTGGCTCCTGCTCAGTCCAGGACAGGTGGCTGTGTCAGGGAGAGAAATGTGGATGTAAGGAGACTCGGGGAACCAGCTGTCCCAATGCCCGTGGCTGCACAGAGATGTAAAGTAACTTGCCTCATGTCACACAGCTCAGACGACAGGAACAACAAATAAAATAAAATGGCCACCACATAAGCCCCTGCCTGCATTGGGGAACTCAACCTACTACTGGAAAGTAATCAGTTTCTGAAAGGTGAGAGTTTCACCTATAGTTCCTTCATTGTGTGTGTGTGTGTGTGCGCGCGCGTGTGTGTGCGCACGTGCACGTGTGGTGTGCATGTGAGTGTGTGTACACACATGTGTGTGCACCAAGTGTATGTGTACATGCACACATGTGTGTATGTGTGTGCATGTGTGTGCATGTACATATGTGTGTGCATGTGAGTGTATGTGCATGTTCACATGTGTGCACATGTATATGTGAGTGTGCATGTGAGTGTGTATGTGCACGTGTGTGTGTGTGTGTGTGTGTGTGTGTGTGTTTCAGTACATGAAGACTGGAGGCTGTCAGGAGTCCTCAATCACTGTCCATATTAGTTTTTGAGACAGAGCCCCTCACTGAACCTGAGGGACCTGGAGCTCATTGATTCAGCCATCCTAACCAATGAGCTCCAAGGATCCTCCTGACTCCACCTTCCCCACAGCTCCTAACCAATGAGCTCCAGGGATCCTTCTCCTGACTCTGCCTTCCCCACAGCTCCTAACCAATGAGCTCCGGGGATCCTCCTCCTGACTCTGCCCATAGCTCCTAACCAATGAGCTCCAGGGATCCTCCTCCTGACTCTGCCTTCCCTACAGCTTTAGGGTTCCAAATACATGCTGCCCTGCCAGACCTTAACATGGGTCCTGGGATTGCAGAGCAGGTCCTTAGCTAATGGAGCCATCCCCTAGCTCCACCCTTTATCTTTGTAACAGCTTCACCTGAAGGCGTTCTGAGCCCCTCCCTTCTGACAGTGAAAAAACTGAGCCTCAAAGAGCTTCAGCCTCCTTCCAGGGAGGACCGTTCCAGGAAGGTTACAGAGAGAATTCACATCTGGGTCTTTGCTCTCCAAGTAGAAGCCCTCCCCGGTAACACCATAGGCTGGGGCTTGTCCTGGCTATAGTGATGTGCCCAGCTCTGCTTGCCCACAGCTGCTGTGGGAATGCCATGGTCAAAGCCATTGTGTCAGTGACTTGATTTGGTCCTAGTGGGAGTCTTTATACCACGGAAATCAACAAATGGCTTTTGTTCTCTTTGGGGAGCTGTTTGTCAAACACTTACAGGTACAAGATTACCAAGTGGGCTGGGAGATCGATGGTTCCGTTGGTAAAGTGCTTGTCACGCAGCCTGAGGGCCTGAGTTCAGTTCTCAGAACTTGCATAAAAATGTCAGGCACAGTGGCACTTGCTTGTCCTCCGGTGCCAGGGAGACCAGACAGACGGATTCACCAGCCACCCTGCCTAGTCTAAGCAGCTAGTTCCGTGTTCCAGTGAGATGCAGCACTCAAGGTTTTCAATTGGCACACACACACATGAACGAACACACATACACACACACACACACACACACACACACACACACACACATACCAAGAAGCAACTAAAGGACTACCAAGGTGACCTCGATAACAAAGGACAGCCAAAAACAGCTGAAAGAAATTGTAGTTGATTTTAAACTTGTCTGTTAATAACTGTTTGCACACTAAAAAAAAAAAAAAAAAAAAAGTGCTGCTGGTATTATTATACTAATGATGGATAACGGGGAAAGTGTGTTATGACTGTTAATTCAGAACTCTGTAGGCATGCACACTGTAGGTCCGTACACTGTAGCTCGCACACTGTAGGCTCACACTGTAGGCTTGCATGCCCAGGCTTGCATGAGCCACAAGTTAAAGCATGTGTGAACTTCAGCCTGCGCTATCCCTCTTCTGCCACTGGTGACTGCACTCCCAGTGACTCTATGCCTAGATAGAGCCTGGGGCTATTCTGAGGATTTTCATGACATTAACTAAATGACCCTCACAACCACCCTACTGTGAAATTGTCCTGCCATAGCTCCCTTTTGGGCAGGTATGGAAACTGAGGCACAGGGCACTGAAGTAACTAGATTGTGCTGATAAATCCAGAAAAATAACATCATATCTAAGCCAGAGGTGTAAGTGAGTCTGGTGCTAAGTCACCCTCCTACTCTGCCAGTCCCTGCCCCATATCCGCAAACTGCCTCATTGTGGGGTACTGTCCCTCAGCTCTTGGGTCCCCTCTGAAATGCAGGTCCTTTCCTTTCTCAAGCACACAGATGGGCCCAAGGCAGCTGCAGAGGCCATGGCTGCCATGACTGGCCAACTGCAGCTTGGGAGTAAATCTCTGTCTACTTCCTTCTCCCTGCACCCTACCCCCACCCCACTCATCCCCCTCTCTGTCCAATAGGAGAAATCACCACCACATCTCTGCTGGACCGAGAGACCAAATCTGAATACATACTCATTGTGCGTGCTGTGGATGGGGGTGTGGGCCACAACCAGAAAACTGGCATTGCCACTGTGAGTACATCCCTACCCTGCTGACCAGGTCCCTCCTCCCTGCTGT
Organism: Arvicanthis niloticus; assembly: GCF_011762505.2. NCBI lineage: Eukaryota > Metazoa > Chordata > Mammalia > Rodentia > Muridae > Arvicanthis > Arvicanthis niloticus. Next base: position 25,922,825 of record NC_047677.1, on the reverse strand, counting down.
CCAGGTTCCTCCTGCCTGCTGACCAGGTCCCTCCTCCCTGCTGTTCAGGTCTCTCCTTCCTGCTGTCCAGGTCCCTCCTTCCTGCTGTCCAGGTCCCTCCTCCCTGCTGACCAGGTCCCTCCTGCCTGCTGACCAGGTCCCTCCTGCCTGCTGTCCAGGTCCCTCCTCCCTGCTGTCCAGGTCCCTCCTCCCTGCTGTCCAGGTCCCTCCTCCCTGCTATCCAGGTCCCTCCTCCTTGCTGTTCAGGTCCCTCCTCCCTGCTGTCCAGGTCCCTCCTCCCTGCTGACCAGGTTCCTCCTCCCTGCTCACCTTCAGGCCTCTGGGTACCATGTCCTGAACCAGGGTGAGACACTATGAGGTGGCATCTGCAGAGAGTAGCCATGGGAAAAGAAGGCCTTGCCGCCAGGACATAGGACACCCAGGAGGGCACAATAGAATAAAGTTTCATGCCATTCCAAAGGCCCAGCAGAATAGCGAGTGACAGAGGACATGAGCCTCAGAGTCCTCTCATGCTCTCCAGAACATCTCAACCAAAGCCACAATTCCCATGAGGAAGAGCCAACTAGTGCAAGAATCAGGGCCCTTCAGGGCCTATAGTGCTGAGTTTCCCTGCCTCTGGGACGGCCCAGGAGCCCAAGGCTGCCTCTCCACAAAGGAGCCTCAAGGAGGAGAGAGTAGCCCAGGGGTCCTAAGTGAGCACCTGGTGCCAGAGGGGAAAACTGGGACAGTGAGGAGTACAAAAGGGCCCTGAGACAGGAACAACCACAGCGGGGTGACCTGTTGTTCCAACCATATCCAGTCCCCATTCCCCACGCTTTTCTGGGCTCCCTCTGGAGGCCTCTTGCTTCACCTTGTTCCCTGGGAAGCTGTCCCGTTCTTGCTAGGCCTGAGGAACTGGGCTTGGGTTGGCTTCACTTGGCTGGCCCTGCTAACTGGAGGTGAGCAGAAAAATCACTTCCTTTGTGTCTGACTCTGGAAAACTCAAAGGATCCTCTCAGGTCCCCAACTGGGTGGGGGCTAGGGGCTTCACCTTCCCCCAAGACCAAGTGGCTAAGAGAAGTCTGGATTTCAGATACCTCATTTGTTCTCGGCCTCCTCCTGGGCACAGCACCTACGCCTTCTCCTTTGGCAGGGACCTAGCCCCACCTTGTCCCTGACACCCTGGGCTCTCCTTGAAATAAGCAGATCAGCAGAGCTATTGGAACTGAGACCCCTGGGTGCCCCTGACTCTGCTGCCCCTTGCCCTTTTTGGCCGTCACAGACCACAGCACCCCCTTGTGGTCCACAGGTGAATGTCACCCTTCTAGACATCAATGACAACCATCCTACCTGGAAAGATGCTCCTTACTACATCAACCTGGTAGAGATGACACCTCCGGACTCTGATGTGACCACGGTACGTAGAGACACAGCAACTGCCAGGCAACCTTACCATGGTGGATGGACTACCACCAGGATCCCCTGGCCTGCTGTAGAAACTCCTGGGCTTGGCATTTCATCCCAAGCTGGCCCATGTCCTTTACCACTGAGGCCCTGCAGCCATTGGCCTGGGTAGTTCTGTCCCACGTCGGCCCCCAGGACTACCTCAGCATGGGGTTGAAGCTCACCCCAGGGATTCTTTGGCAGAGGATGCTAGGTGTTTACCCCACGTCCTGTGTGTGCCTGCTATGTTTAGGATATGGCTTAAAGCAGGGAAAGGAGACACGGTCAGAGATGCTGGGCCCCAGAGCAGAAGCTGGCTTGCAAGAGCAGCTGAAGACAGGCAAAGCCTATGGCCCACTTGCTCTACCCAACTCTCAGATTCACATTTGTAAACCTTTCCTCCCCTAACCTTTGAACTCCATTTACCCTCATCAGGGAAGGCTGGTCCCCAAATATCTAGCCATCTGCCACCCAACAGTCCTGTGATGGACATGAACTCTTGACAGCTCTCAGTAGTCCTGTTGATTGAATGTCTGTTCTTGGGATCCTCCCCCCTGACAGCAGGACTCAGAGCTCAAGGCCCCAGAACCAGTGAGAGGTAGTACCAGGACTTGAACTCAGGCCTGTTGGCTTTTCAGTAAGGATTCAGAACCAAGCTGGCCCAGCCCTTGTCCCTCTGTAGACTCACAGGATACCTGGCAGAGCCCCAGGCCCTGAAGAACTGGAGAATCCAGTGTAGACTGGGGCAGGCTCTGAGAGCCTGCCCCGCCCACACCCTGAGGCTTTGAGCTCAGGGTTCCCACGCTGCACTATGGTGAGATCCTGAACGTGATAGGCTCTACCTGGACCAGATGGGGAGAGTGGAGACCTGGAAGGAAGGACAGAGAGGGAAGTGGGTGTGGTTATACAGTGCTTCCACATGTTCGAGATCCAAGTGTCCTCAGCTGGTCATCCGGTCTCCTTCCAGAGACTCCCAGGCAGCAAGACAGGGTGGGTGATCTAGAGTGCATACGTTTCCAAAGCTGGGGGCTACAGTTCAAAATCTCTAGCTGGGATTCTTGCAGGGGCTTCTAAGGCTCTGGGTCCCATAGGCACTCTCTGCTGCCACCTTGTGGGCACCCTAGTGCAGGTTAAAAATAATCTCCCGAGTCCCAACCTGGGATCTCAAGAGTGGCTCTGGAATGCCCACCTCTGAACCACCCATCTGTCATTGTGTTTCTGGAAAATTCCTCCCAAAGGAAATTGAGAGCCAAGTGATGGAGATACTCTTTGCAGGGGGTTAGACTGCAGAAGCCTTCAGCCACCACGGGCTTTGTGCTAGGGCTTTGAGTGGAGGCTTTACCTCCAGAGGGGCCTCAGGGCATACACTGCCCAGACTTACCACTGGCTCCATCTTATCCAATGTAACAGCCAGAGTCAGGGTGGAGCGATGGCTTGGTGGTAAGAGCATCTGCTCATGACACTTCACATTCATATTGGTTGGGACTAGCCTTGACCTACCTTCCCATACCTACCACACACATACACATACATGTGCTCACACGTGTGTTAACAAAAACATACCTACATCCATCCATCCTACATCACATGCACATATATTAACGCACATATCTCCCAGTACTCATAAAAAGCTGTGTGTGGCTTTATACCCAAATGCCCATAACCCAAGCGCCATGACGGACAGACACAGGATTGTGGGAGCTTGCTGGCCAACAGCCTAGCTCCAGCTTCAGCAAAAGCCCTGTCTTGCTGGGCGGTGGTGGCGCACGCCTTTAATCCCAACATTTGGGAGGCAGAGGCAGGCAGATTTCTGAGTTCGAGGCCAGCCTGGTCTACAGAGTGAGTTCCAGGACAGCCAGGGCTACCCAGAGAAACCCTGTCTCGAAAAACAAAAACAAAAAAAAAAAAAAACAAACAAACAAAAAGCCCTGTCTTAGGGCTTTTTTTTCCTGTCTTAGGGAAATGTGTGAGAGAGTGATAGAGAAGGACAACTATTCTACACACAAGACATACACATACATGCACACATGCACTCACATGTGCATATACACACACGCACATGCATATGAACACACATGCACCCACACATGCACACATATGCACATGAATACTCACACATAAGCACACACACACAGACAAATAGCCTACAGGACCTGTTCATGGTTACCTTGAGCAGTTATGTAGGCCTCAGACAATATGGCAGACGCAGGGCTACAGCCCCGAGCTTCCCAGGAAGGAGACAGCAAAATCAAAATTAAAAACGTGTTATAGTAAGCAGCTGGTAAATGTAGTACGCAGCTTTGATATTAGGAAATGTAGAGTTTGTAGACATTTAATTACATGGAGAGGCAAATTCTAGGTTAGATTCTCTAGACGTAAGAATGTTCCAGAACTGGGTAGAACTCCCAGTTGTGTGTGATGAGTGCCAAGAAACCAGAAATCAAGTTGCTTATTCATTGATCAAGTTGGTCACAGAAAAGTCATTTCAAGGAGAATCGCCGTAGAAATACTTTAAGTTTCATAACTCCTAAAATATGTCTGTAAACATTGTAAGGCCTTTGACAAGGCCCCAGGGCCTGGGGTCTCCCTGCAGCCCCGGGGAGGCAGGGCTGTGGTCAGGCACAGGAAAGGTGGCTGTAACAGAGAATGGTTAGCAAAGAGCCAAGGAGAAGGTGATCCTGGCTGGGACTGGCCTGCCTTCCTTCCCACACCTACCACATGCCTACACATACATGTGCTCACATATGTGTTAACAAAAGCACATCTGTACACACATCCATCCATCCTACAACGTCATGCACATGCATGCACATACATTAACAGACATATATATACATATATGCACACACACACACACACACACACACACACACACACACACATTGACTTTTCCATTGCTCGCGCCCTCACCTCTCCCTGACTGAGCACTGACACATCCCCCACAAGGCTCTGTTTCCCTGACCTCCACCACGCCCCTCCCTCTATCCTAACTTCAAAATGCCACCTCTGAGTGGCTCACTATCCCCTGCCCCTTCCAAACTGTCTCCTTCTGAGAAATTCCACAGTCCAGGCTTATGTGTTAAATTACATAAGTATAGTAAATGGGCAGCCTCTGGTACCAAAGGACCTGGGTTCTAATTCCAGTGACATCAGTTGTCAACTCTGTGACCTTAGGCGGGTTACTGACCCTCTCTGTGTTCCCTCCCACTCCCTAAAAAATAGGGCTGGCAGGAGTCTCCAGTTGAGGCTGCTGTGGTCAGATCGTGTGGGTGTATGTATGTGTTGTGCTGTATATGTGTGTGTGATAATATGACCGCTTTAGCTATCCAACCTTGTGCTCTCCCTCACTTGAGTCAGGGTCTCCTGTCGCTCATCACCCCATTCTCCAGGCTTATCTGACCCAAGAGATTCTAGGGCTTCTTCTGTCTGCCTGTGTCCTGCCCCAAGGGTCTGGCAATCGCATACCATGTGCTTTCACTTCCGATGTTTATGTGCAGTCTGAGGGTTTGAACTTGGGTCACTGGGCTTGAGTGGCAACTGCCTTGTCCACCGGGCCATCACCCCAGTTCCCTGTGTTGGGTTTTAATTAGTCAGAGCGCCGAAAGCACTAGGACCTGGCAGCTGCCACCATCAGCAGTCTCTCTGTCTGGCTGCCATCAGCAGTCTGTCTGGTTCTCTGTGGAGCCATAGCCAGACACACCCTAGCTAAGCAATGCATCTCTGATACTTACTGTTTAAGCTGTGTTCAGCTGCTGGGTTGGTAAGCTTCACCTCATCTCCACTCAGCCTCTGGCTGTGTCTACACTGACTCCTCCTCAACTGGAGAATCCGTTGGTGGCCCAAGGGGCACTCTATCATAACAGCCGTTACTCCAGAAGCCCAAAGTAATGGAAACCAGGATTTTCCAGAGTCTTTGGCAGATGAGCCTGGACCTGTGTGTGTACCTTCAGTCAGTGTTCTCTGAGCTGGCAGAGCACATGCATCTCCTGGCCTTGATATGCGGGACATGTGGGCGGGCTCCAAGGGTGTCTACCTGATGGGCGTACACCACAGGCTAGATGTCTCTCTTGTCTCTCTCTCTTCCCGCAATGAGCTTGGGCCCCGCTTCTCCCTGCTTCTGCGGCCTCCTTCAAGGACCTGCTGATGGGCATTGATTTAGAACCTTCCAATGCCCTCCAGCAAAATAAAGAAGAGGGAGAGGGAGAGAATTATTCCCCGTCAGGCAGGAGAAAACGACGAGCGTGAAATGGGAAATAGATGAGGGAGAGTGTGAGTCTACAGACTTGCCCAGGAGGAGCCTCCAGGCAGGGACTATCTTCTCCCAGGCCCTCTTCCCATCCCATGACCGAAGGCCAGTGCCCACTCACAGCTGGGGTCTGGGGCAGGTCTCTGGGAGTCCTCTGCAGTAGTGTTCCTCTCATTATGAAATTGACAACACAACACGTGTTGACCTGGCCTAGGTTGTTTTGGCTTCACGTCTTGGTTTCCCCATCCAGAAGAACAGGGATGAAGAGGGATGTCCCTTCTGTAACTGTCGAGGCCCACAGAAACTCAAAGGATGCCTGCTTCATCTGTCCCTCAGTGACAATGCAGCCCAGCTTGAATCGTGCCTGGGATGGATTGTCTCCTTTTGTAAAATGGGGTGGTGGGGACCCATCAGAGAGGCCAGAGATAATATGGTCACAATATAATAATGGGATCAAGGACCAGAAGGTGGGGACCCCTCTGTACCCCTCAGCTACTGCAAGGCTAGGGAGAGTACATGATGAGGGGAGTCTAGAATGAGATGCCCGTGCTAAAGAGAGCCTCACTGGTGAGGGACATGCCCTGAAAGCCTCTCTCCCTGCCCCCAGAGCCCAGAGATGGTGACAGGTAAGAGCTCCTGGCCACGTGTCATATATCTATCTGTTCTGGTCTAGTGACCCCAGAGACACCTCAGCTAGGGATTAAGCCGGAGCAGGGACAAATTCTGCCAGAAGAGCATAAAAGCTCACACCAAGTGAGACGGAGGAGCTGACTAGCCCTGGCTGTCATTGCCCTGTATCATGAAGTTAATGACATTGTCCTGATGCAGCCCCTAGGACTGCAGCCATTGTCCCCTGCATGCCCACCATGATCCTACCTGTGATGTCATCGTGGTTCTATAACACAGAGGGAGGGTGGAATGAGGGCTCAGAGCTACTGTTGTCTCTAGACTCTGGGAGACTACCAGAGAGGGAACAGGACCAGCACAAGACTGATGCTGTGTGACCTTGAGCCTGGCTCATGTGTCTCTGGGCTCTGCTTGCTCTCTCCTGGCTCCCAAAAGGAGATCCCAGCTAATGATTCCTTGCCCAGGCCTTGGTTTCACAGAGCCCCAGTGGCTTTTCAAATCCTCAACCATCAGAACTGCTAGAGGGAGAAATAAAAGGCCTTCTGATAACTGTTCAGCTTCCACAGCCCAGGGCTCCCCAAAGCTCGGTAGAGGGGCAGGATTCCCAGCCTTCCCAGCCCCTAAGCCTGGAATTTCTGATCTCCTTGCCTCCAACCCCTGGGTCCTAAGAAATCAACTTGTACCACCGTTGTTGATTTATGTGGTACCGAGGATGGAGCCCAGGGATGGAGCTGCACGCATGATAGGCAGGTGCCCTACCAACAGAACCCCATCCTTAGCCACCCTCTTTAAGCCTACCCATCCCACTGTTTTACATGGGCAGCCACACTTGAATAAGAAAGGGACTTCCCTGTAGTCAGCTGATCAGTGAAGATGCTGGAGAACCCAGACTTTAGTACTAGTGTATTCTGTGACACCCCTCCCCCCACTTCTTGCTCCTAACAGAGCCCTCACTGGGCCAGAGAGCCCCATGCCTGCTCCTGCTCCTGCACTTGGGACTGGGCCTGGGACTGCAGTGTAACTCAGTAAGAGGTCTGTTCCTTCCCTGGCAGGTGGTAGCTGTGGACCCAGATCTGGGGGAGAACGGCACCCTGGTGTACAGCATCCATCCCCCCAACAAGTTCTATAGTCTGAACAGCACCACAGGCAAGATCCGCACCACCCACGTCATGCTGGACCGAGAGAACCCTGACCCAGTGGAGGCGGAGCTCATGCGCAAGATCATTGTCTCTGTCACAGACTGTACGGATCCTGCACCACCAGCCCAGCCCAAGCTTCCACATAGGCAGAGGCTCTTGACCTTGGGGGATGCCCCCATGGGTGGTCCTTAGGGGTCCTGGAGCCCTCTCAGGAGGACTATCTCCTTACTAAGAATAGATTGGTGTCTACATCCCAGATGTGGCTGTCCCCAGGGCCCCCTATGGAAGGGAGAAACTGGGAAGAGACCCACAGCTTAAGCTCCCCCTCACAGGGACACTGGGAAGCGGGATGGAGGTCTGTATATTCCTCCCTTTCTCCATCATTTTTCTCTGATACCCATTCTCCTGTCTCTGTCCCCCTCTTCCTTGTCCTTTCAGGTGGCAGGCCCCCTCTGAAGGCCACCAGCAGTGCCACAGTCTTTGTGAACCTCTTGGATCTCAATGACAATGACCCCACCTTCCAGAACCTGCCTTTTGTGGCTGAGGTTCTTGAGGGCACTCCTGCAGGAGTCTCTGTCTACCAAGTAAGTATGGCTCATCTCGCCTTGTCCCTTGTGGGCCAAGGGGGATCCCTACGTGCTTCATGTTAAGCATTTTCATGAGGGCTGGTGATGCCAGTCAAGACCCCCAACACTATGTGAGCCAAGTGGCCTGGGACAACTGGTGGCCTGGGACAACTGGTGCCCAGGGATGCAGTGGCTGAGGTAGTCTGGGAGGCCTCTAGGGACAGACTCTTGAGCCGAGTCTGGAAAAACTGATGGATTTGGAGGGGATGAAGGCAGAGCAAGGAAAAGGATCAGACAGAAACAAAAATGAAGAGGGTGGGCAGAATTTCAGGAAGCTGACTCAGGATGTTCTCCCCATCCTGGGGGGTTAGAGTCTGGCCCAAGATGCCAACTCGAAAGCTGTAGATGGTTCTAGAACAAAACGTCAGACACCTGTGGCTCAGCATCCATGTATAAGAACCCCATTTCCTCCTGTGAGCCCTCAAGCAACCATGTGCAGAAATGACACCCTTCCCATTTGGAAGGAAGCTTTGAAGAGACTTCCAAACTCCCCAAAGCCTAGAAGAGACAGGGGGCCTCTCTCCTGGTGCCCATCACTCTTCTAGACTGAGAGGCCCTGAAGGTGCTGGTTCAGAGAACATGATGTCCAGCCAGGAGCATCTTAGAAACTCTGAGAGGCTTTCAAGGTTGAGATTCTGGACTTTTGAGCTGGGGTTGCAGCCAGGTGGGATCAGAGCAAAGCAAAAATCATGCATTCCTAGCATGAGAGAGGCCCTGAGTTCCATCCCCACCACCTCAAAAGAGGAGCACTGGAGGTGCTTCCCAATATGCATGTACATCCCAATTCTATCTCTCTTGCTGTATGACCCAGAGTATACTCCTCAACCTCTCTAAGCTTCAGCTTCCTCACTTGAGAACTGGAAATGGCAGTAGTGGCTGCCTCCCTGTGCTGAGGATATGCAGGGAACACATGGTCGCTTGTAGAGCTTGGTGTGTGTGGTGTGGTTTATACATACAGACATATACAGACAGTGAGATTGCTTGTCTCAGCTCCAAGAACACAGGGCTGTTTCTTGGGACACCAGAATACATGACCTTGGCTGGGCTCCTGGCTCACTGTACCTGCTTCTTTTCCTGTATGAGGAAGTTGACCACTGAAAATTGGGAACATTTTCCCAAGCCCCCAGCAGGTGGAGCCTCTGCCTCGAACACAGCAGCCAATCCCTAAGGAGAAATTCCCAAAAGATGTGGGTGTGAGAGAGTAAGCGATCTCTGGGGGCCTCGGAGACAAGGAGGGAAAGAGAAACCTGGGGCAGAAGTTGCTCGGTGCTACAAGGAAGGACTAGGAGAACTGGTGATATGTGACAGGGAAACCGCAGATTCAGGAAGGTTTCCGACTTAATCTCCATGCCCCCAGCCCTACCCAGGACCGCAGCCAAGAGAGACATGTATAAGAACTCTCTTCAGGGCTTAGGATGTACATTAAGTCAAAGTGCTGGGCCGCAGCCCTGGAAGGCATCCGAGAGGCATGGAGAAAGCTTGTCCAGTCTCTGCACTCAGATGAGGCCCTTGTCTTCCAATGGGCAAAGCCTTGCTTAAACCACAATGTTCTCGCCCTTGCTGTGGTTATCCACCTGTCTCCAAGTTCTCAGGTGTGAGCCTGTGAAACTCTCTGTGCACTCCTCCTGTGCTGGGAAGCTTCTGACCAGGGCTGGAACTGTGGGACCTGGGGAGGGGCTTTAAGTGACTTTATCCCAAACAAAATCTTCATGTGGCCTTAAAGGATAGCATTGATATCTTCTTACAAATGTCTCTATTTTAACTCATAAATCAGAGAGGAGGGTTGGTTCTGGAGGATACAAAGCCATGGCCCAGGAGATGAAAGGGTCCTTATGCTGAGTGGTACTCCCAGCCGGCATCCTAAGGGCTGGAGAAAGACAGAAGGTTCTGGGCCATGGCAAAATATAGGAGCCCAGGGCCTACTGGAGGCTGGAAGCACTTTCTAAAAGGATACCAGGGATTGAAGGACAAGGGCCTGGATCTGGTCCTAGCAAGCCCTTCTCACCCCGGTCTCACTCAGTCCATTTGGACTGGAGATCATCTACGAAGCTTCCAGCCCTAACATCCTGCTGAGTGAAGGCTGCCCTGGGGACAGTGGCCAGTCCTGAGGCTCACAGGGTAGCAGGTGTGTCCGATGCACCAAGCTCTGGTTAGTAGGAAGGGAGAGGTCACTCCGCCTCACGCAGCTTCTGCTTTCCCCCAGGTGGTGGCCATCGATCTGGATGAAGGCCTGAATGGGCTGGTGTCCTATCGCATGCAGGTGGGCATGCCCCGCATGGACTTTGTCATCAACAGCACCAGCGGCGTGGTCACAACCACAGCTGAGTTGGACCGGGAACGCATTGCCGAGTACCAGCTGCGGGTGGTGGCCAGCGATGCGGGCACACCTACCAAGAGCTCCACCAGCACCCTCACCATCCGCGGTGAGGGGCGACTCCTGCTAGGAGCTGGGTCTGGGATGGTGCCATCACTGACCAGCCATACAGTGGCTATTGGGCTTCCTCTCCAGTAGGAAGCTCAACAGCCCGGTCCTGTTTCTACTGTATTCAAAATGCTCACTTTGTCTGTATCTGAACATTGCTTTGAAGCCCAGAGCCCCACCAAGGCTCTCCCCGATCCTAATCTCCCATCACAGGAAGGACAAAGAAGGTCAAAGCTGACACTGGGAATACCCAGGGTTCTAAGCAGGACTGCCATCTTAGGAAAGGCAGTGCTTTCTCAAATGTAAAGAAGATCCCCGATTCTGTGGGTGTGGAACCATGGGGCTTCTCATGGAAGGCTATGGTTGTGGTGGGAAGAGGGTAGCTAGGAGCCTCCACTCCCAGATTCTTTACCCCTTGGGGGTAAATGCCATTATGCCCACCCTATATGATGAAATACAGTTTCCCATCTGTAAGGGTTTTAGCTCTGAGGAAGATGGAGACTTTGGCAGTGTGTGGCTGGAGGCAGGAGCGAGCCTGAGAGCGTACGTGTAGGGATTAACCTGGCATGGCCCTCCTGGCTCTCCATCCAGAGGATGCGTGGAAACAGGCCAGCGGTGAGCCTAACACAGACACACAGCCTGGTCCTCCTCAGTTGAGACCTGGAATAGTGAGGGTCTCAGAGCCAGCTGTCATCTCATGTGGATACGAAACCCCCTTGTAGATGCCAGGAGCCGGTTTGGGGACCCACTTCTTCAGCAAATAATCAGCAGGAGGTGTGCCTCCTCTTCTAAAAGGACCCGCAGAGAAGCTCTTCCAAGCTCAGTACAAACCATACATAGGAACAATGGCCTGTCACCTCTCCCAGTGACACCACAGAGAACATGTATGTCACTTGTAAGGGTCACCCTAAGCCCCATATGCCCAAGGAAGAGGGGCCTGCTGTGAAAGGCTGGGCACACAAATATTTAAGGGAAAGTAAATTTTTAGAAAGGACAAAGTTCAGAGCCAGTTCCTGGGATCCCCACGATCCCGCTTGCAAACTGTAATAGCTCTCTCCACGACCACATCCCCTCTGCTGTGTGATTGCAGGCAAGTTACTCAACTGCTCTGGGCTTCTTTCCTCTCACCTACAGTGTGGCTGGTCATGCCCACCTCAGAACAATGCTGTGAGGGGTGGGAGCACAATGCTGGTGTGTGTGTGTGTGTGTGGCTCTGGATTGTGTGAGAAAACTACAGCGTCATTGCTGTTGTTATTATTGTTGCTATTGTTTTTGTTAAGTACATACCGAGGGTGGGAATGCTCCGTGCCTCTCTCCATCTGACAGTCAGGGATAGTGTGTGTTAGGAGTGCTAGCTCTGGTGAGCTTGAACCTGGATGACTCAGCCACTATACGAACCTCCTGGGTCCATAACCAGACAGCACTGACACCTAGGCCCCCCGGAACCCACCATCCCCTTGGAAACCCTTGCAGCATGGCCCTGGCCATCTACAGCAGTAGCCGGGCCTAGGCCAGCGTGTCCCTTCAATTTTCAGTGTTGGATGTGAACGATGAGACGCCCACCTTCTTCCCCGCTGTGTACAACGTGTCCGTGTCTGAGGACGTTCCCCGTGAGTTCCGGGTGGTCTGGCTGAACTGCACAGACAATGATGTGGGCCTCAATGCGGAACTCAGCTACTTCATCACAGGTACTGACCACCCTGGCCGCCTGACAGGGACCTGGACCAGGCAGAGACAGAAGCATGGAGGGGGTGGGGGGCATCGGCCTCTACCTCCTTGCTTCCCCGAGGGTTTGCTCCTAGTACCCAGGGAGCTTCAGGGCTGAAGGTGTACTGGGCATAGGCAGAGGGGACAGAGTGTTGACTGGGGTGTCCCTTCACCCCATTTCAGAAAGCAGTCACTGCAGGAAACCTTCCCCAAGGACTCATGAAAAGTATTTGTTGAGAGCAGATGATTGCAAACCCCTAGATGGATTAGTTTGGGCTGAACATGTTCAGTAGAGTTGTAGGTAAAGCTGACAAGGCCCTGTCCTGGCTCTCTGGAGACAGTGAGCCTGCCACGGTGGTGGAACCCCATGAGAAATGGCAAACATGCCCTGTCATCTCATGAGCTGTAACCATATTCCGCTTTCTTCAGTGCCTGCCCCACCTGACGGGCACTAGGACACACATCCATCATAACCCTCCCATAACTGCCTTCTTTCTGCCTGTGAGCCATCTGGAGCCATATCGTATATATATTACATACCTGTACACATATGCAGCGTACACACTACCCTCCCTGACGCCTCTCCCCAACAGCTAGGGATCCCAGGCTCACGCGTCATGGATGGCTCCGTTACCCACAGTGGCTTTTCAGCCCGCAGGCTCTTCTTCCCAGGCTCTCCTGTCCTTTCCTCTTCATGCCCACCTCCTAGCCCAGAGACCATTCCAAGAAACCATATTTGGTGAGATATGACATCAGCCTAGGGCTTCTGCTGCTAACACTAATTGCTCTTTATTTCCTCCCTGCCTCATGCAGAGCTGGGTTCTGTCTCTTGCAGAAGATATATTAGACTGTGAGGAGCCTGGAAGTTGACTTCTGGGTCTTTTCCTCAGGGGTAGACCATGTAAAGAGCACCTGAAAAGTGACTCTTCCTGCTCACCTGCCTTAAGCCCTTCTAGATTGTCAGTCTCTGTAACTAACCAATTGCACTGCCTCAATTGTTCCAAGCACAGTACAGTACCTCCCTCTGCTGTCTAGAGTCCTGTACTGCAGCCTGCTCATACAGGAGGCTTCTCTCTCTTACTGGTCTCAGAGAGTACCTTCTTCCCTGGCTCCACTCAACAAGGGGACCATCATCCAGGGACACCAAGCCCGCTTGTCTCCTGTCCACGTGTTTCTCTACACCACTCCGGTCCTCCATAAATTCCCGCCCAAAGAGCTGTAGTCCTTCAGTCCCTTGCTATCCCCAAAGATGAGGGTCCTGGGAAATTCACACCAGCTACCCTAGTCAGTCCTTAGCCATGTGTAAAAACTTCCTTACCCAAGTCAGCTGCTCAGGCTCCTCTGGAAGAAATGCCAGGGCAATATGGGCAGGACCCATGCTCCAGAGTGAACATACAGGAGGAGCCTGGGACAGGGCACAGAACCTCAGATCAAGTGGAGGTTAGATGAACTGGTCCATAATTGGAGTGCCTGGTACACAGTAGGTGCTCATACAAGCTGCATCCTCCACCTGCAAGAGCATCCTCTGAGAGCTCCTGTGCAGGTTCCCACTTAGAGGAGAGTCACGGTGTAGAGCTGTCCTGAACAACCTAAGTCTCCTCTCCCTTCTGCCTGCAGCGGGAAACGTGGACGGGAAGTTTAGCGTGGGCTACCGTGATGCCGTGGTGAGGACCGTGGTCGGCCTGGACCGTGAGACCACAGCTGCGTACACACTGGTGCTGGAGGCCATCGGTAAGTACTGCCCTACACCCTGTCTGCACGGCTATTCCCAGCAGAGTTCACACTGGGGAGCCAGGCTTAGAGCCAAATCTCTGCCCTGAGGCCATGAAGAAAGGCCCACCACACTCACAGGGCACTATGGGGTAGGTGGCTTCTATCCTGTGCTCCCTACGCTAGAAAACAAAGCAGGGTGGGAAGACAGGAGACATGTGAGCATCACACATCCATGTGTGGTGGTGCATGTTTGTGATCCTAACACTGGGGAGATAGGGACGGAAGAATCAAGAGTCCGAGACCATTCCCAACCTCACAGCAAGTTTAGGTCCAGCCTGGGCTACATGAGACTCTTTATTAAACCATCAAAAATTAAAATAAGCGGGCAGTGATGGTCAGGACTGGGGACATCGTTGGACCTTGGTCTTCCTGCTTTGGTTACTCTGTGCCTGGGTATTGATTGTGTCATTGTCTGGACCACAGTGGCCATTCTTTCCAGCCACCTCAGTTCAGCATCCTCTCAGGTTCAAGTGTAGCAGTAGAAAAGGCAGCACAACCCTCGATCCAGCCTGGCTGCTGGAAGCCTTTAAACAAGCTGTGGTCAGTTCCATCTGGCCTGTACTAGTGCCTGGGTACTGCATTATGGCTAGGGAAGTGAGGTGTGTTCAGGTGTGTCTGTAAGTTGTTGATCTCTAGAGCTACAGGCAGGGTGATGGGGTGAGGGTATCTGTGGTGGTTTGAGTAAGCTTAGCCCAGGAAGTGACATTATTAGAAGGTGTGGCCTTCAGAGTGGGTGTGGCCTTGTCAGAGTGGGTGTGGCCTAGTGGGAGTTGGTGTGGCCTTGTTGGAGGGAGTGTGTCACTGGGCATGGGCTTTAAGACCCTCATCCTAGCTGCCTGGAAGCTAGTCTTCTCCCGTCTGCCTTTGGATGAAGATGTAGAACTCTTGGCTCCTTCTGCCTCACATCTGCCTGGATGCTGCCATGCTCTTGCTTTGATGATAAATGGACTGAACCTCTGAACCTGTAAGCCAGCCCCAATTAAATGGTGTCCTTAAAAGAGTTGCCTTGGTCATGGTGTCTGTTCACAGCAGTAAAATCCTAACTAAGACAGTATTCCAACCATTGGCAATTCCAAGCCTCAGCATGGGGGGAGGGGTTGGGTGTGATCTTCCCAGGAAAGGGCAGGATGTGCTGGTGGGCAGGCAAGAAAGGTATGGTGTGTGTGTGTGTGTGTGTGTGTGTGTGTGTGTGTGTTTCCCAGTACACACTGGCCAGTAACCCAAGGTATGGCATGCTCTGGAAGCACAGGCTAGAATCAGATAGGAAAGGATATGGAAATCTGAATCTTGAGCTAAAAGCTTGGTCTTTGCTCCATAAGCAGCAGGAAGCCCCTGGGGCACTTCTCTGGAGGGAAGAATGGTGTGAGGAGGCCCGTGTTCCCACCCCCAGTGGCTCCTGATCCTCCCAGGAGCCCCTATGAGGTGTTTGTGGAGATTGGTGGGTACGCAGGAATAAGCTATGCTGCCCCTCCCCCTCCCAGCTGGCTCTGGCTTGCTCTGCCCTCTGCCCATCCTGAGTGGAGCCTGGGAAGACACTGCCTTTTGGGGAGCCATCACCCAGTTAGAGCCAGCAGAGGGCTTTGGTCCCATCCTTTATGAAGGTCTCCCGGCTCAGCATCCTCAGCAGAGGCAGAGCCCTTGGGATGAGTATCTCAGTTAAGGTTTTGTTGCTGTGAAGAGACACCATGACCAACACAACTCTTATAAAGACAATTATTTAACTGGGGTTGGCTTACAGCATCTGGGCAAACTTGGTGCTGGAGAAGCCAGGAGGTCTATATCTTGATCAAAAGGCAGCCAGGAGAAGACTGGATTCCATGCACTGGGCAGAGCCTGAGCATAGGAGCCCCCAATGCCCACCTATATAATGACACACTTTCTCCAACAAGGCCACACCTACTCTAACAAGGCCACACCTCCTACTAGTGTCACTCCCTATGACCAAGTAACAAAACGCATGGATCTTTGAGGGCCAAACCTGTTCAAACCACAACAGAGAGGAGCCTAGAAAAGGGGCCACCCTGGGGTGAGTGACCTGCACCCCAGTTTATGCTCAACTGAAAAAAAAATTCAAAGTCACTATTGGTTCCCAGCCAACCCGACCACTCCTTTCCCCCCTGGGAGTGTGGCTGGGACACACAAAAGTGAGGAAGAGTGTTATCCTCTGGGGAGGACTTTCAGCAGTTTGTCCAGGTGGGTCTATGGTTGTTGGGTCCACCCCAACTGGCTCCTGCTAAGTCCCAGCATGCCTTGGGTTTGAAGACTACGTTCATCCTGGAGGCATGCTGATCTGGCCAGCCCAGTACTTACTAAGGAATAGCAAAACTTAGTGGAGAACATTTTTTTAAAGCCTTTATTCCAAAGTTCAGATGTTTAGTCTCTTGAGACATGAGACATCAGGTATTGCTGGGCCCACATTTTGCTCATCATTTGTGACTGGAGCAGCAGACACCTGCCCTTGAGTTGGCTGACCCAGGTATCTTACCCATGGCCCTCACCTCTCACAGCATCCTGGCTCTGACAGCAGGCTATGTTATATCTCATCATCTGTGTGGGTCCTAGGCTTGCCGGGACAAATCAAGGCACCATTGGTGGCATGAAAGAGCCATCTCTAGAACCAGAGATACCAACTCCCCCTCCCAGCTCAGCCATGCCTGGCTGGCTCTGTTCTGCTCTGCTCTCTGCCCATCTTGAGTGCAGCCTGAGAAGACACTGCTTTTTGGGGGCATAAAAAAGCACAGATGTGGTACCTCTGGTTCTAGGTGTTGGGAGAGCCACAGTCCCCCCATAGCCTCTGGGAAGAATCCTTCCTTGCTCCTCCATGTCCGGTGGCCTGGGGTCCTTGGTTCATAGCTCCACCTCACCTGGCCTTCTCTTTGTTGGTGGTTTGGGGTTTTTGTTTGTTTGGTTTTTTTTAGACAGGCAATACTCAAATAACTGGTCTCTAATAATCCTCCTGCCTTGGCTTCCCACGAGGAGCACGCGCTGTGACCAGAGCACAGTATCTTCTAAGTCACTTAATCAGTGGTTAAATGGATAGGAGGACTGACCTCCCTTCAAGATCTTCAACTTAATTATGTCTCCAAAGGCGCCTTTTATGAAATGGATAGTGTGTGTAGGCTCTGAAGATTCGACCATCCCTCCCCCCTCCTCCCCCTGCCTTCTTTAGTAAGCCTTAAGCTGTACGTTGGGAAGGAGAATCCTGCCTGCTTCTCTAGGTTGTTGTGAAGACTGAATGAACCAGGCAAGTCTCTGCCTGGGACATGGCATCATGTCAGCCCTGGGGTAGCGTTAGTGTTGTTGATGATCCGGAAGGACAATGAGCCACCATCCCGTGAGGCTGGTGTAGGACAGTGTAACTCTGGCTGATGGCCGGGAGTTCGTAGCTTCTGATGCTTGTTCTCCTTCACCCCCACAGACAATGGCCCTGTAGGCAAGCGACGCACAGGTACGGCCACCGTGTTTGTCACAGTTCTGGATGTGAATGACAACCGGCCCATCTTTCTGCAAAGCAGCTATGAGGCCAGTGTCCCAGAAGACATCCCAGAGGGCCACAGCATTGTACAGGTAGGTGGCAGGCTAGGGCCAGGCAGGACTCTGCTCAGCCCTGAAGGCACAGGCTTAGTAGCATCATGCCATAGGGGTGGGGACAGCAGGGGTCGGGGTGGGCTGGAAGTGGCTTGCACTTCAAAAAAAATGGTCCCTCCTCCCTTCTGGGAAGAGTGGGCCCCAGTCTGTGTTAGCTGAGGACAGGGCCCTGACTCACCTTGGCCTTCCCAGAGCCTTTCAAAGCAGTGGGGAGAAGGAAGTAACTCTTTCCTGGAAAGGAATCAAGAGGAGAGGGAGCCAGGGCTCAGTATGGCCAGAACACAGCATCTTTCATGGCTTCTTGGCCAGGCTCCCCTCTTGGAAGAAAACAGGCAGAGGAAAGGGCTCCTGGGCCCAGCGTAGGAGCCACAACTCAAAGGCCCAGAGGGAAGAGGACCCTAAAAACGAAGCACGCCACACACACACACACACACACACACACACACACACACACACACACACACAGGGGGAGGAGGGGCTCTCAATTGCAGGGAGGGAAGACAGGGAATGAATGGCTCATTTCACCAGCCTCAATGTTTCAACTCACCCCAAGGGTGAGCCAACTCAGCAAAGATGAGCCTGCCACTACGGCCTGTTTCCTCGCTCAGGGGGGAAAGAGGAGTAGGAAGTAGGAGTGTGTCTACCTCCCCGTGTGGCCACTGGATTGTCAGGAGAGGCTCAGAAAGCCGACTGTAATCCAGGAAGACCAGAGGCATGTAAGAGTCCAGCAGCTGGCTCCAGAGGGAGGGAGGAAATGGGTCCCTTCCTCTGGCCTCAGCTAAGAAAGAATTAGAGCCCCACCACCATCATGAGGCAGTAGGGTCCCCACCCTTGCTTAGTACCTGCCATCTTCAGCTCACTGATAGGTACCCCAGAAACTGTAGCCCACCCAAAATAAGGGCATCAGAGTAGGTTATGAGAGAGCCTTGTTCCTACGTTTTAGCCTGCGGTCTTTCAGGGAGTTGAAGAAACAAGGGGTTGTGGGGTTGTTCTAAGATGGTTTAGGGAGGAGGCTGGCTTTCTTCCCGGCCCTGAAATGCTGGTTTCTATGTATGTAAGACTTGGGTTCACATCCTCGAGTCCCTGAGTGACACCCCAACCCTTTACCCCCACCCCCACCCCCGCTCTCCTCACCTCTCAGGTGTTCAGAGTCCCAGGACCCTCTCCTAGGCCCTAGACGTGCCCTGCAAAGATGCACCCCTCCCTCTCTGAAGTCACAAGGATGTAGGAGCAAGGCACTGTAACCTTACCTCCATAGCATGCTTAGAGAGCCACCTTCCTTTAGGGCTGTCACAGGAGACACTGGGAAATCAGTGTGGGTCAAGCTCACACCTGATATCTGCTACGTTGGTGAGTGGGGTACAGTGAGTTCTGGGACAAGACCTGGCTCCCTACTGTCCCCAGGCACATAGGAAAGAAGTCAGACAAGGCTGTGCACGCTGCTGGCCTCCCTGATGCAGATTAGACACAAGAGCTATTCCGGGAGAGAGGGCGCTTCTATTGTAAAACAAAGAAGGCCCCAAAATGGTGGTGCCAGTAAAGCCTAAACCATAAACGGGAGGACAGCATCATTCAGTTGCCTGAAGTGTCTGGTCAGGATGAGGCTAGAAATATAAATTGAAGCTGGTGCCCAGATCCTGCTGCACACCGTGGAGTGGGTACATCCAGCAGACACAGGGGAGACAGTGTCGGCTCTGGACCAAGTAACAGCAAAACCAGAGATTAGTCCTTGGGAAGACTTGGGTGGCTTGACTATGGGTGGGGTAGGCAGCCATGTGATAGGCTCCTGGATCACTTGACTCTGGGACAGGAGCGAAGTATTTCAGGTTCCCTCTGCTCCGTCTTCAAGTCTAAGATGTGGAAGGTGTTGGCCGTAGAGTGAGAGAAGGGATTCCCAGGAGCCCATGCCACACTGGAGTGGGCCTGCTTCCTGTCACTTGATAAAGTTGTTGCCACACCACAGAGAGCACAGCTGGTGCCATCCAGCCTTGATCCTCCAGCTGTTCTGGGAGGTCTGGTCCACACTGCATGAGAGGTGGCTACCTCTTTTCCAGTGAGACATGATACTACTGCCATGCATTCTCAGAGTCCAGGTGACATCGCCTCTGGTGCTGACAGTGGCCAGCCTCCTACCACAGGGATACAGCCTCCACCTAGGCTTGGACAACACAGCCTAGTTTTTGTTTGTCTGATTTGTTTTGATTCTATTTGAATTGTGATTTTACGTTTAGCTCAGGCTGCCTTAGACAATCCTCCTACCTTGGCCTGTTGCATGGTGGGGTTGCAGGTGTGATCTTCCACACTCAGCGTACAGGAAACATCTCAATCCATCTTCAGCTTTTCCTAAGCTGTCCTGACAGGCAGCCACTGAAGGGTGCTCCCAGGCTCATGATTTGATCCTTACCAGTGCCCTAGCTGGCAATGAACAAGACCCACCAGAAGGGGCAGGGAGGTCAAGAGAGAGATGCCTGGGTCCCTTTCCCAGGGTTAGCACAGATGCAGATATGCAAGCATCCTACTTAGCTGAGGTATCTGGACCTTTTAGTAGCTGTTTTAAGCTGGACCTTCAGAAGATGAACAAGGCTTCTGCTGGGCCAAGGGTGCTATTCCTAGGATTAGTAGATACCTAGCTTCCAAAATGGGTGCTCCAGTGCCCCAAGTTATACCTCAGAGGCCTAGAGTAAAGGTCTAGAGACCTTTGGGTATTCATCTTTTGATCCAAAGGTCTATTAACAAGCAGAATCAGGGGCCTTCAGAGTCTTCTGGGAAAGGACATAGACTAGATACACAAGGAAATATTGGGGTGCTTTAGGGGTCCAGAGTATCCGTACCAGTGTCCTATGTCCTCTGATGCCAGGTTCCATCAGAGGCAAGATGGTCTTGGGTGAGCCTGTGTGTGGATGGGCACTGTGTCACATCTTGGTGGCTTCAGTCCAGTCACCTCGGTGGTCATCAAGGCCCGGCAGAGGACACTGCTGGATAGCAGGCCTGCCTCGTCGGAAGCTGTGCAGAGATCGTCGCAGCGAGCCCAGGCGCTTCCAGAGCCGGAGCCTGGGTTCACTGGGGCTCACTGGGTGATGTGGCATGCATTCCCGGGCCCCTTGGCGGCCAGGGTCCAGGGCAGTTGGCTTGCACAACATCATGAACAGCAGGCAAGAGGCCAGCAGTAGAAAAATGCAGGCCAGGGCGACGAGGATCGGTACAGGGTCGGCAGCATGGGTGTAAGTCCCAGAAGTGGCAGAGGGTATAAGGAAGGTTGGAGGGCTGAGGAGGCTGGAGCCGTCTGTGTTCATGGTGCCTAAAAGGGCAGGACAGAGTCAGAGCAGAGTAGCTTCATCCCAGACAGGGACAAGTGAGACTTACCTGGAGCAAGCCAATGGGGACTAAGCAGTTAGTCATGCCCCCTTGATAGCTTGTCACAGGTTAGCACAGAGAGGCACCATATACATCTGATTAGTGACAGGGCTGGCTCTGTACCTGGGCCTTCTTTCTGCTATCCCCCTGCCCCTCTGCTGTGAAGAACACGAGATTTAGAAAGATTTCTGGCATTTTATAATCAGTTCTCAGCAATTAGCAGACAGTCTTAAACCCAAAAGCCCTAAGAGTCAGTAAGCCACTTGATGAATCAGGCACAAATCAGAGTGTGAGATGCTGTGGTGGACTGGCAGGACCCCTAACAGTAGCCTAAGGTCAAAATGAGATTTCCAAACCAGGTGGAGTGCTGCATGCAGGTAATCTCAGCATGCGGGGGCCGGGGTGGATAGGAGTTCAAGGCAAGCTTTGGTTGCATTTGAGACCAGCCTGAACAACGTGAGACTCAGAGATGGATGGATGGATGGATGGATGGATGGATGGATGGACAGATTGACTGATGGACGGATGGACTGACTGACTGCTTGATTAATTTCCAGATATCTGCATGCCTGACTTCTCTTGACAATTATCAGTCTCACTGTTGGCTTCTCTGATATCCCCTTTACATAGGGCACTGGCCCCAGCTGGCCACACTCCCCCATGCCTACCACATACCTATTTCAGCTGCCTGGATCCAAGGGTACTTCTGTTGCTACTTCCTGATGCAGTCTAGCCTACCTCCAGGGAAACTGAGGCCCAGCATGAGAGGCCAAACCCAAGCCACACGAGCAAGCAAAGGACAAGACCAGGTGTCCCAACTCCTGGCCCCATGCCTGCCCCCTTTCTAGCCTCCAACCCTCTCTGAGCCCAGTGAGTCACTCAGACAGACCTGGGAACAAAACCCATTAAGAGTTGACAGAGTAAAGGCAGAAACCTGCCCTGTAGCATTGTTGCCTGCTGGACGACATTTCCGCTATCCCTGCAGAGGACCCATCCCGCAAGGGGAATGCCACAGATGCTCCGCACGGACAGAGGACCAAGCTAAACTGGACAACTAGTGGCTGAGCCTTGGTGTGGGTGGTGCATGATGGGGCAGCCCCAAGAGGGCCCTGGCTCTCCCCACAGCCTAGGCTGATGGCCCTTCAGGAGTAGGAGTTTTGCCCAGGCTCTTCCAGCTTCTCTACTGAGGCAAACAAGTTTTGTTTTTTGTTTTTTTTTTAAGACAAACATTCCTGCTGTTGCATTGGCAACCAGTCCAATGTTATTTGAAGCACAGAGGAGAAGCAGGTATTCATTACAAAATGCCAGCTGAACTTGATTCCAAAAATTTTTGAAATCAATTTTCAAATATTGGACCTGAGACAGAAAGAGAACAGCTTCCGCTCTCCCGGTTTACTTTGTATCTCCCTCAGATTCTACCACTAAAGCCAGGCCACAGGGGAGGCTCTGTCCCAACAAGGCCCTCCCAGAAGCTATGGGAAATCAGGGAGCATGGCCACCCAGCCCTGTTAGCCACTAGAGCCCTTGTCCCACCTAGGCACTCACCAGCAGCTCCGGGACCTAAGTCCTGGCTCCTGGGCACAGATGACTGAGGGCATCTAGTGCTTTCCACCCACTGTGCCACCCAACCCTTGTCCCAACCCCTCCCAGCCTTTGCAGCTGCTCCAGGCTGGAAATTCTGATGCCTGTCTAATTGCTGAGGGCCTCCACCCTCCAGGCCTTGGGCCTGGAAAGCACTCTAAGTGGACAGCATCCATGGGTCAGCCCTTCCTGACATCTGAGTTAGAGCAGGGATGGGGTATACCCACTCCCACCCCTGGTGGAGAGAAAGCTGCCCCCTTGGCTCTCAACATTTGGCCCCAGTAAGGAAAGGGCAGTCCCAGCTAAGGCCTGCATCCTAGTTGCTCAGAACCCAGAGAAGCTGTGAGGCTACGGGCCCCAGGGCCACTTCTGCACGAACACCAGAGACTCTCCAGTGGCAGTCTGTGACACTGGAGAGCTTGAGACCAGGCCCAGGAGCTTGAGGCAAGCCCAGCTGCCTACCAGATTCCCTGCTGCCAGCCAGCAAGATCCGCTGGTTCCAGAGGGAGTTCTCCTGAAGCCCAAGCAAGGAGCCCCCTTCCTACTGGAACCTTCCTCTGAGAGCATCCCTCTACACCGAAAGCATCTTACTTCCTTCCATATAGTCCCTCAGAGAAAGTGTGGCCTTGGCTTAGCCATTCCCCTTTGCTGGGCCTTACTTCTTTTCTCAGAGTAATAGAAGGACTCCCTGAATCTGAACACACCCTCACAGCCTCCCAGGTTCCCAATAAGGGTCTCCCCCACTTCTTACATTGGCTTCTGTCCCTCGTTCCTCGGCAACCTCACGGCCTGCCCTCGGAGGTCTGTATTCTCAGTGGCCAGGTCTCTCAGCTGTCCCAGGAGATCCAAGGGGTACCAGCGGGCCTGCTGTGACCCTATGTTGTGCTGCAGAGCCTGCAGCCGACTGGCTTTCCTCTTGCTTTTCCTTCTGGGCCTGGTTTTGTTGGGAGAGTCCTGGCCTGTCTGGGGGAGGGGACAACTGGGAGTGTAGAGGTAGCAACTGAGTGGAAAAGAAAGAGAGGGAGGCCTCCGCCTGGCTCACTCCAGCTTGTCTCCTTGGAACCCTCTCATGTGGGGAAACACTGGTCAGGGCAGGAGCAGGTTTAACTGCCTCTTGGCCTAGGGCTCCCATCACCCCCTTTGGAAATTTGAATGGTATGGTCGACTATTCAGTGCCTGCCAGCCCTCAGGTTACCAGGGAGAGGGTCTATAAGCAGAGAGGGCAGCAGGAGGGACAGGGGTTGATGGGCACCTCTGAAGTCTCCAAGGCCTCCTCTGCAGAGTCCCTAGGCCCTGTTTCTCCTGGATTCTCAGAAAATGTCCCTTATCTGGTGCAGAAGTGAGTGCCATTTCTCAAATTTCAGAATGCTTCAGACTGAAGGACGGGCCATTCACAGTGTGAGCAGGGTACCAGGATCTCTCCAACCCTCACCCGCCACCCTCCCTTCTTCCCAGAATACCAAACTCCCTTGGCAACCAGCTGTCTGCTCAGGAGCCTAAATATTGTGCAACTTGCCCATCAGGGGACTCCACGGTCTCAGAGTGCAGCAGGGTGACAATCACAACCACAGCTAAGACTTATGGGCCTTCACCACAAAATAAAGCCTTGTCTCCCAACCCCCGGGGTGGATAGAAGCCTTCCTGTTTACTGTTAAACATGGAGGGGGCCTTGGTGATCCAGCACCATCCCTCCCAACAGGTGACAAGGCTGTGCTCCAGGCAGGTATAGGCTGCCCAGAATTATCCTACAAGTTAGTACTGGGTAGGAACCCAGTATTTCTCTAAATAAAGGACACAATCTCTTGCCTTAGACAAGTGGGGCGGGGCAGTCTGTCAGCCTGTCTGCTGACCTGATCTTTGCAAGCAAGATCCCTCTTCCAACTTTCTCCCGAAGTGTGTCCAGTCAGTGAAGATAAGGACATTTGTATTAGAACTTCAAGTGGCACATCACAAACTCCTGATTTGATCTCCATAGAAAAGAGGGAGACCAGTGCCAGAGCAATCGTGGGGAGACCCACAGGATCAAGGGGAAATAAGATGAAGACACAGCCGGGCTTACAGAAGATCAGGGACCAGGGATCGGAATGTTTCAATGCCGTATGTTGCACCAGTCTTTCATCTGTGCTTGCTGAGGGTCACCTCAGTGTCTCTCACCAGAGACTGGCCACTCGGTCATTTACATCTCCATTCAGCAAATAAACAAAAAGCCAGGTGTGACGATGCACTCCTATAATCCAGCACTTGGGACCTAGAGGCAGGAAGATCAAGAGTTCAAGTCCAGCCTGGACTATTTGAAATCTAATCTCAAAACAACAACACAAAAGCAAACAACCCTACTATGTGCCAGAGAGCAGGAACATGGCAGCGCACAGAGCCCTTCTTCTTTTTATGGGGTCGGTAGAGGGAGGCGAGAACAAACATGTTCACTGGAGGAAGAATAGTGGCAACAAACCAAAGAAGTGATTGACCCAGGCCTCTCATGGTGAGCCAATGACTTTCTAAGAGTTACTTACAGGACTCAAAAATAAATAACTCAAAACCATTTATGTCATCAAAAGGCTCACCCCGGCATGGGTCGTGACTACAGAAGATGTAGTTTCCGCCCTAAGTTTCTAGGAGATCCACCCAAGAGTCTTTTCAGTAATTACCATCCACTGCAACAACAACAACAAAAAAATGCTTTCCTGCCTGGCGCTGACAGCAGCAAATAATCTATAATCTATGTGTGGAATATAAATACATGGGAAGTTATTGGACAGACACCTCACATCTGATAAGCAGAACAACCACTGTGGCCTTGCTGCTGGGGACTGTGACCTCCACAGCCACAAAGTTTTGCCCTGACTTACAGTACCAAATATGAGTTCTGCCCTGTGGCATGGGCCTTCAATCTGATTAAGAAAGAAAGAAAGAAAGAAAGAAAGAGAGAGAGAGAGGGAGGGAGGGAGGGAGGGAGGGAGGGAGGGAGGGAGGGAGGAAGGAAAAAAAGTGCCTTTAACATCTATACCACTATTGTACCAGAGGGCACATTTTTGCTTGGTACGTAGTCCATATAGAGTCCGTAACAGAATAAGATTGTGACCCTCCTCTCCTCATAGCCTGCACAGTGCCTTCTAGCTCTAAAAAGCCAGCCAACAAGGAGGGAGTTCTAGCTTGCTTGCTTCAACAAAAGCATATCATGACTTCAACAATAAGGACTTACCATCTAATGTTGCCATGCAACCAATACCAGTTACAATGGACCATTTGACGTGGGGGTCTCACGGGGCCTCCCTGGCCAGTAGCCCATGCAGCACTGGGATAATTAGTCAATAATCGTATGGCTTCTGGGCGTGCCCTTTGGCACCTTTTGCACCTAGACAGTGTGGCTTTCTTCAGACTCTTGTTACTGTTGCTCCAGATGCTTTTCCAAATCTGTAAGGCACTCGGGCTTGGCTTTATACAGTGAAACTTTCCCATAGAAGATGGACGTGATCTCTGAAAGCCTGTCTTATTCTGAAAGCAGCACCGCTGGACTTGTGTGGTTCAGCAGCTGGGGGGACACCAAAAGAATTTAGCAAGGTCCAGTGATGCATGGTGGGATCTTGTCACTGTGCCACTTCTGTCCTCAAAGCAAAGCAAAGCAAAGCAAACAAACAACATTAAAACCAAAGAGCGATATTGGGTACCACATCATGGTTGGGACCTCTACCCCCATCTACCCCCCCAGAATACAGTCATTCTCCATAAACCACTCTATGTCCTCAACCTGGGACACCGCCATGGGGCTGCCATGTGTTTCCCTGCCCGGGATGGGCTTGATGGGGCTAGCTTGTGACTCTTGGCTGAACTGGTAATTAAGAGTGAGTGGCATCATGTTGCCATTGTTCATGCTAAAAGGACAGGCTTTGGTAGGTTCTATACCAGTTCCATTGTCATTATCCGTCAGGCACAACTAGTTACCGAAAAGACCCCCATCTGGGTGAAGTTTTTGATACACAATCTTATTTTGTAGTCCAGGCTAGAATGTGTAGACCATCCTAGCTTTAAAATTGTGACAGTCCTCCTGATCGTGCATGTTGCACAGGGGTCGCAGGCGTAGGCCACCACTCCAGCCCTGAAGTGGTACAGCTTACTCTGAAAGGATCGTTTCCCACCCTTTGCTTGCTTTTATCTGTCTCACTTACTCCACCCTGTCACTTGCTCCTGCTTTCTCCCCTCCCGTAAATCCTTCTAGAAGCTCTCGGGTATAGTGTCTGCCCTTCTGTCGATATTTGACCCAACTACAAATCTTACCACATTTGCTTTTCAGTGACCTGGACGGTCCTTTTGTTTCCCCCTTCTCTCATCCCCTCATCTTCGGCTTTAACACCTTACAAAAACAGTTTACATGGTATTGGTCTAAATTAGCAGTTCTTAACCAGTGGGTTGCGAACCCTTGTTGGGGGAGGGGGAGGTGACTAATGACCCTTTCCCAGGGATCACCTAAGACCACCAGAAAACACAGATATCTGCATGACGATAGTCATAACAGTACCAAAATGGCAGTTACGAAGCAGCAACAAAAATAATCTTATGGTTGGGGGTCACCACAACACGAGGAACTGTATTAAAGGGCCATAGCATTGGAAAAGTTGAGAACCACTGGTCTCAATCATTCAGATTCACCAGAGCCTTTCCTACTTTGTAAAGGTCACGTCCCACCAGGGAGTTCAGCAAAGCGACTCAAGCCCCATAACCATCCCTAGGTAAATCAACTTCTCTTGTAACTCTCCGCTAAACACAGTCCTCAAAGCCACAAACTGGCCATTAGTCACCACCTCCCACATACCCAGTTCCCATAGCAATGCTTGTCACTCCTCCTTGGCCTCCTGTCCCTGCTAGTCACAAAGACCTTAGTCAGATGTAACCCAGTGCCCCTATTGGCTTATATGAGCCAGTCCATCAGGGACTGGCTTCTCTCCTATTGGCTCAGCTCATGCCACCTCAGCTCAAGAAGAAATGGATGGCTATATCACTGGTTTCTTATTCACACCCAGCTCAGACTGTCCCCATCCTTCACTGTCCCATGGCCACACACAACAGTCTGAGAGAGGCTCTTTTATTCCTTGTTTAAAAGTCTTTTTCCCGAGGCTTGAGAGATAAAAGGAACATTAAGAGCCTTTCTTCCAGAGGCTCTCTGTTTGCTTCCTAGCGTCCACATATGGTCGCTCCCAGGGATCTGACACCCTCTTCTTCTGGCCTCTGCAGACACCCACATACTCATGGCATACCTACATGTATATGTGCAAAAATAATAATAAATCTTAACCAACCCCATCAGTTTGGAGGCTGAGGAATCCCTGATTGTCACTGTTTATTGTACTGGGTCATAGTTAAGGTCTCCGCCTGCAT
This sequence comes from Arvicanthis niloticus, assembly GCF_011762505.2. Lineage (NCBI taxonomy): Eukaryota > Metazoa > Chordata > Mammalia > Rodentia > Muridae > Arvicanthis > Arvicanthis niloticus. The sequence continues at coordinate 25,894,967 of NC_047677.1, read as the reverse complement.
CCTGAATCATAGATTTGCCCCCTTTTCTCTGTACTGAAGACTGATACACCACTCCTCCATACCCTTCCAAGCCATTACTTCCCAGGAAACCTAGTTATCTCGGTTCTAACTTGCAGCCTCTCTCCCTGGCATCTGGCCAGCAGTAGGAAGCAGCTCTGTCTCTTCTCCCTCTCTGGCATTTCTCCTGCCAAGCCAAAGGTTGTGGTGACAGATGGCATCGGCGCACCACTTTCCTATAGTAACTCTTCCCTTGCAAGAGGCCAGTTCTTTCCGGGTTGCCGAGCCTCAGTTGCACATCATCACCCACGGCAGAGGCCGCACAACTGCTGCAGTGACCGTGTCTAGGGCACCCCTCAGAAGGAAAGCCTCAGATGTACATCCCATCACCCATGGCAGATGCGTTCCACTGATCCTGCTCTGGTGCTGTCTTAGTTACTTTCCTATTGCCATTATAAATAAACTAAACTAAAGTGTCTTAAAGGTAAAGGGCGCATTTGGGTTTATAGTTTCAGAGGGATACCAGTCCATCCTGGCAGCAGGCAGGAAGGATGTGGTGACCGGGGCAGGAGGTTGCCTGGTCTCACACACACTGCATCTATAATGGTGACATGTTGAGTAGGGGTACCGGAAAACCAGGAGGAGCTAGTCCAGAGCTAGAGTGGTGTCCAACCCCATAAATCTCATCCTGAGAACCATAGGAGTGAGGACCACTCTCTCCCTGACCCCAAGCCTGCATGTCCAGGGACACATAGTCCTGTATCCCACACCTTTGTCCCAACCAGAGGAGGTCCCGTAGTTGCAGCCAGGTTAAACTTCCTCTCTCCTTATAAGGTCATGTCCAGTTGCGTCTGGAATCCCTCCTTATGCAAATGAAGCCTTCCCAGCCCCTTAGCCTCAGCCAATGAAAAGCCTCTACCCATTCCTCAAAGGTGTAAATAGCCTTTATTCTCCACAGTTGAACAAGCTGCTCAGTGAAGCCCACCTCCAAAGTCTGTTTCTCACAACATTCACTGGTTGCCTGAGGTCTCCATCACTCCTGGCCGTTCTGGCCTCCTGCTTCCTCCCCACAGGATCCCCAGCCACAGAAGCAGAGAGTGAATGGGAAGGAGACAGGCTATACGGCCCCGCCTCGAGTCCAGTGAATACATATAGAATACGACACACTAGGACCACCTGCAGGGAGTCAGATCAGCTTTACTTGGGGGTGATTCAAGGCTTTGGGGAATTTGGGGTAGAAGCATCCATGATGGGCAGAGGTCTTTGGCTGAGGGCTTAGGGTACCAAAATGCCTCATTAAGCATGGGGAAGCATCTCAGGAATCTCAGGTGCTAAGTGAACAGGTTCTGATCAGGAGTAAGGAAGTTGAATCTGCAATCTAACTAAGGCTACACGACATTCTGCAAGTAGAAGTAATGGGGGGGGGGGGGTTGAACTCCCCAAGCAAGGTCAGAGAAGGAGAAGCCCTGCCCATGAAGGGAGTCCTCCATATTGCAGGGAGCTGAGCCCCAGAAGGCTATCAGTCAACAGTAGACTTCAACCTTAATTAGTAAGGCAGCAGGGGAACATGCCACATTCAAATCACAATAAGTACCAATTCTATTGCAAAGCTTTCCCCAGGGTGGTATATACCAACATCTCCTCACCCCACATAGGGCACTAATGATAAGCACAAATGATTCCACCCAGTGCCACCCTGGTGAACCAATAAGTTTAGGGGCATAGGCTACTTGCAGATCCTAGAAAACTCTTCAGTGGAACTGCCTGCAAGTTGGTCAGGGAGCTCCAGGGACACAACTTTTAAACATCACCACCCATGCTAGGGTAGGCTTTTCAGTGATGCAGCACCTGCTTCAGAGTCACCCTCATGATGGTCCTAAGACATCAAGAGCCTCACTGGTAGGAGGTTATAGAGGTATGGAGTGGCCTCCTTCAGCCTGGGCCAGAGAGTGATGACATAATGTCTCACATGCCCCCCCCCCCCCATCCCTCATGAGAAAGGGATAGAGATGGGTGGTCATGGACAGGGCGACAGAGACCACAGATGGTAGGGTGTCCTTGTGGACACTAAAAAGGATGCACACATGTGCCTAGGGTCAGTTATGGGGGACTGCAAGGACAGCTCTTCTCCCTGCCTTGGGGTTAGGGATAACTCCACTGTCTCTTTTCCTTCAGCTGAAAGCCACAGATGCAGACGAGGGCGAGTTTGGGCGCGTCTGGTACCGCATCCTCCATGGTAAGTGGGTTGCTACAGGATACGGATGGCTCCTGCCCCACAGAGACATCACTTCTTTTAGGCTGAGCAGAGAAGATGCCCAAGCACCATATGCAGGGGCTGCAGCTCAGGGAGAAAGTGGGTTCCTTGATTGTTTACACTAAGTTGAATATATTCTAAGCAAAGAGCAGTGTGCTGGCCTTGTACCTAAGGGCTCCACATGCTACAGTGTTCTCAGAGCTGACATTATGACAGAAAGGACATTAGACAGCCCCTGGGAAACTCATTGGTTTCATTCATTCTCATTCATTCACTCTTCTTGGTCTAACTAGAAACCCGAGCCCTTCCCTGAGCTGTTCGATACAGCCACTCCCCTGCTGGCTTCAGGATCAGGAGTGCAGCACCCTGTATGAACTCCAGAGATCAAGTGTGGATAAGTGTGTCCATGGAGAGAAATCAAGATCATGGGTACCAACCTAGCCCAGTCAGGTCCACTACACCCTAGATTCACTCACCACAGACAGCAGGGTCTGGGTTCTCCTGAAGCTTCCATATTCCCAATAAGAAGTGGAGGTGTGGAGATAAGGATTAGACCCTAGGCTTCATATAAAGAAGAGGCAGGTGAACTTTGGTTTCATGCCCCACTCTGTTAGGCCGCTGTGGGCTTTAACCAAATTCCCAAGTGAAGGGATGATTTTCAGTGGGTGATACAAGTTAAAATCAAACATAATTGAGGTACAGAATTGTAAACTCTTTAAGTTAGGGTAGATGACAGAATACTTTACCTACATTGCCAAACATGATAGACTAGATGTTATAAGTGTATATCATACCTTACAATTTACAATACATTTACAATAAAGCAAATGCCTTACAATTACAATGTAATTGTTATGATTATGTTCAACGTGTATCTGAGAGAAAAGAGCCTTTTTAATTGGACAAAAAGGGGGAGATGTAGCTACTTGTATTCTAATACTAATTTATGTCCCCGAAATAAAGGGTTTGCATGAGAGGGTCTGCACGTAGCTTCTGGAAACCTATCCCCAGTTGGTTCTCATTGGTAAATAAAGATGCCAACAGCCAATAGCTGGGGAGAACAGACAGAGGTGGAAGTTTAGGCTTTCCTGGGCTTAGGACCAGGAGCAAGAAAGAAAGGAGGAGATCTGCCATGCCAGGAGAGTGTGGAGGGGAGGAGAGGCGCCATGCCTAAGAGTGCAGGACGGAGAGGCATGGCTGCCGTGTGAAGGAGCCAGGAGAGTGCAGCCCAGACGGCTGCCCAACTGGGTCCAGAGCAGCCAAGGTAGAACATAGAATTAGTAAGTAGTAACTCGCGATTATCAGCAGGACACAGATTCTATTAGTCTGGAGGCTGGGCAGCTGCCCAGCTATTGGGCTGCATAAGGCATTTTAAAATATAAAGGCTGTGTGTGTGTGTCTTTCATTTGGGAACATAAACCATTGAGGCGGGTAGCAACCCCGCCGTGGGATTTATTAATTAACAATTAATTCAACACCCAAGTCCTATGGGCAGAACCAACATGCCCCAGGGCCTGGAACGCACTGCCTTCTACCTCATAGACATCCTCCTCCAAGTCTAGCCCATGCATCTCATGTGCCCCTCTACAGGTAACCATGGCAACAACTTCCGGATCCACGTCAGCAGCGGGCTCCTGATGCGAGGCCCAAGGCCCCTGGACAGGGAACGGAACTCATCCCATGTGCTGATGGTAGAAGCCTACAACCACGACCTGGGGCCCATGCGGAGCTCTGTCAGGGTGAGAACACACACTGAGGCCGGGGGTGGGGCTGGGGGGAGGCGGGTGGGCAGAATCACCACTGATTGATGCGCAGAGCAAGGAATCTGGTGAGGAGGCCAAGGGCCCAGCCCAGCGGGGGATTGTGGATTTATCCTTTTGCTCCATGCCACGGTTTCTTCTTGAGGAGGGGGATCTGTGATACTCATGCCTGTCCTAAGGGAGGAGAGAGGAATCGTCACCGATCTATCCCTTATATCTATCTACCAGCTCTCCACAATGCATTGAGCAACGCCCGCCCCGCCCCCAGCCCCAGACATAACCTTGGAGGAGTAGAGAGCAATATTGTTTTGCAGATGAAGAAACAGAGTCACAGAGAAGTGTCCAAAGGCAGGAGCAGACTTGAGACTGTCTGTGTATGCTGGGTCCAAGTTCAACGATGTTTCTCTTGAAACCGTTCCTAAAATTCTCCCACCCCATTCCCAGCCGCCCCACGAAATGCATTCTTCGCACACACCCTCACCAGGCAGCCGAGGTCAGAGGACCTTCTCTAATGGTCTCACACACAGAGGTCTGCCTCCTGCCTGTGCTGTTTATGTGCACCCCTCCTCATCCTCTATACACACGTAGCAGCCCGTAGGCCCCTTCCCCTAAAACTATAGGAAGTGAGTCAGGGCCCAGAGGTCCCTATTGTGGAGGAAGGTGGGAATTCACCAGGCAGGGACGTGTACGCAGGCTGAGTCAGCTAAACGTATCAGCCGGTCACAGTCGGCTGTTTCCTGGGACTGGAAACCACTGAGCAGGATATACTGTCCTTCACATCACTCCAGGATACTTCCCCACATGATAAGGACGGATGTCTCCAACCAGAGTCTGGGCCCCACCCAGATCTGTCAGAGCTGGGCCACCTCTGAATTTCTAGCTCCTTGCTCTCATCTTAGAGGAGGTGGGAGAGAATGTTGGCTCCTGACAAGCTACCCGCCACATCCCTTAAGAGTGAGTGAATACCTGTCCAAGTGGATACAGCCGAGGGATCCTTGGATCCTTAGAGAACAGGCTGCTTGACCGAGATGTGGTTTCCTGGTGTGTACCAGGAAGTTGTCACAGGAGCGTCCCTGTGTGGCAAGCTCTTACTGATGTGCTGATGAGCACGGCCAGGCCAGCGTCTTCCCTCTGCACACTCACATCAGGTCACAAGAGTGGCTGGTATCAATGAGATTCAGATTAGAACCCTGGACTTCAGGCTTTCTGACCACAGCCCTCTCTGTGTCCCTTCACCTCCCCCACCCACCTGTTTCTCAAGAGCCTGATCACTGTGGCTTCTCTGTGCCATTTTTAGCCACCAACCTTGTTAAACCAAATTCTTTGCAACATCCCAGGGTGTAAAACAGATCAAAGGTAGACTGTGTACTACTGCAAGGTGAGGCACCCCAGCCACAGCCTTGGGCCCCTTTTATATGCTCCTGCCCTCAAGACTCTGGAGAAAAAGAAATTGACCCAATTCTGAGGAAGGCCCTGTATTACACCCATTCTGCGGTTGAGGAAACTGAGGCAGAGAGGAATCAATCAACTTGATTAGAGTCCCATTATGATATGGGTAGAGCCAGGCTTCACTCCCAGGGCAGGTGGCCCAGACTATTCTCTTACCTCTACACTGTACGATTCCTGGACCACAGTGCTCAAGAAGGCTTCTCAGAACCCTGACAAGAGCTACATCCCCAAGAGTAACTTTAAGAATTCAGGTGTTATCCCCTGGCTTGGAGATTTGATGGCCCCTGCAGTCTATAGCCTCTATTCTCCTAAGAGAATCAGGAAAACTGGGGTGCTTTCTGATAGCAATGTGAGGACTCTAGCTTTGTCTGTAAGCTCTCATTCCCACTTTAGGGGTTAGCAACAGTCCCCATGAGGGTCAAAAAGTAAGTAAGAAGGGAAACCATCCTTATGGATGCTGGGCATCTCTGTGTGTCCATGCCCATGCCCACAAATATATACACACATCTGCCCCCTTGTCTCCTGTTGGAGGGTCTAGCAGCCCTGTGCAGAAACTCCGGACAGAAAACAGCCTGGCTCTGAGGCACCTGGCAGCATCCTCCTGTTCAGCGAGAGTTCAGCTGGCCTATACTTCCTGTTCAGCTGTGTCTCTCAGGTTCACAAACCGCACCATCTTTCCTCCTGTCTCTACTGCTGAAAGCAGCCAGAAGTATTGAAAGCCCGGCCGCATTGCGGCCAAGCTACACTCCGCCCCTCTCCTGTTCCTCTCACACTGACAGACTGACACGTTTTCCCCCATCTCCCCCAGAAGGCTAGATCATTAGAACAAGCAGACTACGGAAAGGGAAGGCTTGCAGTGTTGAAAGCTGGATAGTTCATCTCTGTTTACATAGAGTTCCCGAAATTCACCCACACCAATTCCCTTTACAACCGCCACGCCCAGGATCTTCTGCAACAAGTTGTGGGCAAAGCCAAATTTAGGAGGTTCCCCACAACAGCTGCGATCTGAGGTGGACACTGTCGTTTGCATAGGCGATTCTTGATGTCTGGACATGAAAGGCGCTGGCGTGGCATGGCTGCAAAACCTCAGAGCAATAGAGTAGCAAGCCTTGCCGTGAGCCTCGTGGCCACCACATCCATCTTCTCCTCTGGCTTTGCCACCCTTCCTACCCTGAGTCATCCAGTAAATTCCCTGCTAACCTAGAAGGGTGTGTGTGTGTGTGTGTGTGTATGTGTCTGTGTGTCTGTGTGTCTGTGGTATGTGGTGGGAGTTGTGTATGTGGTATGTGTGTGCAGTGTGTATATGGGGGTATTTGTGTATGTGTTATGTGTATGGGGGTATTTATATGTTGTGTGTGTGTGTATATGTGTATGGTATGTATGGAGGTGTTTGTTATGTGTGTATATGTGTGTGTGGTGTGTTTGTGTGTATCTGTGTTGTGTGTGTGATGTGTGTGTGTATATGTGTGTGGTGTGTGTGTGTCTGTGGTGTGTGATGGGGGTTGTATATGTGGTGAGTATGTGGTATGTGTGTGGTATGTAAATGGGGGTGTTTGTGTGTCATGTATGTGTGTGTCTGTATGTGTGTGTATATGTATGTGTGTGTTGGGATAACCTCAGAGGCAGCTATGTATGTGTGTGCATGGAGTGATGTGTGTGTGTGTGTGTGTGTGTGTGTGTGTGTGTGTGTGTGTTGGGATAACCTCAGAGGCAGCTATGTAGCTATGTATGTGTGTGCATGGTGTAGGGTGTGTGTGTGTGTGTGTGTGTGTGAAACCCCAGAGACAGCTATCAATATAGGCAAAGTGCCAAAGTCAGGTTCTCTGGGGCTGCCTTGCCCTCCTCTTCCATTCTGTCCTTTCCACTGACTACTGTGACCTGTGCTGTCCGCACGCTACCCCACCCCACTTCCTCCCTTCTCCATCCTGCTTCATGGTAATGTTTTCCTGGCTGTAGGGAGCCAGGAGAAGGGCCTGCCTTACACTGGGGCCAGCTCATCCCCAGCATGGAGCCTGAACATAAATAGGGAGCCAGGAGACGCCAGCCCTCCTTGTCCCTGTGAGATCTCAGGAAAATTACTTCTCTTTTCTGGGGCTCTTTTCTCAATCTCTGAAAGGAAGCAGAGCCTGGGATTTCTAGTAGATTGTGTGTCTCTGCACTCTGATGTCTCTTCCCTCCACTCTGATCTTCCAGGCAACAAGATTCAGGTCTTCAGAAAACTCTCTGGGCATTCCCAGATGTGGGAAGAAGGGAGGGGCTCTCCTTGTTTGCAGACACATCTCCATAAACATCCTTTTTGTTTGTTTGTTTGTTTGTTTGCTTTTGTTTTGTTTTTGTTTAGAGCTGAGGACCCAGGGCCTTGCACTTGCTAGGCAAGCACTCTACCACTGAGCTAAATCCCCAACCCCCATAAACATCCTTTTAGCAGTGGCATTTTTCTACATCTGATGCATGTTCATTAAAGGACAGTTTCAAAGGTAGAGAAAAGCAACAGGAACATCACACACACACACAGAAATCACACAATTCTAAAGTGGTCACTTTCCCCAGAAAGCAACTCCAGGACAAGGATTGTTAGGAAAGTCATTAAGTTTCCCCAGAAAAGTGGTAGGGGGATCAGGAAACCCTGTGGGTTGTGGGGCTGATTGTCCTCTGTTTCACTGAGAGCCCTAGAAGGAGTCAGGGATCAGTGCCCCCACACTGTTGTCTGCCATGGTGGAGTGGCAGTCTTTAAAGGGCTGCTGTGTGAGGGTCACGGGGCCCCAAGCATGACCACTTCTGTTCCTGTTACCATTGTGGGTTTTTTTTTCCTTGAGTCTATCCTAAATGCATTTTGGCCTTTGGATAGAGTTAGTTTTCTATTGATGAGACAAAATGCCATGACCAAGACAACTTATAAAAGCAAGCATTTTATTTGAAGGCTAACAGTTCCAAGGGGCTAGAGTCTTTGACCGTCATGGCAGGGAGCCTGGCAGCTGGCAGGCATGGCACAAGAGCAGTAGCTGAGAGCTTACACAAGGGAGAGAGAGAGAGAGAGAGAGAGAGAGAGAGAGAGAGAGAGAGAGAGAGAGAGAGAGAGAGAGAGAGAGAGAGAGAGAGAGAGAGACAGAGAGAGAGAGACAGAGAGAGACAGAGAGAGAGAGAGACAGAGAGAGAGAGAACACGAATTAGAAACCCACCCCCAACAAGGCCACACCTCCTAATCCTTCCCAAACAGTTCCACCAACTGGGCAACTGGGGACCAAGCATTCAAACATATGAGTCTATGGGGCCAGTCTCATTCAAACCACCACACTCACTGTCTAGCAAGCACTTCCACGAACCTGGCATATTTTATCTTCCTAACCACCTCAGGAGCCGTGTGGCATGAACCATTAGTGGCATTACTGTTTTATGCTGGAGAAACTTGACTACCCCAAAAGTGCCACTGGTAGTCGCTGGATCCTACAGGTCAGTGCAGAACCAAAGGGTGTCTGAACAGCAGCCACAAGCCAGGTCCTATGTGAGGGGCCGGATTCAGTGGGAGATAAGGCAGGACTAGGTCCTCCAGAGGGAGCAGGGGCCATACTCTGGGATGCCAGGCTCCACTTTTCCTGATCTGAGCCCTGGCACATCTCTGTAGGTAATTGTGTACGTGGAAGATGTCAACGATGAAGCCCCCGTGTTCACACAACAGCAGTACAACCGCCTGGGCCTTCGAGAGACAGCAGGCATCGGCACCTCAGTCATCATTGTCCGGGCCACTGACAGGGACACTGGTAAGACAAGCAGGGGGAGCCAGAGATGCCACTTCTCAGAGTACCACTCCCATTGCCAGGGGCCCTGTCATCCTTAGACCTTCAGTGCCCCCAGCACCCAGGCTCAGGAGGGGCTCCTTGGTTGCTATTTACTCCATACAGAAGTCCAGGCCCCAGAGGACTAGAGTCAGGGAAGTTATCCAACCTCTGATGGCCAGAAGAGAGTGGAAATGTTTGCACACCCAGATTAGTCATCTCGGGACCTGGCAGCACAATGCTAGCCCTTTGCAAGCTGGGAAAAGGGAATGGAGCCATATCATAAAGCTAGCCTAGGCCTAAGCCTCTATTCAGCTGCCACCTTCTACTGCCCAGAGCTCGGTACTTGCAAGCCTCCTCACAGCCCATCCCTCCCATAGGGAAGTGACAGGCTTGGCAGGCAGCTCCAGCCTGGCAGAGATTTCCATAGCCACAGTGGTCAGTGTAAAGTGAGCAGGGTAGGATTCCAGGATAGTACGGCCTTCTCTAGTGAGCCCGTGCCCGGTCAGGAGAGGGCACTTCCCTACCACACTGTAGTAGGGATATTTTAATAAATCCAGGTGTGGGGTTACTACCCTCGTCAGTGGTTTGTGTTCCTGGATGAAAGACACACACACACACACACACACACACACACACACACACACACACCATAGCCTTTATATTTTAATATGCCTTAAGCAGCGCAAGAGCTGGACAACTGCCTATCCCCCATGCTGTTAGAGTCTACTTTCCTACCAAGAACTCTGAGTTACTTACTCATTTCTATGTTTCATCTTGGCTGCCCTTAAGTCAGTGGAGCAGCCCTCTGAGCCATGTCCTCTTGGCCCTTTTACACGGTGGCTCTCCTTCCTCCTCCTGTATGTTCCATGGTGGCTCTCTCTCCTACGTGTTCTTACCCTCCCATGGCAGCTTCTGTCTCTCCTCTCCTTCCTCATCTGTGCTGGGATTTATTAAAGTATTCCTACTATACCACACAGCTCTCAAAGAGGCTCCTCTGCCGCCCTGGCTGCAGCCCAGGCCTCTTGTCAGCGACCCCAATAGTCCCCATGCACCCTCAGCATCAGAGATTACCTGCCTCCCAGGACAAGTGACAGAGACATAGATTTTAGGATTCATAGCTGGTTCATTCTCTAAATGGCCCATCAGCACAGGGTCAGGGCCACTGTGTATTGCCAAGGCCTCTTCTGGCATAGGTAACCCTTTGAAAGGCTGGCAAAAGTCGTGGATTCCTTGGCCAAGCTGAGTGAGTTTGTGCCTGTCTCCTTCTCTGCCTTCCCAAACTGCCTGCCTCATGTTTGAGCAGTGGTGTGTAGAGCAGATGGAGAAGTCCTTGACCCTGAGATTCTCTTCTACCAGGGACCTGAATGAAGGCTTGGCTGTTCTGAGGGCATTAGGGTTTCTAGGTCAAATCAGTACTACAGGGTACCTGCTTTTGCAAGTAGTCAAGTCAGGTGTTCAAACGTAAACTTTGAGGCTCCAAGAATAGAGCCAGGTCCTTCTAGTGCCAATACCAAGCTCCAGAGTGGGTTAATGGTGTTCTGGGGCCTTGTCACCCAACTTGACTCCCTGCCACATCTTTTGGGGATAGTATACACTGGGGGTAGACGGACAGAAGAGCCAAGGCCTCTCAGGAGCAGCCCCTGATAGAGAGCAATGAAGAAACCACAGGGCAACCCCACCTCCATATGGGATTACATAGTTTGCGTCTTCTCGAAGGGGACGGTGGCCTGGTGAGCTACCGCATCCTGTCAGGCGCAGAGGGCAAGTTTGAGATTGACGACAGCACGGGGCTCATCGTGACGGTTGACTATCTGGATTACGAGACCAAGACCAGCTACCTGATGAATGTGTCAGCCACAGACGGTGCACCCCCCTTCAACCAGGGCTTCTGCAGCGTCTACGTGACCCTTCTCAATGAGCTGGACGAGGCTGTTCAGTTCTCCAATGCCTCCTACGAGGCAGTCATCATGGAGAATCTGGCTCTGGGGACAGAGATTGTGCGGGTGCAAGCCTATTCCATCGATAACCTCAACCAGATCACCTACCGCTTTGACGCCTATACCAGTGCCCAAGCCAAAGCCCTCTTCAAGATAGATGCCATCACGGTAAGGAGCCAGGTGGTCACAGTGGGACTCTCCCAACCAGCAGGAGTATTTACAGAGCTCCTTCTTGATGGACAGCATTCCTCAAGATAAGTGTCCTTCTGGTGTTATACTGAAAGCCAGTTAGTCTAGTGTCCTAGATATTAGACAACGGAAGTTATAACAGGAAGAGCCTAATGCTTTCCTGTTGTAGTAACTGGTTAATCCTGCTCAAATCGACCTGGTGGACACACACACACACACACACACACACACACACACACAGCCTTCTATTTTAATATGTCTTAAACAGCCCAATGGCTTGGCACTTCCAAACCTCCATGCAGCTAGCACACGCCCCTCTGATATTCCTGAATTATTACTTACTGAAACCTACACTCCATCCTGGCCTCCCCAGACCCAGGCCTGTAGCCCTCCTGAGCCACGATCCCTGACTCTCTTAAATGTTGGCTGTCTTTCTGTCCTGTATTTCTCAGGCCTGGTCTTTCTCCTTTCCCAGCATGGTGGTGCTAAAACCTTCTTCCTCCCTTGGTCCCCTTGCCCGTGAATCCTAAGGTCCGGCCTCTGTCTCCCTGCCCAGCCATTGGCTGCTGGCAACTTCATTTACCAGTCAAAGCCAACTGGGGACAGGGACCCTCAGCGTCTTTCATGCAGAATCTCATGCAATTTTGGGAACCAAATTAACATAATATAAGCATTTGACCAGATCCACAATACTTTCCCTTCTAAATTCACACTACCATAGGCTGCTTCTCTAGGTTCTTGCTGTCCACTGGGAGAGCTGGGTCAAGTCTGAACAGCTCCAGCAGGTGGGATCTGTAAGGTCATTGATGGCTGCCAGTCTGCCCTGCTTCAGGTGCAGGTCGCCAGCTGTTTACCGTGTTCCTGAGACCCCTCCTGAGCTTCGGGTAGCCGGTTACAGCCACTTCAGAAACACTTTGCTTGCTTACTGTGGCCAATTCTGAGGCTACTTCAAAGGATTCAAATGAGAAGATGAAGAGGTACATGAAGCAGGCTCTGGGTGCTTCCATGCCTCCTACAGACACAGCCCAGTCCCCTCAAGAACATCTGTAATCCCAGTTCTCAGGAGGATCTAGATCCCCAGACCAGCCTAGGCTACATGACAAGACTCTGTCTCGAAAAAATAAAACAAAATGACCTCCATATATTCATTGTTAGTCCAGATGTTCTCCCAGCCACACAGGTCAGGGGATTTTTATGGAGGCCCCAGCGTGAAGACACAGTCTGTTATGTTCAGTAGATGTTCCTTTTCTCTCCCTATTACCAGAAAATTCTAAGGAATCGTGCATTCTGCCATATTCTCTATCCTATCATTATCCAAGGAATCTTATTTCCCTTTTTACGTAGTCTGTTAGGAAACTCAGATCTAGCTCTTTCTCATCTCTTCAGTAGCTATACTAAGGCAGGCATCTGGTACGACTGCTCCTTAAGCCCCTGATTTAGTGGATATTCCTGTAGAATCCCTTCTTTGATGATAGATAGTCAAGGTACTAATCCCTGCTGGCCAATCTGATGGAAGGTCACAGTTTGACAACCCCCAGGCCTCCTGGAAGGCAGTCTTGCTGTGTAGACTTCTAGCAGAGTCAGGCCAGCCCCCGCCCCCCATGCAGGTCCCACCTTTTGAGCCAAGGAGTGTGGATCTGATGTGATGGGCTGCCTGTGTGCTGCTTGCCCTGGCCAAGGTGGATGAGAGCCACTCAGAATGCCTGCAGTGTGCCAGGCCTTGTCCCAAGGATATTGGGAACAGGCGGACAAAGAGCTCTGGGGCTGGGAACAGAAGTAAGCAAAAAAAGCTATGAGTTTGAGCATCCAGATAGGATGCAGGAACAGTGTCCTAGTGGGGTAATGGGTACCACTAGTCCTCCAACCCAGACAGGACATGCTTGACTAGGATGAAGGAGACCCTTATAGAGATGGCTGGTATCTGGAAGGGACATAAGAACAATGTGATCTCAGCCAGGAGACTCATGGGAAAGTTGTGTCAGGACAGTAGAGTGAACATGGCTGGCGGAGTGGGGTGGGAGGGATGGTGAGCTCCAACTGGAGCACAGAACTGCTGCCTGATGATGCTTGTCATCCCCTTCCCCACTGACACCACCACAGGGTGTGATCACAGTCAAAGGCTTGGTCGACAGGGAGAAGGGCGACTTCTATACATTGACGGTCGTGGCAGACGATGGTGGCCCCAAGGTGGACTCTACTGTGGTGAGTGGGTCCTGGGTGGCAGCCCCTCCCCTCCCCAGTACTCCCCAGCACCTGACCCGTGGCTGGGGCAAGGACAGTCTCAGGACCACCATGTGACCGGACACCTGGGCTAAGACCCCATGGGCAGTGGGTGGAAAGTACCAGACCAGCCAGTAACTGTCTGTATCTGTTTCTCTCCCTTCTTGCTCCTGCTCCTGCTCCTGCTGCCTACAGAAGGTGAGTTAGCCCATGAACTACCTCATACCACTGGTGGTGCACAGACCTTCCCTGGAGATAGGGCCCACAGGGCAGAGGGCTGTCAAGATGGTGCAGAAGAGAAAGGTGATTGCGACCAAGCCTGATGACCTGAGTTTGGTCCCTGGGACCCACATGGTAGAAGGAGAGAACCAACCACCCCAACACACACTAAAGCAATCAACGTTGTGAAAAGAAAGAGGGGAAACACATACGTATTTACAGCGCACCTTCCTCTCAGACCCTGAAGGACCTCTGCAGCCCATCCACTGTCCTCTCCCAAGCTGGGTCCTCCCTAAGGAATCATGAGATGGAGGTGCGGTAACAAAAGAAATGCCTGGAACATGCCCAGGAAGACACCTGAGGGCTCTTCAGTGGCTGTGTGACAAAGCAGAGCTGCTAAACTTCTCTGTGCTTCTCTTTCCCTCCTTAAAGAGAGAATCCTGCCAGCAACCTTGCCCTCCTCAGAAGGGGTGGCAGATATAAGGAAGAGAGACATGAAGGAGGGAGGGTACTCAGGGCCCAAGGAGTGCCTGGGATGGTAGCTGTGTCCACAGGGCGAGCCCCATTACCAAGACTGTGTACTGAGGAGTGTCAGGGGTGTCAGACAAAGCCCCAGAAGGGCTGAGCCTGAAGTGGAGTTCAGCAGGTTGGGGGTGGGGTAGGGCAGAGGTAGAGGGTGTGAATAGGGCTTTGACCCCCCCCACACACACACACCCCACACGCCTGGCTCTCTTCAACTCCTTGGGCAGCAGGCAGGCACCCCACATCCTAAATCTTTCAGTGGCTGCTGGGTATCCCGTGAGAGCGTGGTGCCACTCTGGCATCCGGGCAACCCTTGTTCTGATGTGGATGGCAAGAACTTCAGACTCTCTCTCCCGCTCAGCTATCTGCTCTCTTCCAAGAAGCAAGACCTGTTCTCACGCCCCAGATACACAGTCCAGTTGGCCCCGTGCTGTTTGAGACACTAGGGTGCACGTACAGAAGGCCTTTAAAGGTGGTACAGTTTCCTCTCGGAGGCCCGGAGCCAGACCACAGCTCACCTCCACCTGACTCCTTCCTGCCTCAGCAATGGGGGCTGGGGGGTGGGAGGGGAAGGCCGGAAGGAAGTCTCAGCTATAGGAGTTCCTGAGTTGCACACTTGGGTGCTGGGGGAGGGGCAGGAAGGTGAGGTTCTGAGGCTGGGAGCTGGAGAAGGCATCCTTTCCTCACCTACCAAGGCTGTCTACCTTCTCCCCCCAAACCCCCATCACCACCAGAGAGTAGCAGCCACAGCAGGGCCACTGACTTACTACGCAGAGCCAGGCCTATGCCGGCTGGGCTCCTGGTGCAGCAGAAACCCAAAGCAGATTTAACCCTGCATGAACTAGATTGAGGTGGGGAGTGGACCCTATCACAGCATCACTATGACATAAATGTATGCCTTATACAATGTCAGGGAACGCTGGAGTGGGCTCACCTACGGTCACTCAAGCTGAGCAGGGGTTAATGCAGCCAACAAGGAAAGGTTTTCCTGGCACAGGGAACAGGGTGTGCATAGGCGCCGTGGTGTGAGGACATTGACTGGCCAAAGAATTTGAAGGGCCAGGTACACACGCACACGCACGCACGCACGCACGCACGCACGCACGCACGCACGCACGCACGGCAGCTCTCAACCTGGTTTCGCTCTGGGCATAAACGTCACTGTTTCTGTTTCCCATAGCAACTTGCTTGCTTAGCAGACTCCCACTACTCCCTGGTAGACAAGTACAGGCTTACTGGGGAAAGGCTGAATGTCCATCAGACAGGAAGAGGAGGGACAATAGAGATTACGATATACCAGCTGTACCATTTCCTGCTTCCTACATCCAGTGCGGTGAATCTTCTTGGTTCAGAGTTTTCCGCTGAGAAAATGGAAAACCAGGGAGGTCGAGTAACTATGTGCAAAGTCACATAGCCAGCAGAGGAGAAGTTGACCCCCCCCACCACCACCCCCAGTTTCTGACAGCAGCCTGATGCCTGGGGGTTGGGCAGGACTGAAACCAGAAAAGGCAGCCTGATTGGGGTTTGGGGGGAGCAGGGGGGGGGGGGCACAGTGACTTTCTTCTGTAAGATGGAAAGGACCCACAAGGACCATGAATACTGTGATACCAAAAGGCAGTCAGCTCTGGGATTCAGAAATCATGATCCTAAAGGATGTTGAGGACTGGCCTAGGGTGGGTGGAGCAGCTTGAAGCGGTTCTCAAAACCCAGGCTACCTCCCAACCTGACCCTGGCAGTGAATGTAGCTATGCTTGTAGTCTCTGTGGCCTGTGAACTTCCTAGGGCTGGTGGTCACGCCCACAGTGACCCTTCTCTCTTCCTGTTCCTGGTGCCCTTCTCCACCTGAGATCCAGACCTTGAACTTGAGAGAAAATGCGATTTCTCAGAGTTTCCTTCCCCACTGGGTCACAGTAGCCTCTTGCTCCTGGCCTGGTCCTCTCTCTTTAATGCAGAGCTGTGGATGAGAAGGCCGGAATCTGGCCAGCAGCTGTTTCAACCAGCTTGCCCAGGATTTTCATTTCTGTGATTCATCGTCTTATTTCATATAAGAATCTGAACTCCTTAATCTTCCTGAAAAACAGGAAGTGATGCCAGCCAGTGCCATCGGGTATTCCAGGCCCTCATTCCCATGAGCTGGAACCCAGCTGTCCAGTTGTCACTGCCTCACCCTGTACCACCTCAGACAGTCGTCACCGGCCCCTCTCTTTGCTGTTCTGGCCCTGTGATAAGTGTGCAGCTCACAACACACACACACATACACACACACTCTCAAACATTGAAGGTTTGCCCGAGGCCCCTGCTGACCTCCTGGTGTAAGGATATCTTGGGGACAGAGGCAGGAGGTGGCTGAGTGTGTCTGCCCCCAGGTCTATATCACCGTTCTGGATGAGAATGATAATAGCCCACGCTTCGACTTTACCTCTGACTCCACCATCAGTGTGCCTGAGGACTGCCCTGTGGGCCAGCGAGTAGCCACAGTCAAGGCTCGGGACCCTGATGCCGGCAGCAATGGACAGGTAGGCATCATGCCAGGGTCCACCCAGGCTGTAAGGTGTTTCATATTCCTCAGGGACCATCTGAGCCAGCAAGCTTCATGTCAGCAAGCAGGAACGGGCATTTACACGGGGAGATTCAGGCCCACTCTCCAGGCTCCCAGGCTGCTCTGCTAATGCCCCCAGGACTAGGCCCTTGCCAGGCACTTAAGGCCTTTGTGGATCTGATCCCGTTCCTTGACATTATCTCTTTCTTCCAGGACCCCAGAAGAATAGAGTCATAGTGAGCCTGGAGGCAAGGCAGCCCCATGAATCTGAACAGTCACCTCCCTTCCTTGTACCCTCTCTTTCCACAGGTGGTCTTCTCCCTGGCCTCTGGTAACATTGCTGGGGCCTTTGAGATTATCACCAGCAACGACTCCATTGGTGAAGTGTTTGTGGCTAAGCCCCTGGACAGGGAAGAACTGGACCACTATATCCTCAAGGTGAGCACCCATTGGCTCTGCCTGGACTACTCACAGCCACTTGGGAGGGAGTGCACCTCACAGAATACCCTGGTGGTCAGTTTCTTTGCCATCACCAAGTGATATAGGGCATGTGACCTCTCTAGAGCTGCTGGGGAGAGGGTGACCTGGGACAGGGTTCTTTTCCCAACAGAAGCAAACTGAGGTGCCTGTCCCTGCTACAAGAGTCAAAAGATCCAGGTGTGATGGTACACGGTACATGCCTATAATCCAGACACTCAGGAGGTAGACAGAGGCCACAGGATCAGCAGTTCAAGGTCATTCTCAACTATATCTGAAATTTGAGACCACCCTGAGCTACATGAGACCCTGTCTCAAAATCAATCAATCAATCAATCAATCAATAAAACAAACAACAAACAAACAAAAAAAAAAAAAAAAAAACAGCCAGTAGAATGCCTAGTGGAGCTTGTGGAACACTGACTCTGTCCGGAACACAGTGGGACCTTGGACAAATCATTTCTTCTGTCTGGGCCTCAGTTTCCCTACATATGCAATGGCCAGTAGAACCCCACCTGGCCTGCTTCTGTTGCAAAGTGAAGTACCACGCTGACTGTAGTGGCTGCTGAGGTCCTGGGCATGGCCTGTGCACCATGAACTTCCAAACAGCCCACACTACCAAGAGCCTAGAGGCCACCAAGGCAACACTGAGCTCTCTACAAACCGGCTCAGTGTGTCGTCATGACTCCAGAGAGTTGCAGAAGAAGAATATTCCAGACCTCCCCTCCCTGCTCTGCTTGCGAGAGACCTAAAGGCTTGAATCATGTCTCAGACCTGAGGTCAAGGTGAAAGGCTAACACAGCCCCAAACACAGGCAGATCAGGAAAATGATGAGTTTGCACACTGAAATCAGAAGCCAAGTGAATCTGACAAGACTTAGGCAAGGATTGTCTGTAGCATGGGCAGAAGGGGAGAGCACAGGACCAAGATGGATCCGTGGCTCTCCAAGGTCCTCTCTATCAAGTGGACAGCCTCTCAGCTCCATCATCCTGATCCCGTAGTTCGATCCTGATAGCAAACCTCTTTTTCCTCCTCACAGGTTGTGGCTTCCGACCGTGGCACTCCTCCACGGAAGAAAGACCACATCTTACAGGTGACCATTCTGGATGTCAACGACAACCCTCCGGTGATTGAGAGCCCCTTTGGATACAACGTCAGTGTGAATGAGGTAAAGACTCCAGATCGCCCGCAGCAGACCGCCCAGGGTGGACCATGGTCAGCTTCTGACCATGAGAAAGCCATTCAAATGTCTTGTTGGCCCACTGGACCCTCAGTCCTGGGAATAGAGATCCTAAATAGATACGGCCCTAGTACCCAGCCTGGTAGTGTATTTTTGTGGTTAAAAACAGAGACCCCAGGACAGCTTCTTTTTAAAACAAACGTATTTGGTACCTGGCACTAAGGCTGGACGACTTCACAAAATCTTTTTCCAAGCCTTGCCTGGGCATAGCACCAGGGGCTGCTTATGAAGGAAGCACCTCTCCCACATCCTCCCTATCAAGGGGACAGCTGTGGGCACTATTACCCTGATACCATAGTTCGATCCCTACAATAGCTTCTGATTGGCTGTGTGGGTATGCATGTATCCTTCTCCTGCAGTTTTCGTATTTGAATGTGAGCATCCAATCTGAGCTCACAGGTTTGGATCAGAATCAAGGGACTCACACAGGACCTGTTGTGTAGGAGGTATCCAAAGCGTGTTGTCTACCAAAATCCTGATCACCCTCATCAGTGCCCCAGGGGACACAAAGCAGAACTTCCAGGGGTCTGGGTGAAATCTCCAGGCACCAGGAGCAGAGCTAGGCTTTTCCCTGGCTGTGGGCCTGGGATAACCACTTCCTGCTCTCCTGGCAGAATGTGGGTGGAGGGACCTCAGTGGTCCAGGTGAGAGCCACTGACCGTGACATCGGGATCAACAGTGTCCTGTCCTACTACATCACCGAGGGTAACGAGGACATGACCTTCCGTATGGACCGTATCAGCGGTGAGATTGCTACACGGCCTGCTCCACCGGACCGTGAGCGCCAGAACTTCTACCATCTGGTGGTCACCGTGGAAGATGAGGGCACCCCCACCCTGTCGGTGAGTAATGGAGGTGGATGGGGCAGCTCTGCCTGCTGTGTGTGGGAAGCCAGTGAAAGGGTTGAAACTCCTCATAACCCTCAAACTATTGAGACTTCCTAGGTCGTATGCCTTAAGTTCACAGGCCAGGGACCTCACAGGGCAGGTATGTGCCAAGCAGGGGACTGGGTCTCTCTAGTCTGTACCGTTCTGAGTCTCTGAGCATCCTCTCGTCTCATTCGTTCTTGCTATCAGATGAGCCTAAGACCAGGCCTTGGTCAGGGGTACATAAAGTGAACATATGACCAAACTGTGCTCTGCAGGACCACACTCAACCATAAAGCAATGCAGCCCTCTGACCCCTCTCCCTGCACCATGTTAGCATGATACTGTCACACACTGGGGGTGGGAGGGGCTGATGGCTGTAGTCATGTGTGGGTATGCATGTATCCCATGTATGCTTGGTGAACATGGCCACAGCCCATGGTTGTGTGATGCCCATGGTTACGCAAACTGGGGAAGGAGGCGTGGCTTGCAGACTGGGTCGAAACTGTGCAAGCGGAAGAGGAGTGCTCTATGACTTGAAATCTTGCAAGTTGGCCAATCAGATCCTGCCAGAATCTCACCTTTGTTGCCTGTAAAAGGTAGACAAGATGGTATTTGGGGAAGTGAATTAGCTCAGGTTGGCACAAGGGCTTGGTTAAGAGGGAAGATGGGGAGTATAACATCTGTATCTATCATAACATTCAACGGTGAGGCAGATGAAACCCAGGATGGTGTGAAGCAAGGCTTTTATCTGCAAGCTGGTGATGTAGACTGAGCTCTGCCAGCCAGTTATGGTCTCGCCAGGGGCTCCTGCCCTGTACATGCTGCTGTCATGTCAGCTGAGCAGGCTACACTTCTAGCAATTGGCTGGCATCCCTCGAAGGTGATAGGGACGGCTCCTCCAACTAGCAACTCCCTGCCTGCTCACAAGAGAGAGCAGTAGATACACACGAGGCCCAGTGATACCCAGGCTTGGGCTGGCACAGGGTCCCTTCTGTGGCTTTCTCTTGGCCAAAGCAAGTCATGAGCCAATCTGGATAGAGTATACCCTCAATGAAGGTAAAAACTGGATACATCTCTGCATAGTTGCTCTCTGCCCGCAAGAAGAGATGTCTTACGGGTCAGCTCTGTCAGTGGCCCCACAGGAGGAGCAGGTCCAGGCTGGCATTCATCTGGAGTGACACTGACAAAGGGGTAGGAACTGCCTGTGCCGACAGTCCCAGGAACGCACATCACATTTGGAAACGGGAAACAAGACCCACGCTGCCCTGCCTCCTAACTCATTCCCAGGGCAGCTTGGTGTCTTTGCTAGCTCAGCCAGCGGGCTAATCAGGACATGGGTAACTGAATGGAGGTGGGGAGGCAATTGGATTTTTTGTGATGACATGGAAGGGTGAAGTTCTAATCATCTTCAGTGAGACACTTGGCTCCGGGTAGCAGATCTTCAGCTAGAGTTGATAATTACAAAGATTGACTTTGTGCTCATAACAGTTGCTGTTTCTGGGACTTCTTAGTTGCAAAAACAAACAAACAAACAAAACAAAAAACCTGACATTAAGTGGAAGAAAAATAGAAGAAAAAAAAAACAAAGTGGGAAAGTCCATTCTTTGGAGTGTCCTTGTTTCTTAGCATAGAAGAACGAGCTCTTATTTTATTTTCCTTTTGAGATGTTTTCCTGTAACCTAGGCTGTTCTAAGCCCACTCTATAGCTGAGAATGACCTTGAATGTCTGATTCTCCTGCCTCCACTTCCAAGAGCTGGGGTTGTAAGTGTGTATCACCATGCCCGGTTTACACAGTACTGGGGACTGAACCCGGGGCTTGTGAATACAGAAATGCTGTTGAGAGGGAAGTCCACCAACTAAGCCATATCTCCAGCCCTATGACTTGAAATCACTAGTGTCCCACAGTGAAGAATTGGATTGACCTGAGAGACAGGCTCAGAGCTCTCCACCTCCACCTGGAGATGAGGGCACTGGTCCCATCTCTGCTGGTCAGCCCTGTGGCATAGCCAAATATATCCACGTTATGGTCTGAGCATCCGCCCAGACAGAGGTGGGTCTGTGGGCTGCACCTTAGCTCTCAGCAGTGTTCAGCCTCCAACTGTGCATCCATCCTCCTTAGCTGTTTTATCTGAAAGAGCTTTTAGTCACCAGCAGCAAGACCATACCAGAGGCTAGGAAACCATAGACAGTCCCAGGCCTGCAGGAAAAAGGCATAGGATAAGATTGATACTCTGTGTATGATGGGACCCAGGGCTGGGATCTCAGAGCCAGGGACCAGGAAGGATTTCTAGGTTGTATCATTACTAAATAATTTACTTAAAGAACATGATTTATTTATTTACTAATTATTCTGTGGGTGGAGGGGGCGTGTGTACTTGCACACGTGCATGTGTACGGGCACACGTGCACACTGCCACAGGATGCTTGTGAAGATCATAGGACAGTTTACCAACACTGGTTCTTTCTTTCCACTACGTAGAAGGTTGAACTCAGATCATCAGACTTGTTTACAAGTGTCTTTACCAACTGAGTCATCTCACCAGCCCACGGGTGTTATTTGTAGCATAGGGCTTAGGAGTCAGCTGCCAAGAAGTTCCCAGAATCCCAGAGGAACCCCTGTGTCCAAACCCCTCCCCTTCTTTCTCCTCTGGGTAACACCCCCTCGCCTCCCAAAGCCGGACATTCCAATCCATAGCCTTTAGCCTGTGTCATCTAGGCCAGGGACAGCTGGGCTGCAAGGACCAACTGGGCCAGCCTCAGACCTGCCACACAATGACCCGCCACCGGCCAGAGGAAACCATTGTATTGCTTGGGACCTCTGCTAGCTCCATGCCACAGGCAGGAAGGACAGAACTATGACAAGGCCCAAGTGGCCATCAAGGGGCCCTGCGGGAGGAAGGGTTGGGTCCAGGGAGGAAGGATGAAAGGCAATGACGAGGTCAGGGGCCGAGCCCTGGCCCTGAGGCACCTTGGCAGGAGATTGAGGAGAGAGGGTGGCCTCGTTGACATATGAATGACAGCCAGTAGCAGGAAATATAGTCCCAGATAACCCTGACTTCCCTGCTTGCAGGAGAGAAAGTCTGTACTCGCCCAGTTCCCAGGCCCAGGCAGTGCCTCTAAAGTGGGCTGTGAGCTGGGAACACCATCCTAGCAATTCATCACCTTCTCTAAAGTGAGCCTCGGCAGCCAGAACACTGGCTCCCCTGGCTTTGGCTCTGACCACTCCCCACCTGCCTACCCTAACCATTTCCATGTGTTCCTATCGGGCAGGCTAACCTGTCCCAGGCCAGCAAGAGTAACCCAGTCGCTGGCCTTTTGTATTTACTTGTGTTTTTAATCAAATATGCTACAGGAGAACAGGATGGGCCATTGTTCAAGCAGCATCTGCAACTCAGCTTGCTTGTTGGGAGACACTCTGCCACTTCCCAGATGCTGACACACAGCTGGCTGAGCTTCTAGGGTTCAGTGGTCAGAGGAATGGGCTCTGTTCCCTTCCCTTTCCCCTGGTGGAAACAGGTAGAGTACAGGGACTCCTGCGTCTACCAGAAATCCCCAGGCAGGAAGGGGGTGACAAGAACTGCTATAGAAGGAGCCCACATACTAGCACAGGTTCTCTGGGCCACGAGAAGGCCCGAGAAGACAGAGCATAAGCGTATATTCCAGGTATGGCGTGAACTGCAATAGTAAACTTGTGGGGTCAAGTTCATCTCTCAGCGGCCCAGTGTATCCAAGTTGAAGGCGACAGCAGGTTATGGACAAGAAGGCTATTTGGTTCAATGAAGGGAAAGGGGCTAAGCCCAAGAGGCAGGAGAGCCAACATTAGTCCCACCAGCCACAAAACATGAGCATTTCAGAACCACCATTTCCTCCTGCATTAAATGGGGATGGATGGTAAAGATTCTTGCTTGGAGGTAGGGGTGGCTCAGTAGATACAGTGCTTGCCACACATGCATGAGGACCTGAGTTCAGATCCCCGGTATCCACAGGCTGCATGTAGTCGATAACCCCAGCAGTTGGGGTCAGGGTGGGGCAGAGACAGGCAGATCCCCAGAGCTTGCTACTCAGCCTCATGCTGAACTCCAGATTCGCTGCAGGGTCTGCCAAAAATTAAGCGGAGCACTAATGAGACAGCTCCAGCTCAGCAGTTGTGAGCTCTCGCTCTACTTCCAGAGGGTCCTATTGACTCCATCCCTATAACAGATCCATTCCCAAGTGATCCAGTGCCCCCCTGGCCTCCACAGGTGCCAGGCATACATGTGATACCCATAGAGACATGCAGGCAAAACCAAAACCAAAAAAAAAAAAAAAAAAAAAAAAAAAGCAAAAATAAATGCACATAAAAATTTAAAATACATACTTAAAATGCACAATGGTGGAGCTGGAAAGAGAGTTCAAGTAGTTAAGAGCTGTCTTTTAGGTTGTTGCTCTTGCAGAAGACCTGGGTTTGATTCCCAGCCCTCATGTTGTAGCTCATAACCACCTATAACTCCAGTTTCAAGTGTTCCAACAGGCATGCACATGGCACCTATGCATGCATTCAGGCAAAACATAAAGGAAATAAATATTTAAAAAAATACATTGCAAAGGAATGAAGGAAGACACCCACTGGTGATTTCTGGCTTTCATATGCACACACAAAAAACATATACACATGTATACTTCATACATATACGCACCGAAAGGCTTTCAAAACTGACATGGAGAAAGATGTCAAAGAAACAAAAACACACATGGAAATCTTTTGGGAAGCATATTTTAACAACGAAAAAAAAAAAAAAAAGATTAAGATGTGGCATCCATACTGCCACTTCCTCCAAGTCCATGGCAGGCATTACTAATCGATCTCCCCACTTTCTTATCAGCTGTATCCTTATCAGAATTCCTCTCACCATATTTTCCAGGAAGCCACACCCGACAGATCAGATCTCTTGGCAATAATGCCATTATGGAGATCCTCGCAGGCCCAGACAAAGTTAGATCCCCAGAGTGGAATTCTGAGGTCCTGGTTCAACCCATTTACCCAAGGACTCTGTCAGCTATCAGCTCCCAAGGCTGGCATTAGTCCTCATCCTCCCAGGACTCACATCCATTGTGGGGAAGGAAAGTGCCAGGGCAAAGCAGTGAGTATGCAGGGCACGAGCCAGATGGCCCGTATTCTCTGTGGTCTGGGACTGGCACTCAGACTGGGCTGTCTGTTTCAAGAGACTTTTGCACCGCCCCCCCCCACAACCCCCCCCACCGTCCCCCAGTTCCTCTTTTGCCTATTTTAGTTCCCTGAGAAATTTTTAGTTCAACTCCCACCGTGGCAGGTTCAGCGCTTGGGCGCTGTGCCAGCTCACACCCAGGAAAGCCTTTTCCAGGAGGTAGCATCCTAACAGTGCCCAGGTTAGGAGAGACAAAGGGCTCTCAGCAGCCCTTAGCCTAGCTGCCTCCTCCAAGTCCTTCCTCCAGGGAGCAGCAGTTCTTGAAGGAGCTAGCCCCTTCCTGGGCTCTCCGCCTCTTCTAGGCAGAAGTAGGGTAGCCCCAAGGCTGTTCTTTTGAGAAGTTGGTCCAAGGTACACTCCAGGAGGGCCAGCTTGGTCCACAACAGCTCCCAGTGGCCCTCTGGCTTGTCAAGAAGCCCCTGCTGTATCAGAATCCTTTCCTACTGGGTCCTTCCATCTCAGACCCGGGGTGGGGGGTGGTGGCAGAGAGAAGCTTCATCAGAGATAGGCAGAGACCCTCCAGAGATAGATCAAGCACCCCCTCCAAATTTCTGATGGATTTCCTAGGGATGAATTACCTCCTCAAAATACAGACTTCCCTCTCTAGGCTTCTACTAGTACCAGGAACCCAATCTGGCCCTTGAGGCTACAGGGCTCCTCCCTCCTCTTTGGAAGGAAGCTCAGTTGCCCCACTGTGTCTCACCACCACCCCCTCTTATGCCCCAAGGGCTAGTACCTCAGGGCACCTCTATTTTCTACCCCAAGACCCTGCTACTGTCTCCACAGTAGCAAGTTGGTAGCACCCAAGTTCATGGATGTAGACAGAGCCCGAACCACACAAAACTTCACCAAAAACAGGAAACCACCAAGCTGACATGCCTTTGCTTGCAAGGTCCCAAGAAGAAGAGACTAGAGCCCTATAGGAGGAAACTGGGCAGGAAGTGAGTGGCTTTCTGCTAGGGGCTTCCTCTCCTTTCCACGGAGCTGCAGCCTTGCAGGGGTCCCCACAGTCAAATTCTTAGAAGTCATTTGGGTGGTGATGTCTGAAGCTTAGGGCTGGAGACAGGTCAGGCTCCCCCCACCCAGGGGATAGGCTATACTCATCATACTACTGGTCTGTGGGTTTTATTCTTTGACGGGACCCACTGCCCCGCCACAAATCAGCTGGCACTTCACCAGCCCATTATTCCCAAAGGCAAAAGAGCAACACATTCTGTCTATAGTAACTGCATAGAGTCTCGACAATGGCTGGCGCAGAAGAAAGGACCCTGAGGATAAAACAGGGGTCCTGGTTTTGATGTCCTGGCCACCCCGACACTCCTATGATGATGATATAAAGCCTCTGGCATCCCCAAGCCCCGGCATACCTGGCATCCCACGGGGCCTATGCTTTTGGACCTTATCAGACAACTTGTCTGGTTCCCAGCAGGTAGCTTATTGCTGCGTCCCAGCCCGAAACTCTCTCTTCCCCTCCCCCGCCCCCCCAATCTGTCCTCAGGGAATGAATGGGGTTCTCCCTGCCTGCAGACGCAAAGCATGAGCTTTTCTACCCAGGCCCAGTTCAGCCCAGCCAGGGGAAACTGCAGAAAGACAAATGGTACCATTGGACTGCTGCTCTCCCAGTACTGGGGCTTCTGTCCCTCTGGAGACTGGAGGGTGACTTGCCCAGCCGTATCCCTCCTCACCCTCAGACATCAGCTGCCCCATTCCTACCTCAAAGGAACTACCCTTTCTCTTCATGCTTTAAAATCCTTTCTGAAGACGCCCCTTATGTGCTCGGGTCATGCCAGACACTGGAGATGAGAGCCAAGAGTAGCATCGGAGCAGGGACAAGCTCTTCTGTGTGCCTGAAGGTCACCCTGAGGTGAGGCTCGGAAGAACAGTGATCAGAAGCAGAGTGATCCCTAGGCCCTTAGCACAACCCCCCCCCCCATACCAAGCCCTGCACCCCCAGGGCCTTACAGCCAGTACCTCCAATCCATTCATAGCTGTTCCCAGCCGTTGCCCATACTGTTTTTAATAGCATCTCCTTCACACTTAGAAGTGGCCCAGCGTCATTAGGACACTGTGGAGGTCGGTCACCTTGGCCATTGCTCCGCACTGAACAGTGGTAGTGGTGGATGACGAGGACAGGAAGGAGTTGCGTCTCCCCTCATCGTCCCCATCATGCCCTTGCCACCCTCCATGTCCACTGGTCCAGGCCTCACTTTGCCCAAGACACTAATGAGCTCACTGTGGTTCCTGAACCTAACATGTACTTCCTGTTTCGGAGCTTCTGGCCACTGAGCCCTGTGGACAGCCGTACAGGCAATGCAAGCCCAGAGTCACTAAACTGTTGACAGACCCTCAGGTTGAGGGCAGGAGGCTGCTGAGGTAGCTCCTCGAGTAGGGCATAGGCCGGTCAAGCTCCAGAATCCAGGGGATAGATAGAGTCAGGCCAACAGAGGAGTATCCTTAGGTAAACAGGCAGACCAGCCACACCCTCACAGTGTGTAGGAGTCTCTTGCTTGGGAGGGTGGCAAGGTGCCTACCTCATCCCAGCCTGGCTGCTGGTTTCCATGAAGAAAGGCTGTTGCCAAGCTGGACGTTTGTAGGATGCGGGTCATTTGACATCTGAGGTTGGCGAAGTCAAGTCTCTAGGGAGAATCCGGCATCCCAAGATCTTGAGAACAGCAATGAGCCATCCAGCACCTTCTCCCTGATCCCCCGAGTAGCATCTGAAAGTGATAGGGGAGGGTCCGTGTATCTTGTAAAAGCAGAGTCGAGGCTCAGAGCAGGCGCAAGGAAGCTGGAGCCAGTGCCTAAATAAAGGTCTGTTAAAAGGCCAGCCACAGATCAAGTGCATCTGTCCCTGACCCAGGTACCATGGTCCATGGCGCCCCAGCTGGTTTAGATGGCTTCAGAGTTAGGGGAGTCGGGGACTGGATCTATAAAAGAAAACATCAAGAAGTGAATGGGGAGGGGGGAGTCTGTGTCTCCTTGCTCAACTCTGCCCCATGAAGATTCCCCAGGGATGGGGGGAGGACTGCAGAGCCTAGGTCCTGCCATTTATCAGGTGACACTCACCCAGGGATGGGAAAAAGACATCCCCAGGGCCTGGAGGAGACAGAGGTGTGCTGGGGTCAGAGAGCAGGTGCCGCCCTGACTCAGAAGGTTGCCGCTGGGCCACGTAGGACAGTGGAGGCCTAGTCTTGGCCTCAGGCATCCCCTGGAAGGGTGGAGTGGTTTCATAGCCTGGGTTTTCGATTCCTTGGGTGTTGCTGCTGGAGAAACAGAATGGGGGGGGGGGGGGTGATCAGTGTGCCACCTGGAGATCAGTGTCACAAGGAGCACTCAATCCTCCCTGCCTGCCCCCACCCCTTTATTGATCCCTGGCTGGGACAAGGACAACTTGTGAAAGCTCTCCAGCTCTGAGTCACGGGTAGAACTTTCTTTGGTCTATCTGAGAAGCTGTCTCCTCTGAACACATTGTAGGACAGGGAATTTCTGAGCCCATCTAAGCCAGCCCGTGGCCAAGCACAGATAACATTGTTCTACCTGCCCATCTCTGATACAACCCCCCAACCCCACCCCTGCCCAGAGCAGCTGTTGGTTTTGCTCCTTCATCTTCAACCGGACGGCTTCCTCTTGGAGTGCCTGGCAGAGCCAAGCCTCAGCCATGAATAGGGCTGGGCCTGGGCCATGAACTTCATTTACGTGTTGTAGTATCTGGTCCAGCCTGCATCTTCCACTCTACCCCAACCTAAGCCATGTTGATTGCTGAGACCCAGAAGTACTGGGTCTTATTGGACTAAAGCACGTCCAATAAGAATCAGGGCATGACAAGGGTGAAGGGGTACACAAAGCAGCCCACCAGCCCAGATGTGCCAGACGCAGCTCCAACCAGCTGTGTCTTGGGCTGAGCAGGGGCCTCCCATCACATACAAACACCCTTTCCCTGACATCTGGTCCCAGGAAGTTTCTCAAAGTCACCATGGGACTCACCTGTCCATCCTCACCAACTCCTGGGCACCTACAGATAGACAGAAAACTGGTCACAGGAAGGAAGCTTTATGTAGG
Organism: Arvicanthis niloticus; assembly: GCF_011762505.2. NCBI lineage: Eukaryota > Metazoa > Chordata > Mammalia > Rodentia > Muridae > Arvicanthis > Arvicanthis niloticus. Next base: position 25,866,255 of record NC_047677.1, on the reverse strand, counting down.
TTGCACCCCCAGGACCCTGTCCCTGAGGGGGACTGAGTTCCATGTGTCTGTCCAGCAGATGGACCCCAGGCAGAGCCACCTTTGTGCACGCATAAAATGTATCCTCAGTCAGACCTTGAGAATCTTAAGTTTCAACCGAAAACCAGGCCCCTGCATGTGATAGAAACTCTGGCTTCTATCAGGAAGTTGCCTCTCTGGTCTTTAGCCACAACTTGTTGGGTGGATAATTCAAGGTCATGCCTTAGAATTAGAAGGTTCTTTCTTCCCTCAGTCTCCCTATTGCTCCTCAGCCTCTCTACCCACTTTCTCCCCCACAGGCCATTATTACCTCAGCCCATGCTTAGGGTCCCCCTAAAACCAGCCACCATTCAGATGCAGCCAGCGACACCAACTTCCCTCTTTCTTGCAGCTCCCCACACCCTCCCCCAGATCCTTCTTGTAGGAGGAGGTTTACATGGGGAAATGGTTGGGGAGGGGGGATGGGGGAGTTGGGGAATCTGCAAGATGAACACAGGGAAGTTGCATAGAGTTCCTGAAATCAAGTTCACTTCTGCTGACTCGGTGGCTCTGTGTCAGGCTGTATGGGCCAAGCCTCACCACTTGGCTCTGGGGTAAAGACAGTGATCTCCACTTTAGAGCCTGGTACACTGAGCTGCCTTCTCCTTTCTTCTGTCCTGAGCAACCCAGTGCTCAGCCCAGGCTGAAAGCCCTGAGTTAGTGCATCATGCACTGTGAGCTAACCTGCGGTGGGCCTGCTGCAGTGGGGCAAAATACTGAGACTTGCTGGCTACTTTCAGTTGCTACTCTGGGGTCCAAGTAGATCAGTGACTCCCCATCCTTTGGCACTTTGTCTTTCTAAGCACTAACAGCTTCTGACATCGTATGTTTCTGTTGCTGAGTCTGAAATCACAGGATGGATTGGGGGACTTCCATTTGAAGGCAGAGTAATGACTCGAAAATCTTGCTTTAGAAGATAATTTTGCTTTGTTTTTTTTTTGTTTGTTTGTTTGTTTGTTTGTTTTTTTTGTTTTTGTTTTTTTTGGGGGGTTTTGATTGTTTTGTTTTTGAGACAGGGTCTTACTATGTAGCTCTGGCTGCCCTGGAACTCACTATGTAGACCAGGGTAGCCTCGAACTTAACAGAAATCCTCCTGCCTCTGCCTCCTGAGGATTAAAAGCATGCACTAGAAGGAAAATTCTTGTTCCTTTCCTGTTACTGTACATGGGACATCCTTACTCTAGGACAGGACAAGACTTTTTTTCTACACTCAACATGACCTGAAGTGTACTCTATTTCAGCCCATTGTCACCACGGGGCTCTTCTCTAAGTCCAGGTCATGTGTCTACCTGGGACAGAGGGAAGTTTGCAGCCAGTGCTTAAAGTGAGGGTGTATGGAATAGATGAACTGAGATCCGTCTATAGAACCCCACATGAATGGCATTCTTGCCTGGTAAAACACACACATACACACACACACACAGACTCGCACACACTCATACACAAATACACACACTCACACACACACATACTCACACATATGCATACACACACTCATACACACCCATGCATACTCATACATACACACTCATACACACACTCATACACATATACAGTCTCATACACATACACACACTCACACACAAATACATACACACACTCATACACTTCATACACATACTCACACCTACTCATATGTACACATACATATACACATGCACACACATACACACATATACACATACACATACAAACTCATATATACACTCACATGCACTCACACACATACATATACACATGCATACACACATAAACACACACACTCATACATGCCAATACACATTCATACACACACACTCACATATACACTCACACACACCTACAGCATACATACATACATGTACACATACACACACACACACACACACACTTCAGTTTTCTTTCCTCCAGCCATCTCCATCCTACTAGATCCCATGAGCAGAATGGGAAGCCTGCAGAGACCTTGCAAGAAAGGCCAGACCCACCAAGGGGTGGGTGAAGTCCCTATACATGCCTTAAGTCCCCACCAGAAGGTCTGCTTTCCAATTCTTGTCCCCTGATCTGACAACATGACCAGGCAGTGCTGTGGTGTGGGCAGAGGGAACAGAAAGCACCTTGGAATCCCTCCAGAGCCTGGCCCCCCTGCCTCTGGGAAGTGGGACTAGGTGGCTCTTCAAGCCATTCCTTCCCCCTGCAGAGCCCTGGGTTCCTCCTTCACTCTGACCTGTCCCATGCTCCATGCTGCCACGTTGGAGGCACCCACAGGCAGGCTGTAGCAGGGTGGTAACTGGATGGAACAGTGAGAGGAAGGGTGAGGTGACCACAGCCTACTGTGGGGGCTCCAGGCTGGGCCTCCAGGAAAGAGGGGAAGGGGAGATGGCAGGCAGATTGGGAGGTGAAGGGAAGGCCAGAGGAAATCTGGTGCGACCTGGTGACAATGGTCCTTCCCTCAATTACCTACTGCAGCTAGGCAGAAGGAAGAGGCTGGGGAGGGACTGTAAGCAGAGGACTCCCCCCTCCAGACCCCCTCCCCTTGGAGAATGCAGACTGAACAAGGCTCATAGGAGAGGCCAGGGCAGACGAGAGGCCAGCGAAGGAATGTGATTAGTGTTTGTGGCCATGAATCTGAACCCTGGTTCTACTGTTTATTTACAGTGTGTTTCATTAGGGAAGTTAGGGAACCTTTCTTGGCCTCAGTTTGTCCATCTGTAAAGTGAGGATAGTAATGTCCCCCTATTTGAGTTGCTATGGTGATTAAGTGAGGCCCAGAGGTAATAACAGGACACAGTTTCAGGCACGGTAGCCCCACCGGCTGGGGGCCACCTCAGCTCTGCACTCACAGTGTCCTGCAACATTCAGTCAGTTAAGTTGCCGAGCCTGGGCTTTTGCTGTCCATTACAAAATAAACCTACCCATTGGCTCAAGCAGGTTTCTAAGAGATTGCTGAGAGGAATCATCTTTATAAACCAGTTTGAGTTAGCCCCACCCTTCTGTGTGATTACCTATTCATTCATTCGCATGGAGAGTGACCAAGCCAGCCCTGTCTGGGTACCAAAGCAGCTGGCAGACATCAGGCCCAGAGAAAGGCACACATAGGCCCTTTTCACTCAGCCACAGAGCCAGCTCCTGGCAGGAAGAGTGGAGAAGGATAGTGCAGCCCTCAGGTCCCAAGCCTTCGGTGGCCTGCCAGCCATGAACCCCCATCACCATCCCAGAGGAAGGTACTTACGGCGGTGAGAGGCCACCTGCCTCTGCTTATAGACCAGCAGCAGGATAAGGGGCAGGCAGAGGATTCCCACGATGCAGGCGCCCGTGGCCAGGGCCGCAGCCGTAATGCCTGGAAGGACAAAAGCAGTTGACATAAGGGTTCCCTTCCTGCCGCTTCTCCTGAAGGGAAACTGAGGCACAGAATGACCACAGAGGCTTAGGAAACCTTCCTAAAGCCAGCCTGACTTCAGTTCCCCTTACCCCAAGGAGGTACCCATTGCAGAGAAAGTTGGGTTACCATCTGGAACAGTGGTCTTCCTGGGGAGGCACTGGTGTAAGCGGTTGCCCAAACCACCCTGTGGTGTGTGCCCTTTCAGAGCAGGGAGGATGAGAGGCCCAGACAGCAGGGTCCCTTAACCAGATCCTTAGTGACCTGCAGAAGCTAGGGAGGTCTTGTGACCTCCTTCTGGAGGCAGCCCTATGTCCCAGATCCCATGGGACACAGGGAAATGAGGCCTGTAGCCCATGACAGAGGCAACTCCAAAGAAGAGAGAACAACCCTCCCCCCCCACACACACACACACAATCCTGCTTACAAAGGAGAGCTAGACCTCCCTGGACCTCAGTGTCCACTAAAAGACCCTTCACACCAAATGCCAGGGCTCAAGCTCAGAAGCTCTAAACAAATTAGAACCGCAGCATTGCACAACAGCAAGGATGGGCTTCCTTACACGCCACTGACATTGAAAGATGGAGATTTTACTGCAATGAACACAGCTTCACCAGGCATGATGGTGCACGACTTTTATCCTAGCGCAGCAGAGGCAGAGAGGCAGAGAGGCAGAGAGGCAGAGAGGCAGAGAGGCAGAGAGGCAGAGAGGCAGAGAGGCAGAGAGGCAGAGAGGCAGAGAGGCAGAGAGGCAGAGAGGCAGAGAGGCAGAGAGGCAGAGAGGCAGAGAGGCAGAGAGGCAGAGAGGCAGAGAGGCAGAGAGGCAGAGAGAGACAGGTGGATCTCTCTGAGTTCAAGGCCCAGCCTGGTCTACATAGTGAGTTCTAGGACAGCCAGGACTTCATAGACAGACCCTGTGTAAAAATAAATAAATAAATAAAACAAACCTCAAGCCATCCTTTGAGGGATCCTTAAGCTGTCTAGGGTGAGGTCCCTGGAAGCGTGGCCTCTTGATCACACACACACACACACACACACACACACACACACACACACACACACCAGGAGAATAAAAGCCTATAGCACTCGCCTAGATGCATAGCCCCTGAAGTCCATCCCAGCACTTAAGACGGGTGAGGGGGGAGACTAGAGAAATATCATTTTTGTTTTATATCTTTAAATAGCCCAAAACAAAGGCACACGTTTAAAAATACTTAAGGGGCTAGAAAAAAGGCTCAGCCCATAAATTGTTTGCTTCACAAACATAAGGACCCATGTTTGACTCTTCAAAACCCTTCTAAAAAGCCAGATGTGGCCATGTGTAACTGTGATCCCCACTGGTTGGGGAGGTGGACACGGGCAAATCCCTGGAAATCACGGGCCAGCCAGTGTTACCTAACTATAAGCTATAGATTTGGTAAAAGAACCTGCCTCATAAACTTCAGGAGAGAGCAATGAAAGGAACATACCCAGTGTCAACGTCTGGTTCTGCATGTACACATACATACATGCACACACAGTAATGTACACACATATACAGAGTTCAAAAGTCTCCTCAACGTGGGTCCCTTCACACAGTCCTAGCCTATTTAGATCTGGTCTTGTCTTATGGGGTCACAGGAGAACCTTGTCCCAACACCCAAGCAGAGCTTGAACATCTCTGCCTACACAGAGGCCCACTTCCTTCTTCCCAGGGCTCTGTTATACACAGCTTTCCCAAAATTGATAGAGACATCCCTGTCTGGTGGTGACATCGTTCACTTCTATTTTCAACAGTTCTTTCTGCAGCAAGAACCCCTTAGGCTCAGATTTCTGCTCACCCAGGCAGGACATCTGGACCTAAACACTTAGTGTGTAGCACCGAGCCAGGGAGCGTTGCGTGCATGTTTTCTCTTAGGCTGTTGTAAAACTGTCTCAGAAAGGGCCATGCCACTGCATGAGCCCTATGTCATGGGGGGTTGGTTTATTTCAGTCCATCTGCTGACTCTAAGAGTTTAGCTGGGAACAGACGAGCCCTTGGAACCACAACTAGCGTAAGCCCATTTCCTTCCCAATTTGAACCTTTCTCTCTGCCAAAACATGGGTAGGCGCTCTTGTCATAGGATTGGGTTCACCTCCAGAGAGCTCTGGGAGTGCCTTGGTCTATATGCTGCCTCTGCACTTTACGTGGGAACAAAGGCCATTTTTATCCCACTGGATGCTAAGCAACCTGGAAGCATAAATACTCCCACAGTGAGCAGTATGGAACTGAGCAGACCCTTGGCAGGCACTTTAGAAATACCCATTGGTACGGAAACAGTACCAGTTGCTAGGCTAGGCGGATTGCAAAGGAAGTTGCAATCCACAGTAAAGCAGATTCCCTGCAGGTTTTAATGTGGCTGCACTCGAACGTGGGATATTGAAAGTAAAAAACGTTCTGTAATTCACTGTTCAGTGTGGCTAAACTCCATCCTAGGACCTTACTGTGGGCAATCTGAGAAGCTGGCTGCAAACACACTTGTCTCTCATCCCACGGTTACTAAACAACGTGTGGTGCAGTTAGCCAGGTGCTCACAAGCTGCCTTGGAGGTTTGGCCAGGAACTCCCTGCCTGACCCTCTGGCCTCCAAGTGGCCATCCTGCCCTCTATGGCCGGTTTTCTTTCACTCACAGAGCCTGTTTCCGTATACGCTGCAGTTATTGCCCGGGCTATGGTAGGACAGGCTCTGGGGGTGTATCTGTGGGCTCAGCTGCCCTCAGAAGCTCAGGAACCCTTTATAAAGCCAGCCTGACTTCAGTCCCCCTTACTCCAAGGAGATACCCATTACAGAGAAAGCTTAGTTACCATCTGGAGCCAGGCCCTTCCTGGGAAGGCGATGAGGCACTGGTGTAAGCAGTTGCCAAAACCACCCCATGGCGTGTGCCAGGCCCTTTCAGAGCAGGGAGGCTGGGAAGCCTCAGCTTGCTCAGTCCAGGGCCTGTTGGGTACCCTGTGGGTCTGTGCAAAGGAGTCTGAGGAAGGTGTCTGGTATATCCTGCCACATTAGGGATGGGAGGGCTACGGAGACAGGCTGCACGGTCCTGTCCCGATCTCAAGGGAAATCCAAAGTTCCTTGGCAATGCTATCAAATGCCAGCCCACACCTTTGGCAGGCTCCTTCCCTTGGTTCTCGCTTACACTTCCTCTTACCTGAAACCCCACTTGGACTTGGACCGAGTTTAATGTAGCTACTCTTCCCTAGAATAACATTTAGCCACTCAGACTGGAATTAGAGAAGGAGAACCCAAAAATCTTAGCCGGAAGCTAATAGACCCAGGGAGTGCTGTGGTTGAGCTCTGAGAGTTGAGGTTGGGACCTTCCAAAGTTAGTGAGCAATACAGAATAGTTCTCAGCAGCTGGCTCTGGGGCCTGTATAGCAATAGCATGGGTACCCATTGTTAAATACATTAAGGACCTGGCCATGCCTGCTATCTGTCCTCATCCTGCCGTGGCACGGGAGTGACTGGGCTGCTGAGACATTAGGCCTTGTGTCCATCAGGAGGAAATAGGCCTCCGTGGTGCTGGAACTGTTCTTGCAGACTGGTGGCTGAGAGTTCACCACAGTGTTCACCTCTTCCTACTATTTTGTTCTCCAGCTTCCTGGGCCTGAGACACAGCGCGTTTCTCATCCCTGAGGCATGTGCTTAGGTGGCATTTGCTTCTCTGTTAAAGGGATATAGTTATTCCCATTTCTCAATAGAGAAGTGATCCAGAAAGTAATAGAACTACCCAGATTCTCCATACATACTCCCAAAAATATAGCACACATAATACACATACACACACATACATATATATATATACATGTATATATAATGTGTGTGTGCCTAGTGTCTGTCTAGACTACTAGAATATATATTAGAAATATATAATATTATATATTTCTATTATATATTATAATATATAATATTACTGGAGCCAGGGATATAGAAGGGGACATCAGAGGTCATCAGAGTCATCCGCTGCCCTCAAGCAAGCATGTTCTTTTGGACCTCAACAAGCCAGTTCGCCGGACAATAGCTCAAGGGAACAGAAGCCAGAAAGAGATTTCCCAGCTCCAAGAATTGGCAAGGATTTAAACGTCAAAACCCAAGGATGGAGGTGCGTGGAGAAGAAAGACTAGCTACCTTGGAGGTCAAGTCTGCCTTACCCTTAGATTCTCAGGAGCAGAAAAGTCCCCCAACCTCCTCAGCCTGAACTCTCTACCATCTTGTGTCTCTGTTCTCAAGACTGAAAGCATACGGCTTCTTTTCAAAAAGTTCTGCTGAAGCCAGGTGTGATGGTTCACACACACCTGAGATCCCAGAAGTTGGGAGACAAAGGTAGGACGGCTGCTGCAAATCTGAGGCTAGCCTGGTCTACATAGCAAGTTCCAGGCCAGCAAGGTTCTCTCTGAACCTCATTTCCCCGCCCATGACATGCAGGCGGCAGCAGAAGCAGCAGTTTGCCAAGACAGATTCTTGAAGAAGAAGCAGAACCAGTGTGATTGCTCAGAGCGAAGGCACCGTGGGGAAGTGAGCGTCCCTCAGGCACATGCATGTGTGCCCACAGTGTGAACTGCCTCATGGGAAGGGAGAGGATGCTGAGAGGGGAAGTGAGGATGGCATGGTGGCTCGGTGCTGAGGAGACACTCAGCAGGGTGTGCGGCAGAAGGGTTTGAACCAAAGGCCTCTCCACCACACTGTCTCATTCAATTCAATAAATCACAGTGGGGCGGGCAGGCGGTTTGAAAAGACAAGTAATTTGAATAGAAAGTCATCTTGGTCATTGAGCCAGGGCTTGAGTCGAAGCTGTAGCTCTGTTGTCCCCATTCTGGCTCAAACCCTCAGGTTTGTCCAGGATCACAATTTTTCCTTCTGCCTCTCCAGGGCCTAAGCAAGAGCTGACTCATACTGGATGCCTAAGAAACCTATGAGGCACAACCATCTTTTCATAGAAGTGTTGGGCACTATAAGACATAGCCTCTTGTAGACAGACAGACAGACAGACAGAGATATAGATATATACTATATATGCCAGGGCATTCTCAAATGAACCTTGATGTGCCCAGCCTCCTTAAGATCAAAGCCCTGTAACTCACCCATAAGGTTTCTCTCTGGGCCAGCACTGGGGTTGACAGCCACCCTCTGCTCTGCATGCCCAGTCTCCTCCCACAAGCAGGGGAGTTGGGCTCTGAACAGAGCCAGAAAGGCTACCATCCAGTCCCTGCTGTGTCGCTGGGCACTGAATACGTGCCCTCTCTGCAGAGTATGGCTGGTGACGCCTGCTTCACAGAGTGAACAGTGACAGGAGTGGGGATGGGGTGGGCAGGGGGTTGTTCAGGGGCCACAGTCAAGAAGGGACAGGGTAATGAAGCAGCAGAGAGGAGATGGGATGTGCAGGGGATCAGGTTTGAAGTGTCCTTACTGTCACTGTCCTGCTCGTTAGACTGGTACGCTGTGCATGCAGACGCTGAGCCTTTGCCTGTGGGAACAAAGAGAGGTCCATTAGGTGAATGTGAGGCTCATGATGTCACAGGGGTTAGTCCAGGCTAGTGACTCCCCTCTCTCCTATCACAGGAATGCATGCTAATGCCCGCCTGGCAGTGCTCGCCCGGCAGTGCTCGCCCGGGGGAGTCTATACACGTGTGCGCGTGTCTTACACTCTCAGCTGGACAGACAGACAGATAGACACACTCACCTCACAGCCATTTGGCTGTAAGAATCAACTCAAACCCAGGACCCATTCAGTCCCCTGCTGCCAGTGTTTTCTCATGAGTGGTGACACTGTAGATTCAGGTACACACACCCTCTTACATAAAAAAGGTCACTCTGTCAACAAATACACACACACACACACACACAAGATGTCCAGACCCCACACACATGCACCCACTTCTTACACAAAACTACGTGGTCATGTGGCAGATGTGCAGATACCTCCCCTCCCCCACCAGCCCACTTGCCTACCTGCCCAACTCCCAACTATGGCTGCCTGTGAAAAATGTCTCACCTGTCTGTACTTGCAGCTCCATGTACCCGTAAAACCGTTGCTCTGGGTGGCGGTGTTTGACTTCTATCACCAGACAGCAGTAGAGACCGCTGTCTCTTAGGGTCACATTGTGCAGGGTGATGGAGAAGTTACCGTGGTGGTCAGAAGCTAGCTCCAGCCCATGTGTCTGGGCCTGGTCATGGCTGGCATTGGCAGCCAGGTGGCCTCCGTGGTGCTGATGGTGGTGCTGCGCCGTGAAGTTTCGTATGGGCCGGTGTTCTTTGCACACCTGAACCTCGCCCCGTGAGCTGAGGTACCACGTCTTGTAGAAGGTCACATCGTGCCCTTTGGACACGGGACCCAGAATCCTGCAGGTGAGGGTGGCGTTCTGCCCCTCGGGACACACATACAGAGAATATGGAGTGGTGACCTTGAAGGCTGTAGCCAGACCTGTTCAGAGAGAGGAGAAGCCCTGTCACCTGCCTGAGTGAGTGCCACTCCTTGCTACCCTCAGGCTGAGAAAGCTTGACTTCAGCCTCTCCCTGGCAAGCCAGACCCTGGGCAAGCCAGTGAATCTCCTCAGCCTTAGGCTTTTGCTTAGTAAACACTCCATCTTGACCCACCCACGTGTGAGGAGCCTCCAGGCCTTTCAAGTGGGAGGGGATCCAAACAAAAGACTGACCAGCCAACATGGGGCCTAGAATATGAGTCCAGCTCCACTGCAGGCAATGGCCCCACCTTGGACGACTCTGCCCTGCACAAGATGGAGGTACAGAGGAGAATGGAAGGCTTCAGTCTTTGGCCACACTTCTCAGGAGTGCCGGCACCTTCTACCCACCCCCTCTCCACATCCAGGTAATGCCTTCTTCCGTGGCATTCTCCTTGAGCACTAACCGAACGCCTGCAAGGGTGGGGCCAGTGCCTGGTACCCTACTTCAGCTTCACAGCCAGTGACCCCAGCTGAGCAGGCAAGCCTGCATTAATGACCCTGTGGACAGAGGCAAACCAGTGCCCAGTTTTTTCAGAGACTTGGGAAGGAAAAAAAATGCCCTTCTAGGGATGGGCGTGGCCCCTCTGGGTCTTTGGGCTTTGAAAGCAGGGAAGCGTGTGAGGGCCAAGGATGAGGAGTGCATGACAGGGCCTCGTGTTCCACGCACCTGCCGCCCACCCAAATGCAGTCCCCTACCCTAAGCAGATAGAGAAATCCTCTTGCTCACCATAACCTCAGCTCCCATTCCTCTACTGCTTAACCCGATGGTTAGCCCCAAACATACTGTGTAACTGAAGATGACCCTGAACTGATTTCCCCGTCTCTACCTCTCAAGAGCTGAGATCATGAATATGGGCCATCAACCCAGTTTAAAAGACACAGAGTCTCTGTGCATGCTGGGAAAGTGCTCTACCAGCTGAGCCATATCCCCAGACTGGAAATATAAGCTGGACACCCCGTTCCTCTAACTGACCACGTGAGCCTGTTTTCTCCCCTATAAGAAGAAAGACGTTCACGGCAGCATGGGGGTGGGTGGGAGGAGAGGTGGGGGTGCCGAGGGCTCTGGCTACCAGATCTCAGTATGGCTTTGGTTTTTACTTACATTGCAAGGGCTACGAGGAGGTCTGACAGACAGGGACAAGGTTTAGACTACATAGAGAGACTGCGAATGGAGAGTCGGGGTCACAGCTCAGTCAGAAAAATGCTCACCTCAGAACCGTGAGGACCCAAGTTTAGACCCTTAGAACCCAAGTATAGTTCTGGGGTCCTCATGTGAGGACAGGCCTGTAATTCCAGTGATGGTGAATTGGGAGAGAGAAGCAGGCAGGTGCCTAGAACTCACTGGCCAGCTAGATAAACTTGGCGAAGTTCCAAATGAATGAGAGACCCTGTCTGTCTTAGGGTTTTACTGCTGTGCACAGACCCCATGACCAAGACAACTCGTAGACAACATTTAATTGGGGCTGGCTTACAGGTTCAGAGGTTCAGTCCATTATCATCAAAGTGGGAGCATGGCAGCATCCAGGCAGGCATGGTGCAGGAGGAGGTGAGAGTTCTACATCTTCATCTGAAGGCTGCTAGCAGAAGACTAGCTTCCAAGCAGCTAGGATTGAGGGTCTTAAAGCCCACACCCACAGTGACACACCTACTCCAACAAGGCCACATCTACTCCATACACGACTGCACGTGCACGACAGTCTCACACACACACACACACACACACACACACACACACACACACCCTATGTGTATTGCACATACATTCTTTCGATTGCTCCATCCAGAGGTACTACCTGTACCCTCCCTGCCCTCAGAGCCCAGGACCCTTGGATCCAGGCTGGGAACCCCTAAAGCTCTGACAGCTTGGTCAAATGCAGAGCAGCAACAGCCTGGTGTGGCTTTTGGATTTGGAGCAGGCAGCACTGAAGTCCAGTGACACTGAGTCACTAGACTGAGCCTCAGACTCAGTGGAAGACAAAAATAAAAACATCAACAGAGGACGGGAATCATTCACATGACTGTCCTAAAAGTATTCTCTGTGCAATTCAAGAAACACCCAAACCCAATGGGATGAAGATGCTAGCTTCAAACACTTTGTCACACAGATATGAATGACTGGTGAAAGCTGTACAAGCCCCTAGTACTAGGGGCTTGTGTGTGTAAATCACAGTAGGAAGGGGACAATGTGGCCCCAAAGAATGCCTGGAGGAGTGGAGTTTTAGGCCTACAAAGGAAGGAAGACGGGCATTCCAGAGCCAGCCATCAGTTCTGCTTACACCCAGAAGAGATTTCTGGAATGTTGTTGCCAAGGTGAGCAGAGATTTCAGACCATCTTTGGTGAGATACGATCTCCTTTTCAGGCAGTGACAGGCCCAGGAAGGGAAAGTGATTTGGCTCAAGTTGCATTGGGTCTGGAGTCAGGGCCTGAACCATAGTAACCTCAAGAAAAACAGGCTTCCCAGAAAACTGTGAGATGCAAGGATGCCCAGGTGTGTGGTGCCTGTGACAGCCAGAGCGAGTAGGGCTGGAGTATTTCACTAATGAGGAGACCAAGTCCATAGACAGTAAAGCAGCTTGCTTGCTCACCATCCCACAGCAAGGGACCACTGGAGTCCAACTTCAACCCAGGCATGCGTGCCATTGCCAAACTGGAAGCCCCCAGAGCCCCTCTAACCTTCAGACCTTGCATCTGACCCTTAATGTAGGTTTTTTTTTCTCTTTTGTTTTGTGGGGTTGCTGACTTGAAAAGATATGGATCTGTGGCTCAGGAGAGTTGGTTCAATGATTAAAAGCACTGGCTGCTCTTCCAGAGGACCTGGGTCGAATTCCCAGCATCCATCTGGTGGCTCACACCTGTCTCTAACTCCAGTTCCAAGGGATCCCCAACGCCCTCTTCTGGTCTCCTCGGGCATGAGGCTTGCACATGGTGCACAGACATGCATGTACTCTGGCAAAACTGCCATACACATAAAATAATTTTAAAGCAGGGATTTGATGTGAACAAGTTGATTCCCAGTTTCTATTTGGATCAGAAAGTAGCTGGCTTTGTCCACACCAGCCTGGAGACTCCCTTATGGTCCTTTACTGAATGGGTATGATCACTAAACCATGGCTCTGCCAGAGACAGGAGGGGGCTACCTAGGGAAAGGGGCTTTCCAGACATTCACAGAAGGAACCAACCCACAGCGAGTGGCAATACCTCTGCCCTATCCCTGCAGCCTCTGGGCAGCTAGCCCATCCCCCTCTCTTCTCTCTTCAGTGGCTCCTACCTGAGAGCCATTACCATCCTTGCTGCCAAATTTCCGTCAGCCTTTGCCCTGCACACAGCCCCCTGAGGGCTGTCAGCAGGTCAGGCAAAGCAGAGGCCAGGGCCACAGGCCTGTAGTGGGTAAGGGTGACAGGACAAGGGGCAAGGTGCTTAGAATCAGAGGCAGGAATGAAGTGGGACTCACATGCAGCATGCGTGTCTCCTGAACTGGGGGTTGGGAGTAGGGTGCCAAGCCGACAGCCCTCAGGGCCCAAGCAATGTTGTTTCAAGCTCAGGTCTGCACAGGAGCAGGGGGAAGGGATTCAGTCCCATTGCACTGTCAGGGGACCATGGAGAGAATGGGTTCAGAGAGAGCAGGACGTGGTTCTGTCCCAAGTGCCCGCACTCACTTCCATTCCCCTCTTCCTGAGTTAGAGGGAAGGGGAAGCTGTCCTTGGATCGTTGAGATTGGGTTGGAATGTCAGATTTTAGGTTTAGAGGCCTATGAGTGGGCAGAAAAGACACAGAGTTTGTTTTGAAGGAGAACAGGAGGGCCAGAAGCATCCCTTATGTCTGAGGCTCAGAGCAGCCTGTCCCTGGGAGAATACTCCAGGGCACAGGGTTATGGAAAACAGTACACAGGCATGCAGGCATGCAGAACAGCCTGTGCATACACACACACACACACACACACACACACACACACACACACACACACACACTGTGGGCAGCATGCAGCCTGGCTGGAATTATAATTACTTGGCTGGAGGATGTAGTTCATTGTCGGCTGCTGATCCCTTAGGCCACCTGGGTTATTGTCCAGGAGACCAGGAAAGTGGGCGGGGAGGAAGGCCTCTGGCTCTAGGGCAGCCAAGTTTACATGGGAAAGTATCCCAAGTCCTGGCCTGAGCGCGTACCAGTGAGGACAGGTCCCCTGCTTCCACCTGGCCTGACTTGTCACTGAGTAAGCCCACCCTACACCTGCAGGAGGGAAGCTGAGAGCTAGGAAAATTCCAGATCTGGGGACTATTATAACTCTGTCCTAGACAACAAGATTCCTGGGCCCCCAGGCCTCCTACACTGGCCCTTAACTACATGAACCCATGCAGATCCCACCCTTCTCTGAGTTGCTCTCCCCTCCATCTGCAGTTAAGGGAGTCTCATGTCCTGAAGCCTCAGCTCCACTCTCAGGTATATGAATGAGAACAGAGGCCAGAGGTATCAGATCTCCTGGAGCTGGAATTACAGACAGCTGTGAGCCACCTGACGTGGAGGGTGCTGGGAACCAAACCCAGGTCCTCTAGAAAAGCAACAAGTGCTTTTAACCCCAAGCCATCTCTCCAGGCCCCTCAGATTCATTTCTGACATGTTAGGCACTTTATCCTGATGTGGGTATAATCCCCTCCCCTATTCCTTATTCTTATTCTTATTCTACTTTTGTTGGGTCTTAGGGGTTATAATTGGTTGGGGTTTTTTGTCTTTTGAGCCTTTTGCTGTGCAACTCAGGCTGGTTTAAAACAGAGGAAGTGATGCCCCAGGGCACAGGCTGGAGCCCAGGCTGGTCTTGAACTTGTGATCCTCCTGATTCTGAGTCCCCAGCACTGGGATTATCGGCAGATATGCCATGCTATGCCTCATCTTCATTTAAAAGATAAAACTGACTGGAGAAATAGTGACGTGGCCCCAACCACCCCACTACCCCTGCCACCCACACCCCTACCCCTCCCACACACACACACACATACCCTGGTAGCTGAATGGGAGACCCACACTTTCAACCAGCAGGCAGACAGGAAGCCCTAGGGGGGGTGGAGCTAACATTTCAGGTTTCAGCTTCTTAGGAGAGGAGTTGACCCTGAGTTGACCCTTACACTCAGAGCTACAACTATCCTTTCTGCTCCTCAGACCCAAACCAAAACATTCTTTCATTCCACAGGTATTTAGCCCAAGGCACAGGCTATGGAGCTCAGAGCTCCCTCAAGGAATCATCCAGTCATGATGGTGGCTACAGGTAGCACACAACCTCTGGGGAAAGTTTCAAAGGAACTCTTACTTGGCATCCTCTCTGGCCTTGTTTTTTTGAGACTGTCACACAACAGGCTCTGTGGGGATACAGGGGATGGGTGTGTGTGTGGGTGTGGACGGGCTTTAGTATCGTTTTCCTTGACAGGCAGTGCTAGCTTTACCCACAGTCACCAAGGCAACACCCCAGTTTTGGAGGTGGGTCCGAGCTTGATTGGTCAGGCCAGGAAAGCCCCACCCTCAGACAGCTGAGGTCTATCCAGCTGCTAGCTTGCCAAGTAAACAATTATTTGACTGTCTGCTGTTACTGGCCTCACACTTAATGAAAGAGAGAGATGGGTCTCTGGCCTTCCAGGCATGAGAACTGGTCCCACCCAGCTCACAGGTCCCATTTCCCAGGATGTTCTCCAGGTGCTTGAAGGGAAAAGCTGACCTATATCTTTATCAAGATGTAAGGTATAGAGGGAAAACAGAGGCAAGGTCCAATCAAAACCCAGAGGAAATGCCCCCAGGGTGAAGGTTGCAAGCTGAAGCCAGCAGGTCTGTGTGGAGGCTTCTAGGTTAATGAGGACAAAGGGTATCTCAGATGTGTTTATTGATCCCTGCCCCAGCAGGAAGTGTCCATTCATATAGACCAAGGAGGGTGGGAAGGGGAAGCAGGGCTCTATGGGAGGAAGCCACACTTCCAGCGTCTTGGGAAACCCGCAGGCATCCAGTCAGGCCCCTATCCACTGTGCCTCCTGGGGAGGGGCTGGGCAGTGGGCCAGGACCTTGGCTGGGGGAGGCTCCTCTGGAGGATCCTGAGACTGGAGATCTCTCTGAGGAGAACTCAACCCCATTGCCACTTCAGACAGATCCTCAGGGGTCAGGCCTGGCAGACTTCCTAAGATCTGAGTCCATCCTCACAAGGGGCTCACTTGGTAGTAGTGTTCTAAGCGCGCACACATGGGCTTGTTTACTTAATTAATTCCCTAGCCCGTGAAATAGGTGCTTGGGTTAGGATGGCAAAGCACAAAAGAAAGCTGTCTAGAGTCGAACAGAGAATAAGTGTGTGGACAAAAGTTAAACCCAGGCCGGAGGGAAGCAGATGCTTTCTCCAGAGACTAGAGGTAACCAGAGACTGGCTCTGCCTCCTTCCCACAGATGGACAGCTGACCTGGCCAATGAGGGCTCAGTTTGCCTGGCAGCTGTAATAACTCAAGTAGTTTTACTTTTGATTTTACATTAAATAACATTGAATCATAAAGAGAGGTGGTTGTTCCCTTTTCAGTATTCCCTCGGCTCTGGTTATGTCAAAAAGAAAGTCATAGTTGATGGCACACTCTCTAAAATGTCCTTTTTAATTTTTACTTCCTTCCTTCCTTTCTTTCTTTCTTTTCTTTTCTTTTTTTTCTTTTGTTTTGTTTTTGTTTTTCGAGACAGGGTTTCTCTGTATAGCCCTGGCTGTCCTGGAACTCACTCTGTACACCAGGCTGGCCTTGAACTCAGAAATCCGCCTGCCTCTGCCTCCCAAGTGCTGGGATTAAAGGTGTGAGCCACCACTGCCCGGCACTTCATTTATTTCTACAAGAGACAGCAACAGGTTTGAGATGCTGAGCCTTGCCCAGGCTAAGTTTCCAGCTAACATTTAATTCCTTTATTTGGCTTGCCGACGGTGTTCTTTTATATGTTCTATTTATGGCCAATGACACTAATTTTCCACTTGTGACACAGACTTAAAATTTCCTTTAAAAATTTTTACTTTAGAGAAAAGTATAGATTTAAAGGAAAAACAAGTAGGTAGAAACTCGACAGATACTACGTAAAGGTGATAAGCAAATGAATCCAGAATGCACTGAGGGGAATTACCCTCCTCCTCCTCCCTCCTCCAGCCCCCCTCCTCCACCCCCTCCTTCTCCCCGTGCTCCCCCTCTTCCCCCTCCTCCTCTTCTGGGAGAGCATCAGCTAGCTGTAACCTCTTCACTCAGCCTGCTCACTGCTCAGTTGGGAGAAGTGTGTGTTTGGAGCCCCATGATGAGGGAGTAGTCGACCCAGGGTCCCCTTGGATGCCGAGACCCTATATACAAAAGCTACAGGAAGCGCTTGGCTAGTAGCAGAACTCAGCAAGTTCATTACTGACTGACTGACTGGTTGGGAGTGTGTCATCCCTGTATCACTCTGGAGGTAGTCCACAGGAACTAGCCTGAGTATGGAGCTGGGATGTGAGCGACTCCCCCACAAATCAGCACACCCTAGGCCAGGCTGGCTGTGGTGGCCTCTTATCTAGGAGACTTAGGAGAAGAACCTCTAGATACCCCTGCGGCCATTTCAGACTCTCGGTCCAAAAGGGTAGCTAGAACCAGCCTGCGTATCCTTCAGGTAGTAGGGGTCTGGAAAATGCATTCCCAATGATATTTCTCATGGCTCCTAAGTCCCGGCCACTGTCAGGGCTCTGTAGGCAGCAAAAGTTCAGATGAAAAGCCACCAGTATGGAGTCCCCAGAAACCAGGAGATGACATACTACCAACATCCCAAGGACCAGGCACCCTGGGAAGTCTTGCCCATCAGCTCCACACAGCTGTGTCTAAGGGGAGGCAGAACGCCACTCTAAATTACAGATGAAGACTTGACTAAGGACGCTGAGAAGCTTGCCCATCTCACAAATGGCCAGCTAAGATTTGAATACAGGTCTCACTATGAACAGTTAAGCTGGAGCGGAGAAAGCCCTGGGATGCAGATTACACCAGACTCCTTGCTTAAACACCAGGAAGGCCACGGCCCAACCAGACGTTCCAAAAGAATCCATAGGTATGAGAAGCCAGTGCTACCAAGCACTTGGGAGGCAGAGGCAGGCAGATGTCTGAGTTCAAGTGAGGCAGAGGCAGGCGGATGTCTGAGTTCAAGGCCAGCCTGATCTACAGAGTGAGTTCCAGGACAGTCAGGACTACACAGAGAAACCATGTCTCGGAAAAAAGAGAGAGAGAGAGAGAGAGAGAGAGAGAGAGAGAGAGAGAGAGAGAGACCAGTGCTATTTTCTGGCAAGGCCACTGGTCCTGGGCAATAGTTGCCTTTGAACCTAGGACCTCAAGTTTAATACACCAGGCTTGGTCAGTACCAGTGGGCCCCATGGGCCCTGCGAACCCTCTGTTTCTCCTGCTTAGGCCTACAATCCTGTATCCTGAAAGTACAGAGGCGGCTCCTTTAGCTTCTCTTTGGTTCCTCTTCCTTGGATCCACAGCAGGGAAGCACTGCCTCACAGCCTCCTGGCTCTGCTGCCCTTCATGTTTCTGGCCCCTGGGCATGAAACAGCCTTATAGCCTTGACTTGGCCATCTCTAGCCTCAGGCTACTGGGCAGGGCTAATGGATTTCCTAAGAGCTGACCACTACCGGTTCAGAGACTTCCAGCACTGAGTTTACTCAACAGGCCTTGCAGGCTTGTTTACCCTGAAGGGGAACACAGCTGCCCCTCTCTGGGACACCAGTGCTCCCACGTGAATGGGGCTCCTGGGTCAGACTAAGGACAGGCAGGGTAGTAACTTCCTCAAATCTTAGGGACACTTGTGGGGAAGAGGTTCTGTACCCCTTGGGGTCTGGGGCTCCTGTTTCCAAAGGCAACCCCTCCCCCATCAGCCCATGTCAGGCCAGGAAAGGAGTATGTTCTATGTAGTCCAAGTACTTTAAGCTCTGACTGTCTGAAGTCCCCTGGACCCCCAAACACAATTCTTTCCAAATCAACCTAGCTCCGACGACATTAAGGCGGAGGGTAGTTTTCAGCCCCTAGACCTCCTGACCAGGTCTGCTACAGGAAACAGAAGGAAGACGTGAGTTGTGAGTTATAGTACAGCCAGTGCTGAGGTCAGAGCAGCTCCAGGCTAAAAGTTTCCTCTGTTTCTTTCCCGAAAGCCTCCTGGATCACTAATTACCTCCCGGAGCTGGAGCAGAAGGGAGGTGGCCTCCAGCTCACCAAGCAGTCTGAATAGGCAGAAGCAGTAGGCCTTAGGATCTCCTAGGATGAGGATTCCCAGCTCCCCTGAGGGCCTCTCTGCTGTTAGATGCTCTGCAAGCTACCGACCCTCTCCCCTGAAGCTCTAGGACTTAGTTTCCCAAACTGAGGCTGCTGAGCAGAAAGCATCCCATTCTAGTAAAGGTGGAGAAGAGGCAAGAGAAGGGATCTCATGGAGTCGCTGGGGATAGTGGCCTGAGGGAGGTACCACACTGGCCTTTCTGCCTGCTGCCATTCTCCATTCTCAGAAGCTATGCCCTGTGAGGAGTCTTGGCATTAAGAATGAAACATTCCCTCTGCCTGTATCACCACCCCATCCCTGCCTCAGGCTCTTCCTTCTAAGTGGTAAGCAACTTGCAAGCCAGGGCTTCAGTTGTTCTGTCTGTAGGTGTGGGCGCCTTCTGTCTTATCAGAGGTCCAGGCCAGCCTCCCAGTGTAGATAAGGAGTTAGTTCCCTGTCTCTCCTCCCTTTCATTCCCTTAACCCTCTCCCTTCTTTTCTGATGCAGCCATTGGCTCCCTCTGCCGAGTTGAGCCCTCCATCTCTATCCTGACAAAGGTGACTCTGCTCATGATTGATGTTGTCCCTGGACCCTTCCTCTCTCCTGCCTTGCAGAAGCTATTTGTACCCTAGGTTCTCAGCAGGGAAGTGTCAGGCAGACAGTCTCAGGGGACACACCTGTCTACTGTTTGGACAACTATCAGGGTATCCCCCTTTTTCTTTGAGATCTTCTGCTCCGCACAAACAAGGAACGGGCTCCGGGGAACTGCTGTGTCCCGGGACAATTTACAAATTGTGAGTCTGGACTTTGGAAGTGACATCTTCCTGTGTGGGGTTTCTGTGTCTGTGCTGAGGTGTTATCCAAACGAACCGGTTGCTGGGCTCAGGAAAGAGTCCGGTGTCTTTCCTAGTGATCCGTATCAACTACTCAGCTGAAGTCTGGGTAAAGGACAGGAACCCACTGATCACTCAAACAGGTCATCAGACTTTCAGTCCGGAGCAGGTGACAAACATGCTCAGATCTGGGCGTGTCCATCAAGACTCCCCCAGAAGTGTCAAAGGGATACTGGGTCACAGCACCACACCCCCTAAGTTCTCTAAGACTCTGGTGCCAGAAGGCAGGGAGATTCCCTGGGTGTCAAAATCCAGTCAGCAACCACAGGGCGATTCTCATCCTGTCCCTCTCCTGCCTTGCAGAAGCTCTTCATGGTCCCTGCTCTGGGCTGTCTGGTCAGGAAAGTGTCTGGCAGGCAGTCCCCAAGGGACATCCGTGCCTGCTGTTTTGGCAGCTGTTAGCAATTACAGATGTGCCTGATGTAGGATGGAGACACCACTGCACCCTGCTGGGCTGTCCCAGCGGAGCAGCGGGAGCAGCGGTAGGGTGGAGGTTACCGCAGGCTGAGGGGATCCAGGGCACTCCCATCCCGCCTGAGTCCCCCCCTACCCTACCGGGCTGTATTCCCTGTCGCTCTCCCTAGTACCCCACCGCCTGTGGATCTTACCTTTGGATGCAGCCAGGAAAATAGCGAGGAGCAGGGTTCCCCAGCGCGGGTTGCTGGCCTCTGGGACGGTGAGGACACCCATGTCGCCGTCGAGCCGGGCAAGAGCAGACACGGACTGCTGGAGTGCGCTTGGAGCAAGCGGGGCTCCGGGAGCCCAGAGAGCCAGCTGTACACACCGCTCGCAAGAGTGAATGCTGAGCCCACTGAGAGGCAGGCGGCCGAGAGAGCTCCCCGCCCAGCAGCGCCCCCAAGGGGCGGCGGGCGGTACAGCGTCTCCAGGGCCCGGGGATGGGGTGGGGAAAGGCTGGAGTTTCAGATAGAAGTGGCAAGTGTCCAACCAGCCACTTCCCTCTATAAGTCTCGGTGCTTTTTAGAGATCATGAGGGCCGTGCACACTAAAGAGTGAATCTAAGTCTTACCCAGCTTGCCTTGCCGTTCTCCTAGTCTGGAGGCAGGAACTTTGGCTCTCTGTGCTCCAGCAGCCCAGGGTAGATGGGTGGGCAGATGGTTAGGTAAGTAAGGGAAATCTGATGTCAACAATGAGTTTAGCAAGTGGGAGGGAGTTTGGCCCATTCTGAACTTGTGTGCACCACAACTGATACACCCTGGTACAATCATGCCCACCAGCCAACACACCTGAAACGGGCAGGGCATGCACAAGCCCAGGACTTTCCAACCTCAGGACACGCACGCACGCACGCCTCTGCATCTGATGGTGTGCCCCATGGAATCCTCTCAGCCTCCTTCCCTCAGGGCTTTACCCATTGCTGTGCAGTTATTCGTAGGCTCTCTTGATTCCGTCTTGTTGGTACTTTGTTTTTAACTTACCTGGAGTTTTGTTTCTGCGTGGTTTTTATTGTTTTGTTTGGGCGGGGTTTCGTTTGTGGTTTTTAATGTGTTAGCTTTTTGAGACAGGATGTTGCCATGTAGCTCAGGCTGGCCTGAAGATTCTTCTACCTCAGCCTAATGCATGCTGGGATTGCAGGAGTGCACCTCCATGGCCCCTCTATAGACTCACTCCCATGTTGTTCTCCCGGCCCTCATAGGTATCTACACTCATCCATGTACTTGTGATCACTTAGGGCTTGCTCCTCTCTGTTCCTTCCTCACCTGACCTTGGAGCCCCCTCCCCCATCCCTTTCTGTCAGTGCTTCCTTCAGCCACAAGACCAGATCTGAGACAGGAACCAGTTAATTCCTTACCTGAATTCTCCTGTCCTCCCAAACCTACTGAGTTCTGAGGACCAGGGCCTCCCACTGTGTGTATGTGTGTGCCTGTGTATGTGTGTGTATACATATATATGCATGAGAACCCCCAGAAGATATGTGTGTGTATATATATATATATATATACACACATATATATTGTACACACACATTGTGTGTGTGCTCATGTGTATATGTTTGTACCTGTGTGTATGCATAAGAACTCTAAAAGATTATATATATATATATATATATATATATATATATATATATACATATAGTGTGTATATATGTTCATGTGTGTATGTCTGTGTGTGTGTGTGTATTCCATTAGTTCAGACTAGCCTTGACCATCCTATGTAACAGGGAATAATCTTGAACTTCTAATTTTTCTACCTCTGCCCCCTGAGTGCTGGGATTACAGGTGGACACCATCATTCCCAGTTTCTCCAGTGTTGAGTCAGACTCAGGGACTCATATACATCCTAGGCAAGTACTCTGCCAATGAAGGGGTATCCCAAGCCCCAAAGATTCTCTTCTTCACTCTGTTTTAGCGCTGGGCATTGGAATCAAGGCCTCACAGGCACTGGGCTAGTGCACTGCTACTAAAATGTATCACCATCTTTCTTTGTTCCTTTGTTCGTTTGTTTCTTCCTTTGTTTCTTTGTTTCTCTTAACTTCTCAGTAAGTTTCCCAGGAGGGCCTTGAATTGATCACAGTCTTTCTGCCACTGGCCTCTCAAGTATCTGAGATTGTAAGCCTGTCCCACCACGCCTAGCCTCTCTGGCTCCCCTGTGATTGAGTCCCTTATACAGGACCAACATGAAAAGGCTGGTCAACTGCACTGTCACTTGAGGGACAGACCTGAGAGTAAGCCCTGTCTGGATAGAGTGGCAGAGGTGACCAATGGGGGATGACTGTGTCTAGGGACAAGGATATTGAACTCCTAGTGTCTCCTGGCCAAAGGACAGAGGATAGACCAAGTACAATGTCAGGGATGGGGTTGGGGGCAAGGGATTGGGGGAGACTGGTAGCTATAAATTGTGGGTGATATGGATGGCCTCTCACAGGCTCTGTGGGCACCTCCACTCTGGCTACTGGGTAAGGAAGGAGGAGAGTCTGTCCTGTTGTTATTACGAGGTGACCTTATGCAGGCTTGCTATGCCTAAAGCTGGCAGATGCCTCGGCATGAGAACCCAGAAGCTGCCAAAGTGTAAGTCGGGTCCGGTGAGACAACTTGGGGTCCTTCTTGGTGATAGAATGAATATTCTCTTTTGCCAGAGGGCAGCCAAGACAATAGAGATGAGGTAGACACTAGACCCTCTTCCCACCCTACCCATTCTCTGTAGAGCCCTTCCAGGGAAGAGCAGAGCACCTCCCCCACCCTGTCCCTTCCTCCCCCTGACACACACCCCAGCACTGAGCATCCTTGGGTTGCACCACAGGAAGACATTGCCCAAGCTGTGGGCCTGGCCCAGCAAACCTCAAACCATCCTGAAAAGCAGGGCAGGCTATGGGGGTCCAACTTCCTCCTTAGCTCAGAAGCCTAGGAAATCAGAGGGGGATGCAGAACAGGACACAGGGCAGCACACTCCTATTCAAGCTCCCCACCTTCCAGCCCTAGCAGCCTGAGTGATGGTCAGACTCACTTCCAGGGAATCGCCAAGGAGTGTGGGACAGTAGCCATGAGAAGGTTGAACTCCAACCTTTCCTTACAGCTGGTGTTCTTGTCTTTTAGTGATGGCTGCAGGGACTGGGGCAGGGTGGGGCTCAAGTTGAAGAAGAGGGAGGTGAATGTTTATAGCTATAACTAGGACCGTGCAGAACACAAGGGGATCCTGTTGGCCGTCCCTGATGGTCATTGTGGTGTCGCAGAGCCCTGTGCATTACGAAGAGAGATGTGAAAATTCTCCTGAACTGCAGAGGGTATGGGAGAGATTTTGAAGGCATTTCCTGCCTGGAAGGGATGCTGAAGCTTTTCTAGTGTCCAGTCTATTCCAGACCCAGTGCACGATCTTCCTCCACCCCAGTGAGAAATGTTAGCACAGTTCTCTCTCCCCCTCAAATGCTTACTATCATTTACATGTATTTATCCATCCATTTATTCATCTCTGTGTGTGTTTATACGTATATAGGCTCTTGTAGGCCACAGCAAGCTTGTGGAGGACAGAAGACGATGGCAGAGGTTGTTTTATCTCCTTCCACCGTGGAATTGATGTCAGGTCATAAGGTTTGGGGACAAGTGCCTAGAGCAGTTGAGCCTCTCACTACCCCTGCCCCCAATCTTTGCTGCCTCACTAAAGATTCCTTAGGGACCCTAAGATCCAAGTAGTGTGTGTCTAACAGTGGGGTTCAGCCCACAGGACTACTGACAATAAGACGGAGCCCCAGAACATCTCTACTAGAAGATATTTTAAGATCAACGAAGGTCTGTTATTCACAGACAGTAAATGCCTAGAGAGGAGGTGCCAACTTAATGTCACACAGCTCCTTCTCAAGGCTGCTGGCCCTGCCCACTTTGGAAACAGTCTTCAAAGCCCCTGTCCCCAAGATCCAGAGCTATGATCCTATGTCATCACCTCCTCAGGGGCAGTGACCACCTTCTTAAGTCCAGAAGCCTTTCCATCACTGTGCAGCTAGCTTCGGGGCCAGACAGAAAGGAGAACAAAGTCTCGGCCATGTTGGTCATTTGCACTTTCTATACTACCTGATTTCCATCTGTCCTTAGCAATGACCTGCTCCCATCTTCTCTCTCTCATGCCCAGCCATCTCTGAAGTTCTCCTCTGCTCAGTATTTCACAGTAGCCTCTAATCACGGTGTAGTCATTACTTTTGCATAGCTAAGGCAGAGGGAAAGCTAGGCAGATGGCCCAGCTGGTGAAGTGCTTGCCGGGCAAGTGTGAGGACATAATGGGCCCCCAGAAGAAGCGGGACATGGTGGCCTGTGCCTTTAATCCCAGCACTGGGAACATAGAGATGAGAGGGTCCTTGGGCTCTCTGCCCTAATCAGTGAGCACCCGGTTTAATGAGAGACCATGCCTCAAAAAATAAGATGGAGGGGCTTGAGCGACGGCTCAGTGGTTAAGAGCCCTGGGCATTTTTGTTTTAGATATGTAAATACACAAGAAGGAAAAACGGAAAAGTGTCTGCTTTGTGTGTTCGATTAACTTAAAAAGTCATCCAGCTTTTGATAATCTATTGCTAATTGTGCATTTCAATTAAGACCTAAACCATTGATATCAGGAAATTTGTCCAAGGGCTTAGGGTGTTTTTAAATTTATTATTTATTTATTTATTGATTGATTAATTAATTAATTAATTATTGGGAGAGTAACACACACACAGACCATAGTGTATGTATAGGACTTGTAGGACTTGGTTCTTTTTCTACCATGTGGATGTCAGGGTTTGAACCTGGCTCAGTAGAGCTTGGCAATAAGTACCCTTTTATGCTGAGCCATCTTGCTGGCCCCTATAAATGTGATGGCAAAAAAAAAAAAAATGTTTCTTGGAGCCAATGGCACAGCTCCATAGCAGGGTATGTGCTTAGGGTGTTCAGAGCCCAGCGTCCAATTCATGGAATAAATAAATATTTAGTTTCAGTGCTAAAACATAATTAAGATAGAGACTTACAGGGAACATCTGCCCTCCACACACTCTTGAAACATGCATATATGCATGCATGCACGCACACACATACATACTTACCACCTCCCCACATATACTTACACACACACACACACACACACACACACTCGCCACCTGAGAGAACAGCGTAAAGGAGAATAGTGTGCCTTGCTTACTGTTCTAGAGGCTCTGTCTGTGGTTGCTTGGCCCCAGGTACTTGAGCAGAACATCATGGCAGAAGGTGTATATGTTGTAACAGCTCATAGTGGACAGGAAGCTCAAGAGAAGAACAGATTAGGTAACCAAGTATAATCACCCAGGGCACGTGCCCCCCACCCCCACCCCCGTAACCCTCTCCTTCCAGCTTGGCCCCACTTCTCAAAGAGTTTGTCACCTTCAGAAATGGCACGGTCAGCCGAGGACCAAGCCTTCCACATATGAACCTGTGGGAACGTTTCATATTCAAGCCAGAGCAAGTGGCTTCCTTCGGCCAGGGTCTCTGCAGGCGCAGTGTGGTATATGAAGAAAAGGCTTGACTCAAATGTTCAGTGGAGGGACTCTTCACGGGGGAGTAGCCGAGCACCTAGAGACCAGCAGACACAACCAGCATGATGCACAAGGAAGAGGGATATGTTAGGGATGGTCCTTGTCGCTGTAATCGAATGTCTGGAGAGGAACTTAAGAATGGAAGGGTTTATTTTGGCTTACCACTCACAGCCCTCCGTGACAAGGAAGAGATTAAATACTGAGAGATTACGGCAGCTGGAAATGTGTGCAAGGGCTTAGGGTGTGTTTAAAATGCTTTTATTAGTATTATTGTGTTATATGTTATCATTATGTTGTAACAATAGGAGATAAGGCAGCTGGTTATATTGTATCCACAGTCTGGAATCAGAGAGAGAGAGAGAGAGAGAGAGAGAGAGAGAGAGAGAGAGAGAGAGAGAGAGAGAGAAACTCATGGACCAGCACAGCCCACAGTAGGATGGGCTCTCCTATCTCAACCCAGTATAGAAACTCTCACAGACATACCAGAAGCTTGTCTCCTCAGTGATTCCAGACCCTTTGAAGTTGACAGTTGTCCTGCTTAGCTTCCTGTCAGCTTGACACAAGCTAAAGAAGCAACCTCGGTTGAGGGGTTGCCTCCATCAGACTGCCTGTAGGCAAGTCTATGGGGCATCTTCTTGATCTCTGATGGATATGGAAGAGCCAAGTCCACAGTGGGTGGTACCATTCCTAGGTAGGTGGGTCTGGGCTGTGTAAGAAACAGCTGATCAAGCCAGTAAGCAGCTTTCCTCCATAGTCTCTGCTTCAGTTCCTGCCTCTGGGTCCTGACTGAGTGCATTGATTCCACACTAAAGACATCCCAGGAGGAGTGTTCAAATGTGTCTATATTGCATAAAGGGATGAGAAAGAATCTTACTCTTGAAGTAGTTGACCAAGAGAGAGCTCAAGTTTGAATTTTCTACTTCTCTCTGTGTGTTTTCTGTCTGTCTGTAGTCGTGGCTGTTAGTCTGTTTGTTTTGTCTGTCTGGTGTGTGTCTGGTCAGTCCCTGTTGCCTATCTGTTATGCCTGTGTGTTTTGTCTGTCTGTAACTACTTTCTTTCTTTCTCTCTCTCTCTCTCTCTCTCTCTCTCTCTCTCTCTCTCTCTCTCTCTCTCCCTCCCTTCTTCCCTCCCTCTCCCTCTTCTTCTCCTTCTCTCTCTTTCTCTATGTGTGTGTGAGAGAGACAGACAGACAGAGATAGAGAGATCTCTGTCTTTCTCTGTATCTCCCCCTAACAAAGGGTTTGCTCTGTATCTCCCCCTAACAAAGGGTATTGAAGAACACAAAAAAACACGATTTAAAAATGAGGGATTCTTTAACAGAGCTTTATGAAGGAAAACATTACTCAAGAGACCCAGAACAGCACTCAAAACCACACAGATGTTATCAGCTTATATCCACATGTTGCTTCCAACGTTTATGGGATATTTGTTGCTTAACACACACACACATACACACACAAACTATTCTGTGTCAGGGGCATGGAAGAGTGGATTAAACATATACATTAGCTTTGGTTGTAAAAGCTGGTTGCACAAGAGAAATCCAAGACATAGTAAGACTGGTTATGGGGTTCCCTTAAAGGCAGGTCAAACTTAAGCCGAGGACAGCAGGCTAACTACATAGTCTTAAATGATCCCAAGGCATATTATTAACTTGGCTTCAAGGTCCAGCAAAAGTTCAGCCTCGGGCTGGAGAGATGGCTCAGTGGTTAAGAGCACTGGCTCCTCTTCCAGAGGTCCTGAGTTCAATCCCCAGCATCCACATGGTGGCTCACAGCTGTCTGTAATGGGATGCAATGCCCTCTTCTGGTGTGTCTGAAGGCAGCTACTCATTTAAAAAAAAAATCTTAAAAAAAAAACAAAAAGTTCAGTCTCTTCAAAGGCAAGAGGTGTATGTTTAGAAAAACATATGACCACACTCAAGTTCCCACCCTGACTTCCTTCCATGACTGTGATGGGGAAATGTAACCCAAATAAACCCCTCCCTCCCCCACATAATTGCAGCAACAGAAACCCAGGTAAGACAAAGATCAATGTTAGCCATCGCAAAGGAGGTGATATTATTGGATCCCAGAAAGATCTCTAGAGCTTGGAGGGTCCCCAACAGGAGACCTCCCCAAGCAGGACAGGGTTGCGGTGAGGAATAAAAGGAGGGGTACAAGGAGGCTGCCCCCTTTCTTCCACCCCCCACTCCTGTCTTCTGCCAGGAACCCCTACTGGCCAACTCTTGAAGGCAGACAACAAGGGTTGCAGGCAGGGTAGGCCACAGGTGCAGCCTCCCAGGCAGAAGATAGAGAAATAGAAGTCAAGCAATGCCAGCACATAGGGAGGCTGTCTTTACACACACACACACACACACACACACACACACACACATGACCCCCACAGCCCCCAGTTGTGTAGAGCCAGACAGCCATCCACAAGATGTTCCTGAGTGCTGATTGGCTGAGTATAATTCACGGTCTGATGGTCCAAGCATCAGCTAGAGATAGTCAATCATAGAACCACAGAAACTTCCTGCAGCAAAGTCATGTCCTAGGGATTTGACTTTTTCAGAAGTCAACAGATTCGTACCATGAAGTCACCCAAGCCTGATATCCTACCTCTTTAAAGTACTATAGATATGTATTTTAATATTATTATTATTTACACGTTGGGGTGAGAATATCATGTTCTTGCCTCTTGTAAACTTATCTGGAAGTGCTCTGAATTGTGGAGGCTACTGGAGTTCATCCCATGTGCCTGGAGGATTTGTGGGGTTAATTTCTTTGAAACAGTGTCTCACTATGTAAATCATGACTGACCTTAGTCTTATTTTGTAGGCTAAAGTGGCCTTGAATTTTTAGCAATCCTCCTGCCTTTCCTTCCCAAGTGTTGGAATTACAAGCGCTTGTCACAATGGCTAGCTATATGCCAGTTTTAATCACTAGGTAGGTCACTGTGCTGACAATGATTTCAAGCTTGCATCTGGCCCCAGTAGTGTTATGATTGATTGGTGATGTCTGAATTGTTTTGATTGATTGGTGATGTCTGCCATGAGCATAGACATAGAAATGTTAATACATGTGCCAACCTGCCCTAAATAGTTACCTGGCTTAGTTTTAACAAAGCCTCTGCATGATCTTCTAACAGCCTGTGACTTCCTGTCCAACCTATTCTCTCCTCTTTTCTTCCCTATATGGGATCCTAAATTGGATCACACTGAGTGAGTTTAACCCAGAAAAACAGCAGGCTGGATCCACCTTGATCCCTCCAGCCTCCTGACCAAGACATCTGACTATGTTCTTCTCTCCAGGCCACTACTCACGTGTACGTGACTATCGTGGACGAGAATGACAACGCTCCTGTATTCCAGCAGCCACATTATGAGGTGGTGCTGGACGAGGGCCCAGACACAGTCAATGCCAGCCTCATCACCGTCCAGGCGCTGGACCTGGATGAGGGTCCGAATGGCACTGTCACTTATGCCATCGTGGCAGGCAACATCATCAATACCTTCCGAATCGGCAGGCACACGGTCAGCAGCTGGGGGGCAGAGAGGGGGCAGCCCCTCTTCAGGGTGTGATGGGAAGTTTTGTGATATCATAGGGTATAAGGAGCAAACATAGAGCCTAGAAGGAAACTGGAGTGCCCAGTGACAGAGAGAGCGGGGTGGGGGGTGAGGGGGTGAAAGGCGAAGCTATCTGACTCCAGTGGTGCTGTGATCGATTAATGATGTCTGTCATGAGCACAGACACAGCAATTGTGGCTAGGATGTCAGAGTCTATTTGGTATAACCATAGAGTTATATCATCATCCTCTCTCCTTGAACTTTCTGTGTCCCCAGGGTGTCATTACTGCTGCCAAGGAACTAGACTATGAGATTAGTCATGGTCGCTACACCCTGATTGTCACTGCCACGGACCAGTGTCCCATCTTATCCCACCGCCTTACCTCTACTACCACAGTAAGTGGAATACATCCCCAATGTGGTGGTGAAGGAAAACAAAGAATACCCAGGAGGCTTCCTGATCGAAGGGAAAGGAAAAGGGAAATTCCTGTTGGGAGGAAATGCCTGCAGGCAAGAGCTCCTGCTTATCTTGGCAGCTCATCTAGACTTGCTGTGTTACTTTGAGGATGTTGTTGGGCTTCTCTGTGACTATGTCTAGCAGATGAGTGAAAACCCCTGCCTTCTTCCCCTTCATGGGAAAAGCATGGCTTCGGGTCAAACTAACAGTGATTCAGATCTCTGCTCTTTCATTCTCTGGCTGTGTGACTCTGGACCATTTAACCTCCTTGAACTTCTGTTTCCTCGTGAATGAAAGCTATGGTTCAGGATATAGGAGGAGCAAATGGGACCACATGGGATGACCAGAGTATAAGAATGAGTTAACCCATGGTGGTATTGTTAATCAGTTATGCCTATAAAGACACACAGAAAGTAGAGATGGGGGATTAGAGGTTCAAGACCAGCTCAGGCTATGTAGGAAGACCCTGTGTCAAAGGGGGTGGGGGAGGGAAGCTGGGGTGAAGGTCACTTGTAGAGTACTTGCCTATCATGTACAAGGTCATGAATTCAATCCCCAGCACCACAAATACACACACATAGACACATACACACAGAGAGACACACAAACACACATATATACAACTACAGACACACACACACATAACTACACACATACACACAACTACAGAGACATACAACTATACACACATGCACACACAACTACAGAGACACATACATACACAACTACACATACATACGCACACAACTATACACACATATACACCTATAGAGAGACACAGAGACACATACACACAAACACACACACCTACAGAGAGACACAGACACATACTCACAAATACACACATACAACTGCAGAGACACACAGAGACACATACATAGACATAGACACATATACAACTACACACACAAACACATATACCCAAAGCACAAACACACAAAGGTGTGTGGTGAGGGGACGTGGACCAGAGCCCCTACACATGCAAGCTTAAATACCCTCCCACCCTGTGACACTGTGTGTTCCCTTTAGCCCCTGGGTGCCAGCACCAGACCTAGTACAAGGTGCAGTTGCTGGGTTTCTCCAGGCATCTGGAGCCAACCCTGGCTAAGCTGTTCACTGTCTCAGGTGCTCGTGAATGTGAATGACATCAATGACAATGTGCCCACTTTCCCTCGGGACTATGAAGGACCATTCGACGTCACCGAGGGCCAGCCGGGGCCCAGAGTGTGGACGTTCCTGGCCCACGACCGGGACTCCGGTCCTAATGGGCAGGTGGAGTACAGTGTTGTGGATGGAGACCCACTGGGTAAGTGGGGCCCGTGCTGGCATTGTGGTGGGCATGGCCCAGGGACCTCTCTTCACCTGCTTGGGACTAGGATGAGGAAGGTCTTCACCCAGTCTATCCACCAGTATGTGACCTTGTCCTCTGTGGACCTCAGTCCTACCTGCCTTTATCACCATGGCTTCCGGGACACAGGCTGGTGATCGTAGACGGTCATAGCTCTCTCTAGGCGTAGGTAGGAAACACCCATCTCATACTTGGAGAAATCTTTAGCTGAAGGAAAGCAAGCATGTACCACCACCTGTACCTCAGGACCCCAGAACCTAGGATATACATCTAGGGAGCACTCAGCTCCTCTGAACACCTCAGTGTCCCCCAACAGAAGCCTACAGGGCTGGGCACGGTGGCCCATACCTTTAATTCTAGCACTCAGGAGGTAGAGGCTGGTGGGTCTGTGTGAGTTCAAGGCCAGCCAAGGCAACATAGTGAGGTGCTGTCTTTAAAAACCGAAAAGTCTCACAGCCTTCGTGGCTGCTGACCTAGCTCAGGGGCTGGAGGCTAGAAAAGCACTTTCTCTCAAGACACTTTGTTAGCTAGAGCAGGAATTTCAAAGACTCAGGGATTCAACCAAAAGACACAGGGTGGGAGGTGTGGTCAGGGGGAAGAAGGGACCTTCAAAAAGGTGTAATAAGGAAGTAGCCGAGACTGTGGAAGACACTAGTCACCCACAGGGACTCTGTCTGGGGTGCCAGGCCTACCCCAATTTTTAAGAACAAAGGGATACATCAGATATTTGTAAAATAGCCTCCTTTCTAACTGATCATTCTGTGACTGTTCGTGAGGACCTACTATGTGCTGGCCATGTGCCAAGGGATGTAGAAGAGAAACAAGCCAGATGGACAGGTGGGGAAGAGGTATTCAGAAAGTACAGCAAGCACAAAGGCCCTGAGGTCCAAGCGAGCCTGGTAGGCTAATAGAATTGGAGGGTGCGGGGAAGGCCCTGTGTGTGGTGTGAACTTGAGCAAGAGAAGGAGGAAAAAGAGAGGGTGTCATCAAGAGGTCTTGGTATTTACTGAGTGAGGTGGGCACCGCTGTTCTTGGAGCAACATGACTTGCCACTCTCTCTCACCCCCACCCCTCAGATTCATCTCAGCTCTGCCTCAGACCTGTTTCTTATCAGCAGATAAAGGGACGCACCCAGGCCACTCAGCACAAAGGTCGCTGCAGCCTGAGCCTGCAGGGCCTGCTCTGTCTCTAGCTCAAGTGTTTGTGCTATGCTCTCCCATGACCTGCCTGCTTCCATCCCCTCATCTGAAAGGCCCCAAGCACAGGAACCACGGTGAACTCATTAAAACTTTAGTCATGTCACATCCATTCCATGCTCAAAGCCACCAAGGTGTCTACCTTTCTCAGTAAATGCCTACTACTCTGGATGATCCTCAAAGCCAGACAAAAATCATCTCTTCAGCCTCTTTCTCTTATTCAGATCCCCACTAGACTGTCTTTCTGCAACTCCCTGAGCCTACTGGGGATGCTCAGACCTCAGGACTTTTGCACGTGCCATCACCAACAGTTCTTACGGGGGTTGGGGGGAGAAAGCCAGGGAAACATGCCCTCCCCACTTAAGCTGTGGCCACCAATCTTGCTTCCTTCTCGGGACCTCCCAGCTACCCATTCTGGCCAAGTCGTTCTGGGACCCCTTCACAGCTCTGTATCTTCTTTGCAAGCTCCCAGTCCTCTAGAGAGCGCCTGGGCTTCTTTTAGGATGTCCCTTCCATATCAAGAGTTAATTTGTGATCAGGCCGACCCAAGGGAACTCCTGCCTGTGAGCCCATTTTTCAGGTGGGACAATCAAGGCAAGGCTTGGGAAGAATCCAGCTGTAGGCCAGACACAACTGGACTGAAGGTTGTGGTCTCCTGTCTCTAGGTATAGGAGATCCCCCCCCCCTCGGGGGGCGGTATCAGGAGTTCTGGCCAGGGGAAGTTACTGAAAAGACTAATACAGAAATGTTGGGGGGCGTGTCTGGCCAGGGTTCCATCATCACTCCAAGCCTGCTCCCAGAAGCCTTCCATTGTAATCAGGTCTTCCCTGCCTTTGTGGAGGCGAACTATTTGCCAGCACATAGCAGGGTGTCAACAGGACTGGGAAACCCCAAGAAAGGGAATCCCCATGCTTTGGAGGCCTTGGAGCCTAGGGCACAGGAAATCCTGCCTCTACAACTTCCTCACCCTACACAGGGAGGGCCAGGGTGCTTAGGGAGCCTGGGAGCGGAAAAGCCAGCGGGAAGTTTCAGCTGCAGGTGGGCACGGGAGCTCTTGTGGCAGAAGCTGGGTACCCGAGTTAGTGTCCTGGGATGTGAGACAGACAACAGAAGCCACCATGTTGTCTATCTTTGCCAAGCCTCTGTGCTGTGTCCCTCGCTCTAGACCCAGGCCCCAACTACCAAGAGGAACAGAAAAAGTTCATACTTGTATTCGAACACTTAGGAGGCGAGGGCAGGAGGATTACTCCAAATTCTAGGCCAACCTGGGCTATAGCCCGAGAGCCTGTCTCAAGAAAGAGGGGGCAAGATGAGGTCAACTTTCTCCCCAGCTCAGACCCTGGAAAAATGTGCAGAGGTGACCCCTCCTTACCGATGGCCAGAGCCCCAACCCCTTTTCTGTCCTCCACAGAGGTTCCCACTTGCTCCTCGGGCTTCCTTCATTCCTCATATCCTGTCTCTGTCTCTCAAATTCCTACCCCATCAGCCCTGAGGGGTGTTATTTAGAAAGCCTTTGAACCCCACGGGATTCAAGCCTGAGTTCTGTCATTGACACACTGGAAGCCCAGAGGATACTGTTCTCTGGCTCCTAGCTTCATGTTCCAAAGAACATGACCCACAGGGTAGGCCAGAGTGTGTGACCTGAGGTTCTTACTTTAGACACTGGCACTTGTGTCAGAGTTAGATTCGTGTTAGCCCTTAGCAGGGTCCAGAGGAGATGTGAGCCACAGTGGAAAGAAATCAGATTACCACAAGCCTGGAAGTTGTTACCCTGTGTTCCAACTGGAGCTCCACACAGGAGCCAACCAGGGTCCCTCATCCTGCTAACCTGCTGCCTGGCACTCACAAGAGCATCATTCCTATATGGTAGAGGTGGCCCTAGGGTACTGTCTTTTCTCACAAGACCTGGGCAGTTACATATGCCACTGGTGCAGGCTGCGGACACTAGAGACAGCTGGCTGAGAGATCTAGCTCGGCCCAAGGATTCCAGGTTCTTATCTCTACCAAAGAATTTAGAGATAAGACAAAGGAATTGGGAGGGGTTTCCCCCTCTCTCCTTTGTGCGTGGGTACAAGCATGCTTGCATGGGTGCGTGTGTGTGTGTGTGTGTGTGTGTGTGTGTGTGTGTGTGTGTGTGCATATAGAGGTTTGCAGTTAATCTCAGGAATCATCCTCACCATCTTCTACCTTACTCATTGAGGAGGGTCTCTCACTAAACCCAGAACTCGCTGATATGCTAGCCAGCTTGTTCTGGGGATCATCTCTCTCTGC
Organism: Arvicanthis niloticus; assembly: GCF_011762505.2. NCBI lineage: Eukaryota > Metazoa > Chordata > Mammalia > Rodentia > Muridae > Arvicanthis > Arvicanthis niloticus. The sequence goes on along the minus strand of NC_047677.1, from coordinate 25,831,412 downwards.
TTTCTGAGGCCAAAGTTATGGGTGGGAGGACATGATGTCTTGGCCTTTAGATGGGTTTCTGGGGATCCGAACTCCAGTCCTCATTCTTAAATGGCAAGTACTTCAACTTTTCAGCCACGTCCCTACCCCAAGGGAGGAAGTTCCATCACGGAAAGAAAGCTCATATCAAAAGGAAGTGTGGACTTCTAAGGAGAGGCAAATCGCCAATTATGCTAGGCTGATGGTGTTATTTGCAGAAAGCAAAGAACAGACCACAGCGCTTTCCTTTGGTTATAGTGGTGGCAGCCAGCGTAGACAGTTGCGTGACACTCTGCTGTGAGGTGGCCCAGTGGTTGCTTTGGCCACCAGATACCTTCAGCTCTCTTACCACCTGTCTAGAACACACTTTCCAAAGTCCTAATACCTTCATTAGTATGTTTCTAACCACAAATGGCCAGGAAGAGTGTGTCATATAGGGAGGGTCCCGTAACCCAGGGAGGGACAAAGGCATATTGCTGGAATCCTAACACTTGGGTCATGGAGGCATAAGGGTAAGGAGTTCAGGGTCAGCCTGGACTACGTGAAACTCTGCCTCAAAACAGACAGAAACAAAGGTTTCCTCCCCACCCCTACTTTTTAACACAACCACCACACCTGGGTCATCCTCTGGCCAGCTCCAGGTCACAAGGGAAGCTGATTGGCCAGGAATTGCCACCTGCCCATTATGCCCCTAAAGGGCCCAGGATGACATGTGCCTCAGCTGCTCCTGTTATCATGAAGATGGCTGGCTGGAGGGATGGGAAGCTCTCCGTCAGGACCAGCTAACTCGGGCCTGTTCTGGTGGCTTCCAGGGGAGTTTGTGATCTCTCCTGTGGAGGGTGTGCTGAGAGTCCGAAAGGATGTGGAGTTAGACCGGGAGATCATTGCCTTCTACAATCTGACCATCTGTGCCCGAGACAGGGGAGTGCCGCCACTCAGCTCCACGGTGAGTCTGGTCTAGCTCCATGCATCCCTTGATGGACACTGAACACCCGTAAACATTGTCTCTCTTAGCCCAGAGAAACCAGAGGTGCCTCAAGAACTCAGCCTTGGGGAATCTTGTCTCTCCAGGGGAATCTTGGCTCTTCAGGGCACTCCCCTCATAATACCCGCTCAAGGGGCCGTCTTTCCTTCTGACCCTGCCCCTGGTTCACACCTGTCGCTCCCCTCAAATTCCGCTTGGCTTCTCTTCATCCTTCATGTTCCTCTTCTTCCACAACCTCTCTCAATGTCTTTGCCACCTTTGCTCTGTCTCTGTCCCCTCTTCTTCAGTCACACCCACCCCTGGCTCTTCTCCCCACCCCCAGATGCTGGTGGGGATCCGAGTGCTGGACATCAATGACAACGACCCAGTGCTGTTGAATCTTCCCATGAACATCACCATCAGTGAGAACAGCCCTGTCTCCAGCTTCGTTGCCCACATCCTGGCCAGCGATGCCGACAGCGGCTGCAATGCCCTGCTTACCTTCAACATCACCGCTGGCAACCGAGAGCGGGCCTTCTTCATCAATGCCACGGTAGGTTCTGATCTGCCCAGGGCTCCCAGCTCTTCCTACCAGAGGCCCCTTGAAGAGCTCTGGGTTCTAGATTGGAGCAGAGACTTCTTTGTGGCAGTGAAGAAACTGGACCCCCAAAGCATGAGCCGCAGTTCTAAAGTTAATCTGAATCCATGAGTGGTAGTGCCCACCCAGCTCCTGGCCAGCCTTTTCGAGGCTGAGCAGGAGGATTGCTGTGAGTTCACAGTCAGCTTGGAATTCCTACAACCCTGAATCAAAAGAAGCAAGTGTAAGCTGGATGCAGTGTTGTGTTCCATAACCCTAGCCCTTGAGATGCAGCAGCGAGACGAGGAGTTCAGGTTTATCCTGGCTCCATGGTTTGAAGTCAGTCTGTGCCATAAGAGACCCTGTCAAAAAAAAAAAAAAAAAAAGTAAAACAAACAAGTATAATGTCAAATCTGCTCAAAATAAGCCAGCTCCCAGAGCCAGACAGGTTGTGGGAATTCCAGCCAACAGAGGAGCGGACAATCGCCATCCACCCTAATTAAACAACAGGGAGGTGTCAGAAACAACTGAGTTCTTCAGTCAACCAGTCCTTTGGTTATGGGTGCAGTAATTAGCACACATTAATTAATTATGCTGCTGATGTGGATTGCGGTTGTATAGTGCAGGGACTCAGTCCCAGTCAGTGAGTCCCCCTTGGTTTTGTGGAGCAGCTGTTTTCTGGTACCCACCAACCACTCCCTTAACCCACCCTCCCAAGCCTCCTGGGCACACATGGACCCTAAACTGTAAGATAGCTTGAACCATACTTAAGTGCACCTGAATTTCTCTCCTGGCCTCTTGGAGTGTCTGTAAACAGTTGACCCTAAGGTTCCTTCTTTTGGGGTTGCCCAGAACTTGGTAATCACTGGCTTACCATCTCCTTGGAAAGATCCTGGTGCCCCCCTTTGACCCTTATCTCTTAGGTATTTTGGGGAAGGTACTTCCAGCTGCCTAGGAACTGTGTGGTCGGAGCATGGGTGACTTGGGGGGTGGGGGGGGGGTGGGGAGTGCCTGCTCATCTAACCAGCCGGGCACATCCCAGACAGGGATTGTCACTGTCAACCGGCCCCTGGACCGAGAGCGCATCCCAGAGTACAGGCTGACCGTTTCTGTGAAGGACAACCCAGAGAACCCACGAATAGCCAGGAAGGTGAGGCTGCAGGAGACTAAGGGTGGATCGGGTAAAAGGGGGAGGGGAGAAGGGATGGGAAAAGGGGAGATGTGGAGGGGAGTCCAAGTGTGACAGAGTGCGTTGTAAGAATGAGAATGGATGCTCAAATGCATGCGCGCGTGTGCACACACACACACACACACACACACACACACACACACACACGCACACACACCCCTGATGAGTGGGTGGCAGCCTGCCACAGGCTTAGAAGCACACATCTGCCTTGGCGCTGGCTTCAGGTCTCAGTTCTATCCATGGGTATGTGCTGGGCCGATCAGTTTTCTCCCCAGCCTCCCTTTTCTCTTCCACAAAGTTGCATCCCTGAGTCAGTACTGAGCCTGGCCCAGGGCCAACACCCATTAGATGCCAGATGACCCTTCTTCACCAAACCCCAGACATGTGTGCACACATAGGACTCAGACCTACACTTGGAAGTCCTGAAGGAGGAGGGTGGGCTACAGTGTTCTTTAAATGTCAAACACACAGGTTCCTTACTGATAGGCAGTGATTGCTACCTGACAGTCCCTTTCCGGTTGGAGTCGGTCTGTTCTTACTGCTCCTGGTATTGTGCTAGGCTCCTGTTTCCTCAGAGCTGCTCCTGACCAGCTAAGTGCTTGTATTGGTACACTGCTTTCTCAATACCTCAGTTTCCCCATCTGGACTCTGTACTGGAGCACGAGCAACTTCTCAGGGCTACACCAATGAAGAAAATATCATCCCCAACTCTGCCTACAGTCCCTTGTGAGCTCCTCATATTCTTGACGAGATGCTTGATTTTATTGTGAAGGGATGCCAATCTTGCCAGACCCATATCTGTTGAGATGCCTGTGTGATCTATGGCTCTGGGTCCACTTCTGTGGTGAATTACATTTACTAGTTAGTGTATATTGAATCATCCTGTCATCTCTGGAATGAAACCAACTTGATTTTGCTGATCACCTGGATGTGTCTCTCTTTGAGGCTTGCAGGTGTTTTGCTGAGAATTTTTGCATCTCTGTTCAATCAGAATGAGCTGTAGTTTGTTGTTCTTAAACAGGGCTCTCTGTTGGCACGGAAAGCAGTCCCGGTGACAGCCGTCTCGGGGAGCCCTTTCTTATACGATTCCTACTGTAACCTTTATAAATTTCACGGAAGTGAGGAAGGTTGATCTGCTGTGTCCACAGTGTCTGTGGTACTGGTGGCAATTGTGTTGGTTGTGATGAGGGGAGTTGGTTGGGGTAGTAAACAAGTGGACCGTGGGGACAGGAGAATCAGCTGGCAGAGCAATAAAATGTCCCTTTTCCCTTCATTTCCCTAAATATAATGAGTCACTTGTCCAATGCGGCTTCTATGATGCCGTCTTACCTCAAAGTGCATCCCTGGGCTTTGAAGCACAGATTACTATCTCTGTGTCTTCATCCAAGGGCTGCAGAGTTGTATTCAGGGGCCCCAGGAGGACACATGGTCTGAGCTGCAGTTTTGTATAAGAGCATGGGTGAACTTGGGCTAACATCAATCAGACATGAAGGTCTGAAAGCTGAGATTCACCCTCCCCCCTAAAATCCTCCGTCCGTAGGCAGCGTGGTGCGGCTAAGTACCCCTCTCACCCACACTGGCCCGCAACCACACACCATTCCCATAAAAGAGTTAAGATTCTTGTTGATCAGAGAGGAAGGTAGAGACAGGCCAGAAAAGCTCACCCGGTGAGCGGCCGGTGAGATGGCACTAGACCTCCCAATCCTTGCTTTCAATCCCCCATCTCTGAGCACGGTCCCCTTCGATAGCATGGCATTGGGCCTTCTCACTCTTCTGCCCACCACAGGATTTTGACTTATTGCTGGTCTCTCTGGCCGATGAAAATGACAACCACCCCCTCTTCACTGAGGGCACGTACCAGGCCGAGGTGATGGAGAACTCTCCTGCTGGTAGGTGCTCCTATTATACGGGCAGACACACCAGTACCTCAGGTGCCAGGGATACGCTGGGTGCCTGGTGGCATAGCTAGACATAGAGCCCAGCAGGTACAGAGGGGAGGGTGCAGCCCCCCGAGGCTTGGGGGCTAGGGCTGCTGCAGAGGCCACAGGTCTGTTTGGGAGAGATAAGACAATCATTGATATTAATCACCCTAGGGTGATCTGAAAGCAGCCCCACTGTAACCTTAAGAGAGGAATTCAAGGTAAAAAGACTGCCCAGGACAGAGAGGAGCCCATCTTTCCTGTCCCACAGCCCTGTAGGGTAGAAATCCTGGGATCCGCCATTAGAAGTGGGACTCAGGGATCCTGCCCAGTCAGCCTAGCCATTGCCCCTACACAACACTAATTAACCTTGCCTCCCTCAGATGCCTGTGGGAGGTCCTCACACCCTTGTCTACCCCCACCTTGAGTCCCCAGTCATTGATTTTTGACTCAGAAAGAGATAAGCCAGATAGTACTATCTTTCTGGGTGGATGTCACCTCTGTGTGGATTTGACTTTGAAATCTGCCGGCGTGCACATCGGCGCATTCACCGGTACACTGCCACATCAAGGTGGATGTGTGGAGTTACATGTGTGCACAGACACATGTAGGCGAGTGGTTGGCCCTATGATGTGCTTCCTGCACTGTCAAGTGTGCCTGCCAACAGAGAGAGACACACAGACAGGAGCACAGCCGGAGCGTCTTAACCTGAACGTGCCCTGTGTGCATGCAATCGCTACCATGTGATCTCAGAGGCCCATACACATACACGAGCGTATATAAAGCCAGGTACAGTCAGACCTTATAATAGAGCAATGTCTACATGCATATGGACAGACAAGACACACACGTGGAAGGGACACCAGGAAGCCCTCTAGATCCTCCAGCAGAGTGGCCAGCCTCAAAGGCTGCTGGGAAGCAGGCATAGCTCCAGGCAGGCCGGAGGGGCTTGCTCACCGCTCTTGTGTTTTCTCCCCAGCAGAACTTTGTGGCTGCTCCCAGGCATCTGCGTTCAGTCTGCCAAGGCTGCCGCAGGCCCACCCCAGGGCCTCCCTACTCCTCCCTGCCCACCTCCCCGCCTTCCCCTCTCATCCATCGTCAGCCATGGTCATGGGGACACGGACAGGGAGGGGGGAGGGCGGGGACCAGGCTGGCTCGTGGTGACTCCTCTCCTCTGGCTCAGGGACACCCCTCACCGTGCTCAATGGGCCTATCCTGGCCCTGGATGCTGATGAAGATGTGTACGCCGTGGTCACGTATCAGCTCCTGGGCGCCCACAGTGACCTCTTTGTTATCGACAACAGCACAGGTGAGGGAGGGCTGGGCAACAGCTTACAAGCCAATTCTGTGGTGGGACTGGCCCAGGCCCGGGTCTTGGGAAGTGGTTCTCAACCTCTGGGTCGCGACCCCTTTGGGAGTCGAATGACCCTTTCATGGGAGTCACATATCAGAAATCCTGCCATTTACATCATGATTTTTAACGGTAGTAAAGTTACAGTTATGAAGCAGCAATGAAAATAATTTTATGATGGGGGGCTCATCACACCATGAGGAATGGTGTTAGGTCGCAGCATTGGGAAAGTTGAGAACCACTGTTCTAGGGTTCCTCCTTAGTATGGGCCCAGGTTCTTCTGGAACCCCACTGACTGTAACCCACATCCCACATTGTAACTAGATTAGGCCCCCGGAGTCTCTATGGGAGGAGAAGAAGAGTAGAGGCAAGAGTTTTCTGCATAGACTCTCAGCCCAAGCAAACAACTCCCGTCCCCAGGAGCCATGTCACAGCAGTTTGGTCAGGACAGGGGGCCAGTTTGGTGACAGGGACATCTAGGAAGCATGTCCCCCTATGGAGCAGGCCAGTTCTCTGCCCTGGCCACTCTCAGCAGACAGGACCCCTGAAACTTGCAGAGGTCACCATGGAGGGACAACCATGGCAAACATGGGTGTTCTGGGATGTGGGGGTCACGGAACCATCAGGAAATGAGGTGTCTTTCTTCCCTGTTTCTGCTATGGTGGCTCTTGTTCCGTTTGCCAACTGTATCCCTTTCCCTGTTCATCTCCCTGGCTGGCGGCACTGGTTGCCAGGTGTGGTGACTGTGAGGTCTGGGGTCGTCATTGACCGGGAGGCCTTCTCGCCCCCATTCCTGGAGCTGCTGCTGCTGGCTGAGGACATTGGACAACTCAATGGCACAGCCCACCTGTTCATCACTATCCTGGATGACAATGACAACTGGCCCACCTTCAGTCCTCCTGCTTACACCGTCCACCTGCTGGAGAACTGCCCACCAGGTAACAAGGGTCGGGGCCCGGACTGTACTGCAGCAGCAAGAGCTGATAGGTAGAGGGTGGGGGTCAGAGGCTCAGATGGACACACAATGCTCTTCAAGAAAGTGAGGACTGGAGTAGGGAGGCATCGGAAGACCGGGCGTTCCTTCTCAGAATCTTGGTGTGCCGTAATGATCAAGAACATTCCATCTGTCTAGGGTTTCACTGCTGTGCACAGATACCATGACTAAGGCTCTTATAAACCACAGCATTTAATTGAGGTTGGCTGACAGATTCAGAGGTTCAGTCCATTATCATCATGACGGGAAGCATGGCTGCATCCAAGCAGGCATGGTGCTGGAGGAGCTTAGAGTTCTACATCTTGTTCCAAACAGGAGAAGACTGGCTTCCAGGCATCTAGGAGGAAAGTCTCAAAGCCACCACCACAAGGCCACACCCACTCCAACAAGGCCACACCTCCTGATAGTGCCACCCACTCCCTGGGCCAAGCATATTCAAACCACCACATCATCCTATGAGGGACATCTAGTTATTATCACTGTTGTCGTTACTTTGAGATAGGTTCTCAAAACCATAGCCCAGGATATCCTGAAATGTAGCCCAGGCTAACTTCAAACTCAATACATAGTCTAAGTGGCTCGTGAGCTCACAGTAGTCCTCCTGCCTCAGCCTCTCAAGTGCTAGTATTACAAGTAGGATTACATGGTGATGTCCATCTAAGCCTGACGGGTTTTTTTTTTTTTTTTAATGAGCATAGATTCAGATTCATTCTCACAATAATTCAGTTTAATGGAGGAGAGAAGTAAGTTCTGTTCTAAAGGTTGCCAGAGTTAGAATATTCTGAAACATAAGGTCACCACTCTGTTGCTTTCCGGCAAGACTGTGGGGAGGAGAGGTCTCATTTGCACCATCAACAAAGGGTCTTGGGCTGTGGAGAGATGGCTCCAGGGATCTGAGTTCAAATCTCACACCCACAAACAAGGCTCGTATAGCTGTGGGTATATCATTGGGGGGTGGAGACAGGAGGATCACTGGGGTTTAATGGGTACCAGTCTAGCTCCAGGTTCATTGAGAGACTCTGTCTCAGAGAAATAAGGCAAGAATTGATAGAAGATGCCTGGCATCCTCTTCTGGCCCCTGTGTGCAGGGTATGTATATCTACATACACATAGGTACAAAAATACCGCACACAATGAACAGAAGGTCCTGATAGATCTTTCTAGAAGAGCCCCAAATGCTCACCCGCTCCCTGGTTCCTGTTTCCCACAGGATTCTCAGTCCTTCAAGTCACAGCCACGGATGAGGACAGTGGCCTCAATGGCGAGTTGGTGTACCGAATAGAGGCCGGGGCTCAGGACCGCTTCCTCATCCACCCAACCACGGGAGTCATCCGAGTTGGCAATGCCACCATTGACAGAGAAGAGCAGGAGTTCTACAGGCTGACAGTGGTGGCCACCGACCGGGGCACTGTTCCCTTGTCAGGCACGGCCACCGTCACCATCCTGATTGACGACATCAATGACTCCCGCCCCGAGTTCCTCAACCCTATCCAGACAGTGAGTGTGCTGGAATCCGCAGAGCCGGGCACTGTCATTGCCAATGTCACTGCTATCGACCTCGACCTCAACCCCAAACTGGAGTATCACATCCTCAGCATCGTGGCCAAGGATGACACTGACAGCCTGGTGCCTGACCAGGAAGACGCCTTTGCTGTGAATATCAATACAGGTATGAGGTGGCTGCGTTCTACCACCCTCTCCTGACCCAAACCCAGAGTCCCTGCTCCCTCCTCCCTCTCTCCTTCCCTTTCCCCTTTTTCCTCTTGCTGTGTCTTTGTGCTCTTGTGGTCTTATCCTCTACAGATGTGTCAACATCCCTTTTCCCTTCCTTGCTCCTCCGTGCCAGGCCCCCACCTCTGCCTTCCACCTCCCTTGACTGCTCCTGTCCTCTTTGGCTCCTTCACCCTGCAATGTGGCAGAAGTGTTCACCTCTGCACATTCACGCTGGCCTTACAGACTTTTAATGTTTGTATTTGAATGGAAAACAATCCCTTGTTATTGTATGCATTTCCTTAATAAGGACATTTGGCCAAACACCTTTGATCAGTTTGTATTGGCATTGAAACGTTCTATAAATCACATCTGTGTCCTTATAATCTTCTTCCGCCATCATAAAAACAGAACCACGATTTTCTCTCTCATTGTTTATCCCGCTGACAGTAATTTTGGCAGTTAGCTATTGGTCCAATGGTTTTGGGAGTTGGGGAGAGGCATGAGTCTAACCGGAGTGTCTTAAAAATTAGCATGATGGCGACTAAACGCTAAACATGATTACCATTGAGAGACATGGACTGAAGCAGTGTGGGTGCTCCACAGATGACAGCAGACAGCAGACAGCAATATACTGTTGTCTGGATAGCAGCATGGGGACACTGGAATTCTTGCATTACAATAGAGTTCAGACCAGGGTCCCCAGCAGACAGCAGTCAAACACAGGGTACATTTAGATCCCAGGACCTAGCAGCATAGAGGGTAAAGAGTCATGGGCACACACCATGGCATCAGTGAGCCATTGGCTGGGCACATGGTCATGGGGGGAGGGATGTGTTCAGAGTAAATGCTGGCTGGAATGGTAGGAACAGGATACACAACACAGCAGCATTTGCATAACTGTAAGGGAGTAGCCAGTCCCCAGGAAGGCTTATTCTATTTGTCACAGCCCAGCCTGACCTCAAACTTGTAACATAGCCAAAAGGACCCTCTTCCCTCTGCCTCCCAAGTGATGGGATTTCAGGCATACACCATTATGCCTGTTGTACAAAGAACCGGCAATGCCAGGTGGGGGTGGGGGTGTCAAACCCAGAGCCTCCTGCACGCTGAGCCAGTAACCACACCTGAGCTACACCCTTAGCCCCAGCACGAATGCCATAAGAACACTCCGCCTGAGTGGGGAGGCATGAGGGAACAGGAGGTGAATACTAAAACCAAAGAAACGCCAACAGTCATAGCATGCAGTGAACCAGAGTTGGATTGATCTCACCCGCATCTGTGACCCAAAAGAAAGCTAGCCCATGAGCCCTGGGAGAAGTTGGTAGAATTGTGTGCTAGCCTCAGCCAGCTCCAAGAGGGTCCCCGCTAGTCAGTCAGGACCATTGGAGAGCCACCCAGCCCTGCTTCCCTGGATATGGAAGCTCCTCAGCTTTTCTCTTCCTTGCTCCCCTGCTGCCTCCCACTGATTTTTTTTCCTCTCTCTCTCTCTCTCTGTTTTCCTTTCCAGTGTCTACTCTGTCTACCTTCCTCATGGCCCTCAGCTCCCTTGCTCTGTTTTCCTACCCTTTCCTCCCAGATCCTCCAACTGGGTTCTCATCCCCTTCTCCCTCTTGCCCCGGCCAGCTGAGTCCTGCAGCCACCTCCCCACCCAACACGTCCTACCCACCCCGTCCCTCCTCGCTGTACCCTGAACTAACCAATGTTAACCCTCTCTTTCTCCCTCACGGCTGGCAGGCCTACAGGTTTGAGCTCTGTTCTGTCACCCCACACTTCATCTCCTCTCTGCTTCACCCCATTGCCTCCCTCCATGCCTCACACCCCACCCTTCCTGCCCTGGGGGCCCGGCTCAGGCCAGTGCCCAGCCTTTGCAGACTGAACGCAGCTGCCCTCTCCCCAACCTCGCTCCCCAGCCCGGTGCAGGGGGAGCGAGAGTAGGAAGAGGAGGAGGAGGAGGAGGCGGCCACTCAGGGTAAGTGACTACCCATGGCTGGGGACCTGTGGAGGACAGCAACCCAGCAGGGGCTCTGCCAGGGGGAAGGATGTCCTAAGACTCTGGTACCTAAGAGGGCAAAAGTGGTCTTGGTCTAGGACCAATGAGGGGGGATACCAGAGGAGCCCCCACAGGCACCATCAGGCAGGAAGAAGAAAGGCTCCAGCAGATTGGCCAATAGGAGACTTCCTCTCTGGTTTATGGAGTTACCAGGGAAGAGAGGGAAACTGTTGTCATCAACATAAATGGATATTTCTGTTCTGTAACAATGTCACACCCTGTTTAGTCAGGACAAAGGGCCACACCTGGAGTCTCCAGATGGTCCCTCCAGGGTAGTTGTCCCTCAGCAGGTTCCAGCTGCCATGAGAACTTCCTAGATAGAAGCATTTGTAAAATTGTGACATAGAACAAAATAGACCGTCTTAATTTCTTTCTTTCTTTTTTCTTTTCTTTTCTGCTAGTACTGGGTATTGACAAGGCCCTTTTCTTTGTATGCTAGGCAAGGGCTCCATTACCACACTGTATCCCCAGCCTCATTTCTAAATTTATTTTTTATTTTAAGACAGGGTCTTACTGAAGTTGTCTTGGACTCATCACCCTCCTCTGTCTCATTTTTAAAAATTAATGACTTGATTTCTTAATTTTTTTTTAATTTTTATTTGATGTGTTCTGGTGTCTTACTTGCATGTATGTCTGTACCATGTGCACACAGTACTCATGGAAGCCAGAAGAGCATGCTTAATCCCCTGGAACTGGAGTTACAGATGGTTATGAGCCACCGTGTGCGTGTGCTGGGTATAAAACCAGGTCCTCCGGAAGAACAAACAGTGCTCTTAACCACAGAGACATCTCTCCAGTCCTGTTTTACTCTTTGGAGTACCTGGGATTCCAGGCATACACGCTACCATGCTCAGCTTGGTTTAGTTTTTTGAGATAAGGTCTTGCTTTGTAGCCCAGGCTGGCCTCAAACTCACTAGCCTCCTGCTTCAACCTCCATGGCTGAGGTTGTAGATCTGTGCTTCTGGGCCTGGCTCAGCTCAGTCACTTTTTAGTAGTACTGAGAACGTTCACAGTGTTGTGGAATACAAACACGCCACTGTTTTTATTTTTATTTTTATTTTTATTTTTATTTTTATTTTTATTTTTATTTTTATTTTAAATCACACAGCACTTTGTATCTGCCAGGCAAAGTTCTAAGTGCTCCACTGATGGAATCTCCTGTAATTGTTCTGATTCCCTGGAGCCCCTGACATGTTGTTGTAAGTCCTGCCCTTTTGTAAATGAGGAAACCGAAGACTGACAGACAGCTTGCCCAAAGTCACCAGCATTGGATGAAGGACAGAGAGATAGGTTACAGCTTATATGTATGGCTATGGACCATCCCTGCCTCAAATCTCAGGCTCCATAAAGGACTAGTGCCATCAGGGTGGGGGTGCAGAGCAGCAGGAGCTTGGAGAAGCCTAGATTCTAGAGGGTTACCCTCGGTCTGAATCTGACTTGGTCTCACCCATAGGGTCTGTGATGGTGAAGTCCCCTCTGAACCGAGAGCTGGTTGCTACCTATGAGGTCACACTCTCAGTAATTGACAATGCCAGCGACATCCCAGAGCGTTCTGTCAGTGTGCCAAATGGTAAGACTCCCTAATGGCGTCTCTTATTGGCCACTTAGAGCCATTCAAGGGCTGGGGTGGGCTAAGAGTTAGGACAAGCCTGGTCCTACTGAGGGAATTTCAGGACTCAGCTGCCAGGGCCTGAGTTCAGTCAGACTACCTTAGAAAAGTGACAGCCACCTTGACACTCAGGGTGACTGTGAAACTAAATGTGTGGGACCTGCACCCTTAGACTCTGAAAGGGGAGGAAAATCAGAGCTGAGAGGGGACCAGCCGGAGGCGAGGTGGCAGAGAATAATAATGCAATCTAGGGTGTGGGCAGAGCCAGAGACAGGAACTGTCCCTCGGATAAGGATCTAATAGGAAATGGTAGGTCGGGACAGGAAGTCAAGAGCAAAAGAAGAGAACTCAGGGCCACAGACCACAGTGGCCCAGGCTCAATGACAGAGAAGGGGGCAAGTGCCATGTCTTCTAGGATATTATGGGCTGGATTGGGAAGGCTAGGCAGAGGGGGCGTGGGAAGAGTGTAGGGATGGAGTATTCTCTAGTGGCTAAGACAAGAACCATTGTTGGGGTAGCCTGAGCCTGGCAGGCACTGGCTGCTTATCTTCACAGCCCAGAAACCCAAGTTCTTCAGAGGGAAGTGCATATTTGTTTATCTCTTACATGACCTGAGATTTTAAGGTCACAAGCCCAGGCTGCTTATGCTGAGGGGACCACTCCTAGGGGCTAGAGAAAGAAAGCTGGATCAGAGGAAAGGTCTAAAGCCATCTTCATCCTAGCTCTCAAAGTCTGTCAAGAAACTGTAGCCAGCCCCGGAAGGACCAAGGGCTCCATCAGAGTCACCCAGCCCGTTGGTAGAATGCAAGTCCCTCTTCTTGTGATAGAGAGATAACCAGATCAGAGGGAAAGGTCACAGGTTACAGTCTCAGAGTTGGGACAGATTCTGGGGGGAGATAGCTCAGTTAGTAAAGTGCTTGTCTTGTAGGCATGAGGACCCAAGTCTGATCCAAGCTCAGATAACCACATAAAAATTCCAGGCACAGTAAAACATCCCATGACTGGGGAGGTGGAGGCAGGCAGATGCCTGGATTTTTATGACCAGTTTAGCCTACTTGGTGAGTTCCAGGCAAGTGAAAGAGCAACTGAGGTTGACCTCTGCCCTCCCCATACTGCACACATACATGCACACTTGTGCACACTCTCTCACACACACACTTGATTGCACACTCATGAGCATGAACATCACACACACACACATAAAATAAAATAGATAGTGTGAGACATTGCTAGCCTCTGAGCTTGGAACCCCTAGGCTCTGAGGGGGAAGGAAGACCCGTAGAGCTTGGTGGGGAACAGCAGGCATCGGGGTGGGACACTGGTGTCCATCTCTGATATTAACTCCCACCCGCACCCCAGCCAAGCTCACGGTCAACATCCTGGATGTCAATGACAACACACCGCAGTTCAAGCCCTTCGGGATCACCTACTACACAGAGCGGGTCCTGGAGGGGGCCACCCCAGGCACGACCCTCATCGCTGTGGCAGCTGTTGATCCTGACAAGGGCCTCAATGGACTGATCACCTACACCCTGCTGGACCTCACACCCCCAGGCTATGTCCAGCTTGAAGACTCTTCAGCAGGTACGTGACGGATCTCCATGTATACCCATGCCTATTTAGGCTCTGCAGGACTGTGGCTCACTTACCAACGTCTAGTTGGGACACACCTCCCGTAGCCTGTGCATGATTCAAGATGGTTGACATGCCAGTCATTTTCCAATGCTCCCAATGGAGGATAGAATTTTCTAGTCCTGGCTGGCACTACCTTAGCAGGCCCTACCATCATTTCTACCTAAGCTCCTGTGAGCACATCCCCCTGGGAGCAGGGTCATGGAGGAGGAGGTGTCTCAGAACACCTGGGATCATTAAGTTCCCTGAGTACAGGAAGCTTTCCGACCTCTTTGTTGAGGAAGACAAATAATGGCAGGCAGTCCCTCCTCAGCCTCTGTCCTGCCGTGGGCAGTGTGCTACCTACTCACGTTCCCTGGAAAGTGTCCCCCTCCTTAGAGAACCCAGGATGAGAGTGGCCACAGCTCAGCCTTGGGCACCTCTGTGTCTCAGGGAAGGTCATCGCCAACCGCACAGTGGACTACGAGGAAGTGCACTGGCTTAACTTCACTGTGAGGGCCTCAGACAACGGGTCCCCACCCCGGGCAGCCGAGATCCCTGTCTACCTGGAAATTGTAGACGTTAATGACAACAACCCCATCTTTGACCAGCCCTCCTACCAGGTAGGTGGACAGACCAACATGGGGGTCAGGACCTCTATTCCTTGGGGTCATTTGGTTTCCAAATGGGGGCCTCACTGCATCGGTGAGTTCCTTGGGCAGGGCATAGGCTCCAGGGTGACCCTGCCATCTCTCTCCTCCTCCTTGTCTCCCATCCTTTGTCCCCCTCCCACCTCTTCACATCCACCCCGCTCTCTTTAGGAGGCTGTTTTTGAGGATGTAGCTGTGGGTACCGTCATCCTGAGGGTTACAGCTACGGATGCCGACTCGGGCAACTTCGCCCTCATCGAGTACAGCCTGGTGGATGGAGAGGGCAAGTTCGCCATCCACCCCAACAGTGTAAGTGGACAGTGAAGGGGGGGGGGGGCTGACCCCAGAAGTGGGAGGGCCTGACCCCGGGAGTGGGAGGGCCTGACCCCGGGAGTGGGAGGACCTAACTCTGGGAGTGGGAGGGCCTGACCCCGGGAGTGGGAGGACCTGACCCCAGGAGTGGGAGGGCCTGACCCCGGGAGTGGGAGGGCCTGACTCTGGGAGTGGGGGGGCCTGACCCCGGTAGTGGGAGGGCCCAGAGTCCTGGTCTGAAACATCACCAAAAGCATCGCAGGCATCGGTTTCTGGGTTCTGACACATCTGTAGACCTCAGGCTTCTTTAGCTAAGTAAGCTAATTCTCCTCAGAGTCCCTGGGGTTGTTAAGACTGTGACCCACAAATAGAAGAAAGAGGGCACCAGCTTTAGGAACTGGCCCTTTGGTGACATGCCCCAAAACAAGTTCAGGGGGTCACTTCTTGAGACTGTCGCAAGAGGCCGAGGAGCACTGTGGGAATTGGGTGTGGTGTTTAAGCACCTGCTATATGCATAGTCCTGTAGTCAATGTGGAAAGGGGAAGGGTACCCCAAAGGGTGGGACCCACAAGTCCCCATAGGTCTCAGCCTTTCATGAGAGTAGAAATTTGGAGGAAAAGCTGGGCTGGTGATTCAGGTGTCTGCTTGTTAATCCAGAAGCTGTTATTTCCAGTGTGTGGAGATGGCTTTGCGACAGGCAGGAGTGTCCGCAGCGCCTTCTGCAATTCCTGGAACTGGGGTTTCTTGCCCTCTATGTCCCTCTGCACACTTCCCTTCAGGAGGTTTTACTCCTGTGAGCTGAGCACTCAGACATGGTGCCTGGCATTAAGAACAGTGACTGTTACCAGAAAACGTACTCAATGCCAGGCATGCAGCTGGCTCCAGCCTGGGCTAGTCACTTCGTTTCAGACAGAATGTGGTAGTGAAGGTGGAGAAGAGTACCAGAAGGGGGACACCACAGAGGGTACTGCTCCTCTTCAGAGCCTTAATACAGACACTGACGGTATCTGGCCATAGTAGATGCTCAGTAAACATGTCAAATTGATGAATCACCTGAAACCTTCTTCCTCTGACTAGGGTGACATCTATGTGCTGTCCTCTTTGGACCGAGAGAAGAAGGACCACTATATCCTAACTGCCTTAGCCAAAGACAACCCTGGGGATGTGGCCAGTAACCGTCGAGAGAACTCAGTACAGGTGAGGACACCAGCCTGGGCCCAGGACAGGAGGCAGCAAGCCAAGTCCATAGAGAATGGCTGTTTCAGGCGGGCCACCAGCCTCCTCGGGCATGGTGACAGGAAAGGAGAGAGGTTGGCTGCTGGGCTTCCCAGCTATGGCTTCAGGAAGAAGAGACTCTCATTCCCAAGTGCTGCATGGACAGCCAAGTATACCCAGCCGTGATCCAGGTGACACCTGGCTGTCTTCACAACCCAGCATCTCAAGGTGCCCAACAAAGCCATATACAACAAAAACTAACTATAAACTAGCCATTTTCACTAGTTAGTTAGTTAGTTAGTTAGTTAGTTAGTTAGTTTTTGAGACAGAGTCTCAATATGTGGCTTATGCTGTCCTTAACCTTGGAGATGCTGCAATGCCAGTATCCCAGGGTTGTTTCAAACGTTTTGTAGCTGAGGGTGACCTTGAACTCCTGATCCTCCTGCCTCTACCTCCCAAGCACTAGGATAATAGCATAGACAACCATGCCTGGTATATGAAGTGATGGAGACCAAGCCCAGGGCCTCGTTCATGTCAGCTACAAGAGACCAGCACTCAACCAACTGAGCTCCACCCCCCAGCCTAAAACACTGTCTCAAAAAATAAACAACACAGGTGTGATGGCACGTGCCTTAAATCCCGCCACTCCGGAGGCTGGAGGCTCTCTGTGAGTTCGAGGCCAACCTAGTCTACATAGTGAGTTCTAGGCTACCCCAGAAAGGTCCTGTATCAAAACATAAATTAATTTACTAGTTAAATGACAAGGCCTTTCGCCTGGGGTGGTGCCCTGTCCCTCCTCTACTATACCTTACCCTTGTGTGACCGGGTTTCCTAAGCCAGCCCCTTTCACAGTCTTGTGATCTCCCCAGGTGGTGATCCGAGTACTTGATGTTAATGACTGTCGGCCTCAGTTCTCCAAACCGCAGTTCAGCACCAGCGTGTACGAGAATGAACCAGCAGGCACCTCAGTCATCACCATGCTGGCCACCGACCAGGATGAGGGCTCCAATGGCCAGCTGACCTACTCTCTCGAGGGCCCTGGAATGGGTATGTGGCCTTCCTTGGCTGCCCAAGAGGACTTAGAGGGTGGGGAGGGGCAGGCTGCCATGTCTACCATGATGGGCCCGGGAGAGGAGGCCAGGGAGGGGACAGGAGGGCTGTCTCAGCCAGGCCATCCCTTGCTCTATCTCACTGCCAGAGGCCTTCTCTGTGGACATGGACTCTGGCCTGGTGACCACGCAGCGGCCACTGCAGTCCTACGAGAGGTTCAACTTGACCGTTGTGGCTACGGATGGTGGCGAGCCCCCTCTCTGGGGCACCACAATGCTCCTGGTAGAGGTCATCGATGTCAATGATAACCGCCCCGTCTTTGTGCGCCCACCCAATGGCACCATTCTGCATATCAAAGAGGTAGCCCTGATCCCAGGCCCACTGCCCACCCACTCACACATGGTTCCCACATCCTGCCTGCTACCTCAACCTGCATTTACCCCCTGACAGAGTAGAAGGCCCATTGCGAGAGTGTGAACACTGAGGCCAGACTTGCCCAGTGCCACATGGGAAAGATCTTAAGCGTTGGCTCATCCTGTGGGCAGTCTAGGAAGTCTTCAGTCTAGGAAAAGAACTGGGTTCAAGTGTAGCTCTTCGGCCAAATGACCATGAGCAAGCATCTCATCTTGTCTTCCTCTTGAGAAACGGATAATAATAGAAGATACGGCAGCTCTCTCTCTCACAGACAAGGAGTATCTGGTCCCCTTCCACCCACTTCCCCTCAGACATAGTTCAAAATAGACACCAGGCCCTTCCGCCTGTCTGCTGGCCCTGGGATGCCAAAATGCATGGCTCAGGCTCTCTCGTTGTTTGGTCTATTGGCCCTCCAGTCAGGAGCAGATGTCCTGACTGTCTTCTGCTCTTCCCGGCAACCCTAAGGCCTCAGTGATCCTTGGTATAATTAGGATATCTCTAGCTTGTCCTTTGCCTCATAAACTCACAGCTCAGAACATCCGTGCTGAGACCATCTTGTTATTCTGACCTCCTTTTTGAGGTCCTGCAGGAGAGAAAGATCCTAAGACCAAGCTCTGGGAAACACTGGTCCCGGTGTCACACCACAGTGATCCATCAGCCCTTTTTGCTTTACCCACCAGGGAGCTGTGTCCTAACCCTGCAAGAGACTTAGGGCACATACTTTGCCCTCAGCTTCCAATCTTACGCCAACTTGTCCTAATTTTTTTTTTTAACTCATTCAATCTCATTATAATTCACTTTATTCTTGCCAGCCACTTCAAATCATTTTCCGTGAAAGGAGTTGGGACATAAATTAACAACAATCTAATTCTCTTCTGCACCAAGAGGTGCATCTGCTAAGTATTCCCTTCAAGGGCTCTGTATTTGGGGAGATCCATGTCTCCTGAACAGTCTGCATTTATAAAGTAATTATCTGTCATCCTGCTTTGATCACTACTTGTCATGAATTACAAGAAAACAACGAAGGCCGGATGAGCTGAGAGGTTTCTAACAGTCAGGAACCATGTTCCTGTTGGGAGGAGCAGAAGGAGATGCTTAGGGCAGGGCCGGCATATGACTACAATTGGGCTTTTTCCAGACCTAGACCAAACTTAAGAGAATGCAGGCCCTTGAGGCTTGGAGAAGAGAGGGCCTTGGCTGAGGCAAGAGCCTGGCTCTAGGATTTTTTTCATGCCCACATGCCACATCCCCATGACTCCCCACCCCCACCCCCCACCAGGAGATCCCACTACATTCCACTGTGTATGAAGTCTATGCTACAGACAATGACGAAGGTCTCAACGGGGCAGTCCGCTACAGCTTCCTGAAGACGACAGGCAACCGTGACTGGGAGTACTTCACCATTGACCCAGTTAGCGGCCTCATCCAGACAGCACAGCGCCTGGACCGTGAGAAGCAAGCAGTGTACAGTGTAAGAGGGCAGGCCTAGGATGAGACTGTGTGGATTTCTCCTGCACTGCCACTGGGGAACTTATTCCATTGAACTTTCCTGGGGCCCTGAGCCAACCTCCACCCCCGTCTTTCCGCTCTGACTGGGCTCCTTCACCTCTAGCTCATCTTGGTGGCCAGCGACCTGGGCCAGCCAGTGCCATACGAGACGATGCAGCCATTGCAGGTGGCCCTGGAGGACATCGATGACAACGAACCCCTCTTTGTGAGGCCTCCTGTGAGCTCACTCATCCCCTGTACCAGTGACACCCCCACAGGGACTTGCCACCTGTGAGCCCACATATGCAAACATTCTCCCCTGGTACACATTGGGTTAGCACACAGTGAGCCCCCACCTATACGAGCTCCCCACAGACAGCTATGGCATTCAAAGTTGGGCACTAGTGCAAGGCATCACTCAAGTGATCCAAAGAACAGGCAAAAATGCCCAGTACCTATGTGTGCACATATGGTCATGTTTATCACATATATGTGTACATACACAGCATAAAAATTGACTCTGGAGTCTTGAGCCCAAACTCAGCCGAAAGGACAGCAGGGATTCAAGGGCCCTGGTGTGGCTTCCGTGTGTGTGTTTTGTGTGTGTGTGTATGTGTGTATGTACGTATATGTATGTGTATATATGTGTGCATATGCATGTGTGTGTTTACATATATATACATATATATGTATATGTACTACATACACACACACTTACACATATATATGTATATATACACACATATATACATATACACACACACATATGTATGAGTGATATCTCAAAGAGGCAGTGTGTATGCACATAAGCATACAGACACTTGATGGAACATGCATTCAGATACTGGGGATACATCAGAAGAAGGTTTAGCCCTAATTTCATGGAGATTATGGTGGTTCTGCCTGCTCTTTGGGTGATAAAGGCCTCAGACCCACAGGGTAGATACCAGAGGTCCTCTGGCCAGGCCTGAAGCTTGGGCCTCCTGTAACAACCTCCTCTCTTACAGAAGGGAAGCCCTCAGTACCAGCTGCTGACAGTGCCTGAACACTCTCCCCGTGGGACCCTGGTGGGCAATGTGACCGGTGCTGTGGATGCAGACGAGGGTCCCAACGCCATCGTGTACTATTTCATTGCAGGTGGGGTCCCCGGAGCCGGTGCCCCACCTGCCCTGGGTTTGAAGAGGACTCTGAGGGGAACTGCCACTCACCCTGTGCCCCGTCCACCTGCAGCTGGTAACGAGGACAAGAATTTCCACCTACAGCCTGACGGGAGCCTGCTAGTGCTTAAAGACCTGGATCGGGAGACAGAAGCCATCTTCTCCTTCATCGTCAAAGCGTCCAGCAATCGCAGCTGGACCCCTCCCCGCGGACCCTCCCCAGCCCTCGATCTGCTGACTGATCTCACCCTGCAGGAGGTGCGCGTCGTCCTGGAGGACATCAACGACCAGCCTCCGCGTTTCACCAAGGCTGAGTATACCGCAGGTGCAGGGACCAGCCAGGGCCCGAGGGCATGGGCGGCTCCTTCCCTGACATTGATGTGGCCTGCCTGTTCCCACAGGAGTGGCCACCGATGCCAAGGTAGGCTCGGAGTTGATCCAGGTGCTGGCCCTGGATGCAGACATCGGCAACAACAGCCTGGTCTTCTATGGCATTCTGGCTATCCACTACTTCCGGGCCCTGGCCAACGACTCTGAGGATGTGGGCCAGGTCTTCACCATGGGTAGGAGCCCCTGTCACTGCGTGGACTTCAGTCCAGAGATGGAGTCTGTGAGCACAGGACCTAGGGGCCATCCACGTCAGTTCCCCCGTGCAGTTTCTGCTTGCCTATTCTTTACCTCCTCATTTTCATCTATATATACACTTACTGTTTTTCTATGTGTGTGTTGGGGGGTGCATCTTCATCCATTTAAAGGAGGGAGGTACATGCCCACAGAACGTGTGTAGAGACGTCAGAAGACAACTAGGAGCCATTGGTTTCTCTCCTTCACTGTGAGTCCCCAGGGATCAAAAGCAGGTCATCGGGCTTGGTGGCAAGTGCCTTCACCCACTGAATCACCTCACTGGCTTTGTTTCACTATTTATTTTTTAAACAGCGGGGCATCATGTAGCTTCAAGCTCTCTCTGTAGTCAAGAATGATCCCGAGTCATGCATGGCAGTGCATAACTTTAATCCCAGCACTCAGGTTGCAGAGGCAGACAGATTATTTGTGAGTTTGAGGCCAGCCTGGTTTACATATTGAGTTCCAGAACAGCCAAGACTAACTAGGAGAGACCCCGTCTCAGTTCATAAGAATCTTACGTGCCTGATTCTCCTACCTCCACCTCCTAAGTACTTGAGATCACTCACATGCCACCACACCATGTTTATACAGCAAAGCCCTCTATCAACAGCTGTACCCCAGGGCTCTTCTTTTCTTGTCCTCGTATCCATACATCCCTCTGTTTGTCATCCACCCCTCTCCCCATGCTGCTTTCCACCTCTGTACCCTTTCTCTTGTGTCACGCATCTGCCAAGGCACTGGGGAGCAGGCGACCAAGCTGTCATGGCACACATTGCTTGAATTTTCATCTGTGTGGATGGGCAAGACACTCCAGGGCAGAGCCTGCAAGGTGTCTGTTTACTCCCCATCCGACATGGGGTGCGTCCATCTTGTCATCCAGAAGGTCTTGGCTTGCTATCCAAGGCTCTCATATCTTCCTCTGGTCCCTGCTTCTGGTCCTCATAGCCCCCTACCATCTGCATTGGGTTCTGTATTCAGACAAGCCACTCCCCTGGGTCACTGACCTGTGTGCCTTCATTTCCTTAAACACCATCCCAACCTTCGTCTTTCCTGAGATGCCCACCTTGTCCTTCCAGGTTAAGTTCAGATCCCACCTGCTTGAGTTGGATAGCCAGATCTTCTGAGCCCTTACTGTGCTTTTTTAAATGTGATGCTAGGAGCCAAACCCAGGGCCTTGGGCATGACAGGCAAGCCCTGCCACTGTGCTATGATCCCAGCCTCCACCACTCTTACTTTAATAAACTAACTTGCAGAGAAGCTATGGAACTTGCCACATGGCTAGAAAGTCTCTGTCTTTTTTAGAGTCACCTAGGCTAGTGGTTCTCAGTCTTCCCAGTGGTGAAACTTTTTTGATACAGTTCCTCACGATGTAGTGGCCCCCAACTGTAAAACCGTCATTGCTACTTCATAACTGTAATCTTGCTATTGTTATGAGTCATAATTTAATATATTTGTTTTCCAGTGCTTAGGTGACCCTCCAAGGGGGTCATGACCCACAGGTGGAGAACCACTGGCCTGAGTCATCCCTCTGTTGTATTTGCGGAATTCTGAAGTACATGTGACTACAAGTAGCGCTTCTTAACCTGTGGGTTGTAACCTGTTTGGTGGTCAAATGACCCTTTCACAGGGGTCACCTAAGACCATCTGCCTATCAGATACTTACATTATGATTCATAATAATAGCAAAATTACACTTATGAAGTAACAATGAAAATAATGTTATGTGTTGGGAGTCACGACAGCACGAGGAAGCTTGTATTAAAGGCTCACAGCCTTAGGAAGGTTGAGAACCACTGGTCTACTACATGGGAAAGACCCTACAGAGCTTAGAAACAGTCATCACACCCTTGTCAGGGCAGGAGAGCCAGTGTTGGGGCTGGAGAGATAGCTCAGAGACAGCTCTTCCAGAGGTCCTGAGCTCAATTCCCAGCACCCACATGGTGGCTCACAACCATCTGTAAAGAGAGCCAATGTCCTCTTCTGGTGTGTCTGAAGACAGCTACAGTGTACTCATATACATTAAATAAATAATAAATAACAATTTAAAAAAATAAAATGCAGTGTTTATATAAAGCTAGAGCAGCCATTAAAAAAATCACGAGATTTCAGTCAGGCATGATGGCATATGCCCATAATGCCATCACTCAGGGTATGTGGACATGAAGAACTATGACTTCCTCCAAGGATTTATCATCAACGTGTGTGGCCTCTGAGCTCTGCCACCCCTGGACTCTTTAACAGGGAGTGTGGACGGCATCCTACGCACCTTTGACCTCTTCATGGCCTACAGCCCTGGCTATTTTGTGGTAGACATTGTGGCCCGAGACCTGGCCGGCCACAATGATACCGCCATCATCGGCATCTACATCCTGAGGGATGACCAGCGCGTTAAGATAGTCATCAACGAGATTCCAGACCGCGTGCGTGGCTTCGAGGAAGAGTTCATTCGCCTGCTGTCCAACATCACAGGCGCCATTGTCAACACCGATGACGTGCAGGTGTCCTGGGGCCCGAGGGCTGGGGCGATGGGAAGACACAGGACAGATGAGACCCTTCCTTAGTCACTTCATAGCCACACGGCTTTAGGGACGGCTCCAGGTCTGTGGACCTCCATTTCCTTGTCTGTAAATAAGGCTGATCGTGAAGGAGCCCTGTGTGGGAGTTAGCACCAAGTCAGGGGATTCAAGAGTGATGGATCTCATCAGATAGGCACATGGGCTCCTGCATGATGCCGGCCTGTAGCATCCCATCCCCAGTGTAAGCCATGCAGCCTTATGCCCACAAACCCCTTCTCCCCAGTTCCACGTGGATATCAAAGGGAGGGTGAACTTCGCACAGACAGAGCTGCTCATCCACGTGGTCAACCGCGACACAAACCGCATCCTGGATGTGGACAGGTAGGTGTGGGGGTGGTGTTCGGACCGCCTGTTATGGGGAGAGGAGCCCACAAAGGAGACACAGACTTAACCACCAGTCTCATGGCACTGTCGGAACTGGGGAAGAATACAGCAAGGCAGCGGGCACATGCTCATCCCTCTAGGCCTCACAGGTTAGCCAGGCTTCTACTACTGTGAAAAGACACCATGACCACAGCAACTCTTATAAAGGACAGACATTTAATCAGGGCTGGCTTACAGTTCAGAGGTTTAGTTCATTATCGTCATGATGGGAAGCGAGGCAGCGTGCAGACAGACATGGCACTGGAGAAGGAGCTGAGAGTCCTACATCCTGGTCTACAGGCAGCGGGAAGAGACAGTGAGAGTCTGGACTTGGCTTGAGCATCTGAAACCTCAATGCCCACCCCTGGTGACACACTCCCTCCAACAAGGCCACACCTCCTACTAGTGCTGCTCCCTAGTGACCAAGCATTCACATCTCTGAGCTTATTGGGGGCCATTCCTATTCAAACCACCACAGACTCCTTGTCTATCTATAAAACTGTCCGTTTGTTTGGGGGGGCATGTCCATGAGGACCATGGACACAGACCTGGCTGCCCTGTAAGATACCGTGCTCTCCCAGCTAGGTGGCTTTCCTCTTGCAAGGCTTCAGAACAGCATGTGAAGCATTTGGGGCTCATGGTGGGAGCAGGACACACTTCCCCAGGATGGAGGGTGGCACTTGGGAGGTGGTGGGTGGCTGAGGTAGGTCAGAGACCGTGGCCCCTTTACAGGGTCATCCAGATGATTGATGAGAACAAAGAACAGCTTCGGAACCTCTTCCGAAACTACAACGTTCTGGATGTGCAGCCTGCCATCTCTGTTCAGCTGCCGGATGATATGTCTGCCCTGCAGGTACCCTTATCATGTCTGTCCCCGTGGTCTGGGTTGTGCCCCCAGACCAACCTGCTAATGGCTGGCCTGCTATGTCCACAGATGGCCATCATTGTCCTGGCCATCCTTCTCTTCTTGGCTGCCATGCTCTTCGTCCTCATGAACTGGTACTACAGGACCATGTGAGTGTCCCCACCTCCGGCCTGAACCAGAATAGCCAATGTTTCCTGGACAGTGGGTACCAAGGCAGGCAGGGCTAGGCCGGAGACCAAGGCCAGCTTCCATTAAGAAGCCAACTGACACTCTTTCCCTCCCCTGCTCCCTCTTCCTCCTTCCCTCTCTCTCTCTCTCTCCAGACACAAGAGAAAACTAAAGGCCATTGTGGCTGGTTCTGCGGGTGAGTCAAGGCTGTTGGGGGTCAGGTTAAGGGGCCCTGGTCCTCCCTCCCCTTAGCTGTACCCTTTCCCCACCTCACTCACATTCTCTCCCTGCAGGGAACCGTGGCTTCATTGATATCATGGACATGCCCAATACCAACAAATACTCCTTTGACGGGTGCGTGGACTCCTCAAGTCTGCAGATCCCCTTTGGCGTTCCCTGCAGGACCCAGCTAGTGAGAAGTATCTGTAGCAGACCCCCACACTGGCTGAAACATGGAGCGTGGGCTCCACCTAGTGGCCTCGTCACCTCTCTGCACTCTCAGATATGTGTTGTCCAGGTCCCAATTACAAGGGAGCATAGGGAGGGGGCGACAAAGCTGTCCCAGGCTGGCAGGCAGTCCTAGCTCTAACAGGATCCTATGACAAAAGGATGTAGCCAGAGGTGCTACTACAGAGCTCCTGTGTAGACCTGCTGAAGGCACTGTGGCTGGCCAAGGGAATGGGCAGTCTTAGCAGCAAGACAGTGAAGGCATCTTGTTCACCCTATGCCACTCCCCAACTGCAGAGCCAACCCTGTGTGGCTGGACCCCTTCTGCCGGAACCTGGAGCTGGCAGCGCAGGCTGAGCACGAGGACGACCTCCCAGAGAACCTGAGCGAGATCGCAGACCTGTGGAACAGCCCCACCCGCACCCATGTGAGCCAGGGCAGCAGCCTGTGGCCAAGCTCAGGACGTGAGAGGGTGGGGCTCCCTATCCCATCTGCCTATGATGTCAACCTCCCTGCTCCAGCCAATGCTCCCTCTCCCCCAGGGAACTTTTGGGCGTGAGCCCGCAGCAGTCAAGCCTGATGACGACAGATACCTGCGTGCAGCCATCCAGGAATACGACAACATTGCCAAGCTGGGCCAGATCATTCGAGAGGGGCCTATTAAGGTGAGCTCTCTCCTGCAGGGTCCAGTACCCAGGCCCTGTCTTAATTTGAGCCTCTACTCAAGGATGTAAGGAGAGGGTTTATCTGGACCTGACTTCTACCAGGACTGAAGGGAGTTTGGGCACTGGGCTGATAGCCTCCACAGCCTGTGGTATCTTTGGATCTGGACGGTCAGTTTTCAGGCTCTCTTCCCATCCTCTGCATTAGGACTGGATACCTGTACTGCTGTGACTGCTGTAAGGGGTAGGGCAGGCACCAGCCTAAGTGGGGAGTTAACCTTCTCCCTCCCTCAGGGCTCGCTGCTGAAGGTGGTCCTGGAGGATTACCTACGGCTCAAAAAACTCTTTGCACAACGGATGGTACAAAAAGCTTCCTCCTGCCATTCCTCCATCTCCGAGGTAGTGAGGTAGCCTCGGGAGCGGGGGAACTGTGTGCTGTGCCCCATTCCTGGGGATGTTTTTCTCTCTCCTCCCCACCCCCTCTCTCCACCCTGTTACTGGGAGTTGTCTGCTCTTCTCTCTGTAACCTAGCAGCCAAACCCAAGAGCTTCTCCAGGAAGTCAGAAAGGAGGTTATAATGTCTGGATGCTGTGGGGTCTTTCCTAGAAACAAGGTGGACTCAAAAGCAGTGGTTCTTAGTGTCCAGGAACCCCAAACCACCTCCTAAGGGGCCTTCACTTTAAGAAACAAGACAGGAGGGCCAAGCAGGCCTGCCTGCCCTGGGCTACTGTTCCAGCAGCTAGGGATAGCCAGTTACACTGACTTTCCCAAAATGCCCATTTCCCCCCCTGGCTGTGTACTACCAAGTGGGCATAAAGCCTACAGCAGGACGAGAGTGCTCCTCCTACTTCTGGAGAGAGGTTCTGCCTGCCCACACTTTACTATCAACTTGGTTACAAACCCAGATGCCACAGTGGTGTCCAGACTGATGCCCACGAGCTTGAGGACAGGTGGTGAGCCTCTTAATATCCAGCTCTGCCTCCCAAGTGCTGGGATTAAAGGTGTGTGCTACCATTGCCCGGCTGGCAAGCTCAGTATCCAGCCTCTGGCCCTCCGTTTGAGAAGGCTGGCAGGCCATTGGGTGGATCTGTCAGATGAGGTAAGGAGGAAGCAGATCACAGCCAGTGTGGTTCTGGGGTGAGCTGCTTACACCCCAGGCACAGCCCTCAGCTCGCTGTAGTTTCTGAGTCATGAGGGTGCCCCTCCTTTTGCAGCTGATCCACACTGACTTGGAAGAGGAGCCTGGGGACCACAGCCCAGGCCAGGGCAGCCTCCGTTTCCGACACAAGCCACCCATGGAGCTCAAGGGGCAAGATGGAATCCACATGGTTCATGGCAGCACGGGCACACTGCTGGCCACTGATCTCAACAGCTTGCCAGAGGATGACCAGAAGGGGCTGGACCGCTCACTGGAGACTCTGACAGCCTCTGAGGCCACTGCCTTTGAGCGCAATGCCCGCACAGAGTCGGCCAAGTCCACCCCTCTGCATAAGTTGCGAGATGTCATCATGGAGAGCCCCCTGGAAATCACGGAGCTGTGATGGCAAGCCTTGCTGCAGAGCAGCCTGCCCACTACCCTCCAAGACAGGAGCATGGCCGGCCCTTGCCCAGTGCAGCCTTTCTGAGTGACCCTGGGCTGGCCCTAGCAGCCTGCACAGCTGCTCAGATTTACCTCCTGCCAGAAACTGATCCAGCATCTATCTGATCTCTAGCTTCATAAAATTGGTTATTTTTTTAAGAAAACTTTAAAAATGCTAAGTGTCTAAGGACACGGTAAGGAAGATCTCTGGGGAGCCCAGAGACTGAGGACCAGCTTGGCTCTTCCTGATGCCTCCAAGGAGCAGAGGGTCCAGCACAGAACTGACAACCCAGCTGGCCCACCCCTGCCTCAGTTCAAGCCACACTGTACTTCTGCCTGCTGGACATGGGTGGCTCCCTGCCCCTGCACACACACAAGTGGATGAGGCAACCAAGCACCCATCCCATCTCCCCTTGTCGTCTTGAGGTGCCCAGTTGCTGGACATGACTGATGTCCCGTGGGTTTTGAATGTAGAGTGTTTGTGTGTATCCCTTTTCTAAAGTAAGTTACTCCCTCAGGATTTCCTCCAGGTTCTGTTTAACTGATACTCAGTGAGTTTCTGGAATGCTCTGTTTAAAAAGAAAAGCAACTCACATGGAACCAGCAATACCCTGACTTGGTGCCATATGAAGGTCCTGGGGGATGGGAGGAAGCCTCTCAGTCAGGAGGGGGCTGCTAGGAGCTGAAGGGGAAGTGGACCCAGAACCCCACTCTCTTCTGGCTGAAGTATCAAAGAAACACAAGCCCAGATCTGGTTAACAGAACTTTATTAAGTCACAGAAACTTTAGTGTAAAACAAAATCTAGGTCCATTTAACTGCACATGCCCATCCTGCCTACAGTCTCCAGGCAACAGGAGGCACGGGAACTTCAGCTCCTCACCAGGGACAATCGGTGATTCTTACTCTACACAGAGACCCCTCAGTTCATTGCCCACTGCCAGGCAGACGCTTCACCCATGAGTGAACAGGCAGTTCAACAAGAGCTATAGGTAGGAAAGGCGTGCAAGACCCCAAACAGCCAGGCAGCGGCCACTGTTCATGGGCCTCACACACAAAAGACTAGGCCCACGTGACCAGACATGGCACAGGCAAGTTACATTCAGAAGTTTCCCCTCCCCACCCTATCCCACAGAACCCCAACAAAGCAGATGGGAAGACAGGAAAGAGAACCCCAACAAAGCAGACGGGAAGACAGGAAAGCAGAATGAAAAGCTGGCCCAGGGACAGCGACATCCCAAGCAAGCCACCTGCAGGTGCTTCTGAAATCTCTGTGCTATGACAATGGCCATTCCATCAATCTAAAGGCCTGATCATTTTGTGCTTCTAATCATCCAAATTAACTCCTTGGTACCAAAGGAAGTTGGGTGGCTCCCTCACAGTAGAAGATGGCCATAGATCCCCCCACACACCAAGAAAGGGCTCAGAAAATGCTCCTGCCCTCTGGCTCACCACCCCCCTCCAGCAGGTGGGTGAAAAAGGCAGCTGGGGAGCTGATGCCTGGGTGTCCTCATCCTTCGAGCAGAAATGGGACACGGAAGTGGCTGTCAGCACCTCTTACGTGACAGAAATGCTACAGTAAGGGAGAGGAGATGGGGGAAGGACAAAGAGGTCCCTACTTATTAAGTCAAATAGATCTATGTGTTCATTACCCTAGACCCACAAGTAGGTAACTTCTGCAGCTGGAAAACTAGTTCCACACGTGGCGTCTGCAATGATCGATAGCCTGGGGGAGAAAGGGAGACAGGTTAGGTCAGACAAGACAAACATTCACGGTTCACTTGCTTAGTATCAAGCCAAGTGTGACCTGGCTTTGCTGAAGCCACCAATGCTAAGTACCTAGGGCACTATTAAAACTGGGCCCTCAGAGCTTTGAGGTCTCTTAACCAGAGGCAGAGCCCCTTGCTGTCCTGTAAGAGCACTCCTGCAGGACAGCAGGGCTCCAGACCCCCAGACCCTGCTGCTTGACTGAAAAATCTTACAGCAGCAGCAAAGCCAATGAGCAAGCCCTCAAGAGGGGGCAGCCTCAGGCCCACATGCTACCCATGGGTGTAGCAGTGCAGACAGGCCAGCAGTGTCCAGCTGACTCTGAGAAGGACTGAGAAAGCTTTGTGCACCACAGGCCAAGCCCAATGCCCATCAGGGAAAGCAAGTCTGGCCCCCAGGGCTGCTCACACACACCCTGTGGAGCACCCTTGAATCAAGGCTTCAAGGCTTGTCCCCTGGGGCCCGTGAGGACTTGGCAGAGGCAGGGACCATGGGCCCAGGGTTGGTGCAATCCCCGATGGTTGTCTATGAAGCTGATGAGAAAACACTAAGGGACACTGAGATGGCTCAAAGGACAAGCAGCACAAGCCACACAAGCCTAAGCCCTGAGTCCAGGACCCCACACTGTGAGAGAACCAGCTCCGAAGTTGTCCTCAACATGTCACATGTGTGCCCACATATCATTCCCCTGCTCCACAGGCGATGCCCAGCCACTCTGTAGAAGCCATCCAGGACACTCACATTGCATCGAGCAGCAGTCGCCATGTTCTGACACCAGTAACTAGGGCCCCAGACACACTTCTCGGTTCCCAGCAGCAGCTTATAGGCAGAAGGACAAACTCCAATTTTCTGTATGACAAGAGATGGAGATGAGCTGCCCTGCTAAGCCCATTCAGAGCTGAGACTGCAGTGCTTCCAGCATCTGGCAGGTCTGGCTATTCTGCTCCTCACCCACTCCACCTGCTTAGAGCACATCCATGCAGCTCCAAGACCCAGGCATCTGGTGAGGCTTACCGAGCACACAAGGGAAGGATCCATCACTTCCACGAGGAGTTCCATTAGCAAGGGCTCGTACTGAACCACAAAGCTATCGCACTGCCAAGGAAAGGGACATGGGTCACAGTGTTGGCTATGTCCGCAAAGCTAGACATTCGACCAAAGACCCCGACATCTCAGAACCCAGGGTCCAGAGGCTCGTCACTACCCCAGGGCCTTCTCCTTCCATGGCTCCACGTGCTCGCTGACTCTCAACCTCAGGCCTAGAGCAGAGGTCCCCTGTACACTTGGCACGCCCATACCTCCTTCTGGTAAGGGTCTGGCAGGAAGCTGCAGCCCTTCTCAAGTGCGGCCAGGATCTCCTCCTTGGTGCTGTTTTTCTCCAGGTTATGTTCCAAATAGAGGACCAGTTTCTTGCACACCTCACAGAACCCGTTCTTCTGAGGAGGCACATGGGCTAAAGAAAAGAGGACACAGGGCTCAACCCGGGCAAGGTGTTCCTTAACGGAGAGTGGCCCCTTCTTCCTTCCCTCAGTGTGTCTTGCACTTACCACGCAATGCAGACTGTTTGGGCAGCTCGGGCTGTTTTGACAGTGCAGGCTCTTTGGGCAGTGCAGATACCACAGCTGATGCAGGCTGCTCAAGTGTCTCCGCCACATCCAGGCGGGCAGAACAGAGGTGGACCAAACTGCACACAAAGTTCGGGCTCACCTCATGCATAAGGATGTCCATCAGGGAGGGGCCGAATGTTACCACCACCTCCTGGCACTTGGTTGAAGCAGGAGCAGGGAGCAGGGAGCAAGCTTTGTTCAAACCTTTAATTAGGATTTCCTGAAACACGTGAGAGGCTCATCAGGCTGGAGCTGGACAGAAGGAAGAGATGCTACACCAGCAGGAGCTGGTCAAGAGTTGGGTGCTTCAGCCCTCCCTCCTGGGTACTGGGGTGTGTAGTTGCCAGGAGCCGACTCCCAGGGCACCTTCTGACTCTGCAGTACAGGGCACCCCCATGCAAGGGGGTGGCATACCTCGGAGGCATTGTTGACAATCAGTTCAGACAACTTCTGCATCAAAAACTGACAAGCCTGGCAGAAAATCACATTGCGGGCCTGGACCAGATCCAGCTGTGAAGGACAAGAGGAGACTGTTTAAGGCTGGGACCTGACCTTACCACAGAATAGCAAAAAGGACAGGGCCAGGAGCCTCCCACCCAAGGCCACTGCCTACTAAAAGCAAGGTGAGCATGGCTTCCCCACTGCCCTGATGCAATCCCTATCTACATGGTGGGAACCCGCCCCTTTCCTTGACCTTCTACGACCCTATACACCCCAAACCACCCTAGTCCTACACTTCATCAAGTGTTGCAACAGCTGTCCCCTGGGCATTGCATGTCTTTGCCACCCTTTGATCACATGGGAGAGGTAGACGGCGGGCTGTGTAGAACAAATTTGATATCTGCCTTTTTAGAAGTCGTCATGTGGTCATGTGGTACTGGCAGGTCCCTCCGTACCCACAATCTCCCATCTGCCATCCAGAAGGCCCTTAGAAATGCAGTGTGTTCCAAAGACTGGAATCCCTAATCCTAATGATTCTGCCTTCTCTCCATCAACTGGAGTGGGAGGAGGCAGTGATCCCAACAACTCCCTTACTCCATGAAGCCTCGCCCTTTCCTGCTGCTATACATTGAGAACAGGGGAGACAGAACAAGATGGCTGACGGCCAGACACTGTGGGCATTCTTGAATCAGAAGAAGGCACCTATGCTTTCTTTGTGTGGAGGCATCAGGTCCCGAGCAGGCACTTATATCCCAGGAACACAGGACATCCCAGAATACTACCCAACCCAGTCACGTTCAGTGGAGCTCCACTATGGGACAGAACAGTATACCCTGGCCAAGGATGGCTCTAAGGACACAGGACTGCCTATGTACATCCATACAGGCAACAAGCCCCACGAGGCTTCTGCCCCGGTGTCAGCATGTGTTCTGGGAACCTCCAGTTTGTGCTGTGGCTCTGGGGGACAAGACCCAGGAAGCACACATGGAGTAGTCGGCTTGGAGCCGTCCCTCCACCAGCTGGCAGGGTCTGCTGAAGATAAGCGTTTCCCAAAGGCATGGGGCCAGGAGCTAGATTGTGGGCACTCAACTTGAAATACATTCAGAGGGCAGGCAGGGCCCGGAGAGGATGTGACAACATGGTAGGGTAGGTATCTATTCCAGTCAGCAGAGAACGGCAACAGAAGGTACCTCTTGGGGGTCTGTCAGTTCCAGGGCAGGGAGGATATTCTTGATGGCCTCGGTGGCAGGGACCAGAGTCTTCATTGGCACTGTCTTGACCTCGTCACAGAAGCCAACTAGCACACAGATTTCCTTGGGTTGCTGAAGAAAGCACATCCTGTTAGACAGCCTGTGTACGCTGCCCTCAAACCCCTCCTTAGACACAGACCAGAGGGCTGGGGGCCTCCTGTAAAGCCCAGCCCGGTCAGGCTGGCTGAGCTCTCAGATTGAAGGCAAAGAGCTCCACCTAGAGGAAGCACTCCTCAGGCAGCCCCTGCTACTGCCCGATCACCGGAGGATAGTCTTCTAGCACTTTCTGTAACCCCAAGCATGGCCAGGCTACATGTCAGCTCACTGTCAGAGGTAAGCTCTCTGGGTGGGAACTACATGGCCCATGATCTCACAGAAAGCCCAACGTGACTATGTCAGAATTAAAACTACATGGACATACCCCCCTTCAGTGACAGTAGCATTTAAAATGCTACATTAAGGGGAAGAAAGGCCGCTTTTCTGAGAAGTCATATTCTGTGTTCACAACTGTACACAGTACATGTGAGAGCCCAGGAACTGATGAGGCATTTTGTCACAAGGGTTTCATGCAGATCCACCCCTCACCATCTTGACACCAAGCCAGAGAGAAGTGTGAATACTCTGACCACCACACTGAAAGCCAAGAGCAAGCCCATCCACAGAGGCAGTGTGCTGTGTGACTGTGTGCAGCAGCCCTCAGCTGAGCGCTGATGGGAGTGGAGATGCTGACAACGGGAGTGTGGACAGTGAGCAGGGGCAGGTTCCTAAACTCCCTGTCTTTAGCACATCTTAAGATTTGGAGATCGAGGTCAGAGAGACTAAAGGTACAAAACCCTTTTTTGGGGGTGGGGTGGGGTGGAGAGGCCAAGATTCAGGGGGTCTGTCTGTCTGAAGCAGCATAAATGAAAACTCAGACATTTCCAGTTAAGTCTTTCCCTATGAGATTCAAAATGCCTTCCAGCATCTAAAACTCAAATCTAAGAGCCTGGAGCAGACCCAAACGGGCAATGGACCAGCCAGGATGGACTGAACAGTGATCTCCACAGCATGCCATCCCTGGGGCTCTAGGTGCCCCAAGACCCATTCTCTAAAGGGCAGAAGCAACAATCGACAGCCCTGTGCAAGGTTCTCCACCCAGTAGGCCAGGCCGCTGCCTGCATCTAGTTTGTTCATGCAGAAGCACTAGGGTTAGGGAACAGCACTAAATCATGCAACGGCACCCACTGTGAAAGACACAAGGTGGTCTGTTAGGGGCAGGAAGCTAAGGTACTGCCGCCACCACCCTGGTGACAGGTGATGCGCTATGTGGTAGCTACACCTTCTGGCCCCCACAAACTGAACTGCTCAACCTGAAGGAAAGGACGTATGGGGAGATCCTTCATGGTACCTGTCAGGGTTCACCATACCAAACTAAAAACCGAAAGAGAGAGAGAGAGAGAGAGAGAGAGAGAGAGAGAGAGAGAGAGAGAGAGAGAGAGAGAGAAAAGAAGCCAACAACTAGAAGCAGCAGACACTACAGACCACTACCACAAGCAAATTCTGTCACATACCTGATCCTGCTGTTGAACAAAAAAACAGGAAATCGGAGGAGACAATAAGAGAAAGGAAAGGACACAGTAGTTAAGAGAAATTAAAACAACCATCAAGCAGTTAACCTGGCAGAGGGATGTCATCACGTTTAAGGGCAGCAGCCTGGCAGTGAGGGATGGACGGGGCCTAGACCTGGTCCAGCCCTGAAGGGACAGGCATGCACCGTAGCTGCTGGAAGCTGTCCTTGTGAAGGGTCTCTAGAGCTCGTCACCAGCTTTCTGGCCTTTCTAAGGCTACAAGAGCAAACCCCACAGCCTCAGGCCGGTTGCCAGCCTGGAAGGTGAGTGTGTAGGCTCTGGTTGGAATTCCAGCTGCAGTTATCCTCAGTGACAAACAGGGATAGATGAAAGAATGCTGTTGTCCCAAAGGCAGTCTACCTTACCTACAAACGTCATAAAAGAAGTCATATGAATTATGTTCTATCTGCATTTTGGCTTAATATGTAGCCACATACAGGAGTAATGACTAGCTGGGTGTGGTCGTTTAAACCCCAGCATTCGGGAAGTAAGGGCAGGCACGTCCAGTGAGAAAAACTGAGACCAATATTTTTAAAGTCAAAGGCAAACTAAATTGTATTCCGCCCCTTTTATAAAAAAAAAAAAAAGGCTAGTGTTAAGCCCAGCAGTGGTGGTGCACACCTTTAATCCCAGCACTTGGGAGGCAGAGACAGGCGGATTTCTAAGTTCGAGGCCAGCCTGGTCTACAGAGTGAGTTCCAGGACAGCCAAGGCTACACAGGGAAACCCTGTCTCAAAAATCCAAAAAGAAAAAAAAAAAAAAAAGGAAAGTGTTTTTAGGGATGTTTTTAAGATGTTTTTAAGATGGCATATATAAAATGATTTCACCAGTCTATTTCAAACCCCAAATAAATTGATACAGAAAAAAACTTTAAAGCCGGGCAGTGGTGGCGCACGCCTTTAATCCCAGCACTTGGAAGGCAGAGGCAGGCGGATTTCTGAGTTCGAGGCCAGCCTGGTCTACAGAGTGAGTTCCAGGACAGCCAAGGCTATACAGAGAAACCCTGTCTCGAAAAACCAAAAAAAAAAGAAAAGAAAAAAACTTTAAAAACAACTTCCCCCATTATAATGAAATGAGTAGTTATTCTGAAGGAAGCATTTCACCAGGCCACTGCACATCAAAGGGTGTCTTTACCATGGAGGTCTTTACAAGCTGTCTTTAGATGTTTGCGGCATGAGCAATAATCTCAAACAAGCCACCTGGCCAGATGGACCGCTTGGGCATCAGGTTAGCCCAGCAGCTGGACAGTAAGTATACACAAAGCAGGAAAGGGCCCAGGTTCAAGCATGAATAGGACTCACAACAGCCCGTGAGAGTGGAGACCAGGGCGTCTCACCCACTCACTCAGCTCTGCCAGACACATCAGCCAAGTCAGCACTTACCAAGTCTAGCTGTCCCTCCTGCCCCATGTGTCCCACTTCTCACAGGCAAAGAGCCCCACCCCACCCCAATTATCAGATGCCAATTTAGGAGCTAGGGAACCCAGCAGCAACTGCAGCTGATTCCTTCTGACCCAGAACCACAGGCTGCCTTTGAAATCTCCCACGGGCTTAGTGGCGCAATACAGATCCAAGGGTTCAGCCAGACACTAGCAATCTGATAGCCAGCTCACGCATGCACACACTAGCAGACTCAGGCTACCAGGGCAGTCCAGGATCACACCAGCTAAGGAAAACTTTGCGGGTGGGGATAGGCTGGGACCGTGAGTAGACGTTTGCTGGACAAAGAGTTTACTCTGGCCCTCAAAGGGGGGATCCCAAAGCATGGAGTTGTTCAATGCAAATGCTGAGTGGAAGTTCCCACACCTACCATGTGCATCATCATCTGGACAGCAACCTCAGAATACTGGTCAACGTAGTTCTTGCACTGCAGAGAGACAAAGGTTTGATTCACCACAGCCCAACTGGCACTTCAACAGAGCAACTGGTAACTTGCAGACAGACATGGACAGGCCTATAATCCCAACAACCAGAGGCTGAGGCCAGCCTGGGTTATACAGAGACCTGCTCTCACAAGGAAAAAAAAATTCCCAGAATAGATCTAAGTGTCTCCTCAAGATTTTCTAAGATAATAATATAGCAATTTGGTTATTCTACCCCCTATTTAAAAAAAAAAAAAAAACTTTGTAGAGATGTCAGAACAAGAAACCTGGCAGTCCTCAGTGTCTGACAGCCTAAATGCCTCCCAAGGCCACAGAGTGACCATTATTAGCAAGCTAAAGAACACAGCTGCAAGACACCTGTAGGAATCTTCCAAGGCCATTCCCAGGCTCTCGGCACTGAGTGAGTTCTGAGACCCCAGAAGCAAATGTCCTTCAAGCTGCTTGTCAAGGCAACCCACTTCCTGGGAGAAAGAGAGCTGCGAGCCTCAGTCACAGACCACGGCCCTTCCTTATGGTGAAAGGATGCCATCGAGCCAGACAACTGAGTTTTATCCACAAGGGCCCACAGCCAACTCCCACAGGCTGACCTCTGACAGCTGGACACTGTTGTGCATGGTACACATCTAGTGTGTTTGGTTGGTTGTTTTTTTTTTTTTTTTAGTATTATTTATTTAATGTATATGAGTCACTGTGTTCAGACACACCAGAAGAGGACATCAGATCCCATTACAGATGGTTGTGAGCCACCATGTGGTTGCTGGGAATTGAACTCAGGACCTCAAGAAGAGCGGCCAGTGCTCTTAACCACTGAGCCATCTCTCCAGGCCCACACCTAGTGCATACAGTGACAGAGGAAAAAATAGCTTTACTAAAGTAACTTTCGTCCACTGCAGATTCAACTAACCAAAACTAGTTCTAGGTCTCACTAAACACAGCCACGGAAAGGGACACCCTGATGCACCTTCCTCAGGGCCACTAGGAAGGTAACTACCTGCTGCCACCCAAGCTCAGAACACTATCCAAAACCTGGGGTGCTAGAGGCTTACTATGTCAGACACGCCTGGCCCTAGGCGGTCACAATCCTCCTTGACGTGGTCCACCAAGCCCTGGACAAAGCTGGAGTTGGTCCTCACAGCAGTCTGGATGTCGGTCACCAACTTCACACAGTCCTGGCAGACGTCCTCATCAGCCTACAAGAACGACAGCAAGCTCCTGAGAGAACACCACATCTCACAGGCAGCCACAGCACAAGAGAGACAGGCTCAGGCTCCTGGGATTAACCTACTGCCATTCACTAGAGTCAAAGTACTGAAGGGGCAGGCTGTGGGGCACGGCCTAAAGGGAGAGCCTGTGTTCTGTCCAGCACCATGATGCTTCTGCTGTGCTCGTCCCGACTCCACCCGCCTTCAGCTAACCTCAGGTTGGGGCTCACTGCGAGGGTGATCCTGAGGGTACAGCAGGAGAGGGATGTTGGACATGAAGGGGGCAACCACACGGGCCATGTCCACCTCCGGGATCTTGTTGGACTCTAGCTGTTTCTGGTTTTGCTCGGCCAAGTACTCTTGAAGGGATTGGCAGAGGTTGAGCGCAGAGCACACTTCGCCAGGGTTGCTCTGGAAAGGAAAAGAGACAGCTGCGAGCCCTGCCCACAGGCAGAGCAGCCTGCTGCTATTCAGTCAGCTCCTCCCGCACAGCCACTATGCTCAGTGTACCTAGGAAGATTAGGACGTTACATGCCAGGTGTCCAACCTGCAGGCCTCCCAGCCCCCGGTGTCTCACCATCAGCTCTTCTTTAAAAAAGATGAGCCACTGAGGGGAGGGGGGGAGTCAGAGACTGAGTAACGGCCACCTCACCCGCAAGCTGCAAGCTAAGGCACCCCACCGACTGCACACACATCTTCCACGAAGCCCACAGATCCCCAGCTCTTACTATGACTCACACTCGTGACACCTCAATTCTAACCCGCTCAACCTGCTTCCTGGCATTTCAGTGGACTCAACTCCCCATTTCTCAGAGACCCAGAGTCGTTCCCAGTCCTTCAACTCCTGTGTCCCTCTGAGTATGGCCAGTCCATCTACTCTTCAGAACACAGTGTGCATCTGTTGTCACCACCCCTCCTAGCAATGTGTGCTGTCCCTCCTGAGTGTCTTTCCATGGGACACATGGGAAGGCTTTGTGGGTCACATGCACAATTTCCTCACAAACCCTTGGCTCCATCTTTGGCACTCTTAGTCCCACTGGCCAGCTTCTTCAGGACCCCCCCTTCCTGAAGGCCTTTCAAACTCTACAGAACTGGCTCCTGGTTCGCTGCCAGCTCCTGGCTCCTGGCACCCAGTTTGGACACAGTACATACTTGTTGAATGAGTATCCAGGAGCTGACCCCACACTGCATCTCACGATTACTCGTGACTTCTGCATTCACAGAGATGAAGCCATGTGCTTGCTCTAGACATAAGGGCTGACAAGGGCTACCCACTTCTATCTATCAACAGGATGTAGGAGTCAGGAGTCCAAGGCACCCTGCCCAGAAAATCACAGACAGGAACTCACTACGCTACAGCTACTCTGTGCAAGAGGCTCTATGAAGAAGAGCTGCAGGAGAAACCCAAAGCCATGAACACAAGCACACTTCCCATTCTGGGCCCTAGAAGTGGCTGCCTTAAGGGGCCTGCCCCAATCACCTACCATCTCCCCCTTAATCATGTCCAAGATGACAGGCAGGTAAGAGTCAACCACCTCCTTGCATGAAGCTGACAGGCTGGAGTCACGAATCCATTCACAGGTCTTCTCCAGGTAATGGAGGATCTCCTCCTGCAAGAGGACACAAGGCAAAAGTGACTCCATCAGTGACTCTAGGAACCATCAAAAAGGCCTGTCTGTACCCTCAGCATCCATATACACAGAAGCCAGGGTTGACAAAGTTACCCCAAGCCCCAGTGCTGGGGGAGGTGTGGCCAACACTACTCCTCTCTGGACCCGCAGAGCCCAGAGCCCCTAAAGACACAGAGCCTCCACCACAGCCCCACCCTCTCCTCCCCAGCTCCTTACCTGAGTAGCATTATTTTTCAGCAAGTTCCCAGCTTCGGTGACAACAGTTATGCATATATCACAAGGAAGGGATTTCTAAGAGGAAAGAACATGACAGAGAAGGTTCTGTATGTCTGGACACTTCACACAACGACACTGCCCCTGTAATGCCCCCCCCCCCCCCCCCCGGTACTGTCCTAACCACTACCAAGCTACTAACCCAGAAGCTTCTGAAGCCCCCAATCAATGCACAGGAAACTTGCTAAGAGAAAGCCATACTCAAACCAGAAGTGAAAGCAACTGAGAACCCACATTATAAAGTTTTGGTCGCAGAATAATGAGTGATTGATTAGGCCATGTTTAATCAACTTTCCTTCTCTTGCTAAAATCTCCACTAAGTCAAACTCAGCCCATCCCACCTGTGGGTCCTAGAATGCCCTGTCATTCTCTGCTTGGTCTCTGAGGTACACAGAAGAATGCGTGGGGAGTCCACCTGTCTCCCTTCACTTCTCAGAGCCCCACAGCATGTCCCATTCATCACCATCAATGTGAAGGCAGCCATCTTCCCCAGTACAGTTACAGCTGGGACTAAAATGGCATAACTAGCAGTCTCAGGCTCAGTCAGTGGTCAGCCTGGGAGGGACAAGGGAAGGTAAGCAGATGGAGTCTGGACTTTCTGAGTGATGAATGCTGGGTATGCCTGTGCCTGCACAACCCAGAAGCCCCTCACCTGGGGCAGGAGATAGACCCTGAGGTCCCACAGGGGAGTGTGGGGCCACCAAGAGACAAGGTGCCTATGGCATGGCAAAGGTAAGCAGAGCACAATCAAGGGAAGTTCCTGTCTCCAAGGAGAGCAGGACAAAGTGCTCTCTCTTCACAGACACTGGGAGGCTGCAAAGGGCAGCATGGAGGCAGCACTCACCACTGTGGGCTTGCTCCAGACCATCTGCTGGCAGTGCTTCACGGCCCCGCAGTCCACCGCCGTCTTCACATCTCTGCACAGCACTGCTGAGCCCCCAGAACAGGTCTTCGGGTCTTGGACGGGGCTGGTCAGAGCTAAAGGAGAGCCGTGTGTGTGAAGAGGGGGTCCTTTCCAACACGCCCAGTGCATACATACACAGACGTACGTCAGCTC
Source organism: Arvicanthis niloticus (assembly GCF_011762505.2). NCBI lineage: Eukaryota > Metazoa > Chordata > Mammalia > Rodentia > Muridae > Arvicanthis > Arvicanthis niloticus. The sequence goes on along the minus strand of NC_047677.1, from coordinate 25,791,135 downwards.
TGCCTGCCGGCTGAGCCATCGCTGGGCCCTCACTAACCCAAGAACTTCAGATTGCATCACAGAATGGCTGGCCGGGTACAGTCTGTCCTAAATCATGGGACTGACAGGAGGCATGTGTCCTGCCTAGCTCCTAGAAACACTGTCAGGTTTTGAGTCCTCAAAAATCTGACTGTAGGAATCTTAGCACTCAGGAGGCTGACGCAGGGGATGGTGAGTTTGAGGCCAGCCTGGGCTACACAGAGAATTTATCAGACTCTGAAGATGGGATAGCATGAGGACCAAACTCTGGCAGGTATCAGGATGCTGAACCAACCTCTGATGCAAACAAGAGGCCCTTGGCTTCAATCAAACAGGCAAGCCCCATGGCCCTCAGTCACATTGCTTCACCTTGGACACCCAGGGAGTCCACGCCTGCATCCTGCAAACCTGTACCCAACACAGGGATCCGTGAGCAGGCTCTTCCTGAAGACTAAGGGAATGAATGGCATGCTGCATTGCTGCAGCTCCTTTGAGGTTCTCTGAAGAGTCTGAGCCAGCTCACATGCCTGACAGCCCGTACCTGTTCAGACACCGGCACACAATCCTGCATCTTGTGCCTGCACTCCAGCCTTCTCGGACAACACACACACACCCACACACACACACACACACACACACACACACACACACACACACACACACACACAGGCATCTTGTTCTCAAGCTCAACTTCCCAGAGGCCAAGCCAGGCTGAAAAGAGTAGTGGGGGCGGGGGGGGATGTCATTTGGCAAAAGTTCCTAAGAGCTAATGAGCTACAGAGCCATGTTCCAAAAACAAAAACCACATCGCCTGGTGCTATCCCCAGTGAGGAAAAAAAAATGGCGCCCAGTGACAGGCACATGAGGAACCAAAGGCCAGCGGGCTCTCCAACCCCAGCACTTCCATCTTCACTAGGGACTTGCTACAATGACCAAAGCCACCAGATTTCCGGGAACCTAGCCTGCTATCCCAAGCTCAAGCCACAGCAGACCCTGTGGTTGTTTTGCCTTCCAGGAACTTGACATGGAAATCACACTCAGTCAGCCTGCTTTGGTCTGGTGACTGAGGTCTGAAAGTAACCCTGACACAGATCCAGGTAACAAACTTATTATTCAATCCCCAGCACACTATCCAGTGAGTTGTCCCTGAGACAGAGGTCCACCACCCTATGGGCAACATGCCAGCAGTAGCTAAGGATCTGCGGGCACAGGACAGAGGCTCACAACTGCACTTTAACCACAGGCCTAAGGCTGCAGCGGTGAGAAGGGAAGACGGGCGGCAGAGTACCCCACTGGAAAGCGAGACAGGAACACTAAGCTGTGGCGGCATGCCTATAAGTCATACATTAGGGAAGTGGAGGAAGGAGAATGGTCTGAGTTGTGAGCCTCTTATCTCAAAGGGAAAATAATGTGGGGGAGGGGTTAGCTCAGTGGGTGAAGGTGCTCAAAGCTTGACAATCCAAGGTGAACCCCCAGGATCCACATGATAGGAGAGCAGGGAAATATCTCAGAGTCACGTATGGAGGTTTTCAAAACATCAAGGGAGCTGTCCTGCCTATGGCAGGGGGGTGGAACTGTTCTGGATGTTTCTAGGCCCCAGAGCACTGTGCAACTAGCTAAGGTTTAACTATGAGGGCCACCCTTAACCCAGCAAGGGACACACCAAAGAAAGAGTTGGGTTGTCTTGCTAGGCACTGACATCCAAGCCCTGGGTATTTATCAACGACTAGATAATAATTACCTAGTGCTGGTGAGATGGCTCAGTGGTTAAGAGCACTGACTGCTCTTCCAGAGGTCATGAGTTCAAATCCCAGCAACCACATGGTGGCTCACAACCATCCATAATGAGATCTGATGCCCTCATATGGGTGTCTGAAGACAGCTACAGTGTACTTACACAAAATAAATAAATAAATTCTTAAAAAAAAAAAAAAATTACCTAGTGCTGGAGAGATGGCTCAGTGGCTGATACCACACACTGTTCTTGCAGCAGACCTGAATTAATACCTATAACTCACTTCAGGAAGATCTAACTCTTCTGACACTCATGGGCACCCAGGCATAAATCCTCGTAATCAAAAATAAAAATTTTTCCAAAAAAAAAAAAAAAAAAAAAAAAAAAAAAGGACCCCCCAGCCACTTTTTGACCAGTTCTGTGTTCACAGGCCACATTCTGGCCTCCAAACCTGCAACATTCTGGCCTCCAAACCTGCAGCATTCAGTCCTTAAAACCAACTTCCTTCTCAGGCGGTTGGCCAGCGACCTCTAAGATGCTCTTAGACTGTTTGCCGGAGCTCCTAGCAGGGCTGATTCAAGCTGCTGTTATCCATGTCCTTGTCGATATGAACAGCACTCAGCACACACAAGTTAAACTCTACACTTCAAGGGCCTGGCCCAAGAATCAAAGCCCAGGCTGCAATGGGTCTCCACTGGGGGTGGGGACCAGTGTCTTCCCTTCCCCGTTCAGTCTTCTGAAGACAAGGCCTCCACATACAGCGCAGGGTCGCCTCAAACTCAAGTCCTCAGCCCTTAGTGCTGAGATGAAGAGGCATGCCACCATACCTGGCTTTGGCTTTACTCCTAGCACTTATGAGACTTAACAAAGGCCTCTGCGAGTTCAAGGCCAGCTTGACACACACACAGACACACACAGACACATAGACACACACAAAGGTTCCAGGCCAACCAAGACTACCAAGTGAAACCCTGACTAAATAAATAACAATGGTGACATTTGCCTGTAATTCCTGCACTGAAGTCTAAGGAAGAAGGACTACTGGGGCTAGCCTGGGCAGTAAGTACAAAGCCAGCCTAGTACTCATAGAAAATCCTGTCTGAAGAGCACAAAACCAAGGCTGGGCATGGTGATAGACCTTAATCCCAGCACTGGGAGGCAGTGGCAGGGCCTTAGTGAGATGAGACAGACGCTATCTACAAAGGTCGATACAGCTCGGCGGCAAGCAGAGTACTTGCCTAGCACATGTGGGAACCAGGCTCAATCCTCAGTCCTGGCAAACAATGTAATAACAAACTAACCTAAAGTAAAACTAGGTATCAACAGAATTATGTGGTATTAAGAATAGCTGTCAGGAGCCAGGTTCCATGGCAGCCCCAGAAGCTAGACTCAAAACACTCCCAGAGAGCTAGTAAGATGGCTCAGCAGGTAAAGGTGCTTACTGCCATGGGGTTGGGGTAGGGGGCTGGGCGGGGGGGTGGGGGGGGGAAAGACCTGACTCACAACTTACACACTGTGGAATATGTCTACACATACAAGTGTTATTAAAAAACAACATTCATAGGAGTCAGGTGTAGTAGTTTATACCTGAAAGCCCAGTAATTGGGAGACTGAGACAGGGGGATTATGGAAACTAGCTGGTACTAAACAAGATTCTGTCTCCAAAACAAAATGAATCAGCCAGATGATAAGATGGCTAAGTGTGCTTGCTGGCAAGCCTGGCAGCCTGGGTTAAATGCCTGGAACCCATATGGTAGGAAAACCCCACAAGTTGCCTCTGACCTCTGCATTCATAGCATGGCACAAGTTCATCTACTGCCCACCCGCCCTCAACCCCTCCCCCACACATACACAAATAAAACAGAAGGCTGGGAGGCAAGAACTGCTCAGAACCTTCTGTGGTCCAGGCGCTCTTGAGACATCTTGAAAGATTTAAAGCTTCATCACCAACACTGGGCAACGTCTAATTAGACGTGACACAGAAGAGACATGACCTGCCTGCCTCTCAGTCTAGCTCTGTCACTCGCTATCCAAACAGCCTTAAGTGAGCGACTGCTCTTCCAAGCTTGTGTGTGCAGCCTTAAAGCCAAGCTTCTGATGTCAGGGGACTGAAGAATCAAGATGATCTAATCACACACAAACACTTCAACTGCCTGAGCTCACCGCAACCACCACCCTTCATCTCCCAGGGACTGTAACTGGCACCCTTTGCCAAGCCAGCCTGGCTGGAGCAGCCTGGCCCTTACTTAGGTGGAACTCACTTCTAGTCACATGCCCCGGAGACCTTGGTCTCTTAAATCTGCACATAAGGTATTTATTACTAGTACCTGCTTCAAGGGATCTGGAAGCATTACCTGACACCTGTAAAACATGTGCAGTCACACAGTGAGTGAGTGCCACTGTCATCTGCAGCTGACAGCAGCAGCAAGTCCTCCTGGTGACCCATTCTCCAGATTAGAACTGGATACTTAATCATGAGAGCACAGAGATCTGTAAGCCAACAAGTGTAGCCTAACAACCTCAGAGGCTGATAGCGGCTGACTCAAGCCCCAAGAGTCAAGCAAAGGAAAGTGAGCCCAGGACACCTGTCAGGAGCTAAACAACTTCCACAGAAGTCAGAACAACCCCCCCCCCCCCCAGCAAGAAACAAACAGTGTCATTGTGACGCTAACACTGGGCAGTGGCTACCTGCTGATCACACTCAAGGAACTCCCTACACCAGACACATTGTTTGGAACATACCTGGAACTTCACACGCACATGTGTGTGCATGTCACGAGTGTGCACGCATGTATGTGTGAAGTTCAATCATGAATGTCACTGCTCAGGAGCCATTCACCTTGAGACAAGGCCTCTCTCTCACTAGGACCTGGGGCTCACGTGTTACCATGTTACCTTGACTGACCAGAAAGCTCCAGGATCCCCTTGTCTCAGCCTCCCCGTGCTAAGACTTGACACCACAGTTGGTGGCTTGCAGGTTCTAGGGATCAAACTTAGGTCCTCATGCTTGCTAAGCCTCCCCTCCAGCCCAGCATTGTACAAACATTTCCGCAAACTACAGAAGCTTCTCCTTTTCTGGAAGGGCAAGGACTGCAGCCTGAGACCATCCAGGACGGAAACCCCTGCTCGACTGTACACTAACCCCGACAACAGCTTGCTCACACTAATCACCTGCAATAACAGGAACCATCTCTAGACCATCTGTGGAGATGAAACTCGAAAGCATGAGGGCCTCTGGTGCCTGGGAAGCTCTGAGATCTACTTGGCCAAGTATAAACCGTGAGCCTGGACGGGAACCCAAATGGAGAGAGGCTCATGTTCCAGAATTTACATTTCAACATAAAAACTGTTTTTCCTTGGGTTACTTTTAAAATCAGAAAAAGCCTTACAACTGTTTACAACAGCTACTATTCTGTAAGAAGACAAGCTATTCCCAGCATATTGATGGCAGGATAGAAGACTATTCTTTGCAGTCTCCTATGCGACAGGGTCTGTTCATCTGTTCATGAGAGGCCATTCATTACATCTTACATGAAACTTAGATGCATGGCTGGAACCTCATCAGCCTTCTTGAACCATGAAGGAAAAAAGAATGCAAAGCGTGAAACAGACTCTCTAGACCACCAGGCTCCCAAGAGACTGTTAGACTGTATGGGACTTCAGGAGTTCTAATTTTAGCTCCCTGGTTTCTGCCGTCGAAGCTACATCCTACTAATGTGCATGCATAATCAATCAGTTTGTTCACCAGAACATCTCCACACAAGTCTTTATCATATATGAGGCCTGCCCCCACTGAGGGCACCACCCTGTCTAGAACAGGCACCTGCTCGCTACTCGACAGATAGCCTCTGTATTTGGGCAATCCTCGTCCCCTCTTCCTTTAACAATTTTATGTAACCTGTGCTAATACCAACTGAATTTAGTTACCAAAGGAGTAAGAAAAAATGTTCAGCCTCCCTGAGCAACTGCATTCCACAGCTTACTGTGTCTGCTGCCTGGGGAATGCATCGCCATGGCAACAGCAGAGTTGCTTAGAAACAGGAGAGGCAGAGTGGACTTCAGTCCCATTTGCAGAAACTTCTCCAGGGAAATGAATACACAGCAGTGCCAGTCTCTCTACTCAGCTGGGCTTCCAGATGCCTTCACTGGCACTGCAACTTGTCTCCTCAGAGTCCTGCTTACAGAACCTGAGCTGTGTGCAGCCCATTCTGATTTTGAGAGCCCAACTCAAAAGAAAGAGACCTTGACAAGCTCTTCTTTCGAATGGCCACACATCCGGTGATGAAATGAACTTCTATATATTTAGATAAGATTGCAATATGCTCTGGCCATGAGCATACCCTGTCCTGAGAAAAGCTCCAACCAGGCGAGAAGGTGACAGGTCAGAGTCAAAGGCTCGGCAGCATGGTTCTACAGCCTTGGCATGGTTCTACAGCCTTGGCATGGTTCTACAGCCTTGGCATGGTTCTGGAACCTCAGGAGAGCTGCTCATCCATCACAGTGCTCCACCGCAGGGCCAGCAAGTTGCAGGTTGGGAAACAGACTCAGTCAGTCAGCCCCCATCAGAATGGACCCCTGCACACCAGACCATGCAGCCCTGGCACTTCTGAAGATAACCCACCAGACACACCAAGAGGCTGCTCACAGTGTGGCTGCTCACAGTGTGGCTGCTCACAGTGAAGGCCTCAGACCCAAGTGCCACCTACAATGTCATTCTGGGCTTCCTTTGTTTGAAAACTGAAACCTAACATTTCAGCCCTCCTCTCTTGACCTAAGTTAAGGCTGGCTGCTAGAATGGCCCAGCATTCAAGATGGTTACTTGGCTCTCCCACTGCTGTCACAAGAACTAAGCCACACTGCCTTGAGTAGAAAGCACTTGAGCCACCTCGGGAAGGGCTGGATACTCTGGCTGCAGGCCCTGACCAGAAGCTGTTCAAGACACAGTCCTAAAGACAGGTCCCAGAGACCTCAGAGAGGTGCAGGAGGAGGACCCCAAGCTCCTCAAGACACCGACTGCTTTCCAGGAGCATCTGACATGTGGCCCAACCACTGACCACAGAAGCAGCTGTGTTAACATAACACCAGCCAGGTGTCAAGTGGTTTGGGGAGGAGAACAAGGGCTCAGTGGTAATGCGCTTGCCTAGTGTGCACAGATGCTGGGTTCTGTCCCCACAAACAGGCACAGCCACATGTGCACACCCTGATGCACACACGAGGGGCCGGGGGAGCAATGCTGACAGCAACAATCCATGAAACAAGAGCTCTCTGGAGCCTGCGTAAGGGTCCTGAGGGGGAACCTCTCCTCCTCCCTGGGATTTTAATTAAGTTCCTTCTGTTACTAGCACAGACAATGGCAGAGTTCATGGTAACATTCTCATGCATCACGGCAGTCTGCTTGGAGCCCCCTTGTGCCGCCCACTCAAACCAAACTGAGAACCAGAGAAGGAACTGCTGATTTCTAGAACTGTGGGGAAAATTAGTTCCCCAAATTATAGCTGGTTCCCTTTTCAGATCTGCCTCGCTTCCTGGGTCCTACAACCTACAGAAAAATGATCTTCCACAGGCACTGGAGAGGGCGTCCATCCTGCATGATCACAAATGACTGAAAACTAGCATTTCACCTCAGCCCAGAGAGTCATTCTGGATTTGCCAACTCCCAGAAACTACGCGTTAATGTTACCATCAGAACATAACATCTAATCCTGATAGAGATTTGGTGAGCCCAGAATGAGAATGCTGGCCTATAATCCCAGCTATTTGAGACAGAGGGAGAGGCAAGACAGCAAATTCAAGGCCTGCCAAGGCTACAAGACAATGGTTCAAAGCCCGCTGATGACACTTATTGAAACCCTGTCTCAAAATAAGAGAACTGGGAATGTAACCTAGCGGTAGGATGACTGATTGCTCAGCAGGACTAGCAGGAAGGATAAGACAGAGAAGCAAACAGACCAGATATGGCAGCAAACAGCTGTAACTCTAACATTAGAAAAAGACGACTGGCACTGGTTCAAGGCCAGTAGTAACCACATAAGACCCTGTCTCGGTCTACTCTGCGAGCCTCGGTTCAATCCCAAACTCTGAGGATAAAGAGATCTGACACTATTTTATTTATATGTGTGAGTAGAGGTGCCAGTGGAGGCCAAGAAAGGGTACCCAGTTCCCAGGAACTAGGGCTCCAGCCAGTTGTGAGCTGCCATGTGGACACTGGCGATCAAACTCTGGTCCTCTCCAAAAGCATCCAGTGCTCCTAAGCACTGGGCCAAGTCTCTAGCCCCAATCACATCTCTCTATCTGTGCATGCATAGGCTCTCACCACAGCAGGCACTGGAGGTCAAAGGACAACCTGAAGGAGGAGTCATTTCCTTTCACCACATGAGTCAAGCACAGAGCCTACAGTGTAAGCTGTAGACACAGTGAGTAGCTTCCCAGTAATGCTCAGAGGAAGAAGCTGAAAGGCTCCAGGGCAAGGTGAGGCCAGTTCAGGGAGAGCAGAGCTCCAGCTCTGTGCCAGCAGACTTAAAGAACAGAAGGAAGATGCTGCAGGGTGGACTCAAGCTCACACATACTCTATAAAAATGTGTGTGCATGCATGCGTGCAAGTGGAGGTCAGCCAACTTACAAGCCCGTTCTCCCCACGCCCCCCAACTATGTGAGTCCTGGGGAATCAGACTCAAATCTTGGAGGCAAGAAATTTCACATGCTCAGCCATCTTACCAGCACATCAGCACCAGGACCACCACCACCACACACACACACACACACACACACACACACACACACACACTATAACCACTTTTAAATAGCTAGGGAACATGACAACTAGACAAGAATACTAAACCAAGAAATGAGACTACTAGGTAATCTGGTAAAAACCTGCAAAGTCTGGAATCTGGTCGATAAGTTAGTGTCTTCCCTAAGGCCCACCCTGTCTGCCTACCCTGTAATGACAAAGCAAACTACAAGCCAGGAAGAGACTCTTCCTCCGAGGAGAAGCAAATAGTCTTCTTTATCCCTGTTGCTTAAGCCAAAAATGAAAGCAGTGCACACAGATTTAGCTAGGTGAGGGGTTACAGGAACCAGAGGTACTGTCTTTGTAACAGCATTGGAGAGCAGGAGTGAGTGATTCCAGTTGAGGCAGAAGAATTGCCAATAGTTCCAGACCAATCTGGGCACCACAGTGAGTTACAAGCCAACCAGAATGGATACTGTCTTATGAATGAAATAAAAAAGAAGACAGCAAGCAGGGCTGAGGGGCCACTGTTGTCTGTGATCAATTAGCACCCAGGCCAGGCAGAGTCACAGACAGGAGACCGGCTCTTGGAACCTATTTCTCAACCTGGCCACTGAATAACACAGGGTTTGTGTAATCCTCCTACCACTTTTCTAAGTGTCTAAAAAGACCAAGAAGCAAGAGTAGTCCTCGTGCTACCATTTCTGGAGGGTCTGCAGGTATAACTAAGTGTGAGAGATTCTGAAAAGGAAAGGGGGAGGGGGGAAGGCAAGCAGAGTGCTTACTGAGGCGGGGAGATAGGAGTGGAGAGACAATCGGTCCAGGCTGGTTAGTCCTTGAGCCTGTTTTCTGTATGTGTCTATGTGTACGGGGAAGCCATGCTTGGGACTTGAACAGATGTATTCCAGGATCCAGTCAGTGACAACAGGTTTAGATCCAAGTGTTTAGATACCTTAAAGCCGTTGAGGGTCCACTGATGTGAGGGTATTAAGGCTGGCCTGGTAGTTGAACCTGGTAGTGACTGGCTAACAACTTATCTTCCTAACTCAGTAATTATGACCGGCAAACACATTTTCAACAAGTCATTTAAATCTGTTGCTAATGTACAGCATCCCTTAAAATGAAAGAGGCCAGAGAAAAATCACCAAGCCAAGGGCAGAGGCTCACCATGCTTCTTCTGCTGGTGGGACAAGAACAGAGACAATCTGATAATATCATCATGACACAGTACTTCGCCAAGCTAATTAATGAAAACCTCAGGGCAGCGAAGTGAGAGTGTAACAAGAACACTCGTGGCGTATGAAGAAATCAGGAGGTGAAGTACCTGGCCTAAGGCCACACAGTGTTGGCAGTGAGATACAGCTCTGCTCCACTGTCTCATACCCAACCTGGACTACCAAACTCAAAGTCGGGTGTGGCTCTGCACACCTGCAAATCTCCACTTGGGAAGCAGAGGCAGAAAGACTGCAAATTCATAACAAATTTCAGGCCAGTCAAGACTAGATAGCAAAATCCTGCCTTAAAACCTAGACTCCAATGGACTTTACTCTGAACCTTCATTGGGTCTGGAAAAAAAATGAATAAAGTAACTAGTGTTTTTACAATGCCAAAGTCTCCACCCAACCACTACACCTACCACTGGTTTGGTTTTAACATACTTTCACTGTGTAAACCGGGATGGACTCAAGAATCTGCCCCTCTGCTCCAAGGGCTGGGATTAAAGAGCTCTCTATGCAGAGTGACTGCCTAGACTTCTACATAGACCAAGCCGCCCTCAAACTCAGAGACTCATCTACCTATGCCTCCCAAGTGCTTTGATTGAAAGCCTGCAAGACTGCACCCAGCTGCACCAACATTTTAAAGTAGGAAGCTCCTGGGAATCCAGCTCCATAGTAAAGTGCATTCACAAAGTCCTGGCTTCAATCAGCAGTACCGCCTTCAAATACATTACTAAATAAAACAGTGTAATTTGAACTAGGCACAAGGGTACAGTACACACCCATAGTCTCAGTACTGGAGAAGTACAGCCAGCAAGCAATCAAGGCTAAAAAGGAGACTCTGAGTTCAAGGCTGACCCTGAGCCCCACATGGTAGCACTCCCCTTCAGTCCCACAAGTCAGGAGGCAGAGGCAGGGGGATCTCTGTGAGTTCATGACCAGCCTGATCTACATAGTGAATTCCAGGACAACAGTGGAACCACATTTCAAAAATAAATAAATAAATAAATAAATATTAAGATTCAGCTAGGGCTGGGCAGTGGTGGCGCACGCCTTTAATCCCAGCACTTGGGAGGCAGAGGCAGGCGGATTTCTGAGTTCAAGGCCAGCCTGGTCTACAGTTCCAGGACAGCCAAAGGCTATACAGAGGAAACCCTGTCTTGAAAAACCAAAAAAAAAAAAAAAAAGATTCAGCTAGGGGTGTGGCTCAGTGGGAGAGCCAGTGCTTACTATGCACAAAGTCCTAAATTCAATTCCTGGTACCAAAAGCAAAAGCAAGCAGGTCACCATGTAATTGGTACTCATCTGTTCCTTTTACAGAAAATCCAGAGGTCTGTTGTTGTGCCTTACTTATTAACATGTAGAAGAAGCCCTGAGTTCAATCCCCAATAACAGGGATAGTGGGAAATCTTTACCTGACTGCCCGGTGGCCAGCTAGGAAACAGGGCTTAGAGCCTAGAAGCCAGCACTCCAGAACTCATGCCAACTGCCTGCTTCAAAAAACAGCCAGCCATTATTCAAGCACAGGCTCTGGCCTTAGGGACTTCCCAGGAATTGTCATTAGGCACTGTTCCCAATCGTATAGAGCACCAACCTGTCCTTCCTCTTCCTGTCCATTTCAGATCCTGCCAAGAACCTGGATGATCCAGTTTCACAGGAAAAAATGGGAGTCGAAGGGTTAAGAGCGTAGGGTGCTTGCCAGGCACATGTAAGGCCCTTGAGTTCACAGCATCATAGACAAACAAACACAAGCTAGGTTCTTCTCTGCCCTAGACAATTCCATCCAACTCAAATCCAACACACTTCAGAACGACCTGTCAAATATACTTCAGGAACTTGACAAGATGGGCTGGGCAGGTAGCTGTTTGGCTATACAAGCCCCAAGGCCTGAATTCAGCTTCCCAGCACCCACATAAACAGGGAGTGGCCACACCCTCGCCTAGCACTGTAGGGGTGGACATAGAAGCATGGCTGGGACTTACTGACCTCTATTCCCCGGGCTCAGTGAGAGATCTGGTCTCAAGGGAATACAGAAAAGCATAATGGAGTGTGCATGATGGCTTCCTCCAGCCTATGAGAGGCCTGCATACCCCACGCTGCACAGACACCCAAACCACCACACAACTGAGATGCTAGGTAGGGTGGGTCACACCTGCAATCCCAGCACTCCCGTATGTGAAATGGGGATTGTGTTCAAGGTTAACCTGTGCTGCACAGTAAATTAGAGCCCAGCCTGCCTAGGGTACAAGCAGGAACCTGTCTTTAAGAAAAAAAAAAAAAAAGCACTACCTTTTGCTAAACAGGATTTACTTGGCAGGTCAAACTGGGGGTTCTTGTTGCTATTCATAACTTAAGCAAGCTAGGCTACAAAGTCACGTGCTAAAACATCTCAGAGAACACACTGCCTCAGAGTTCGGAGTACACAGACACTCGTCAGAGGTTAGCCATGGCCCCAAGGACACCAGCACTGCCTTCTCTGCTTTGGTGAGAGCATTTGTCCCATGGCAGCACCTTGCCACCTCTCTATGCTCAGCTGGCCAACTCTGACCTACTTATTCTCACTGGAGCAACCCGCAACTGCATGTCCTGGCACTGCACGAAGATCTGACACTGGGTGAGCAAAGCTGTTTCCTGCAAGCAGGCAAGACACAGCATGGAGTTGGGGGCTGCCACGGCAGCAAATGATGCCCTGTGATGGTTCGGGTTAGCCTGCTACCACCTCTGGAGAGTGTGTGCATCGAAATTAACATTCAGCACAGGCTTTTGGAACATATATATATATATATATATATATATATATATATTATACATATATTTTTTAATTTATTTTAATGTTTGTCTCTGTGTGTGTGTGCACTGGGTGGGGGTGAGGGGACATGAACATCTGCACTTGTGTTCTGGAGATCAAAAGAAAACCCGCCTGAGTCAGCTCTCTCCCTCTACCCTCTACCATGGGGCCTGAAAATGGGCACCTGTCCTCACTCCTTATGAAGAGGTTAAACTGACTTCTAATTCTTTTGACATGCCTTTGTTTCCTATCTAGGTGGGAAAGGCAGTCAGACAGGAGGGCTGAAGAGTAATCAAAAACAAATGTCTGTACCTCCAGGATTTTGTGAAGACTGGATGGGACCTGGAACATTCTAAGCACCCAGAACATCATGAAAAGGCAAGCTATGAAACCTCTCCTCTCAAGTTTGGGTGGCACCTCGAACAACAGCAGTGCCACTCGGAGCCCATAAGCCTTAAGATCCCCTGGGAGCACAGTGAGCTCCAGTTATCACAGACTTCACCAACAACTCAACGTGGAGTCAAGACAAGCTACCATTCTTTCTGTTATCAGAGTGACCTTGGCGTGATGCTACAAGCCTGGAGTTAGACCAAGGCCATCATAGGACCCTCCCACCTACCTAAGCGCTCAAGGAAGAAGGGACCCAGTTAACCAGACTGTGGTCAAATGAACTATATATGCATTAGAAATAATGTTTCCATGGAAACAGGTAAGGGCTATAGTGTGACGTGATAGAGGATAGTCGTCTACCATGTGTTATGGTCCAAGTTCAACGAACCCCACACTACAGAAAGAGAAAAGAGAAGTCTGGTTTTGGTGGTGTGGGTGAGTCAGAACCCATGAGTTATGTATGTATGACACAGTGGCAGCAGGACCCAGGGCATTTCTTTTCATTTTTTCTTGCAACAAAATCTCAATACATAGTCCAGACTAGCCTTGAGATTTTTCTGTGTAGCCCAGGCTACCTCAAATTCAAGATCCTCCTACCTCAGCTTTCCAAGAGCTGAGATCACAGGTGTTCAATACCCTAACCTGACCAAAACTTTTCTTTTAAGCACTTGTAATTCCCACTTAGGAGACAGAAGATCACAAGTTCAAAGTCAGTCCCAATGGCACAGCAAGTTCAAGGTTAGCATGGGCTACAAAAGAGTTTAAGGCCACTTTGGGGTACTTAGCCAGACTTAGAGAGAGGCCCCCTTCTACACTACAAATAAGCAGACCCTGAAGTTGAGAGTTAGAGATTCCTACTTCCTTTGGTGGGCTTTGACCTGAAAATATAGAGTTGAGAGGTGCCCCTCTATAGGGATTAAAATCTCGATTCACGCCGGGCGGTGGTGGCCCACGCCTTTAATCCCAGCACTTGGGAGGCAGAGGCAGGCGGATTTCTGAGTTCGAGGCCAGCCTGGTCTACAGAGTGAGTTCCAGGACAGCCCAGGCTATACAGAGAAACCCTGTCTCGAAAACCAAAAAAAAAAAAAAAACTCGATTCACAGTGTCTGTGCTCCATCATAACTGAAATGAGACTAAGGCAAGACCAGCCACAGCACACCAGGTAGTCTCCCCTAGAACCAAGTGATGCAGCGGGTCCCCTGGCGCTGCCTTGGCAACCTGCAGTGCTTTTAAAAATCATCGGAATCATTAGAAACATTTGCTACAAAATAAAGGCTGGCCACTGGCTTTGCCAGATCAAACAGTAAAAAATTAAGAGTCCCAACGCAATGAGGATCACAAAACTCCCTCCAAGACCTACAACGCTCCCGAGTTCAGACAGAAGCCAAGTTCACCCCCGGCCCTGGCAGACACACAGGCGTTTCCTGCAACTCCTACACCGGTGCAGTCAGGGGCGGAGGTCACGGACAACCTGACCTGCAGGATGGGGCTTCAGGCCATGTCTATCATCTACGCCAGGACAGGGACAACACAGCAGCGGGAGAGGTCACCGAGTCCCACCTCCCCCAACCCCCATCCCAGGGAGAAGCGCAGTTACCCGCGAGGCACAAGGCCTGCACACACGGGACCCGCCGTCTCCCCCTCACGGGGGAGTCGTCCCCACTCGGGTTTTCAGAGAATCGGGAACAGGTTCCCTCAGGCACCAGCTCCGATCTGCGCCTGCGCACAGCGCGGCCTGGCCAAGCGCTCCCGGGAAAGCAAGCTGAGGGCGAGGCCCGTGCGGCAGAACTGCCGGGTTCCCGGGACCCAGGGGACGCTAGAGCGTCCTTCTCTACCAGACCAGAGGACCCTTCGGAGCTCACCGGTGACCAGAAGGCTGGCGAGGAGGGCAAGAGCGTACATGGCGCCGCTTCACTCGGCAGGCTGCAATGCAGATCGTCAGCTGACCGGGCGGATATAAATCTACCCCCAACCCCGCCGCAGACGCTACCGCGCAGGCGCGGGCCCCGCCCCAAATGGGCGCAGCCTGACTCAGCGTCGCGCAGCGCGCCTGCGGGGAGGGAGGATGCGAAGAGGACCAGCTGAAATGCTCTGGCTTGGGAAGGTGGTCGGGGAGGCGCGGGTAGTGGTAAAAGAAAACCTTATCTGGTGAATAAATCAAAGTCAGGCGCTGAACGGTAGCCAACTCCTCTCTTTGCCTTTGCAATGTGAGGAATCTAGCCCAAGGCCAGTACCAAGCCCTGAACTGCATCTTGTGGGGGGAGAGGGGATATCATCTTTTAAAAATAAATAAATAAATAAATAAAATTTTTAAAAAATTGGTGCTAGGTGGTGGGGGAATCCCTCAGTTGTTAAGAACACTTGATGCTTTTGCAGAGGACGACATTAAATTCCCAGCACCCATGGGGGTTGGGGGTAGAGGGCAGTGTCACAACCACCTGCAACTCCATCTCCAGGAAATGTGACACCTCCTGGTACACCTGCACTCGTACACATACCACACACAGACACATATATGTAACTAGCAATGAAACATTTATTTTTATTATTATTATTATTATTATTATTATTATTATTATTATTATATTATCATCATTAGGCTGGGTTGGGGGTGCCTTTAATCCCAGCATTTGGAAGGCAGAGGCAGTTAGATTTCTGTGAATTCAAAACTAACCTGGACTACAAAGCAAGCTTTAGATCAGCGAGGGCTACACAGTTGAGCCCCTGTCTCAAAAACAAAAAGTCACTACCAGACTGGCACGGTAAATGATGCCTATGACCCCAGCACTTGGGAGATTGAAGCAGGAAGCTGTAGCGACCAACTGGGCTACCGGTTTTGAGACCCTGTGAAGAAGGAGGAGGAGGAAGAAGAGGAGGAGGAGGAAGCACCACCAGCAGCAGCTGTTGCCAAGCATGGCGGCTCAGGCTGTAATCCCAGACTGATGTTAGGATCATCATAAATTCAGGTTAGCCTGAGCTATGAAGTAAATTCAAGGTCAGTCAGAACTAGAGTGAGACCCTTCAGTCAAAAAACTGAGAGAGAGGGTAGAGCCCAACCGTTTGTTTCTGGGGTAGGCAGGTAATGGCTGCTGGGGACAGGAGACATTTTCTTCAGCGGTAGTCACCGGGAAGGTCACATACACAGGAAAGAGGGAATAGCTGATCCGTTCAACACAAGGGGGAGGAGACAAAGTAATGGGGGTGACCATGATCAAATGTATTCATTCTGTACAAGCATGGGGATGTTGTTATAAGACACATTATTGTATATAAGTAATGTAGTCTAACAGCATCTTGCTAAGTGATAAGCCAGACAAAATGGCTCAGTGAGTAAAGGCACTTGCTGCCAAGCCTGAAACCTGAGTTCAATCCCTGGGACCCACATGATAGATGAGGTAAGCTAACTTGTGCAAGCTGTCCTCAATCTCGTATGTGCCTATACACACACACCAATTATATAATAGGTAAATGTAATTTTCAAAAGCTTAACAAGATGGGGAAGCTACAGCCACTAGAAAAGGGAACAGAAGGAAGTGAGCCAGAATTAGGGAAACCCATTGAGATTATAACAGCAGAATCTACCTCACCTTCACCTCTCCTTCTCGGACCCTCCCCAACACATTCCAGCCCAGGTGAAGAAAATCAAGTGGCCCAGCAAACCACTCACCAGCTCTGCAGCTGGCCCTGGGGCTCACACATGCACACACATCCAAGAACAGTACCACCCCCAGGCAACGTGAGGACAGGACTTGCAACACATTGGCACAAGCCCTTAGAGGTTATCAGCCCCTATTGTCATCTTACTAATGGGAAAAGTAAGGCCTGAGGAAAGAAAGAGACAATCATCTGAGATCATGAAGCATCTTGGGCAACAATCTTGTCTGGAAGCAGGTCTCCTGATTGAGGGGAACCCCAGCCTTTTTCCAACCTCCAGCAGCCTGCTCTCCCTTCCTAGACACACAAGCCTCAGACTCCCCTCTTCAGTTCCTCCTAGCAGCTCCCACTTCCCCTGAGGAGCAAAGTGAGGAAGTGGGCATTGAGCAGGATGCTGAGAGCAGCTGAAGAGAGCTGGAAGATGTGATCTTGCAGAACATGGTGGTTCCAAGCTAAAGAGGCAAGAGAATCGGACTTTTCAATTAGCCTCTGCCAAGTTTGAGACCAGCCTAGGATACAGGAGACGCCATGTCAAAACTCACCAGTTTGCATACACAGCGAGTGTATTATCACATTTTTTTTTTTTTTTTTTGCCAAATCAGTGGGTACCTAAATTATCTATAAAATTTCTCTTAGAGCCAGGTATGGTAGCCCGTGTTTAAGCCCAGTACTTGGGAGGTGGAGATGGGACTTAAAAGACCCTGTAGTCTCAGAGTGAGGGTAGGGGGTGGAGAAATGTGAACCGGCTCAGTGAGAGTTTGCCCCAAGCTCAACTCCTGGGACCCATACAATGGGATGAAAAAAAAAAAAAAAAAAAAAAGGATTCTCAAAAGAGTTGTATTCTGACTTCCAGAGGAGTATGGCATGCAAGTGCGCGCACACGTGTGTGTGTGTGTGTGTGTGTGTGTGTGTGTGTGTGTGTGTGTGTGACACTTGATAAGTTTAATTTAAAAAAAAAAAAAAAAACAACCACAGGGACAGCAAGATGACACGGTGAGTAACAGCTTACCAATACTAGCAAACCAGAGTTCAATCCCCACAAACCACATAAAGGTGAGGGACCAATCCCGTCAATCTGTCCTCTGACCTCCACAAACACACAGCATGCACCTTTCCCCAGCTACCACACACATAATAAAAAAAAAAAAAAGAAAAGAAATAAAAATTTAAACCTCAAAATATAAAGTAAATAAATGAAGAATTCTCCTGATCTGGACATAGGCATTAAGAGCCGTGAAGCCCTTGAGAACTTTTGCCTGGTCCAGCTGTTCTAGGAACCCCCAGGGATGCATTCATTGGAAGTGTTCACAAAGGGCTCTTTAAGCGAGGCATGGAACCCAGAAGGATCCCAGTGGCTGACGGTGCTGGGGTGGTAAGGAAACAGGGCTAGTGAGAACAGTGTACAGAAACTGTCTACAAGTGAAAGGCAGATGTAGCAAGACTGGTGTGTGCAGCCAGTCTGCAAGGCAACGTGATTCCAACAAACACTGGCAAAGCAGGGCCCCAAAGCTCTATGTTAGATCTGAGCCCTCCCAGACTTCCCAGAGTGCCCAGCATAGCTAGCCTCACAATGAGAGACCGTGCTGTAGTATCTTCTGTGAAATGCAAGGTTTTGGTCTGTGGGTTTGATATGGGTCTGGTCTTCCTATGTAGTTCATTCAGGCTAGCCTGGAACTTGTCGTCCTACAAAACACAGGGCAAGAACCTCCTGATGTTTCAACGACTGCAGGAGCAGGGCAGGAGTCGACCTTCTCAGGGAGCTTTTTCCCAGCACAGAGAGGAGAGTTGGATGGTCCTTCCTGACAGGGCAACCTGCAGAGGAGATAAGGCATCAAGCAAAGGGAGGGAGGAAGCCAGGTACTATGGTCAGGAGAATCTCACAGCAGACTTATTAGCAATCAAGCTGTTAGCAATCAGGTCTTTTCTGCTGCCCTGACTTGATAACGACAAGATGCTTTATTGATACAAGTTTTACAGAACAAAGACTGCTTGATTCGCCAAGTGGTACAGAATACATGTTTGTCTATACACTACACGTCCAAGGTTACAAGTTCAGTCACAATTAGAAAATACAAGCAGAGCCGGGCAGTGGTGGCACACGCCTTTAATCCTGGCACTTGGGAGGCAGAGGCAGGCGGATTTCTGAGTTCGATGCCAGCCTGGTCTACAGAGTGAGTTCCAGGACAGCCAGGGCTACACAGAGAAACCCTGTCTCAAAAAAAAAAAAAAAAAAAAAAAAAAAAAAAAAAAAAAAACAAGCAGAGCAGATTATTCTTGCTGTTATTAGTCCTATAACTCTAATTTAAAGAATCTACAGAATGTTACCTCCAAAGCAAACACATTTAAATATATGACAGCCTGCTTTTAGGCTGGCAATGTTTGCTGTTTGAACAAAAAACATTTGAATAGCAAATACTAATACATAAATTCTTTTATTATATATTTCATTATATACACCGTAAAGTAGGAAAAGTTTGTTTTAGTCAGTCTATCTTATTTACTGATTTTTATTCCTTCAGGAATACTCCCTACAACCCTTTATCTTTAAATTACATTTTTAGAGACCTCTAAGCCTATAATAAAAAGAGACCTTGAGTCTGTAACCTATTCTCCTGGCCAGTCAGAGTTTGTCAATTGTCTCTGTTTGCCCTCCATCAATTATCCTGTTTGAGTTTGCTCAGCGGTGGATAGCCTAAGAAGGTTCCTGAAGGAATGGCCTTATCTGTGTACTTATCAGTGCTTAATGATCTCTTGATCAAGACTTCCAAATAATGGCCAGATAAAGTTAATTCTAGGATTTTTTCCTAAAAAAATACTCAGACATAATTTCTCTCAGAAAAAGACATAGAATGAGCCATAACACAGAAAGTCCCCCATTATGCAGCACACAGAGACCAAAGCCCAAAAGTTAGAGATAGAAGGACAGCGATTGTAGCAGTCTGCTCAGCTTTGCGGGAACCTTGTCGAGCAGCTGTGCTGGCTTCGTGACTCTCTGTGTCTAGTGAATACGACTGTGCCAATCGATGACTCCTGATGACATCAGTAGCAGCTGTCATCTCTTCTATTCCATTATTGGTCACTTCTGCTCCGTCACCTGAATGCCCTCTTTAGCTGGATACAGGCACACTTATAATAAAACTACATTTCCCAACCTCCCTCACAGCGTGAGACTTTGTTTTACTCAAAGACACACACACACACACACACACACAAAACCCCAATATTCTTTTTGAGATGTCTCAGTACTGTTCTTGATGAGAAGGAAGGGATTCAATATCTCACAGCCAGTCCAGTCTGGCTAAAAAAAAAATCTTGTTTGTTTTATCTTCTTTGTATTATCTCCCTTATTTGTCCTCAATGCTTTGGTTTGGTTTAGTATTTTGTTTGTTTGTGTTTGTTTCTATTTTGTTTTGTTTCTGCTGAGGGTGAGGTCTTGATCCACACCTCCACCATTCCCAGTTTGTACAGTGAGGGGATCAACCCCAAGGGCCCCTTGCATGCTAGGAGGCACTCTGCAGCCTCAGGCCAGAGGTTCGACTTGGCTTGGTTTGGAACAGGATCCTGCCATGTATCCCTGGCTAGTCTAATATCTACTATGTAGCTGAGGTGTGGTGCTACACATCTTTAGTCTCAGTACTGGGGAGGTAAAAGTACAGGATAGCAATAAGTTCTAGGCCAGCCTGGTCTACTACAGAGTAAATTCCAGGGCTACATACAGAGATGCTGTCTCAGGGAAACAACAACAAACGGATATGCAGCCCCAGCTGACTTTGAACTTTCCTGGATTCTCTTCTCCCTCACTTCCCAAGTGCCAGGATGCTAAGTATGAGCCACTTCACCTAGCTAAATGAAACTTTTTCCCTTGTAGTACTTGAACCCGGGACCTAACACATGCTGGACCATGGTTCGGCCATTGAGCTACATCCTCAGCCAGAGAAGCCTTTTCTGTGCTTCAGGAAAGTTTCCTGGGATCTTTGATTCTCATTAGCATTTAGATTTTGTTGTTCCAACAACACATTTATCTAGCACTAAGTATATATGGGGCTGTGTACTAGGGACACAATAGCAATGTCATGATAGGAGACTTTCCTTACTCTGCCACTGGGAAGCCAGCACCCAGCAGGCCCATCCACCCTTGGCACAGGGGTCCCATTTGGCACCAGGAGGCCCTGTCCTTCTCTGGGCTGGGAAGGAACACTGGAGGCTGACTAGATCCAGGATGTCCCTCTGTCACAGTGTCAGCCTGCCAAGTCTACCCACTGCTGCTCCCTCCCCTAAGAATATCCAGAAGCTTCAGGCTTCTGGGTAGGGTGTAGGAGCAGCTGGTACAGACCAGGCAAGGGCTGCTGAGTCACCCCTGAGAGGGAGCTCAGAGGAACCTAGTGTATATTGCTTGAAAAATGTCCATGATCAAGCACTGCCTTCAAGAAGGGCACAGGCCTGTTGTGCATGTTAGTGTTTGTTCCTCAGAGAGAGGATTTAGCCACTTACAATCCTACAGCTAAAGAGAGGGGGCAGCTCTGAGAATTGTCTTCGCTAACTCCACCCCAAGAGTCTGGACAAGCTTCCTACTTCCAACTTGGGAAGCCCAGATCCCTCAAGCCTCTGGTTTCTGCTCTTCCTCCAGAGACCCTTGCTTTCAGAGCCTTGGCTGTGAGCGAGGCTCACTGGATGAATGATTCCTGAACCTGGAAGGAGCAGGAGCAGGACTCTCTGTGCGGGCGGGCGGGCGGGCGGTTGTTTCTGTGATGTTCTCTAAAATGTGGGGGCTTGCCCCGAGCTTAACCACTGGGAAGAGCGAGGAGAAAAAAATCAAAAAGAGGGGACTGATAATATTTATGGTGATGCTGCTTGAAACCCAGCACTCCAACTGCGGAGGCAGGAGGATCTGGAGGAGTCCAAGGTCAGCCAGGACGCTGTGGGGTGGGGGTGGGAGGAACTTGAAAAGTTAACTTTGTAATACATGTTATGCCATTGTTTTGACTAGACCTCAGCGCTGGGGAAGAACAAGAGGTAAAGTTCTACGTCATAACTAAAACCATCCTATCTACGGAGTCTTCCGGTTTCCGAGAGAGCGGGAGAAATAAGGGACAAGTCCCTGTTCCACGCGGACTAGTTTGAGTCAGCCAGATACTGAACTTCCTTCTACGTAATCCGTGTTCCAATGAAGTAATCGGTTGGACAGTGGTGCCTCTGTAAACCCCAGCTATTCGGGAAGCTGAGGCAGAGGGATTGCCTAAACCCAGAAGGTCAAGCCAGATTGGGCAACATAACAAGACCGCATCTCTTAAAAATAGATACAAGATAAAACAGTAACCTAATGTTCTTTCTCTCTCTTAAAACTTTTTTTTGATACATGTATATAATGTATTTTGATTATATTCGTGCCTGCCCCTCCCCCATCTTGTCTCCCACACCAACTAGTCCCCCTCCTAATGTCAGGGCTTTTGTGTGTATGTATGGGAGCCGGTGTGGTTCATCAGGGTTGCTTACAGGAGCGTGGGCACGCTACTAATGGCTCCTGCTGTCCCAACAACCATTAATGGCCTATAAATCCTCAGGAAGGGGCGGGGCCTTCTGAGTCCCCTCCCCCCACACCAGTCAGATGTTGTCTTCGCTTTAGCACCTTCCTGTCCCCACTTCAGGAGGGAAACAATTGAGCTGACCTCAGCACTTTTTCTTCTTGGTCTCCAAGTGGGTCGGTCTTTCCCTGTCTATAAAACCAGCTACCTTTGCTCAGCCCCATTAGGGTACGTATTCCAATTTAAAGGCTGAAGAAGCATCGCCCAAAGGTACAGTCGAAGATAACACCACTGACATCTTTGAACTAAGCCCAGCGTGGTGGCTCACACTTGCAATCCCAGCACATGAGGAGCAGAGGCAAGAGATTCTGGAAAGTCCAAGATAGCCTGAGCCAGGCCAAGATAGTATGAACGCCAGGCCAACCTAGGCAACAAAGTAAGACCCTCAACAAAAGGAGAAAACAGAAGCTGGAGCCTCAGTTGGAACTGTGTTTGCCAAATAATGCACAAGGCCCTAGGTTCAATATCCAGTACCAAAAAAATAGGGCAAGGTGGCACTGGAGGCAGAGCTGGAGGAGCTGGAGGCAGGAGTTCAAGGTCATCCTCGGGTACTTATCAAGTTTGGAAGTTAGCCTGGGCTACGTGAAACCCGTCTCAAAACCAAACAAACAGCAGGCTGCAGAGATGGCTCAGCAACTTAAGAACACTGGCTACTCTTCCAGAGGACCCAGATTTGAGTCCCAGCACCCACATGGTGGCTCACAACTATCTGTAACTCCAGCTTTCCAGTGGATTTAACACCTTCTTCTGCCTTTCTTGGATACCAGGCATGGACATGGTACACAAACATACATGCAGATAAACACATAATATAAACAGACAAGAGCTAGATATGATGGCACATGTCATTAATCCCAGAACTTGGGAGGCAAAGGCAGGCAGATCTCCGAGAATTCAAGGATATCTTGGTCTACAGGTCTACCAGGTCAGCCAGAGCTACATAGTGAGACTCGGTCTAACACACACACACACACACACACACACACACACACACACACACACACCTGATATCCTAGGAATACCAGCTACTCCAGAGGTTAAGGCAGGAGGGTCACAAGTTCAAGGCCTCTTTGGCTACAGAGAGTTCAAGGCTAGTCTAGGAAATTTAGCAAGACAGTCTCAAAAAGCAAAGAGAGGTCCAGGGCTGTGGCTCAGCGGCTGTACTTGTCTCCCATCTGGCACTGGGATCGACCTCTAGTATAAAACACAAGCAAATAAATAACAGGCAAATAAAAACACCGACTTTCTGTGAATATGCTGTCGCTCTGAGCTATGAAGTCCAACCTTTGAATTGAGGTTTGCTTAGGTTTGATTAAGAAACTGAGGCTCAGAGAAGCTGATCAGGCTGGCAGAGTCAGGACTGGAACCTGAGATGGTTTGGAGCTGTAGTCTATGGCATGTTGTCTCCACAGCACAGGGTGATCAGCTGGACACTACACTTAGTGCCCAAGACATGAAGACATCGGAGACAGGTGCCAGGGGTTGGGGGGGGGGCATCTGGGTCAGATGCTACTGAACACCTCTCTATGCCAGGAACACCACCCTGAGAACACTCTGTGACTTCTGTGACCTTCTGGCTGATGTTCAGTCTGATAATTCTGCTCCAGTGACCAGGCAACGTTCCCTCAATTGGTCTGCCTCATGTGTCAGACTTGAAAATTTTATTTTAGCATGTCTTTGTCTGTCTGCTGCATGTGTGTCCACATGTATGTATACGTATGGGTGTACGTTTTCCAGGACACACATGTGGAGGTTATAGGACAGTTTTGGGGAACTGGTTCTTTCCTTCTACCCACAGGTTCCAGACATAGAACTCAGGTTAATCAGTCTTGGAGGCAATCTTGACCCCAGATTTTTTTTTTTCAGTTTATTTTATTATCACTGTGTATGATGTGGGGCAGGGATGACACCTGTGGCAGTCAGGGTGTATGTGTGTGTGTATGTGTGTGTGTGGTGTGTGCATGTATGGGGGATGTGTATATGTATATGTGTGGGGTGTGTCTGGTTTGTGTGTGTATGGTGTGCATGTGTGGTGTGTGGGTATGAGTGGTGCATGTGTATATGTGTGTATATGTAGGGGATGTGGTGTGTATGCATGTGTATGTGGTGTGTGCATGTGTACATGTGTGTGTATATGTGTGGGGTGTGTCTGGTTTGTATGTGTGTGTGTGGTGTGCATGTGTGGTGTGTGGGTATGAGTGGTGCATGTGTATATGTGTGTGTATATGTAGGGGATGTGGTGTGTGTGCGTGTGTGTGTGGTGTGTGCATGTGTACATGTATGTGTTTGTGTTTGTGTGGGGGGGTCAGTTCTTTCCTTTTACCTTCACCTACGTCCTGTGGATAGACCTCAGATCTTCTGACTTACATGGCGAGTGTCTTTATCTGCTGAGCCATCTTGCTGTCCACCCCCATTATTGTTGGTTCATTCGTTTGTTCCTTGGTTTGTTGGAGACACAGTCTCATGTGTCTAGGGCTGGCCTTAAACTTGCTATGCAGTTGAGGATAGCCTTGAACTTCTGATCTTCCTGCCTCCAACTTCCTTTGCGGTGATTCTATGTCCAGGGCCATTTTATGGAATGCTGGAGATGAAACGTAGAGTTTTACTTGGTTCATGCTAGGCAAGCAGGCTACCAAATGATGAAAATCAGCAGGCTCCAGGGCTTGGTTTGTTCTGTGATAGGGTCTCACATACCCCAGGCTCAAACTTTATGTAGCTCTGAATCCCAACCTTCTTGATCCTCCTGCCTCTACCTCTTAAGTG
Organism: Arvicanthis niloticus; assembly: GCF_011762505.2. Taxonomy (NCBI): domain Eukaryota; kingdom Metazoa; phylum Chordata; class Mammalia; order Rodentia; family Muridae; genus Arvicanthis; species Arvicanthis niloticus. The sequence goes on along the minus strand of NC_047677.1, from coordinate 25,766,258 downwards.
CTGCAATTATAGGCTTATGTCACTGTGCCTGGCTTTAGGCTCTTGGATATATTAACTTTAATCAAGGTAGTAACAAGATGAAGACATCTTACGGCTAGCCTCTGATCACCATTGTGTCACCTATCTTAGCCCTTAGAATAGTGGACTGATAAAATTCTCTTCTCGGGCTGGAAGTTTGTGCCTTAAATGTCTTTGGAATCAAGGAGGCTAGGTACGGAGGATCGAATCTTTAGGTTTTCTGGAGATTTCCATTATAGTATCTTGGCCACTGGGGAGTTTATCAGTTCTTATTCTGAATTCAAATTGCCTTGACTGAGATGGCAGCTCTCTACTGTCCTCCTAGAGCTGAAACAGATGGATCACTGGGAAGTTTGAGGTCAGCCTGAGCTACATTGAATGAGCCTACCTGAGAATGGAAGCAAAAAGAACTGGAAGTATAGCCCAGTGGTAGAACACTTGCCTAACATGTTTCAAAAGCTTTCAACACACACACACACACACACACACACACACACACACACACACTACACCCTTACATATACACACAAATATACACATGCACCACTCATACCCACACACCACACACACACAAACCAGACACACACCACACACATATACATACATGCATATGCATCCCACACACATGCACACACCACACACACATGCCACACACACAAACCAGATACATACCACACAACCCACACACATATACACACACACTACTCATACCCACACACTACACATACAGATACACACCACCCCCCACACACATATACGTACACACACACACACACCACTCATACTCACATACCGCACGTACACACACATACATACCACACACCCACACACGTATACATACATATACACACCACAACACACATACATACACCATATACACACACACACCACACACATACACCACACACAACACATACCTCACACATGTACCACACAGATAACACACACACACATACACACACACACACACACACACACCATGGCCACTCTCACTTGAACCCAGAAGCTTGGCTTAGCTCATGAGGCCAGCACTGACGTCAACGATCCAGAATATTTTCCACTTGCTTCCAGCTGGCTGCCATCTTCTAAGGAGAGCCTTGATTTGTATCTAGCTTCCCTGTCACCACCACTGACACAGCTGCTTGGCCAATTAGGAGAAAAGTTCCCATACACGGGCAGGGCAGTTCATTGCCACAGAAGGCAAACGAACCTGTTTCAAGGCTAGACTTGCCCTTCAACCGTTAACTCACAGATAGGGTTTCGGCCTGGCTAGGCCAGGTATAGAGTGTTCAAAGCTGGTCCTGCCCTTAGCAGACCAGAGCTGGAGGAGGTTATTAACATTGTACTCTTGTCTGGAGAAGACAAAATGTCTAATAGTTTCTCCTCTCCACAGATTACCAAAGTCAATTAGTTTGGTGTGTGTGTGTGTGTGTGTGTGTGTGTGTGTGTGTAGAGTATGCTTATGTGTGCACACATATGTGCAAGGACACTCACCCGCCCTTCATTGAATTGCTTCTTTGCTTGCTTTCTTTATTGAGACGGGACTCTTGCTAAGCTCAGTGCTCACAGCTTTGACTAGACTGGCTGGCCAGCAAGCTCCCAGGATCTATCTGTCTCTGTCCATCGGAGCTGCAATTACAGACCTGCAATGCCACACCCAACGTTATGTGGGTACCAGAGATCTAAACTGGGGTCCTTATGTTTGCTCAGCAAACACTCTACCCAGTGAGCCATCTGAGCACCATTATGTACTTTTTGTTTTTGTTTGGTTTTGGTTTTTCGAGACAGGGTTTCTCTGTGTAGCCTTGGCTGACCTGGAACTCACTCTGTAGACCAGGCTGGCCTTGAACTCAGAAATCCATCTGCCTCTGCCTCCCAAGTGCCGGGATTAAAGGCGTGCGCCACCACTGCCCGGCTGTACATTTTAAGAGAAAAGGAATCACAAGGCATAATGACACACACCTATAACTACCTCCAAGCCCCAGCCTGGGCTACATAGTAGGTTTTAAAGCAGCCTGGAGTGTGGTTTGATGGTCCAGGCCTGTAATCCCAGCAGTTGGCTACACAATGAATTCAAGGGCAATCTAGGGCACATGAGTGTTAGAGAGTGGTTCTAATGCTTTTTCTAATTCGGCTCCCAAAATTACTTCAGGCGCTAAAAGAAGCCTGCTGCCAGTTGGCTCTGATTGGGAAATAAAGTTGCCAACAGCCAATGGCTGGGCAAGATAAAAGAGGCGGGCAAGAAACCAGGGTAGGAGAGGAGGAGACTCACCAGGACAGGGAAGCAGAGGGATTAGTTAGTTGTAAGAACTGCAGGAAATAAAGCAGCCAGCCTTGTAGGAACTCAGGAAAATGGCCCTAGCAGCTGCTCTCCTGATTGGATTTGGGACAGCAGAGATGAAATGTTGATTTAGCAAGTTACTCAGGAAAGTTGGTGGGGATAATGTATGCTATGCTAGGCGCGGGGAGGATTAGAAATGCCCAACCATTCACTGATTCACTGAGCTAGTCAAGGCAAATCAAAATTAGCTGGTGTGTGTGTGTGTGTGTGTGTGTGTGTGAGAGAGAGAGAGAGAGAGAGAGAGAGAGAGAGAGAGATCTTGAATCCAGAGAGCTCTTGGGTAGGTGCAATGCATGCAGGTGACCCACTGTGAGCCAAAGGGAGACACCAAATAAAACAAACAAACAAAGAAAAAGGGCCAACCGGGGAAACATAGCAAACCCCCCACTTCTTGGGTTAGCCTTGAACCCTTAAACTCAAATAATCTGTTTGTTTTCATTTTCTGAATACTGGGGACAAACATCTGTCTTTTTTTGAGCCAGGATCTCACTATGAAGCCTTAACTGGCTAGGAGCTTACAATGTAGACCAGGCTGGCCTTGAACTCACCTCCCAAGGTCTGGGACTAAAGGCATACACCACCAGACCTGGAGAGCTTCTGTCTTAACTTGTCCTCCCAACAAGGCTTTACCTCCCACCATTCTATCTGTATGAAGAAGAAATGAAGCTATAGCCAGAGCTGCTATTTAACTGGTATCAGGAGAGCTAACTCAGTAGTTTTTTGTAGTTCTTACAAGTCAGCTGGTAAATATCTGCTTGGTGCCCTGGTGTCACCTTTTGCTGGCTCATCACTAGGAACCACTCATCCATCTAAGGCAGCCATGTGACTTGGTTGAAGCCTTCCAGATCATTCCTTTAGCACCATGGCCCGTGTCCTGTGGAGTGGTTGTTAAATATTTGAAATAAATATTCGTTAGACTGTCCATATCAGATCTATCTCTTCCTCTTGGAAACAGTACTGAGAAACCACAACATGGGTATTTGTTCTTCATTTGGAAAAAATAAAAGGCAGGCTCATATTTCTTTGCCAAAGAGCTTCAGACAGTGTCTGATTACTTTAGGGGCACTACAGGAGTGTGACAATACTATATCTGTTTTACACACACACACACACACACACACACACACAGCATGTGTAGAGTTGGCCCTCTTTGGAGCTAGGAGCAGAAGTCTCAAGTTTTTGTCTTGTTTTGTTTGGGGGGGAGATGTTAGGGAGTTTCCCCAAAAGTATGAAGCACACACACAACTATGTTACTATAGAACCCCACCCCAGCCTGGGAAGGAATCTGTCACTATAGTCAGGGTGGAGTTGGAACATTATATGCTACTGTAAGCCCTTAAGGGTACAACACAAATGGTAGGTTGCCATGCCAATGCCAGCTTCAGCTAACAGTAGTATTAAGTACCCAGCCGTCAGCTAGAGGAGCTAACACCAGATGCTAACTGGGATGCAGGGCATGAAGGGACCAGTGGGTCTGCCTGCACCATCAGTCACTCTTCTGTACACCTAAACACTAGTGTAAGAAGCAAAGTATGGACAGGAGGTGGCCCAGCAGGTAAATGTTTGGTTTCCAACAAGGGACAAGGGACTCAGGTGCATATTTTATGTATCACAACAGACCTGGCCTCCAGGTTTTCCCAGCATCCCTCAGTCTCTACCTGAAATACCCTTCTCCCAACCCTGGCCTTCCAGGTCCAGGGGCTAGGCTTCCTTCCCCAGAGGCTCTTCCCTGTATCACCACCACATTTTGGTCTCCTCCCTCTCTCTTCTCCTCTCTTTCTCTTCCCCCTCCCCACTCTCTCCTTTTGAGGATAGTCTGGTCGACATAGCAAATTCCAGAACAGCCAGAGCTATGTAATAGAGAGACCTTGTCTCAAAAACAAATAATAAGCAAGCAAGCAAATAAATAAATAAATAAATAAATAAATAAAGTGATTTTAAAAAAATCCTTCCAGGTTTGGTCCTCAGCTCTGAAAAAAGGGGGGGAGGGGGTTGGAGAAATGGCTCAGTGGTTAAGAGCACTGACTGCTCTTCCAGAGGTCCTGAGTTCAATTCCCAGCACCCACATGGTGGCTCACAACCATCTGTAATAGGATCCAATTCCCTCTGTCTGAAGACAGCTACAGTGTACTCATATAAATGAGATAAATATTCAAAAATATTCTTCCTGATAGTTAAATATTTAAAACAAACAAAAATCCATAGATGCTGGCCAGTTGGGAGGCAGAGATGGACAAGGTCCTGTGTCGGTGGTGCCAGGTCAGAATCCCATCTCTAGCCTGGTGTGGTGGTGCATGATTTAATCTGGCACTGGAAAGGCAGAAGCAGGCAGGTCTCTGTGAGTCTAAGATCAGCTTGGTCTACATAGCAAATTCTAGGGCAGCCAGAGCTAGTTAGAAAGACCCTGTCTTTAAAAAAAAAAAAAAAAAAAAATCCCAGCTCCAACGTTTGCTGTACCTCCTGTAGAGATGGGAGGTAGGAAGGTGGGGCTTTGCTAAGCCTCAGTGTTCTCATCTAGAAAGTTGGGGGAATAACTGTACCCTTACAGGACAGTTAGGGAGACTGTCACTCCCAGGGCCTGCTACAGCCTTGTTATGCTCCCTAAACAGGACCTAGGAGGAGGTCAGAGTCCCACCTCATGCTGACCCCAAAGACAGTGCTCCAGTCTAGAGTCACCCGGCAGCACCACCGCCATGTCACCTATGCTGGTGGAAGGGCCAGTAGGACCTGGAGTGGCTGCAGTGACTGTAGAGTCAACCACTGGAGGAAGGAGAGAGATCTTGCTGTCCCCAGCCAACACCCATCCTGATAGCAGCTGCTAAAGCTGCCTGTGGGCTAGACCTCTCAGTTCCTGCTTCCTCTAGTTGGCGGGCCACTTGAGGGACCTCCTGGCCACCTGCAGCCCCTCCCTGCCTACCCAGCTGCTGAGGAGCTGTGACAACACATCCTGAACTCAAAATGGCAGAGCGTGTCCCTACATCCTCTTCAAAGTCAGGAGGCTCGGTGGTAGGACTCAGCCTGCCTCGCAGTTAGTTTCTGCTCATCATGACTGGGCTGAGGGGCTTGGACCCAGGGATGCTGTCCCCGTCACTGACGGACCTGTGAAGGGCCAGGCTCAGGGTGGCCTGCTGCACGCCACCCCCCAACCCAGCACCAGCCTCCAAGTGGAATGGTTGTTGTGGAACTCAGCTTCCTAGGTAGAGGATGTCCCTGATCTCAGTAAGCACTATGTGGCTTCATTCTGAGCATAGCAGGAAGGAGGGGAAGCAACCCCATTTGTTCTCATGAACACTAAGTAAGAGTGAGGGGCAACAGGCTCTTCCTGACCTCCAGGCCTGAGGTCAGACAACATGGCTTGTATCCTAGCCCCACCACAAACTTGCTGAGTGATCTTGACAAGACATCGACCTCTCTGTGCTCGGATTTCCTCATCTATAAAATGGGGCCATTAGTAGTACCTTTCTGGTGCTATTTTAAGTGACCCAGTTAATGTACATGAGGTGCTTACAGCAGCTCAGGGCACATGTGACATGCACAACGAGGCTGGGAGTCATGGTTATTATTCCCAGTTTGTAAGTCCAAGAAGGTACATGACTTGCCCAGTGACAGCTAGGTAACCTGAGGCCAAGACTTCACACACACACACACACACACACACACACACACACACACACACACACTCCTCATCTGTTTTATCCAGAAGGATGTTTCTTCTACCTCCTGCACTGATGTTTTTTATTTTTATTTTTAAAATCTTGAGATTAGAAGCTAGAGGAACAGCTTAAGTGTGGAGGAAGGATCAAGGCTCAGTTTCCAGCAAACATGTGACTCTCCTCCTCCCCCTCCTCTTCTTCCTCCTCTTCTTCCTCCTCCTCTTCTTCCTCCTTCTCCTCTTTTTCTTCCTCTTCCTCTTTTTCCTTATCCTCCTCTGACATCTCCAGGTTCCTGCATGACTATGGTGCACAGACATACACTCAGGCACACACACACACACACACACACACACACACACACACACACACACACAAATAAACCTAAGGAAATAAATCCTGAGATCAGGAGTGAGGTGATTTTAATGGTCTTAAAAAGAGCTAACATATCTGAACAGGATAGTTTCTTTCTATTAGCATATGTTTCTTTTCTTCATTTCTTTGGTTGTTATGTTCCTTTGTTTGTTTTTCAAGACAGGGGTTTCTCTCTGAAGCTCTGGCTGTCCTAGAACTCACTCTGTAGACCAGGCTGGCCTTGAACTCAGAGATTTGCCTGCCTCTGCCTCCCGTGTGCTGGGATTAAAGGAGTGTGCCAACACTGTCCAGCCACAGACAGAAGTTTCTAGCAATAGGTTAGCAAGTGAGCTGGCTGTGGTGGTGCCCTTCTATGGTTCTGGCACTGGAGAGGATGAAGCCAGGGGATTTCAAGTCAGAGGCTAGCCTGGACTACATGTATCAAAAAGCAAATATACAAAAACCAATCAAGAAAGCTTGGGAAACACAAAGAAGGAGTAACACACACACACACACACACACACACACACACACACACACACCATCACTTTGGGATTACAAAAGAGTATCCTATTATCCTTGGAGAACTTGGGAGGAAGGGGCCTGGACTAACTGTGTGGAGAAGATGCTGTCCACAGTACAAACAGTCCCCTGGAGGAAGCCACTGCCTGCAGCTGCCAGATCACGAGCCTGGGGGAGTGCCAGGCCATGAGACTGGGCCCTCCACAGACTTTGTGTTTGTGGCCCTGTGAGACACAGTGACTCAGTAGGATGGGCTCACCAGTTCTGTGCCTTGGAGCCAAGTGCTGCCACTTTTAGAAAAAAAAGATGTGGTGGCTCATGCCCAGTCTATTCCAACACTCAGAGGGTTGAGGCAGGAGGACTACCACACAGGAAAACCTTGTCTCAAAGAAAACCAACCAAACAACATCAATAAAACAACAACAAAATTAATAATGGACTCCAGGGTCCCTGACTGGAGGTAGTGGAGTGAGAAGCACTAGGCTGGGCTGAGAAGACCTCAGGCCCTCAAAAAGGACAGGGTTTTAGACAGGGTCTTGATAGCCAGGCTGGCACTGTATTCACTCTATAGCCAAGGATGACACAAGTTCTGATTTTTCTTCTTCTGCCTCCCAAGTGCTAAGATTACAGGTGTGTAGCATCACATACAGCCCAACTGGGCTCTCTCTTTCCCTTCCTCTCCCCCTCCTTCCCCCTCCCCATGCCCCACCCCCGTTCCTCTCACCAGAAGGAGAAACAGGCCCAGAAGATGCCAGACTCCTCCAGGGTCATCCAAGCTAGATCTGGAACAAATTCTAAGTCCCTGGCACTGTGGACAGGTTTTTTTTCCCCCTGATTAGTCTTTTGTCCTGGTGACAATCTGCTTAAAACATAAACCTCCAATTCTCTTTAATCTCGAAGGCCTGAGGAGCTTTGGGGAGGAAAAAGAAAGCTTTGTTCTCAGAGCCAGAGCTAGGACGAGATTGGCTGGGCAGAAGCTCTCCTGTGCCACCCTTGCCATGGCCAGGGAGCAATGGGTGTTTCTAGAAAAGGCTTAATTTTGGAAGGCAGGTGGGAGTTCCTGGAGGGGTGGGGGTGGAGAAAGACTGCTCACCTGGTCTCTCTCTCTCTCTTTCTCTCTCTCTCTCTCTCTCTCTCTCTCTCTCTCTCTCTCTCTCTCTCTCTCTCAATTGCCCTGACACTCACTGTGTCTGCTAAATTCTGCCTTCTGTGGCCTTTGGGGACCAAATGTGTGCAGGGGGAACCTGGTGTGAGAAGAAAAAGCTAGCCCTCCCTCTCCCCTGCCCTCCCTCCTTCCTTTCTTCCCTTAGACAGGGTCTCTTCTAGCCCAGGCTGGCCTCAAACTCAGAATGTAACCCTAAGGATGACCCTGCATTCTTTTTTTTTTTTTTTTTTTTTTTTTGATTTATTTATTTATTTTATGTATATGAGTACACTGTCTTCAGACACACCAGAAGAGGGCATCAGATCCCATTACAGATGATTGTGAGCCACCATGTGGGTGCTGGGAATTGAACTCAGGACCTCTGGAAAAGCAGCCAGTGCTCTTAACCGCTAAGCCATCTCTCCAGCCCCAACCCTGCATTCTTAATCCTTTCAAATGCTAGGGTTACACCAAATGTGGGGGTCACACCAAGTGCTGGGGCCACACAAAATGTTGGGGTTACATGGAATGTTGCGATCACATGGAATGCTGGGGTCACACAGAATACTGGGGTCACATGGAATGCTAGGGTTACACTGGATGTTGGGGTTACAGGCATGTGCTATCAGACCTCATTTATACCATGCTGAGGATCAAACCTACGGCTTCATGCATATTAGGCAACCACTCTACCAACTGAGCCACATCCCCAGCCTGAGAGGGGGTCCCTGTAACTCACCTTTCTCCCCAGAATGCTTTTGAGAGAGACTAGGGACTCCTTCACACACTGATAGCCCTGGGCATCATCTTGCTGGGTGAGTGAAGACTGGAGTGAGAACCTGTGACCTCACCCTTGGTGCTTAAAGCAGCCAAGTCACAGCCTTGTGAAACTGTGGCCCCAGGGGTGGGTGTGGGAGAAGAGCACACAGCCAATGTGACCCAGGAAAGAGGAACTAAAACCATCAAGGATAAGACTGGCCTGGACCATCGCCCTTCTATACATGGGCATAGGCAACTCCAATAGCCACTAGGACCAGGGTTTAAGTCCAGTGCCCCCAAGCAGAGAGTGAACGATGTAGGTGACCCCCTTTCATCTATGTCCCCATCCTCCACCTACAGAAATAGGTGCACAGATTGGAGGCTTGCTTTAAAAAAGGTTTCCCACCCTATATGTGCCCTGCACATGGTAGGGCTCCAGATACATAGAGGGTCTGTGTCTTCTCCATGAGACCTTGAGATGTCAGCCTGGAATTACCCACAGCCCTCTATGGAAACTGAGGCCAGAGGTGCCTCATGTGAGCAAGAGGAGCTTCTTTTGCCTATATATTGAGCCACTTGGCTCCTGGCTCAGCAACATTACCAAATAAGGAAACATTCACTGGTAGACTGTGGGAAGCTCACACAGTGCCAAGAGCAGTAGCCATGCCAATCAACCAAGGGCCACCTCCAAGGAGCTTTCTTGGGCCTCTGTACATCTGTGAGTATGGAGATGAAGAGGATACCCTAGAATGCGCAGAAACTTCACATGTCTCTCCGACTGTGTCCTCTTGCTGCACACAGGAGAGACATGGCACCCACCTGGCTCTGCAGTGGATGCCCCTGGGGAAAAAAACCTCCCGTGTGCAAGCAAAGGGCCCTCAGAACCCTGGTCTTTCAGAGAACAGATGAGGAACACACACATTTGGTCCAGACAAGGCTCGTAAGTGTCAGGGTGCTCAGGGATGCACATATTTGAAATACTGAAAGGATTTGTTTGCCCCATCTGATACCTCAAAGCCCACCCCCAAGTGACACACTTTCTCCAACAAGGCCACACCTCCAAAAATGCCACTCCTTATGAGTCTATGGGGGCCATCTTCATTCAAGCCATCACATGGACATATTCTGGATTCTGTTCTTTCTGTCTGCAGGCAGGAGGAATGGCTCAGTGGCTGCCCTTCCAAAGGACTCAGGTCCAAGTCTCAGCACCCACATGTAGGTCACGGATGTCTGTAACTCAGTTCCAGGAGATCTGATGTCCTCCTCTGGCCTCTGTGGACACCAGGCATACACATAGTACATGTGTATACATACATGAAAACCATTCATACACATATGGAACATTTTTAATTTAAATAATTTATAATCCATTATATATTATATGTAATGTAATATATAATATATAAAATTTATATGTAATATATAAGAATATGTATTATATAATACTTTATAATTATTTAATTATATAATATATATGTTATAATATATAATTAATAATCTGTATTATTATATGTTGTCTTAGTTAGGGTTTTATTGCTGTGAACAGACACCATGATCAAGGCAAGTCTTATAAGGACAACATTTAATTGGGGCTGGCTTACAGGTTCAGAGTTCAGTCCATTATTATCCATGTGAGAGCATGACAGTGTCTAGGCAGGCATGGTGCAGGCAGAGCTGAGAGTTCTACATCTTCATCTGAAGGCAGGTTCAGAAGACTGGCTTCCAGGCAGCTTAAATGAGGGTCTTAAAGCTCATGCCCACAGTGACACACCCACTCCAACAGGGCCATGTCTCCTAATAGTGCCACTCCCTGGGCCAAGCATCCACAAACCATCACATATGTTATATATGATTAATTTATTTTATACATATGAATGTTTTGCCTGCATGTATGTGTGTCATGTGCATGCCTGGTATCCACAGAGGCCAGTAGAGCTTGTATGATCTCCTGGAGTTACAGATGGTTGTGAGTCACCACATGGTACCACAGTGTTTGGAACCTGAACATGCATCTTCTGCAAAACAGAAAGTGGTCTCAACCACTTAGCCATCCCTCCAGCCCACATACTGTAATTCTAAAAAGTGGACTTAGAGACAGAAGGTGGAGAGAGGAGAGGACGCCATGAGGTAGGTGGGTCATGGAAACACAGTCATGAGGGCTGGCCAGATGGAGTTAAGAGCGGTCCAGATGGAACATAGTAAGTTACAACTCAGGGTTATTGGTAGGGAAGTAAATTCTAACAGCTTAGAGTGTAGATATCTGCCCAGCTCTAGTGCATTAAAGAATATCTATATGTATATATGTGTGTATGTGTGTATGTATGTATACATGTATATATGTATGTATATATATATGTATGTATGTATGTATGCACACACACGGGGGTGGGTAGACAGGTTGGTGTGCTTCTTGAAGCCTGGAGTCAGTCCTGATCTGCAGATCTACTTGAGGATCATAAACAGCAAATGTGGAAGCCACAAATTGCGCTGTGTGCACATTCGTGCATTTGTATGTGTGTGGCATGTTCATGTTCGTGAGTTCCCACGAGTGCGGGTTGGAGATTGACACCAGGTGACTTCCTCAGTCCTCTCCATTTATTTTTGAGACTGGGTCTCTCTCTGAGCCTGGAGCTCAATGGTTGGCTAAGCTAGCTGGCCAGTAAGCTCCCCTGATCCTCCTGTCTCTCTCTCCCCCAACACTGCGGTTCCTCTGTACACCACAGCAAAGGATGTTTGAATTCTGCTGCTGGGGATCGGAGCTACAAGCACTGCACTCGCTGAGCTGTCTCCCCTCCCAACCCCATTTGCAAATTTAAACTAATGATAAAAACACATCAAGAGTGCTTGCTGGGGAGCTGGAGAGATGGCTTAGAGGTTAAGAGCACTGATTGCTCTTCCAGAGATCCTGAGTTCAATTCCCAGCAACCACACAGTTGCTCACAACCATCGGTGATGGGATCTGATGCTCTCTTCTGGTGCATCTAAAGACAGCAACAGTGTACTCGCATACATACAATAAAATAAATAAATCCTTAAAAAAAAAAAAAAAAGAGTGGTTGTTGTTATGGTTGCTGTTTTGAGACAGAATCTCAGGTAGCCCAGGCTGGCCTCAATACATTGACAAGAACAGCCTTGAACTTCTGGTGCCCCTGTTTTCACCTCCCCAGATCTGGAATTACAGCACACCCTATTTATTCAGTGCTAGGTTTGAAGCCAGGACTCTGTTCAATCCAGGCAAGCACTCTCTGCTAGCTGAGCCACACACTCAGCCCCACAGAGGATCCTAAAGCCATTCTGAGGAGAAAGGTTAATTGCTGAGGCATTAAAGTGGTCGTGCTGGGCAGTGGTGGTGCACACCTTTGATTTCAGCACTCAGAAGGCATGGTAAAGTACTGCCAAGGATAGAGAGCAGGGGACAGACCACCCACTATGGGCAGAGAGGAGGGGAGGTCACTTGGACTGGAGTATCAGGAAGAAGCCATTAGAGTAGGTACCTGGAGGAGGGCCGAAGGGCATTGTGTCTAGGTGTAAATGACCTGGGTGTGTGTGTTCAATTTGTTTGTTTGGTTTCTTGAGACAGGGTTTCTCTGTGTACGCCTGGCTGTCCTAGAACTCACTCTATGGACCTGGCTGGCCTCCAACTCAGATGCACCTGCCTCTGCCTCCAGACTGCTGGGATTAAAGGTGTGTTCCACCACTGCCTGGCATCACTTATATGATTCTTAGAAGTACATTTTGTTGGAAAAAGTATTTAGAAAACAGAAAAGCCTAATTAAGGAATGGAAGCTATAGCCCTTCTATAATTCCACGCCTCCTGACCAGCAGTCCGTTGGATTGACTGGGCAGTTGGATTGGCCTCTCCGTTCACCGGGTTCCCACATCATGATTGTTGTGTTCAGGCCAGAAACAGGAGCCTGTAGCAGACAGGGTTCTAGATGGGAAAAGCATTTGGATCCAATTTCAGCCAAAGATAAGCCTTATCACTGCCTCTACAGCCCTGGGGTTGGTTGAATTCGTAAGAAAACAAACTGGTCTTACCAGAACCAGAAGAGGACAATTATCTCATGGGTGAGGTGTTTCAGGCACAGGGAGGGTGATATAGGACCGGCCGCACCCTTACAGAGGGAGGGCAGTTTGTCAAGAAGCACCAGGAATCTCAGCAGGCTGCTTCTTGCGGTTTGAATTTCTAGGCACTTTGTGTCCCTTAGACTAAATATAAAAACAATCACCATGAAGGATGAGGCGTGGAGTGTTAAGGCCACAGGCCATTAGAAATGTTTATCATGACGTGAACAGAGAATGGTAAAAGGCCGGAGATCATCCCCGTGTCTGATGTACCATAGCAAGCCAGTGAGATGGCTCAGCAGACAAATCCACTTCCTGCCCAACAACGTTAGTTCAAATCCCCAGGACCCACACAGTAGAATGGGAGAGCCAGCTCCCATCATTCTCTGAGCTCTATGACTTTAATGTGACACACGCACGTGTGTACAAATAAATGCATGTAATAAATATTTAACCAGTGTGGTGCCACAAGCCTTTAATACCTGGGAATCAGGCAGGTTTATTTTTGTGAGTTCAAGGCCAGCCTGGTCTATGTAGTGGATTTCAGTGGGTAAGCCAGAGCTGCACAGTGAGGCTAGGGATGGCGCTCAGTGGGAAAGCCTATGCCTGCCCCAAGGCCCTAGGTTAATCCCCGGATTGTAGTGGGCCATATCTCCAGTCATTCAGAAATACCAACCTCATCCTGCTTCCTCTTCCACTGTGGACACAGAACAACTGTTGATTGTTGTGTTTGTTGTTGTTACTGTTTCAAAGCAGGGCTTCTCTGTATAGCTCTGGTTGTCCTGGAACACACAGAGTTCAAGGCAGTCCAGGCTGGCCTTGAACTCGGAGATCCACCTGCCTCTGCCTTCCAAGTGCTGGAATTAAAGGTGTGTGCCACCGCCTCTTAGCTTGGTTGTTCTTTGTTTTAGGTTTTTTTCCTGTCCTTTATTATTATTATTTAAATGTGTCTGAGTGTTTTATCTGCATGTTCATGCCGTGTGCAGAGGGGACAGAACAGGAAATCAGATATCCTGGAACTGGAGTGATAGGTGGCCATGAGCTGCCAAGTAGATGCTGGGAATTGAACCTGGGTCTTCTGAAGAACAGCCAGTGCTCTTAACCGCTGACTCAACTCCCCAAGTTAAAACAGGATGTTGCCCAGGCTGTCCTAAAATTCACTATGTAGTCAAGGCTAGTCTTGAATTCTGACCTGCTTGCCTCTCTCAAGTGCTGAAGTCATAGGCATGGATCATACCTGGCTTTAGTTTTGGTTTGAGAAAAGGTCTCTTGTAGCCTAAGGTAACCTTGAACTCATCCTACATCCTCAAGAATGACCTTCAACTCCGGGTCCTTTTGCTTCTTCCTATTGGAGAACACCACCCATGATGGTCCGCTGCAATTCAGAATTGGGAATTCAGAGGACACGTGCCCCAGTCAAGGAGGGGTTCTTGAGGGCTTGTTTGAGGAGCCAGCTCTAAGGGGCTGTGCTCTGCAACAACAGAAGAATCTGCTGGTGGCCAACTTTTTGAGAAACGATGCATTTATTTTAGTTTATGTGAACCACAGTTCTGCTTGAGTGTATATGTATGTGGACTGGTGTGTATGTGTCTGTAGTCTCAGAGGTCAGAGGAGGGCATCAGATCCCCTGCAACTATAGTTACAGAGGGTTGATGGGGGTGGCCAACGATCTTTTTTTAATTAATTAATTAATTAATTAATTAAAATGCCAAACGACACTCCCCTCCCTGTACCCATGCCCCCCCCTGCCCTACACAAAGTCCTTTCCTCCTATTCCCCCTCCCCTTCTCCTCTGAGAGGGTGCACACCCCCCCCCCCCAGGGATCCCCTCACCCTGGCCCATCAGATCTCTGCAGGATTAGGGGCATCCTCTTCCACTGAACCAGACAGGCAGCCCTGTTGGGAAACACAGTTAGGCTACAGCTTTAGGGAAGAGCCTCAGCTCTAGTTGCTGGGGGCCACATGAAGACTGAGTTTCACTCGGTCTGCTGCCCGTGTGCTGGGGCCTTGGTCCAGCCCGTGTATGCTCTTGGGTTGGTGGCTCAGTCTCCGAGAGCTCCCAGGGGTACAGGTTAGTTGACTCTGTTGCTCTTCCTGTGGGGTTCCTATCCCTGTCACTCCTTCAGTCCTTCCCCAAACTCTTCCATAATGGTCCCTGACCTCTATTCAATGTTTGACTGTGGGTATCTGCGTCTGTTTCCAACTTTTAAAGTCTATAGATTACAACAGCAATGTGTGTAATCTATGCAGAGTAACTGTGGGGGCGGGGAAGGAGGGAGAAATAAAAGAAAGGGTGAAGAGGAGGGGAAGTGTAGAAAGGCCTCTATCTAGAAACATCTTACATCTGCAGCCTTAGTAGACTGAATATTACAGAGGTGCAACACTACGCTTGGTTTGAAAAAGTCTGTTTCTGTTGTAACACAGATCGCAGGTATGCGAAGGGTGCGGTTTAGCTCATCACTGTAAGTAAGGTGAGTTCCCTGGGATGGAAGAATTCCACATGGGTGTGATCTCTGTGCCTGTAATCTCAGTACTAAAGAAGCTGAGGCAGGAGGTTACTACAAATTTCAGGCCAGCCTGGGCTACAGAGTGAGTCCCAGTCTCGATAAACAATAAATAGGGCGGAGCTGTGGTGGCACACGCCTTTAATCCCAGCACTCTGGAGTCAGAGGCAGGCGGATTTCTGAGTTCAAGGCCAGTCTGGACTACATAGGTAGTTCTAGGATAACCAGGGCTGTTAAAGAGAAACCCTGTACCCTGTCTTAAAGAAAACCAACGTGTGTGTGTGTGTGTGTTTGCTTAGAATGCAGGAGGTGATGCTCTCAGTCCCCAGCCCTGAATAAAGCCTCCTGGAGTCCCAAAACAATGCACCTAGAAGGTGGGGGCAGAGGAGGATTGGGGGTTCAAGGCCTGCTTTGGCTACCTAGAGAAGCTGTGGCCAGCCGAAGCCACCCAAAACCCTATCTCAAAACTCAATTAGTCAATCAATTAACCGACCCACCAATCTACTGCTTCTTGGATCCTCACCCTGCAAAAAGCTGAGGTCACCTCCTGACCTTTGTTCCCACACACAGGACATTTTTGGTGGTTAAACTGGGGAGAGCAGCCCAGGGTGCTTAGGGAAGCGATTCCAACAGTTTCTGGCCACCACCCCTCTCCCCTGCCCACCGCATTGCACAAGACTCCCGGGGGCCCGTGGCCCTGAGCAATATCCATCCTCTTTCGAAATTACAACCATGTGCAATGCTAGTCGCCTGCACTGCAGCTTTCCTGAGAAACAGGATGAGAAACTTCACCCATGGGACAGGCAGGGATGGTGGGTTCCCCGGCCTGAATGGGAGCACCCTCACTGCCCTAGGCCTGAGTGGGCGCGCACTCATGAGGGTGCGCGCGCGCACACACACACACAGAGGAGAGAGAGAAAGAGAGAGAGAGAGAGAGAGAGAGAGAGAGAGAGAGAGAGAGAGAGAGAGAGAGACTAGTGCTCTAGGGATAGGTGTGCCTGTCCCGCTAGCAAGCAGCAGCTGGAGTGCTGGGTCGCTATCCTTCAGATCATTCACACACTATGAGGTCACACACACCCTGCCTGTCCTCTGCACCCTGCCTGTCCTCTGAGCGCTCTGTCTAGGACCACCTGCTCCAAGAAGCCATTGGCTGCAAGAGGCCATCTGCTGAGGGGCCACCTCTCTCCTAGCTATTCTGGCCTTCTTCCGCAGGAACTAATCCTGCCTGGGCCTGTGTGGTCCAGTTTATGGTATTGGTGGCTACACAACCTCAGAAGGAGCCGCCTCCCTCCCTCTCTCTCTCTCTCTCTCTCTCTCTCTCTCTGCCTTCAGTCTTCTTGTCAGTGATGTAGAGATGAGGAAAGATAGAACTGAAAAATTAGGGGCAGTTGGGAAGGTAAAGAAGCCCCTCCCCTGAAGAGGACAATTCCAGGACTGGCTCTGGAGGTGGCTTCCAGGGTCAAGGTACCTTATAGACCTAGTGACCTGGGTTTGACTCCTGGAACCTCCTCCACAAAGCTGCCCCTCCCCCCCAACTCTTCCACTACTTTTTTTTTTATTTTAATTTTTATTTTATTTCATATATACGGGTGGGTGTTCAGCTTGTGTGTATGTCTGTGTACCACCTGCATGCCCAGTGCATTCAGAGGCCAGAAGTGGGCATCAGATCCCGGAGTCACCATGCAGGTGCTAGAAATCAAACCCTGGTCCTCTGGAAGAGTAGCCAGTGCTCTTAACCACGAAGTCATTTCTCCAACCCTCCAAAAAATGTTTTTTTTTTTTTTTTATTAAAATAAAAGAATACCTGGGACTGGAGAGATGGCTCAGTGTGTACGAGCACTGTCTGCAGTTCCAAAGGTCCTGAGTTCTATTCCCAGTACCCACATGGTGGCTCACGACCATCTGTAACGTGATCTGATGGCCTCTTCAGTCATGAAGGTGTACGTGCAGATATACATAAAATAAATAAGTCTTTAAAAAGAAATTTCTAGCCAGGAGAGATGGCTCAGAGGTTAAGAGCACTGACTGCTCTCCCAGAGGTCTTGAGTTCAGTTCCCAGCACCCACATGGTGGCTCACAACCATCTGGAATGGGATCCGATGCCCTCTTCTGGTGTGTCTGAAGACAGTGACAGTGTATTCATATAAATAAAAATAAATAAACCTTTAAACAAATTCTCAGCATCCATGTAGGGTAGCTTACAACCACCTGCATCTCCAGCTCCATGGTGATCATGGGCACCTACACACATGTACACACACACATACAGAGAGAGAGAGAGAGAGAGAGAGAGAGAGAGAGAGAGAGAGAGAGAATTTAAAATAATAATTAAAAAAAGGAAGTAAGCCGATTGGACCATAGTGGTGGGGTACTTGCCCAGCATGCATAAGGCCCTGGGTTCTATCCCCTGTATTACAAGAAACAAGAAAAGCTCCCCCCCCCCCCCCATGGACACAACATCTCATTCCTGAGCATCTAACAAAAGAGGTCCTTACAATAGGGAGACAAGGAGACCAGGATGGAGGGGTCCTCCTCCCTACCTGGAGAGGGTCTCAGTCTGTCTGTCTGTTCCCACTTGCCCTGTGGAGACCAGGTCTTGCTTTGTAGCCCAGGCTGGCCTGAACTTTAGATCTAGAGCAAGCTGGCCTTGAGATCACAGGAACCCACTCGCCTCTCCCTCCCAAGTGCTGGGATTACAGGGTTGCATCTCCACGTCTGGCTAAGATGGGAGCCCTCATCAAACCGGGAACCCATTGTTCTCGGCTAGAGAAGCAGGCATCCTGTAAATGCCTGCCATGGCTCTGGGGTTCTAGGTTGGAAACAGTCTGGCTTTTAATACGTGTTCAGAGGCCAGCCTGGTCTACCACAGTGAGGTTCAGGAAAGCCAGATCTACAAGGAAAGACCCATACTCAAAACGAAACAAAAACAAATCAAAGTCCTCAAGATGACTCAGTAGGTGAAATCAATTGTCACACAAGCCTGGTGAACCGAGTCCTGTGGACGAGAAAACAGGCCCCACAAAACTGTCATCTGATCTCTACACACTTGCTGTGGAATTGTCTTAGTTAGTGTGATTATTGCTTTGATGAAACACCATGAGCAAAGCAAACTAGGGAGGAACAGGTTTATGTGGCTTACGCTTCCAGATCTCTGGAGGAAGCTAGGACAGGAACTCAAGCAGGGCAGGAACCTAGAGGCAGGAGCTGATGCAGAGGCCATGGAGGGGTGCTGCTTACTGGCTTGCTCCCTACTGCTTGCTCAGCCTGCTTTCTTATAGAACCCAGGACCACCAGCTCAGGGGTAACACCACCCACAATGAGCTGGGCTTTTCTCCATTATTCACTAGTTAAGAAAATGCCCTACAGGCTTGCCTGATCATAGACAGTTTCTTAGCTGAGGTTTTCTCCTTTCAGATGACTTCAGCTTGTGTCAACTCAACATAAAATTAGCCAGCATAGAAACGTTCCCCACCCCGACCCACCCCTATACTAATAAATATCAATTCGTCAACAAATTAAAAAGGAAAGAGACTGTGGGGCATGGGTTGGGCTAGGACCCCACCCCTATGTACCTGGTCCCCGCCCTCAGGAGGCAGAGGCAGGTGTAGCTCTGTGAGTTTAAAGTCAGCCTGGTCTACAGATCAAGCTCTAGGCAAGCCAGGGCTACACAGTGAAACACCGTTTCAACAAAACAAGAAGCGGAGATGAGCAGAAGTGGGGCTGGGCCCTTGCTCTGCTTTAACCTGAGCCTGGGTCTGCGGGCCAGGTTGTCTGGTTGCTCACCTACTCAGAGACTCCTACATTTATGACCAATTATTCATTTAGGGGATTTAAATGTATATTATTTAGGGCATTATAATGATTGTTTAAGATGGCGTGTAGCTAAATGTCATGTAGCTAAGGCTAGCCTTGAGCTCTGATATTCTTGCTTCAGCTTTCCAGGTGCTGTGGGATTACAGGCCTGAACCACAATGCCTGGCTAACACGCACGCACACGCGCACACACACATATGCACGCACGCACGCATGCATGAACACGCATACTTTACATATACTTTTTTTTGAGACAGGATTGCACTTTGTAATCCTAGCTGACCTGGAACTCACTGGCTGGCCTTGAACTTGTTGCAGGGATAACTGGTGTGTGCCATCAACATCATGCTTAACTTTTTTATTTGTATTTTTTTTTCTTTCATTACTGGGGATTGAACACAGAGTTAGCTTTGCATGTGGTAGGCAAGCTCTGGACCACTAAGCCACATCTCTACTCCTTGTCTTTTTTTTTTTTTTTTTTTTTTTAAATATGTATCCATTTATTTTAAATATATGAGTACACTGTTGCTGTCTTCAGACACCAGAAGAGGGCATCGGATCCCATTCCAGATGGTTGTGAGCCACCATGTGGTTGCTGGGAATTGACCTCAGGACCTCTGGAAGAGCAGCCAGTGCTCTTAACCTCTGAACTAGCTCTCCAGTCCCTGCCCTCCCTTTTAAAATAGCTTCCCATATATCATAGAGTAAGTGAAACTTTCTATGTAGCTTAAGATAGCCCTATTCTCTAACTCCTCACGTCTTGGCCTCCCTATTGGTGGGATTACAGTACACTGCTGTGACTAATTTTTTTTTGAAAGTATAATCACATTATTTCTCTCTTATGGCTTTTCTTTAAGTGTACATATTCCCGAACACATAAATACAACCTGCTTAGTCAGTATGACGCATCTTGTATGTATATGATTTCTGGGCTGACTACTTGGTATTGGATAGGTAACTGGGGATCTCCTCCCTCCCTTCCTCCCTCCCATTCCCCATCTCTTTCTGAGATAGGACCTCACTATGTAGCTCTAGCTGTCCTGGAATTCATTATGTAGACCAGGCTGGCCTTGAACTCACAGAGATTCCCTGTTCTTGCTTCCCGAGGGCTGGGATTAAAGGTGTACGCCACTATGTCCAGCTGATCTTTTTTTTTTTTTTTAACTGTTTTGCTTCATTTGTTTACCTGCTTGCACACCTGAGTGTGGTGATCACTTTGCTGAGTGTTCTCTCCACCACTCGGGGCTCAGGGATCAGTCTCAGGTCATCAGGTTTGTCAGCAAGTGCCTTTACCTGTTGAACCATTTTGCCAGCCCCAAGGAAAGGTGTAGCCCAGGCTGGCATCTGCCTTGTATTCTTCTTGCTGGGAATTGAACTCTGGACCTCTGGAAGAGCAGTCAGTGCTCTTAACTGCTGAGCCATCTCTCCAGCCCCTGGGTTATTACTCTTACATTGGTTTTTACTGGTTTGTGGTGCTGAGGCTCGAACTTGGGACTTTGCGTATGCTGTGTGAATGCTCTGCTATGGAGTGATGTGTGCCTTTTCTGCCTTCTCTTTGGGATTTTTTCCAACGTTTTGAGAGTCACAACTGAAGCACCTTGGCTGCTTGCCAGGTAGGGGAAGACCACTGTCCCCATGACAGGCTTGTGTACTGAGCAGGATAAAAGACGAACTTGCGTTCGGTTCAGGGAGCAGTATTTTCGCTCAAAACAAAGACCAGCAGACAAACTATGATTACTAATATAAAAGCCAAATGTGAACAAGGTGGGACACAGCTGAAATCACAGCCCTTGGGAAGGAGAGGCAAGAGAATCAGGAGTTTAGAGGCCATCCCTGATGCCATATCAGATTTGGGGCCAGCTTGAGATACATGAGACCCATTTAAAAAATTAAAAAGAACACAAAGTATACACATACAAGCATGCACATTAAAACTGGGTTAGAGTTCAGCTTAACTATGCTAAATGCCTATAATCGCAACACTCAGGAGATGGAGACAGCAGATTCCAGAGTTCAAAGCTAGCGTCAGTTACATAAAATTGGAGGCTAGGTTGGGCTACCTGAGACAGCGTCAAAATTAGATAAAGGTAGTAAGTTATGTTGGATCTGGAGCGGGTTGAGAACACTGCTGCTCTCTGGTGGGCACTTTTAGCATAGCGAGAAAGTGAAGACAAGGCACTTGCTACTCTGAAGCTGACCAGCAGGGAGCAGAAGAACACAATAGTCACTGAGTTAATCGTCTTTGTGCTAAATGCACAATGTCCTGGAGAACGAGGACTCACTACCCAGCCAGAGTGCATACTCTCTCTGGCTTCCACAGCAGCTTTGGAAATGGACGCAGCCCTGATTCCCCTCAGGGAGCCTAAAGCGGAGCAGAACAAAGCAGAGACGCCCTACAAGCATGTGGATGTCAACCCTGAGTACCGCTGTTCCTGGCTCTGGGAAATTACACATCTAACTAAAACTTTTGGCCTTTGGTATACGCTTAATAAAATCACTCACATTTAACCCCAACAGAGGCAGGCAGATCTTTGAGTTTAGAGGCCAACCTGGTCTACAGAGTGAGTTCCAGGACAGCCAGGGCTACACAGATAAACCCTGTCTTGGGAAAAAAAAAAAAAAAAAAAACCAAAACAACAACAACAAAACAAAACACACAACCCACTCACTTATTTAATCAAGAGAATTTTCCCTGACACCCATCAAATACCAGGTTCCAAACTTGTTTCATGTCTATAATCTCAGCACTTGGGATGCAGAGGCAGGAGGATGACCTGGAGTTTGAAGCCTGCTAGCTTTAAGGTACAGAAAGTCTATCAAAAAGAGACCATGAAGAAGAGCAGAGCATGGTGCCTGTTCAAGTGCTGTGGTAAAGGTAGCCGTGGGGAGCGACCATTTGGCTAGGCTCGCAGCTGATGGAGACCTCTACACCTTGGGCTGTGTACTGTTGAGGACCGTTCTGCTCCATGCTTGGGGGCCAAGTGACCCAGTCCATTCAGGTCGATCAACAGGGTCAAGGAAGAGAGAGAGTGGGGATGGAGGGGCAAGAGACTCGAAGAATGGAGACAAGACAGGGTGTGTGATCAAGTCCCGTTTATTAAAAGGAAATCCTGGGTATACATAAGCACAAGCAGGGGAACACAGCTGAGCTGAAGACTCTTTACCACGTGCACCTTGCAGCTGGAGGCACTAAACAACAAAACAAGATATGTGGGATAAACAAGATGTTTATCAGAGTGTGCTCAGCTGTTGTGGGCTGTTGAAAACAAGTCTCTTGTCAGGGTATATGGCCTGAGATGGCTGCAAAGATGACATCCGCTTTCTGCTAGGAGTCAGCTCCCAACAGTGTACCTGAATTATATGCCAATTGAGGTGGCTGTCAGGGCCTTGAGTGACTCCTGGGCCCCAGATGTGTGCTGCTGAAATTCAGGGAAACCCGGGGGCCGTGTGAGGTTCCAGGATGCCTTTTGTGGTGCCTATTTCACTTTTGCCATCTCCCATGAGAGCCATGTGTGTATGGCTTTGGCCTCTCCAACTATCACCAGCTGGGAACTCCAGGCACTGGATCTTACTTCATTCCTTAGAACTTGACATCCTTCAAGAATTCCGCCAAGTCCTGGCTGGGCTTCTCTGGTGACCAGCATCATACAGTCTGCATGGATTCAGAGAGAAAAACATACAGCTGGGTCCGGCTGAGTACGGGGAGGCTGGGCCTCGGGGAGGGTGCTAAGGAGAAGAGCACACCTACCCCCATTTCCCAGTTTGCCGGTGGTCTTCTCAGTGGCCTGTAGAGCTTCTGTGGGGTATGCTGTGTCCAAGGATGGTTGTGGGTTTGCTTGGGGCATGGACACCAACAACCAGCTGGGCACCGGGCAGGATAAAGATGCCTGGAGCCTGGTGGAAATGACTGGCAAACAGCTGGAGAACCGTGTGGTGTTAACTGTGTCCACAGTCTTACTAGTTAAGGACAAGGCACAGAGCTGGTGAATTCTTTGGGGGCCTGGCTTCTGGCCCCAACCCAGCTTCACAGAACAGGAAAACAGCCAGCTACAGATCCCAGAAGGTCCCTCCCTAGTCCTGAGCAGATATGGATATTATCTCCTGTCTTCTCCCAACACCACAGCAGAATCCTTTTTCTTCTGTTTCATCCTCTTTCTAGAATCATCCTCTTACTTGTAGGATGTGGGGGTGGGGTGGGAGGAGGATCTCAGAAGGATCTTTGCTTACCAGAGGCTTACTGTGCCTCTGGTCCCCTGCCTCCTGTGGTCCTAGGAGGAACCAAGGTGCTGGCTCATCACCTGAAAACCCTCCCCCAAAAAACGGTAGCATAAAACTATATGCCACATCCAGCCCCGGGGTTTTGGTGCCCACACTCTGAAAAGTTGGGACTCCATGAAGCCCTGCTTCCCATGAGCCTCTCTTTCTGTTCCTAACAGTAGTAGTTTCTGAGGACACAGATGGTTTGTATAGTCATCGGGTCCAGTTGTCATGGACCCATGCCTGGGGAGATCTGGACTAAGGCTTTACAAGGCTCTGGGTAACCTAAGCCAAATATTGGGCTCTAAACAGGTGTCCCTGGGCAAAAACACTGAACCACGTGAAAAACCAACTATCCTCCCCAAAGCACAAAGCACCTCAGTGTCCCTTGGGTGTCACCTGTCTGTTCCCCATCAGTCAGCCTTTCTGCCATAGAGGACTGGGTAGCAGCCATACCGGGCTCGGCTGGGCAGTCAAGGGGAAGGGGTTGAGGGAGCTGTTTTACAACGGTGCTGAGGGAGAAATGGAAGGAAAGGCTTGGAGGGGCAGAGGCTGGTCCTAAGAAAAGTAACAGTGGCTGAGAAAATAGTTTTGATTTTTTTTGTTAATTGCCTAAGATTTTGGAGGGAAGATTAAAATCTTGTATAAAATCTTTGAATAAATTTAGAGTTTTATAAAAAAAAAATTGTCCATATTTATGGGGTGCAGTGGAACCAGTTTTTGGTTTGGGGTTGTGTCTTAGTCAGGGTTTCTATTCCTGCACAAACGTCATGACCAAGAAGCAAGTTGGGGAGGAAAGGGTTTATTCAGCTTACACTTCCACACTGCTGTTCATCACCAAAGGAAGTCAGGACAGGAACTCAAGCAGGTCAGGAAGCAAGAGCTGATGCAGAGGCCACAGAGGGATGCTGCTGACTGGCTTGGTCCCACTGGCTTGTTCAGCCTGCTTTCTTATGGAACCCAGAACTACCAGCCCAGGGATGGCCCCACACATGGACATTTCCTCACCGGAGGCTCCTTCCTCTCTGATGACTCTAACTTGTGTCAAGTTGACACAGGAAACCAGCCAGCACACTTGCTTTTCTGTTTGTTTGTTATTGCTGGTGGTAGTGATAGGTTTATGGTTTTATTTTTGCTTATTTGCTGCTGCTTTTTTTTTTTTTTTTGGTGGAGGGCATTATTGGAACTTGAACCTAAGGGCATATTTCTTAGCTGCTGAGACTACCCCTTCAGCGAACACTGGAATACTGAATGGGATGGCTGGACCGGCTAGATTTTAGTCGTGAAGCCATTGAAAGTTGAAGCAGATGGGAACAGTCTGATGACTGGGTGAGAAGAGACAACTTACAGATCATGTGTGAGTCAGAGCTTAAGACCAACGTGTCAGTGAGACTGACGGAGAGAGCAGAAGGGCTTAGAACCAACAGACCTTCCTGGTGTGTTTTCCCACTGTTATCAGAGGATAGAAAGCCCTGACTTAGAGATGGAGGAAGAGGCTGGGAACCAGGGCCCTGTGTGTGTGTGGGGGGGGGGGGGTAAGGGGGTGAGGGATAGAAACTGGGAGAGGTAGGGAACCACTTCTTCCTCAGAGGGAAGCCCTGGGGCATCTCTACTTACATCTAGAGAGACTCCTGGGGACATGTCGCTTCTAGAACTGTAAGATTCTAGCTGTGTAGCTGATAAAGCCAAGAAGCCTGTGACTGGTCATTAAGACAGGAGCAGAAAATATAGCCAGCTGCAGACCGAGGGCCTCTTATCCTCCTGTCACATTGCTTAAGCCTAAGAGGTTTGGTGGCCTCCTGTAAAGAATGCTTTGGACAGCCCACTGTGGTCTCTCCACAACACTCCAGTCCCAAGGGGCTTCCTGGGTTTGGAGCTTAGTCTACACAGACAAGGCCTGGCTCCCTGCCCTTGACAGCGGGCTCAATCCTTCCTGGAGCTCCTTTTCCTCCAACCCAGTTCAGCGAGGCCTGCCTCCACCCCCTGTTGCTGGCAACAGGAAGACAGTAGCTTCAGTGCTTGCACTCTGAGAGGCCAAACCTGTGTGGCAAGCACAGATCTCGAGGCTAGTCAGGCATGTCCCCGGGTACCTCTGGAAGGGAAGGCTGACTTGTCCTTCCATCCCCAACAGAATACACAATTAGGCACCAAGACACCTGTCACAGCAAGTTTGTTGTGTGTCGTCAGACATCCATGGAAATGGCTATGTGGATTTCGAGGGCCCCTCGTCTGTGCAGTTTCCTGTGAGTGACTTTCCACTCTGCTGTCCTTGGTTACCTTCCTATTGCTGGGAAGAGACACTGTGGATAATGTAACTCATTTAAAAAAGGCATTTAATTGGGGGCTCACAGTACCAGAGGGTTAGAGTCCACGACCATCTTGGCAGGGAGGATGGCAGCAGGCAGGCAAGCATGGCGCTGGAGCAGTAGCTGAGAACTCACATGTAACTGACAAGCACAGGCAGAGAGAACTAACTGGGAATGACATGGGCTTTTCACACCTTTTTACTGCCTATGGCTGATGCTAGGCCTTCAGTGTATAAGCAGCGCTGCCCCTGACAGGAACTGGAGTCACAGATGGTTGTGAGCTGCCGTGTGACTTCTGAGAGACAAACTGGGGTCTTCTGTGTTCTCAACCACGAAGCCTTCTCCAGCCCAGATTTTCTTTTTTCTATCTTTTTTTCCTTATTTCCTTTGTTTTTAAATTTTGTTTGTTTGTGTTTATTTGTGACTATAAATACTCCCTGATTTCCTCTAGTCAGTGGGTTTTGTTTTGTTTTGTTTTTTGAGACAATTCCATCAGGCTCAGCCAATTGGAGGATGATCTGCCTTGTCCATCCTGTGAGTGGCCTCACAGCTGGCAGAGATTTAAAACTGGACATTAAACTTGCCTCCGCCTATCAACCTTGGTCACCTTCATCTAGACGGATGCAGGTCCCTGGCACCAATGATACGGTTGCTCAGAGCATTTCCACAGCATGGACGGATGCTCATGAACTCACCCGGTGTCTTCAGGCATGCTCCCTCCAGGTCCTGTGTGAGGGCAAGGCTATTTATTTCTGTTTAATTATATGAAGATGTGTGTTTGTGAGACTGTGGGTTTGTGCCTGTGGGTGCAGTGCTCATGGAGACCAGAAGATGGCGCTGGCTCTCTTGGAGTTAGGTGTTTGTGAAGTCCCAGAGTGAGTTCTGAGAACCAAACTTGGATCCTCTGTAAGAGAGACAGGTCCTTAACTGCTGAGCCACTTCTCCAGTTTATCTCTCTTCCTTCCCTCCTTCCTTCCTTCCTTCCCTCCCTCCCTCCCTCCCTCTCCCCCTCTGCCCTTCCCTCCTTCCCTCCGTCTCTTTTCTTCTTCTTCAGATACATTTTCACTCTCTTCCTGGCTGGCCTCAAGCTCACTATGTAGTTAAGGATGACTGAACTTCTGATCCTCTTGCCTTTGGTTCCCGACTAGGATCACAGGTGCACACCACCATGCCCAGCCTGAAGGGGCAGCCAGGCTGGCATCGGACTCCGGGTCCTCCTGCCGAATCCTGTTCAGCCCATGCCTACCAGAATGGGACATTGCAACTGGCGTTCTGTTTGTTTGTTTGTGACAGGGTTTCACTCTATAGTCTAGATTCACTTCAAACTCACGGTGATCCTCCTACCTTAGCTTCTCAAATGTTGGCATCACAGGCATGCACCACCACACCCATTCAAGTTACAAGGAAATAGAAAGGGGCAGGAGAGACCTGTGCAAAGCTACTACCCCAGGGAACCTGGAGTTATACACAGCTGTTACAGGTACATCTTCCAGATGCTGATCACAGGAACCCAAACCTTGTCACACCCATGAGTGGACACATTGTGTTTCTTCTATTGTTCTCTTTCTTTCTTTCTTTCTTTCTTTCTTTCTTTCTTTCTTTCTCTTTCTTTCTTTTTTTTTGACACAGGGTCTCACGATGTTGCTCAGGCTGTCCTGGAACTCACCCTGAAGATCAGGCTAACCTCAAACTCACAGAGACCTGCCTGCTTTCTCCCTTCTGTCTCCCAAATGCTGGGATTAAAGGCGTGGTCATCACACCTGGCTGCTTGTGTTTCTTTCCCAGATCTCAGTTGTGGGTGAACAATGCTGCTGTTTGTCCCCTTAAGGTCTCCGTTGCTGTGATAAACACTATAACCTAAAACAACATTTCTAGGCAACAGCCCATCACCAAAGGAAGTTAGGGCAGGAACTCAAGCAGGACAGGAACCTGGAGGCAGGAACTGAGAAGCCGTGGAGGAGTGCTGCTTACTGGCTTTCTCCTCACGGCTTACTCAGCCTGCCCAGGGCGGCACCAGCCACAATCTCCTAGGCCCTCCTCCACCAGTCCAGAAAATGTACCAAAAGCCAATCTGGTGGGGGGCTTTTTCTCTCAATTGGGGTTCCCTCTTCCAAAGTGACTCTAGCATGTGTCAAGTTGACATAGAACTAGTCAGCACATAGTTGAAAACTTTCACAGACATCTCTGAGTGGCTTGTTACCTCTTAGAACACAGTCTTAGCTGGAGACTCAGTGGGCTCAAGGGGAACTTCTGGGACCCCAGCCCTTCCAGGGCGAGCCATGGCAGTTCCCTCAACTGGGTTGATGACAATCCTGGCTGTTGTGGGAACGAAAGTTCATCCCCCTCTCAGACAGCTTTTGCAAAAACAGCAGCTTGTTCTGCCTTCCAGGATGTTTTAAAAACCAGAATCCTTACAAATGGAAAGCACAGATTGTGTGTCCAGATGGTCTCTGAGAACAGGCTCAGGGAGCATAAGCTTCAGAAGAGGGCGGAGCCTCAGAAGAGGGAGTGGTTATATGGCCTGTGTCTGGATCTATGGTTCTCAACCTTCCTAATGCTGTGACCCTTTATGTTGTGGTGACCCCCTAACTATAAAATTATTTTCATTGCTCCTTCATGGCTATAATTTTGCTACTGTTATAAATTTTAATGTAAATATCTGACATACAGGGTATTGGATGTATGACCCCTATGAAAGTTTCAATCAATCTCTCCCCACCCTGAGGGGTCACAACCCATAGGTTGAGAACCTTTGGCTCTGGAGCACCATGCAGAAGAGAACATGCCATCAATACATGGTAGAAGATGTGTTCGTGGAGATGTTTCCTTCCCCTCCTGACCTTGGCCAAGGCTTTTGGGTATTTTTGTTTTGTTTTGTTTTGTTTTTGAAATGGAGTCTTACTATGTGACCCTGGCTATCTTGGAACTCCCCATATAGACCAGGCTGGGCTCAGACACATGGAGATCCACCTGCCTCTGTTTCCCATGTGCTTGGATTAAAAGCATGTGCCACCATGCCACGGGCTAACCTGTGGTCATTTTTCCTCATCCTAGTCACCAGTTCTGACAGCCCTATAATTTGGAAGCCAGACAACCCTTGTACTATAATCCTTAGTAGACAATTATGTGTCCATTCAAGGGCCCAAGGGTTCAAGGCCCACTGGAGCCAGCTCAAGATCTGAATACCGGCCTCCAGTGGCAGGGTCCCTAGTGGGTCAGTTACAGAGGCACCTGGGCATCTGTCATTTTCCTCTTAATTCTTGTCAGGAAGGTCAAGTGTGAGGCATAGGAGGGGACTGCCTGTGCCTGGATGACGTCTGAGCATGGCTATAGAACATTTCAACTGTTCTAGTGGTATGTGGCCTGTTACCACAGCCTCCTCCACCACAGCCAAGGAAGAAGGTGTTCTCCCAGCATTTATAATGAAGGCAGGCACGGTAAATACAACCACAGGAACATTCTGGAAACCATGGTGCCTGTGGCTTGATTTTTCTTCCGATAACATCTTTGGGTGCTACTCATACTGACTTTAGGGGAGCCTTGGAGTACACTGTGGTCTGTAGGACGGCAGTGATGCCCTATTGACTAAGTTTGCCATTGGGCCGGAGGTCTGGCTGGCCGAACCTCTGTGACTGTGGCTTGACAGTAGAGGTGGCAGAACTGCGAGGGACCCTGAGAGTTATCAGGAAAGAATCTCAGTGTTGCACGCAGGAACAAAGCAAGAGCAATTTGGCAAGGCAGTTTCTTTCCTTCTGCGCATGACCAAGATGGCCTTGTCTCTTCTCCCTAATGATGGTCCTGACTACTCCGCTCCCATTGGATGGTAGTCCTGACTACTCTGATCCCATTGGATGGTAGTCCTGACTACTCCGCTCCCATTGGATGGTAGTCCTGACTACTCCGCTCCCATTGGATGGTAGTCCTGCCGATCCCATTGGTGGGAGCTGAACTTCACAGTCTGACACAATTGCTAATTGGTGCAAAGGGGAAGAAGGTTGTTGGGGGGCATATAGCCTGTGTGGGGCTAACTACCTCCCCCCAACTTTTTATTGATTCTCTGTAAGTTTTGTATCATGCACCCCAGTCCCCATCTCCTTCATATCCTTGCAACATCCCCAATAGAAAAAAGAAAACATAGAAAACGTCTTGTGGAAGCTGTAGTGTGTCACCGTGTGTCCCACAGTGTACCCCTCTGTCCACACATCTTCACTTGCAAATGAGTCATTGGTCTGGCTTGAGGTCTCTGGTTTCTGTGACACCATCAATATTGGATCCTCACTGGGACTCCTCCCAATTACCCTGTTGTGCCCTGTGACATGGAGATGCTGCAGGTTTAGATTAATAGGACCAACCCCTTCCTGCTCCTATGATTCACAGATAACATAGACGCTGGGGTGGGACAACTCAAAGCCCTGGATCTGTGCCTGGATGGCAGCTGAGTCAGGCAGCCTGCCAGCTGTCCCACATCTGCACTTCCAGGGTGAGCTCTCCAGTGCTGCCACAGCTAGCTTACCCAATGCCACTTATGCACAAGGCAGGGCCAGCCCTCCTACTCTCATGCCCTTGGGGCCTTGCTCACCCGCACCCATGCCACCAGAGCCAGCTCATCGTGCAGCCTACTCGACTTGTGGGGCCCACTCTCCTGAGTGCTGCAGCCAGTAATGGCTTGGGTGAGCTCTCCCAACTACCAGAGGTGGCAAGGGCATATGGGCAAGGACCATCACCTCCTCACCTACACCACCTCACTGTAGACAAGTGACAGAGCCAGCTACTCCTCACTCCCACTCTTGCCCTCAGTGCCTGCTCGCCTGCACCCTCTCCACCAGGGTCAGCTTTACTGCCCTGCCTGGATGAGGTACAGGGTCTGCTCTCCCAAGTGCTGCTGCAGCCAGTGAGGGGCAGGGCCAGTCCAGCACAGCCCATGGATATCTTCATGGACTCACATAACTACCCAGACCAGGGACATCTGCATGGTCTCTAGTAGTAATATGAGTCACAACATGGACACCTGTCGGCTCCTTGCTGGCAGGTCCAGGTGAGAGGAGAGTAGTCTCAGTCCAGCCAGGTCTCTCCGGGACTGAGCAGGATGGTGAGTGTTGATGGCCCAAAAGAAACACACTAGTACAGGAGTCTTGTCAAAGCAGGAACTCAACTTTATTGCATCAGCCTCTTGCTTATATAAACTCAGAGCATAGGGAGGGGGTTTTTGGTGGGGTGAGATGACATAGGAGGTGGGAAAGGGTGACAGAGGGTATGGGGTGACTGACAGGGCCAATGGCAAAGCTCTACATCAGCAATGGCAGGACAGAGGCAGGGCCAAACAGGTCTTGCTGAGTCAACCCGGTACAGAAGTGACTGAGATAGGTCTCAAAACTTGAATCAGGCTTAGGCTCTCCCACAAGGCCACAGAAACTTGAGCCAAGCTTGGGTTTGTCCTCAAGGCCTAAACTAGGGCCAAACTGGGGCCCAACATCTCTCCCTCTTTTGTTTTTGTAATAAGCAGGTTACATGGCCCCGTCTTAGGTTGTCCCCACATGGGGATATTACCTATCTCTGGATACCATGTGTCACTCTGGCTCAAATGGGGTCTGGGGCTGCTTCACAACCTGTCTTAGGTTGTCTCAGCACATCTGAGATCCTACCTGTCATTGGTCAGGTGGAGAGCTGAGGAGGGGGTGCTTATAGGCAGAGGGATATGTAGAGCCTGGCTTGGAAGAACCAGACTCTTGGTGAAGAAGAAGCAACTTGGTGAAGCCAGACCACCTCTAGACTCTGATGAATAAGTTGAGTGAGGTTATTGAGCACATATGGCCCAACAGTCAAGGAGAAGGAGAAGAAAGGGGCCAAGGAGGAGGGGGGAATAGGGTAATAGGCCATGAAATCCAGTCCACAATGGTTGTCTTGGAGCTCTTGTTTCCACCTTTACACTCACAAGGATTACCTGGCTTTTTTTGAAGATTTCTCGTGCTCCTCGGGGATCACTAAGTCCTCCCTCAGTCAAGATAGGAAGCAGCATCCATGTCAGCAGCAGGGTCATTTTCTTGATCATCTTGGTCTCCTGAGAGAGAAACATAGGGAGGTTTCTCAGGGCAGGTGGACTCCCTGGAAATGTCATTGTGAGCCTCCCCTTGTTGAGGCATATACTTTATATCTCTGGGTGGTATCCCGATTGGTCTTTTTTCACTTTGGGGAAATATGCAGCCGAATCCCCTTCTGGCTATTAGGAGCAGGTCTGGTCCTCTCCAGGCTCCTGTCAGTGGGTTCCTCCATCTGACTCATATTGAGCTATAGGAGATGGAGAAGGTCCAATGTCTTTGAAACGGGGACAACTGAAGATTTTCTTTTGAAAAATTTAAAATATTTAAAGTGAATAATGCTTTTAGCTGATCATGTGGGGGTAAAGACTCCCCCTTTTGTTTTTTAACAGAGACTT
Organism: Arvicanthis niloticus; assembly: GCF_011762505.2. Lineage (NCBI taxonomy): Eukaryota > Metazoa > Chordata > Mammalia > Rodentia > Muridae > Arvicanthis > Arvicanthis niloticus. The sequence goes on along the minus strand of NC_047677.1, from coordinate 25,734,092 downwards.
TAAGACTTGATTTTGTCTTTCAACAATTGCCTGTCCTCTTAGGTTCTAAGGGATGCCCATAGTGTGGGAGGTCTTCCACGTATGGAGAAACTCTGAAAAAAGTTTGCTTGTAAAACACAGGCCATTATCTGTTTTGATTTGATCTAGAAGTCCAAGTGTGGCAAAACATTGGAGCATATGGTTAAGAGCATGTTGAGATTTTTCTCTGGCATAGCCAATGCCCAGCACACATGGGAGAAGGTATCAACAGTCTCAAATATATTTTTTAGTTCCCAAATGGGGAATAGTGAGTAACATCAAGTTGCCAAAGATTATTAGGGCAGAGCCCCTGGGGATTTTTCCCCATGGGCTGGAGGGGAGGTACCTATAAGAATGGCTGACAAGACCTACAGGTACAGTTGATTTTTTTAAGGTCTTTTATGGGGACCTGGGTGTATCTATGTCTTAGGCCCCTCCAGTTGACATGAGTTAATGAGTGGAATTGAGTCACCTCAGCAAGAGTATGGCATTGTAAGCCTGAAGCAAGTTGATCAGCCAGGCGGTTTCAAGTGGATAGAAACCCTGGGGGGTCTTGATGACCTCAAAGGTGTTGGAGAAAAATGGGATGTTGTCTTTGTTTTAGTAGGGTACGTGCCTGGATCATCACGGGGGAGATGGGATTAGAATCAAGCCTAATATGAGACTCTACCAAAGTAGGCAGTAAGTTTACTATGTAGAGGCTGTCAGAAAACAAATTAGAGGATTCAGAAATCGTATTTAACACCATAACCACTGCAAACAATTCATTAAATTTTACAGAGCCCTCAATTTTTTGGAGGTCTGACTTTGTAGGTGATGGACCTTTGTCAGACGAGGAAGGGGGGGGGAAACAATAATGGAGAACCCCAGGTACCCACCATTGTAAAGGTGGTGGGATACTTTGGGTTGAGGCTAGTTAGAAAGAGTCTAGGGGGCTTCCATTCAAGTCTGGAAAAGGAACTCATCCACTTATATGATCCAAAGTGCCAATCAGTTTCGCCAGGAAAGCCCTCTAGGGTGAGATCAACCTGGCTATTGTTTCTCCCTGGCTACAGTAACCAAAGGAAATCTGTATTCTTAAATGGGGTAACGAGGGCAGAAGGCTCTGTTCCAAAGAGCCTAATGGAAGGACCTCTCCCCTTAAGAATGCAGTCAGCCAGCTGGTTGGCCATAGAATAAACTCAGGGGCTCCTCCCACTGAAAGGTGGATCCAATGGACTGATTCACCCTCTTGACCAAGTAGCGCAATGCATAACGTTTCTCCAGGGAAAATATATAAAATAAAGGGTAGGTTGGGATCATATTGTTTAAGCATGGCTGAAACGATGGCCTGTTGAATCTCGTTCAACAGCTGGGTATTCAGATGTCAGCACTATAGGGCTGGAGAGGTCATTTCCCTTAAGGAGGTCAAATTATGGTGCTAGATCTTCTGTGGCAATGAAGATCCAAGACTTCATCTAATTAATTTCTCCCAAAAGCCTTTGTAACTGTGGGAGAGTATAGGAATCTTGAATTTGACATTGAGGCTTAACAGGGGACACAGCATCCAAGGACAGCATGGAGCCCCGGATCTTAAATGGCAGCATCTTTTGAACCTTTTCAGGAACAACCCAAAAATTATTATATTTAAGGATGGAGAGACACTTGGACACCCAAAGAGCTAGGGGCACCCAAAATAATATCATCTATATAAATGTAAAATAAAATATTGGAATCATCTAAAGGGGATGAAAAAATATTAAGCATATAATATTGACACATGGGGAGGCTATTGGCCATGCTTTGGGGTTGAACCATCCACTCAAACCTAGAATCAGGCCCACCAAAATTAGCAGAAGAAATAGAAAAGGCACCGAGCAGTGGTGGCGCACGCCTTTAATCCCAGCACTTGGGAGGCAGATTTTGAGTTTGAGGGCAGCCTGGTCTACAGAGTGAGTTCCAGGACAGCCAGGACTACACAGAGAAACCCTGTCTTGAAAAACAAACAAAAAAAATTAACAGAAGGAATAGAAAAGGCGAAGTTCTCATTATCTTCAGGGTGTAGGGGAATGAAGCAGAAACAATCTTTAATGTCAGTGACTGTCAAATGATAGGTGCTAGAGATTGCCAGGACCCATGGAAGTCTTCTCTGGGAGGTCCCAAAAGGAATCATTCTCTCATTAATTTTTCTCAATCTCCAGGACCTGTTGGCTTTCTTAATCACAAAAATGGGAGAATTCCAAGGGCTGGTAGAGGCCCTCAAATGTCCCAATTTTAATTGCTGTTGTAACAAAAGGTGTAATTGTTGTAATTTTGGGACAGAAATAGGCCACTGCTCAACCCATATGGGGTCTCCCGGTTTCCAGTGTATCTTTGGTAAGGGGGGGGGGGTGAGCAGTGGCTTTTAGAATTGGGGGTGAGATGAAGGGCATTGTTGGCACATCTCAAAATAAGGATAGTCTGTATAATTTGGAAACACTATCTTTCCCTGTTCAAAAGACTGTTCATAAAACCTTTTATGATCAGTGATAATAAAGGCTTCAACCTCCCCAAGTATAGCCCAGAAGGTTAGCCGTCAGGCTGGAAACCACGAGGGGGCTCACTTCACCTCGATAGCCATCATGGTCCTCCCAGGAAAACCAGGTGGCAGTCTCCCATGAGGTTGACTGTCCACCCACACCCAGTAAGGGCAGGCCTGGGATGAGCTGCCAAAAGTGGGAGACTTCCTCTTTTCTAATCACCGTCCAGTCTGCGCCAGTGTCAAGGAGGAACTGGAAAGCTTTCCCACCTATGGCAAGGGTCATTTTAGGCAGAGCCCAGAAACAAGAGGAACCAGTTAGCACTAACTGGAGGCTTCCCCTTATTTAACAGGGCTGGGGTCAGCTTGTGGTGGTGGGGGAGTTTAAAGGCTGGCCATTGAGATCAAATTTAGATTTATGGTCCCTAGCCCAGTGAAAGTCCTTCTTGCACCTGGGGCAAGGGGTATGTGGTGAACCCTTTGTAGTATGTGAGGCAGCTTTTGTCAAATTGGGCCACTCTCTTTTAAAATGGCCCTCTCCACCACACCCGACAAAGGTCTGTTCCCTGCTGACTGAGGCAGCTGACCTGTTATTGCCCTCCAGCAGACCTCAGTCAGCAGGGAATGGACCTTTTTCGAGTGTGGTCACATCTTCCTTATGGGCCTCCTTTAGAGCAGTGGCCAGGGCCCTAGTCTGAAAGGAGGAGGAGCCTACCTCTCTGGTGGCCACGATCTGTCTGTCAATAGCCTGGTTGTGCAACCTCACAACCAGTCTATTGACAGGCAGTCTCAAAGGTCACCCGTGGGGATTTCCTTTGCATGCTCTTTGAACTCTTTCAATGAAGGAGGCAAGGTCCTCAGTAGGTTTCTGAGTAATCCCTGCTCTGAGGGACTCAGTGGGCCCTTCATCAAGTTTCCTCCAGGCAGCAAGGCCAATGGCTCTGACCTGATCCTGGTAGGGGGATGGGAATAGCCTCTTGTTGGGCACCCGTGGAGTATTGGTTGGAGGCACCGGAGAGCATCCCAGCAGTGATTTGTATGGCTGGTTGAGCATTTGGATTCCTTTCCCCTGTGCATGGCATTCCTCACTAATATGCCAGAAGCTTAAGAAACATAGGCCCAGGGAGGACCGCCTTAGTTAACTCCTTCCGATCTCGAAGGACACATGCCTGGTGGGCCAGATCCAGGGGGAGTTTGGCCCATCCTCAGCCACCACCTTCTTGAGTTCTTTAAAATCTTGGGGATTCTCAAGGGTACCAGGCAGCTGACCTGTTGCCCCCAAGGTTAAGGTTAATGGGGGTAGTGGTGAGTGGTTTCTCTTGAGTTAGGGCCTCCACTGGAATAAGGTGGCAGAGCAGAAGGCACAGGAGGAGGAGGAGCATGGAATGGATTAGTTGGAAGATTGGGAGAAGGACACAGGAGTTAGACACAGACTGTCCCCATAACTTATGGGAATATACTCACCTGCAGACTGATTGGCCGGTCAGCGATCTTCTGTCAGGAGGAGTGGGGAGAAGTTCCTCACACGGAGCACCAGTCTGTCGGCTCCATGCCAGCAGGTCCAGGCAAGAAGAGAGTGGTCTCGGTCCTACCGGATCTCTCCGGGACTGAGCGGGATGGTGAGTGTTGACGGCCCAAAAGAAACCCGCGGAGCCAGGAGTCTTGTCGAAGCAGGAACTTAACTTTATTGCAACAGCCTCTTGCTTATATAAACTCAGAGCATAGGGGAGGGGGTTTTTGGTGGGGTGAGATGACGTAAGAGGTGGGAAGGGTGATGGAGGGTATGGGGTGACTGACAGGGCCAATGGCAAAGCTCTACATCAGCAATGGTGGGCCAGAGGCAGGGCCAAACAGGTCTTTCTGAGTCGTTCTGGTACGGAAGTGACTGAGCTAGGTCTCAAAACTCGAGCCAAGCTTAGGCTCTCCCACAAGGCCTTAGAAACTTGAGCCAGGCTTGGGTTTGTCCTCAAGGCTCAAACCAGGGCCAAACTGGGGCCCAACAGACACCAAACTCTGCCGCTAGGTACATGGCCATGGAGCTAGACATGGTGTTCAGTAACAGCAAGGACTAGGACTTTACCATGGCCTCAGGTGGCAGGGATGGCTACGCAGCAGGCTATTCCTTTCCATCCTCAAATTCCTAGTTCCATCTCTCTTCTTCATGCTCAAATGTTCCGTTTCTCTCCCATCTGTTCACTACATACTTGCACTTTGTAGTGGTCCCTGCTGCAGGCAGGCCACATGGCTGGCTGGCTGGCCTCTGGGTGACCTCCTCTGCCCAAACTCTGCAGCATGGCATAAGAGAACCTCTATGTGTCTACAGCCCACCCTTCTGACACACTGGCGGCCCACATAGTGTGGCAACAGGTGGATCTCTGTGTGTCTACAGCCTGCCCTTGCCACGTAGCATGGCAGCACACAGGTCTCTGGATGTCTTCCTCCTCCCATGATGCATTCATTGCATGGCAGCAGAGGGGCCTTTGTGTGTCTATGGCTTGCCTACGATGTGTGGCAGCAGGCCAGTCTTTAGTGGCTAACTACCTCTGGTAGAAAAAATATTTCGCACAGAGAAGGTGGTCTGATGTCCCTACTGTATGGACAGAGGTACAGGGACAGACAGCAAAAGCACTCTTGAAGACACAGGTATCAACATGGGAGACAAGGTCTTGGGTTGAGTTCCATGCAGGGAGCTGAATCTGGACTCTTGTTTGTTTGGTTGGTTGGTTGGTTTATATCAAGACAGGGTTTCTCTGTGTAGCCCCGGCTGTCCTGGAAATCACTCTGTAGACCAGGCTGGCCTCGAACTCAGAGAACTACTTGCCTCTGCCTCCAGAATTCTGAGATTAAGGGCAGGCACCACTACCTGCCCACCTGGAAGCCAGGGATAGTGAGAAGACAAGCACTGGACCGTGATCCACATCAAGCCAGTCAGCACAGACACAGGAACTCTGCTCCAGAGCCAATAGCTACAAGGCAGAGCCATTCCAGCCAGGATGATGAGATTCCAGGCACCAGAATTGTGCTATCCATACCCAGGTGGCTATGAACCCCAAAATACTACCCAAAGCAGCCCTCTAACTTAAAGGTGCAGATGCTGGGGCCAGGAACGGAGCACCCAGAGACAATGTGCCTAGAAAGTGAGGGGACAAGCAGGCCATGGAGATTTTCTCAGTTCCCTGTGGACTCCACAAGCTTTACAGGTTTCCTGAAGCCATCTAGAGAATTGATCTTCTATTCAGGAATCAGCACATGCTGATTGACTGGCTCAAGATCCACTGTGGGCCCCGTCCTTACTGCCTAAGTCTACTGCCTTACTACCTCATGTCTAAGGGACTGCATCTGATTTAGAGATCACCCACTTCTAGCTCCCTGTGTGGGAGAAGGAGCTGATGCTTACGGTCACACAGATGTCAGGGCCAGGGCTGGGGCAGACTTCTGACTTCATAAGGGCATGCTTTACTGGAATGTCTCTCAAGTGCTTATCAAGGCTCTGTAGGAAGTCAGGCATCTATCTAATCAGGGAGACGGCAGCAGGGGACAATGAAGCCAAGGGGAGGCGGGCATGCCGTGGCCAGCTATAGCTTACCTGGATCCCACATAAGGACAGGTCTGTTCACAGGAAGTATTTCAGAAGCATCCAGAGAGGGTCGAAAAGATGCAAGCTTACTTGGAACACCTGGGCACACTGGGTGTTTGTGGAAGTTAGAGAGGCAGAGGCGCTGCCGGGCAGTCAGCCTGGTTCTTGGTTTCAACCTGGAAACAGGAAGGTGTCTAGAGCTGCAGCCTTTATTCCTCCTTGTCCTAAAAAATGCTAAACTGTAGGGGAGGTGGGGCAGAAGCCCCATTGCAGAGTGCTGGCTAGATTGTGCACAAAGCTCTGGACTTAACACATTCCTGGAACAGCCTAAACTGGGTGTGGTGGTACACACTTGTAATCCCATCTCTTAGAAGGAGGAGGCAGGAGAATCTGAGGTTCACAACCATCCCTGTCTACCCTGAGCTCCAGGAGACCCCGTCTCAAAGATATGCAAACAAGACTTCCTCCCTCAGCTCCTCTCTCTTAAGCCTAGAGCTAAATATATATATTAAAATTGCTTTTTTTTGGACAGTTTTCAAATTTGTTTCAAAACGTAGAACAGAAACAGGGGCCTATTGTTTTAAAAACAAAAAATCCCAGCTATCGGATTTTACCAGTGAAGACTCAGGAGCCAGATGCTGGGGTGAAAACCTGCTGGCTCAGAGAGGGAGAGAAAGCGCCCAGCTGAACCTCCCTTCTTCTCCATGCTGTCTTAAATGCCTTCCAGCCCAGTGTCCCTCCTTTCTCTTATATCCCCTCCTTGTCAGCTGGTTGCTTGCTCTGTCTCTTCACCTAGGGTTGACTTTAGCTCCTGGGCTAAAGGTGTGGGCTAGGACTGAGCCACACCACAAGGTTTTCCCAATTCTCAATCTTGGGGTTCACAATGTGATCAAATATCCCATAACAGAGGCCAGTAAGATGGCTTTTGCTGGGTAAAAGAGCTTGTCACCAAGCCTTACGACACGAGGTGGATCCCCATGATCCCTTCCTCATGTTGTCCTCTGACCTCCACATGTCCCCAGTAAATAAAATGTAACCACTTTTTAAAGGATCTTGTCATGAAAATCATGAAACCTACACAAAACCAAAACTGTAGGGAGGAAGCTCCGGCCTGAAGGACAATGGCCACTCAAGGCTCTACCAAGTTCCCACTGGCCCCTGGTCAGAACTGACTGTTTTGTCAGGTTAGGTAGCAGTGCCGGGCTCTAACCAGGCCCAGGCCTTCTTTACCGGTCTTCCAGACCATCTCAGAGTCCTGGGTTGCTCCCTACACCAAACCCAACCGAGGTCCCCTCACTGGCCACCATGCAACTGACACCCCTCCACCCTCTGTACCTAGAACATTTTTAGCACCATGTTCCAATTCAGATCTTTGAGAAGGAGGACATGCCTTACATAAAGATCTTTAACCCATCTCTAATCTGGGTCAAGTCCTCTGCAGGAGGCTATATAAAGATACAGGAGAAGGAAGCCTTTGTTCTTCGGCTGTTTGCTCTCAATCCTTCTAGCAATCCATTCCTTCGTTGGAGCCTACTTCTTTGGGGTACGGAAGACAAGCCAAGACTTGTGGGCTGAGCAAGCCAGTAAGTAGCACCCTTCCGCAAACTCTGTCTGCATCAGCTACTGCCCTGTTCGAGTTCCTGTCCTGACCTCTTTCCACGGTGAACACTGTGGTATAGAAGTAGAAGCCAAATGAACCCTTTCCTCTCCCGGTTGTCTTGGTCATGTTTCATCACAGCAATAGTAAGCCTAAGTAAGACACCCCTGCCTCCCTCCCACCCACCCCTCCCCCATCTCCTGTCTCTTTGTGACTAAGCCCATCCTTGAAGGCTTTAGTTCCCATGAACATCGAAAGGTTTGGAGAATCTGTACATTCACCTTTCCCAAGCAAAAGCTTAGATTATTTCTCCTAAGGATATGTCCTTGGAAGCTGGGCCTGGTAGCACAGGCCTGTAGTTATAGCATTTGGAGGTAGGAGCAGGAAACTTAGGAGTTCAAAGTTGTCCCGGTTACATAATGAGTTTGAGGTCATCCTGTGGCGCAACATGAGACCCTGTCTCAAAAGACCGGAAAAGACAGAGATGGTGCCGTAGTTAAGAGCGTAGTTGAGTCACTTGAAGATGACTCAAGCTCATCTGTTAATGCCATGGGCCAGCCCGTCCTGCTTGGAACTTTCAAAATATAAATAATATTTCTGGTTTGAAAAGGCAGTTGCCCTAGTTCCGGGTTTCCTGAGTTTTCTGAGTAAGATCCTCCCTCTTCTTCTACCCCATATCCAGCCCAGCCCAGACTCTGACGACCCCATCTCTCCTGTTCCCCATGGCCACCATCTTCTGCTCTAGGGACTCCTTGGTCCATAACTCCACTCACATAGCTCTGTGCTCATAGTGACCTTGCCTGAGGCAGATAGCCACATCCCTATCCTGCTGTCCATCCCTCCAGAGCTGCCTAAGAAGGATTCTGGATCTCTGCAGACACACCACAACCCCCTCCCTCACTACATCTCCCCTCCTGGTCCAGCTAACATCACACTTCAGCTTAAAGAGGTAGCCTTGAGTGCAACTTGTGTTTGCTGATCTTGTTTGGAAAAAGACTGGAGGAGGCTGGTTTCGAACTCTAATTATTCCATCTCCTCTTCCCAAGTGCGAGCATCTCAGGGGTACACCAATATACTGTACAGCTGTATGTGGTTCTCAGGACGGAACCCAGGCTTCGGGCATGCTGGGCAAACACTCTACCATGGATCTGTGTCTCCAGCCCTTGAAGAAACAAACAAAACATTTTTTTTTTTTGATACAGGATCTCAGGTAGACCAGGATTACCTCGAACTTACTGTATAGTCAAGGTTGGTCTTGAACTCCCAACCCACATGTCTCCACCAGAGTGCTGGTGTTACAGGTATAGAATATCATGTTAAGGATCCTTAAAGAAAATGTCAAACACATACAGAATGAGTGATCTAATGGGCACAAAAGACCTTCCCCACATGGTCTGTCACATTTTACCCATATGCACCCACTGTTCCTTAATAAGTATTTGGAAGGACACTCGGCCCCCTGGTGCACCATATCATCCATGTTTCAAGATGTAATTTCCTCTCTCTCTCTCTCTCTCTCTCTCTCTCTCTCTCTCTCTCTCTCTCTCTCTCTCCCCCCCCCCCCTTTTTCGAGACAAGACTTCTATGTGTGTGTTGCCCTGGCTGTCCTGGAACTCGCTCTGTTGACCAGGTTGCCCTCGAACCTACAGAGATCCACCTGCTTCTGTCTCCCAAGAGCAGGGATTAAAGGCACATGCCACCACCACCAGCCTCAGAAACCGGTGTCTAAGATAAGGACTCATTTTTTACAAAACCAGAATCACAATGCATTATCGCACTTATCCGATCTTGGAATTCATCCTGCAATTGTGGGAACTCCATCAAAGGTCACACCCCACCAACAATTTTATTGATCTTTAAAGGTGAGATTTGGGTTTTGAGTCAGTTAACCAGCGTGTGGTTAACATTCCCAGGTAGTAGGCAGGATAGTGAGTCTCTCTGGGAGGGGGCGGGTCTTTTCAGAATCCCACAGATGCTGACTCTTTTTGAATACAGAGCCTGCCATCTGAGCAGGGCACTAGCATCTGCTCCTGTAGACAGACACCCAGGCAACAGAGGGCTGTGAAGCTTGATATCTCTCTACAGTTCAGTTGGCCATGGTGGTGGAGGCTTTAATTCCAGGGTGGCTGAGGTAGGAAGACCACACATTTGAGGCCTGCCTGGATCACCCAGCAAGTTCAAAGTTCAAAGCTAGTTTGAGTAACTTAGTGAAAGTCTGTCTCCCAAATTAAGAAAAGGGTACTTGGGGGATGGGGGTGGGAAGTTAGACCAGCAAGGTGGTTCAGCGGGTTGAGGTGTTTGCCACCTAACCTGATGACCTGAGTAGGATCCCCAGAACTCACATAGTGGAAGAAGAGAACAGACTCTCATAAGTTGTCTTTTGACCCCAACACTCATGGTGTGGCTTGTGTGTATATGTACACTAAGTAAGTGAATGGATGTCCCGTGCATTTCCGCCCCCATCACTTTTAATCCAGTTTCCTGTTTCTCTCTGACCTCCCTCTTCTCTGCTTTACAAGTTTTATTTAGTGGTGGCTGTGAAATCTGAGTCATTCATTCGTCCATAGAACTTTCCAGAGGCTGCATGATGTCAGTCTTTTAGTGATGCTGGTCAGGACTACCGTGGTAGATGTTCTATAGCACCAGCACCCCAGAGGCTGAGGCAGGAGAATTGTCACAGGCTTGGGAGCCTGCCAGGATTAATGAGTATAAGACCAGCCAGGGATACATAGCAAGACCCTGTCCGAGAAGCAAGCAAGAGCTAGGCATGTAGATGTACGGGCAGTGGAGCAAGAAGTGCTCGTGGCCAGCCTCAGCTACAGTGAAAGTTTGAGGCTAACCCTGGCTAGAGACTCTGTCTTAGAAAACCTTTTGGAGTGTGTGCTTTCCCCTGATCGCTGGCACACTTCCACCACGAAGAGAGCTGATTCCCTTTTCATAATAAAAATCTCCCTATTTCTGCTTTTGCTCTCTTAAAGGGTCACAGGAAGGCAGAGGCAGTCAGGTCTCTACAAGCTTGAGGCCAGCCTGATCTACACGGACAGCTCCATGGCCTACACAGTGAGACCCTGCGTCAAAAACAAAACAAAACCAACAAACAAAAACCGACAATGGAAGGCAGGATCTGGGCATGGTAGCTTATGCCTTTAATCCCAGCACTTGAGGTAAAGGCAGGAGGATCTGGGTGAGTGCAAGGCCAGCTTAATCTAGCCACACAGAACTTTCTAGATCAGCCAGGGCTGCACAGTGAAACCCTGTCTCAAAACCCCAGCAAACAAGCATGAACAAAAAAATCCAAGCACTAAAATACAATGTAAATACAATGTTTTTCCTGTCCATTATATCCTCTGCTCTCTGGCTCTCTCGCTATCTCTCTCGGCTGGCTGGCCTGGCCTAGAACTCACAGGGATACACATGCCTCTTGCTGGGATTGAAGGTGTGTGCCACCATGCCCAGCCTGCCTCCTGCTCCCTTCCACCCGTTACCCTCATTCTCCTCCTCCACCCCACCCCCACCCCATTCATTTGTCTGTAGCAGAGTGGACCGCTGCTGTCTGTCCTTCACCCTTGCTTTACCTATTCAGGCATGGCTGGACTGATTACATCTCAGATTCAGGAACTGTGGGGCATGTGGGAACCACACTACCAGACAGCCAAACCCGGGGAATCTCTGAGGTTTGGCGGACGGACGGCAAGACTGGAGCCTGCTTTCTATCTCTCTGTACTTACTCTGGAACACCTGACCACGGCACCCCACTGAGGGGGGCCACTCAGTCACATAGCATAACACCTGGATATCTTCTCCATGCTAATGAGGTATCTAAATAGCCTTGAGCCTTCAGCCAATGACCTTCTTGTGCTGGGTAATCCTTCCCACAAGAGGTGTATAATGCCTGGTTCACCCCAAATAAGTGTATGCATTTACATCCACCATTACATAAGCCAGTATGGACAAGCAAGAGAGCTGCTTCATTAAGGATCGTTGTCCTTCCGGAAGGCCTTCACTAAAGAGCTGTGTCCAAGACTCGGAGGAAGGCTCTCTCTCCTCTCGCCCCTCTGTACACTCAGCCCTGGCTCTCAGTCACACTGGATTCTGCTTGTTCCTGCTCCCCCGTCCCTCCACCCGGCACACAGATACCCTGAGGGGAAAGGTAGACCAGGGACTCCGGTTCTGACTTCCTCTCCTGATGGTATGAGAGGTGCAGAATGTTACGTTAAGTGTGACCTCGGGCTTTGCTTTAGCCAGTGACACGAGCTTCTGCATTCACGGTACATGTGTGTTTTCTCAAGTATCTTCTATTCTTTTGATCTATTTTGAGAAGACTGTATTCTAGTGCAGCTACTGACCCACGTGGGTGTGGATCTAAAGAAAGGCGACCTGAACTCAGCCGGAAGCCTAGACTGTCCTCGAGTCCTGCTATTCCCTGCCTGAAACAGAATCCACCTGCAGCCAGAGAGCTGGAAATGAGGAAGGCCAGCATCTGTCGTGTTAAGTGTGAAGAGTCGGAGGGTGTTTGTTACGCAGCAGTGTTGAAGCTGTAGCTGACCGTGACATCATTTATCCTTTTGCTCCAAGTCCACCACAATACTAGACTTTAAACGTGCATAGTAATCCACGTCTATACTTTGTTTGTTTAGCAGTACTGAGGACAGAACCCACAGCCTCCTCGTGCCTGCCAGGTAAATGCTCTGCCACCAAGCTGCTCTCCAGCCCCTCATTCTTTGAGCCAGGACATCTGCAGTAGGGGGTTTCTCAAGCATGGTACCTCTCATGGAGTTTAGTACCTCTTCTTTCAAAGGGTATAACAGTGGTTTCTTTGCCATGAGCCCAGACTCTGTTTGCCTCTCTCTCTCTCTCTCTCTCTCTCTCTCTCTCTCTCTCTCTCTCTCTCTGTCTCTCCCTCTTTCTTTCTTCTTTAAAGATTTATTTATGTATGTATATGAGTACACCATTGTTCTCTTCAGACACACCAGAAGAGGGCATCAGATCCCATTGCAGATGGTTGTGAGCCACCATGGGAATTGAACTCAGAATCTCTGGAAGAGCACCCAGTGCTCTTAACCACTGAGCCATTTCTCCCTCTCTCTCTCTCTCTCTCTCTCTCTCTCTCTCTCTCTCTTCTCTTCTCTTCTCTTCTCTTCTCTTCTCTTTTCTTTTTTTGTTCCTTTCTCTCTCTTTCTTTTTTTTTTGAGACTATGTAGACCAGGCTGGCCTCAGACTCCCAGAGATTCACCTGTCTCAGATTTAAGAGTCCTGCAGCTAAAGGCATTTGTCACTGGCTAAAGCAAAGTCTGAGGTCACACTTAATGTAACATTTTTGCTGTATTTTTATTTATTTTTATTTTCTTATTTACCTACTTATTTATTTTTTGATTGACTGATATAAAGTCTTGCTGTGTATTCCTGGCTGACCTGAAATTCACCGAAATCCTCCCGCCTTGGCTTTCAGAGGAGTGGGGTTACACCAGCCGCCTTGGCCAGCTAGTTCTTTCTGTTTTTCAAATAGGGAGAAGTGGGAGAAGGGAGGGGAGGAAGACAGGGACGCCGTTCTTAGTTAAACAATACCATACACTGAGCCTGGAGAGTATTTTAGGATGAAAAGTGCTTAAGTCTCTTGGGTTAGACCTTTCCACTCAGTGGCAGGTCAGATGCCTTTACTGAAGGCCCAGGAACCAGCTGCCCTGGGTTGAGGTTTGCTCTGTTGCTATGTTTTGTAATGCTAAACACTAGCCCCCAAGGTCTGGTTGCCTCAGGGATATGAGAATCCTCGTGTACATCAAGTGATGCTACGTGACCTTGCTCCTTAATGTAAAACTATTGGCTGAGTAAAGATGCCTACAGCCTATAGCTGGGCAGAAGGAGCTAGGTGAGGCTTGGCTTGCCGGTCTCGGGGTCTGAGGCAGGACCACAAAGGGGGAAGAAGAGAAGGTGGAGAGAGGAGAGGACGCCATGAGGTAGGTGGGTCATGGAAACACAGTCATGAGGGCTGGCCAGATGGAGTTAAGAGCGGCCCAGATGGAACATGGTAAGTTACAACTCAGGGTTATTGGTAGGGAAGTAGATGCCCATAGCTTAGAGGGTAGATGTCCACCCGGCTCTAGTGCATCAAAGGCTTGTCATAAATGTAAAAGTCGTATGTCTTTTATCTGGGAACTGAATGATCCAAGGTGGGATAGAAACCCCCAACTGAGATTAAATGTTTACTACAAGAGCCCTGGTATCCCAAAGCCTGGTGAAAGGGTGTTTTCCATATCTGCCGAGCATTCCAGGTAAGGTCTTCAGCTCAAAGAACAGGGCAGCAGCATGGCAGGTTCTGACAGGCAGCTGTCAAATACAGTGCCTGGTGGTCCCTGCACTTTAGTTCTCCCTACCCTTGCATTTGTTTAGATCAGCGGTTCTCAACCTTCCTAAAATTACAATCCTTTACTACAGTTCCTCATGACGTACTGACCCCAACCATAAAAATTACTTTTGTTATTTCAGAACTGTAATTTTGCTAGTGTTATGAATAGTAATGTAAATATCTGATATTTCAGATGGTCTTGGGCAACCCTGGTGAAAAGGTCATTCAACCCTCAAAGGGGTCACAATCCACAGGTTGAGAACCACTGGTTTGGATGTATATCTGTTGGGGGCCGACTTTTAGCAGAAAGTGGCTATCAGCTTTGCAGCCATCTTGAGCCATATACCCTGACAAGAGACTTGGATTACAATAGCCAACAACAGCTGAGCACACTCTGATAACATCTTGCTTTAGATACCCAGGACTTTCCTTGGGTGTGTGAGATTAAAGATGTATGAGATTAAAGGTGTGTGAGATTAAACGTGTGTGACTTAAGAGTGTGACCTAGAGATCAGATTTAGAGACAAGACCTAAGGGCATGATTAAAGGTGTAACTTAGAGGCATGGCTTAGAAGTGAGACATATAAAAGGCAGAGGCAGATGGCAGAGAGATATACTCTTTAGGGAGACTCTTTAGAGAGTACAGCTAGACTTGGGACTTGGACTAGGAAGAGAGACTGAAGAATAAATGGGATTGAATCACACTCTGTCTGGGGCCAGGATACAGTGGCCGCCAAGCATGGAGTGGAGAGGGCCGCAACATTTTTGGCGCCGAACGTGGGCTAGTGCAGTTCTCAACATATATCTGTCTTCACTACTGCCTATAATACACTGTTGACATAGTACTATCTGTTATAGAAAGTGACATAGTAGTATCTATTATTACTTACGATGTTTCATCTGGGCTGCTCTTAACTCCAACTGGGAAATCTAAGTCTTGTTTATTCATAAGCTAGTCCGGGATAAGGTTAAATTACTTTTACTACAACTACCATATATTATATTATATTATATTATATTATATTATATACACACATATATTCATATATACACACATTTATATACATACATACACACATATATACATACACACATACACATATACATACATACATAGACATAGACATATACATACATATATATGAGACAGGGTCTCTAGTGTTCTACGCTGGCCTTGAACTCCCTGTACTTGAGGATAACCACACCCAAGTTTATATAGTGCTAGAGAACTGAAGCCAAGCCCTTTATCCTGTTAAGCTCCATTCTCAGCCTGACACAGGCCTAACTTTTGGCCTTTGTGTACCCTAAGGTGTATTCCAAATTTTGGGTGACAAAATCCAAGACTCCCTGTGTCCCCAAGGGAAAGCCTTCTGCATGAGGCTAGCAGGACAGAGTTTAGTTGATCTTCTTCACAGGCTGTCATCTAAACAGAAGTAGAGTTGGGTGCATGTGTGTGTGTGTGTGTGTGTGTGTGTGTGTGTGTGTGTGTGTGGTGTGTGCGTGTGTGTGTGCGCGCGTGCGCGTGCGCGCAACTCCAGACCTGTAAAAGAGCTTGGTGGTCTATCAAGGGCCAAAGCAGAAAAAGGGAGCCAGGGAATCAATCCCCTAGAAGTGAGCTGGGTCTGCATTTTCTCCAATTCTCGTCTTTCCAACACGCTACGGATCACAGGCAGCCAGTGAGGGTTTTCTTGCTGGAACCTAGCTGCGAGTCTCACATCATAGTGAAGGGCACTTCGATCAAGCCCCTGCTATCCAATAGGTTGGCAAAATCGTACCAACCTTCTAATTAGGGACCTGAGAGGGAGGTCTTGGAGCCACCTGGGTCCCGCTGTCCATTCTGTCTAGCTCTGTATCCGCTGCCAGAATCTGTTATTGTCTTCCGCTGATATAAACGTTCAGCCTGACAGAGCAGGGCCGAGGACAGATGTGTAAGTTTCCTTTTTTATATTTTCTCACTTCTCCTTTATAGACAATTGTCTATTTTATCTAAACCTTTCAAAAGCCTAAGGAACATTAGGAGGGCTGTCTCAGGCCTGGAGTTAGCTGGAGACAGAGGGCTAGGAAGTCGAGGGAAGACTGGGAGGCCTCAAGGGCAGGCTACATCATTGGAACCTAGAACCTGAAGTTTGGCTTGTGGTCCAACACTGAGTCCTTTACAGTGGTCTTAGCGACACTGGCCCTTTTACAGACCCAGCAATACTCACTACTCAGCTGCCACTCATCACCACTCAGAAGCGACATGACTCACACCTCAGGGGTGCCAGCAGTCCAAGGGGATCCTAAGATAATGCCAAGGGGCTCCAGCTCCCTCTGTGCACTTGGTGAGGACCCTTTCCCACATTTTGTTCTGGGGGCTCTGTGAGAAGGATCAAGAACACTTCTGTAACTTGTCGCTGCCCAGGGAAGGAGTACGGTCCCTTTTCAAAATCCCAGGAAGCGTCCTCAGAGGGACAGGAAGGTCCTCATGTTCAGGGTGGACAGCATTATGGGGGTGCTCGGGCAGGACAACTCTCCTCGAAGTCTCCTCTCTGAACTTCCATCCCTGGGGCTGGGAGTTCCTCCTCAAGGAGCCTCGTCCTCAAGGGTAGGGATCGGAGCAGCCCCGGCGAGTCCCAAGGGACGCAGCCACGTCGGGAACAAAGGCCCACAGAGGGGTCGAGGAGAGCTAGGCTCCCAGGGGGGCGAGGGGTGGCTGCTGCCCTCCCTCTCGGCTCCTCCCTCCTCCCTACGTCCTCCGCCTCCTCCATCCTCCTCGAGAGGCCGGGTGGGCGGCCGCGCTAACTTCACCGAGCGCCCCCAAGTTGCCGGGTGCGCGTGTGAAGTGAGGCGGGGAGCTTGGCGGAGAGGCGCGGGGCTCCCGAAACCTTGGCTGTGGCTCAGAAGGCCGCCTCCGGCCGCTAACGGGATCGGAGTCTTGGGTAGGACCGATCGTTCGCCTGCAGCTAGGACACCGCCCGCCTGGCGCCGCTTCCCGCCCAGCGAGGGGACCAGTCGGGCCGCGCCTCCCTGCCGGCACTCGCCGGGGAAGCAGAGTGGGAGCCGTGGGGAGCGCGACCCCAACATCTCTGAGCCGAGGGCGCAGTTGGGGGCAGATGCTGCCCGTGCTGGACGCCGGCCTCGGGAGAGTCGGATCCGCCCGCCGGGAGGAGGAGGAGGCTCAGCCGCGGTAAGTGGGGAGCCCGCGTCCCGGCACCGCCTCCTGGGCCCCAGGCGGGCGCCGACCGCATCCCAGAGCGCGCGCCAAACTTTTGGAGGAGAAGGGGACCGGTGGAGGGCGGGAGGGGAGTTCCCTGCGCGGAGAAAACCCCACGCTGCCAGATTCCCATCTGCCTGGTACCCACGGCCGGGTCACCGCACAAGCCTTAGGCGAGGATCTCAGCGCCTTCAAGCCGACCGTCCTGCACATTCTGAAATGCATGCTCCTAGGAGCCAGGGTCGGGAACTTTTAAACCAGGCTGGGTTCTGGGTTCTTTGCTGGCTCCGAAGCTCCTTCCACCATTGAAACCAGCCCCCTTCCCCCCGCCCCAAACTCCACAACAGGGGACTACTAGCTGCCCGGACTTTGGGAAGCCGTCACTGGGACCCACTGAGGCCCAGGAACGGGGAGGAAGAAGCGGAACACTGAAGTCACTTCTCCCCGGCTAGCAGGGGCGGATTTAGTGTGGAAACTCGGTGTCTGGATGATGTGTCTGGGTATGCGCAGCCCTTCCGGAGGCAGATGGGGGAGACCGGAGCCAGTAATTTGGAAACTTTTAAAGTCCTTCTGGACTGGGGTCTTTAAGCTGTAAGAAAAAGGCTGCGTGTTGGTGCTGTGCCTGACATCTGCATGGTGTCCGTGACAGGGCGTTGCAGGGAAGCAGAGACCCTTTCCCCTGGCGGATGTGCTTCCTCAGAGGAACTTCTATGGGGGGACTCTCAGCTCTGGGTCATATAAGGGGTCATGGATTGAGCTGAGACTTAAGTCAGGGTGAAACCAGGCCTGTTGGCCTGTTTTGCACCAGAATGTCTGCTCGGTTTCTGATTTGTAGTGTCCCGGGCATGTCCCAAGGATCTTGAGACTAGCGCAGTGCAGGGCACACAGTCTTAATAAGTGGCGGTCTGGCGATTGAGGGCACTAGTAGTCAATTATGGACTTTCCTTGAGGGGAGCCCAGCTAGCCTCGGCTGAATTGGCATTGATCCTCTTGAAGAAAAGGCAGCCTCAGTGACTGCAGGGAGCCCTGCCTGGTGTCTTGGGTGGTGGTCAGGTCGAGTCCACTGTGTCTCATGGTTACCTCTCCCTCCCCAGGGCAAGAGGAAGGTTCCATTTCAGCGTCTGGCCTACCTGGGGGAAGGAATGGGATTGGAGGGGTTGCGTGCTGTTTGCCAGACTTGGGGAGTTCTGCGATGGACAGTATAATTAATAGATTGTATTAATCTTCCCATGTGCTCGCCCTGGGCACCGGTGGGTTAGTGGAAGAGAATGGCCAGTGAGCACACGCTGGAATTGAGTCCCTGGGACATGTGGAACTGGGGATATGTACTCTTGCTGGCCTGGCTGGAGAAAATGACTACAGGAGTCCAATAGAAGCTGTGTCTTCCAGTAGGGGCTTGACTTGAGGGTAGCACGTGATAGCATCAGGCAGAGGTGGGTCACAGTTCCGCTACAGAGTATCCATGACTCTTCCTCTGTGCCAGCTGGTGTGAGGCCCCCCCTCCAGGGGCAGAAACAGTCCTTTTTCCTGGAACTGGGGCTGCCAGCAGTTGGGACTGAGAGTCCACAAAGATGTGAGGGTGGCCTTGGCCTGTCACCGGGAAGAAATGGGCCCTAAATGCCAGGATTAGCAAGATTCGTGGGCAGTGCCAGGCCTGTGGTCCTAGAGGAAAGAGGAGGTGTTTGTGCTTGGCCACTCCCAACTCCTGGTAGAATATGGCCCCCTTCCTAAAGCCCCTCTCCACCTTCATCATGTCTTCTGCAGTCAGGAGCGTCATAGAAGCTGTTCCTGAGAGCCATTGTGCTCCTCTAGGATTTCTTTTTTCTTTTCTTTTCCTTTCTTCTTCTTCTTTTTTTTTTTTTTGTTTTTTTTTTTGTTGTTTTGTTTTGTTTTTTTGTTTTGTTTTGTTTTGTTTTGTTTTGTTTTGTTTTGTTTTGTTTTTTGAGACAGGGTTTCTCTGTGTAGCCCTGGCTGTCCTGGAACTCACTCTGTAGACCAGGCTGGCCTTGAGCTCAGAAATCCGCCTGCCTCTGCCTCCCAAGTGCTGGGATTAAAGGCGTGCACTACCACCGCCCGGCTTCCTCTAGGATTTCTATTTCATCTCCTTTTTTACAGATGGGAGACTAAGCCTCAGAAAAATTAGACATCTTTCAGAGTCACACAGTTTTGGTAAGAGACCAAGGCAGGATTTGAACCTGGAGAGTCTGACTTCAGAATTGTGCTGCTGACTCCACCATGCTAGTCCGTCTGTATAGGCTCTGTAGCAACGAGGCAGAAGCATTGGTGTTGCTTTCTGCGCTGGTTCTGGGGCCTGCCTCTGACTGTCTATCTTTTCCCACATTCTCTGAGGAGTCATGGAAACCAGAGGCTGGGTGGTACCCGGCTTCTGGAGCCTTTGGTGTGGCTCTGCAGGCAGGAAGCTGGGGGTTTGGGTGTGAGTGCAGGGCCATGGTACAGAAACTTCACGAGAGACAATGCCCTACTCAGCTGTGAATGGAGGAAACGGTCCCTTATGACTGTCCTGTGGCTGAGCTGTGTGTCATCTATCCCTTCGTTCCTGTTCTGCCCTTGATAGCAGACACTACTGTCTGAGGAAGTTATTCCTCACTAGACATTTCCCTGGTAGATGCCCATAGCCATCTTTCTTACCATACCATGTGCCCCAGAGAGCCAGTCTCTTTGCATCATCAGAAAGGACAGGTCAGGCAGAGCCAGGCAACAAGGGGAGAGGATAATGATGGCTCTCTTTGTCCCCAGTTGCGCTTCTCTATACATGGCCCACAGAGTATAAGCTGTCTGATCCCATGGGGCACAAGAGGATAGGACGACCAAGCGCTCATGAGACAGGGAACTGTAGCCACACTGCTTCAGTATCCCCTGTTGGATGGCAAAGCTGGGCATCTGAGTTTTAGCATACCCGGTGTCCTGTTCCTCCAACCTCAGAGGGTTAGGATCACCCCTGGAGGAGCAAGGCTTTTAGCTACTCAGGGCCTCAGATACGGTATCCATTATATGAGAAAAATAGGCACCTTTAAAAGAATAAAAGAGGCCTTGGGTGAACGCAGCTCAGTGGACACTCCCATCCCAATCTAACAGAATCTCACTGTGTGAGGAGGTCCAAGTGCCTTGAAGAATGTACATGCTGGGTGGAGAGGGAAGGTGGGGATGAGGACCACCCCACAGAGCACTTTGGCTGGTTATCTTTGTACCTGCAGCCCCATCCTGGTGCCTGACACCCAAGGAGGGTGGGAGTTGGGAATGTTATCAATTGAAGGGTAAAGCCTGGCAAGGACTGTGTGCCATTACTGGGAAGTTGCACTGAGGGCATCTTAGCCACTAGAGATGGCTCAGAGCCTCAAGCCTCAGGAAGTCAGGGCAGCAGCACTTAAACGGGACAGATTTTTTTTTTTATCACTCTTCTCTAAGGGCTAAAGAGAGGATAAGAAGCTGTCTGTCCTGCTCCAAATCTGTGGATTCCACAGCTGGGTGTGGGTGGTAGGGAACAGGGTGTTGGCCTCTACTGCAGGCCCAGGCACCTTCTGTCTCCATTGTCCCAACTCTAGCTGCCTGCTCTTGATCCCCAGCCAGTGTGGAGGCAGGAACTGGCTCCAGCATCTGCCTGGCTCCTCCCGAGCGAGCGTTACCACCTTTTCACAAAGATGGCTGTGTGCCGGAGCATTGACGGTTTCTCCAAATTCTGGGCAATTCATCACCAGGGTCCTGAGGACTCTGTGGGAAGTCTGGAGGAAGTATGGAAAACCAACAAACCAATTTCCCACTCAGCTGCTCCCAGTGGCCAGGAGTAAACAGCCGCTTCTGGGGCCAGCCTAGACTGTCTGTCAAAAGATTATGCCTGTCTCTCCTTGCCCCGCCCTACCTCCTTGACTTTAGGAACCTCAAAAGCCAGGGAGCACATCCTGGCCAAGCCAGTCCTGTGCTGCTGGACTGGATGTTGGTGGTTGTGTTGGTGGTTGGGATCAGGCGACACTTGAAGGATAAAGGACAGCCTGGGGCTGCGGCTCTACAACTCTCTGGGTAAGTTCTTGGTCTGGGAGGAAGGCTGGTACTTTGACCTGGAGGGCGAAGAACAGCAGGGATTTTTCACCAGCTTTGGGGCATCTGACACATTGCTTCAGGGTGGGTGGATCAAAGTTAATTTTCCATCTCTCCAAGGTGGGGTCCACTTGCGAAAAGACCACTAGAGACCATGTACTCCTTTTCTTCGGATGTGTTCTGGATTGACAAAACTGTCGGAGAGTTGGGTCCTCTCAGGGAAGCTGCTAGTGTGTGGCTCCTCAGAGTACACGCACTAGTGGACCTTCCGTGTCTTTGAGATAGGTAGCTGGCCAGGCAGTGATGGCGCACGCCTTTAATCCCAGCACTTGGGAGGCAGAGGCCAGCCTGGTCTACAGAGTGAGTTCCAGGACAGCCAGGCTACACAGAGAAACCCTGTCTCAAAAAACAAAACAAAAAACAAAACAAACAAAAAAAGAGATAGGTAGCTGACCCTCTGGGGGCAAGTGTAACTTATTCTCAATGAACTGAAAGCTCACACTCAGTAAGAAGGGACCAGGGTGAGGGCAGGTCGACAGTGCTCACAATCTCCAACTCAGGGCCAAGCAGAATGCCAGAGCCCTCTCACATGTGGCCGTGCAAGCGGGGGTCTATAAACGGGACACTTCGGGAGCCTGGGAGAGGGGCATTGCCTGAGGGTGCTCAGTACTGCTGCCACCAAGCTGCTGGAGAAGGGAGTCACGGGGTGCCCCCTAACCCCCATGATTGCAGACTTTTTCTCCTCTGGTGGTAAGGGTGAAACTCAGGGCCTTACACACTCACTAGGCAAACTCTCTACCACTGAACTCCCTCCCCAGACCCATCTTGTAGCCTTGTAGGGGAAGAAGGGCTTAGTAGCCACACTACCACGTATAAACCATTTCACAAAAACGTACACACACACACACACACACACACACACACACACACACACTCAGATATGCACCCACACACAGAATATTAAGTAAGCACGAGACATGTAGATATACTCCAAAATCATCTACGGGTACAATCCGCTACAAACCCAGACTCACAACCTTAAGCATCGAGGCAAACTATGCCATATTTAAGAACACTCTGGGCTAGGTACTTAACCTTCCTGAGCCCTTCTTCCTCCGGAAAGAAGGGACTAGGAACCTCGGTTTGACTGGCTGTTGTTACAATGCATACGGAGGCTAGAATTGGACACAATGTATGCTAGGCATGTGGTATTCCTGGCGTCTTTCTAGCACGCCCCTGTGATGGCTGTTTATAGAGTTAAGGGTGTAAAGGATCTCAGGGATACCCATATTGAGGCTGGATCAATAGGCTACACTGGATGAGCCCTGATTCTCCACTATGGGAGCACAGCCTTGTGCTAGACCCTCAACCAGACTTTATTAGGAAGACTATCACGTCTTCCCACGGGCAGCTCAAAGGGTGCAGGAGTGAACTCCTCCGAGAGTTGGTGGAATTCCTTCAGCAGCAGTTTAAAAGCAGGGTTACATGGAGTTCTTTGCTTAGCAAGGGAACCCTGAGAGGCCGGATGCAGGTGGGGCTGCAGACCCTGTTCCCTTGGGAACATATTGGACATCTGAGCATAGTTCTGGGCCATTTTTTAGAAGGCTCACAGTTGGGTATGGTGACCCATGCCTGTAATTCCAGCACTCTGGAGGTAAAAGCAGGAGGCTCCGGAGTTCAAGGTCATCCTTGGCTACAAAGAGAGTTTGAAGCCAGCTTGAGCTACATGAGACCCTAGGGACAGAGAGACATAGATAGACAGAGACAGATAGGCAGACACACACAGGGGGTGCAGAGAGAGGGAGAGAGAGGGAGAGAGACAGAGACAGAGAGAGCTCACAAGCCTACAGCCTAGATGGTATCAGTGCCTCCATGGGCTGCTATGCTTTTGGTATGCATCTAGTGTCCACACAGTGCACTTTTAGGTGCCCGGGCCAGCTCCATTCTACCTGTCAGCCGGCCCCACCCTTCCTCCCTGTCTCCCTTCCTCTCCAGCTGCCTCACCATCTGCAAGATCCTGGAAAGTGCTACTGTGCCTGAGCCAAAGCAGTGTTAGCTGAGGAAACAGTTTGCAAAAAAAGTGCTCCGCCCCCAACTCCCCGTGCAGTCCACACCCCTGACCCCCACCCCCCCCCCCCAGCTGCAACTGCTCTAATTTTCAGCAAAGAATTTCACAGCTCAAAGCACACAAACCACAGGCCGCCTGGGCTGGCTGTGGTCTTCATCTCCTCTCTGGAGACAGCCAGAGTCTGAGTGCTAAGGGCAGATGCCCAAGTCTGAAGAAACTCCAAGGGAGAAGAAAGCTAGAAGCCAAATGTCTCAAGCGGGGAGGTCTTTCTCCTCTGAGAGTGAATGGAGCTCCCTGGCCTATGGACAGTGCTAACCCCTTTCGCACCTTGTGTTGATGTCTGAGGGCAGGGCCCACAGGAACCAGAAGCTCCAACACTTGGTATGTCAGCACCACCCCTGATTCTTCTCACATGCCTTTAATGGCTCCCCAGGCAGCTCCCGAGCTGGTCACTGGAACCATCACCATTTTTAGGCTTAAGCCCCACCACATCCATGACTGTTAAGCTGGCAGATCTTTGCCTCACCATGACATCACCGATAGGTTATTTCTCCACCAGTGAACTGAACCAGTTCAAGCCAGACTAGAATATATTAAAGGCAGGTTTGTTGAGAAGCTGCCCTCTGGCAAGTTCATTGGCCCAAAGGACCAGGGAAGACCAGCGAAGTCACCACAGGGAGAAAGAGAAGGTAGGGAGAGGGGAGAGAGAAAGAGCTCAGGCACAAAGAAAGAAGGGGGGTGGGTAGTGGAGACCAAAATGTCTGGATTATACAGGAAGATCCTCTGGGCCCCTGGGCTGGAAAGTTCAGGGTTGGGGGCGGGGTATGCCAGGAAGGGACTGAGGGATGCTGGGAGAACCTGGAGGCCAGATCTACTGTGCTATGTAAAATATGTACCTGAGTCCCTTGTCCTGGGGTCTGAAACCAAACAGTTGCAGGTGTGTATTTGTCTTCATGTGGCTGTCCCCAGAGGAAGGAGTCTCATGGGGGCCAGATTGTGTCTGAGGGTCCAGCTGAGGGGCTGGATCCAGGAGGTTGGTGTCACATGTCACTGAGGACCTTAAGAGGAAATAATGGTTCTGACTCTCCAAATCTGACCCCAGTTGGTATCTCAGATCATGGAGCAATCTATATATATCAGGCCTAGTATCTATACCAGTGGCTTCCGGAGCCAGGAAGAGAGGATAAGGCAAAGCCTCAGTTTCCCCATGGCTATTTCAGCAATGCAGAGTCCTGGGTGGCTTCTATGGCCTGTGAACTGTGGAACATGGCTGCTTCAGCCTGCAGGCAATCTCCTCTCTGGTATTTCAAGCTCCCCTCATTTCCTGGGCACACAGCTTGAACCCCATAGCCTCTTTAGCTGCCCAGGATACCACCTCCTCCATCCCTCTTCCCCCTTGTCATGCATGTCACTCTCTCCTGGAAGCCTGGCTGGATGGCTCCCATCACAGAGCCTGCATGTCCGTTCTATCCCATAACATGGTGGCTGTTAGTATTGTGGCCAGGGGGCTCTGCTGGATAGTGACTCTGATGACGGTATTGTCTGACCTTACTCATCTGTGTCTCCTGTGCTGAGTACTGTCCAGGGCATACAAAGAGTGTGCTGTGTACTGTCTGAGTACAGAAGGCGAGAGCTACAGATGTGAAGTAGGAGCAGCTGGCAGAGGTGTTAGGGTAGTCCAGGTCAGCATGACCCCAGTAAGCAAAGGGAGATCATGGCGAATGGAAACAACAGAGAATGGCAGGGACAGCCGACCCCTAGACTCCTGACCTATCTATTCGTTACCTAGTAATGGACCTGAAACCCTCAAGAGGCTTCTCCATCTATCTCTGCCTGCCCAGCCTGTCCCTTTGTGCCAGGCTGCTGGTCCCTGGATGGGTATTCTCTAGGCTCTCCGCTCAGCCCCATAAGCCCTCAAGGTCTAGGCCTCTCCTCTCTGTAGATACTCAGGCAACCTCTCCATGGTCTATTCCTGAGCTCCAGGCAAAGCAGGTCTCTGAGGCTGTCTCTTTGAGGAGACTGAGGCACAGGGAGGAGAAGAGCCACTTGCTCTGTTGTTCCATTTGCAGACCCCAGTTTGTCCTTTCAGAAGTTGTAGGTCTAGATTTTGGGGTTCAGGGACCCTTTGCATCTCATCTTACTCAACACTATGTATGGTGGACTGGTAGTAGGGGGAGGTCCTTCTGGAAAAAGAGATGAGAGGGACATTGGTGACCGCCTCTCTTGTCTCAGCCGATTCTTGCTGTGTGACAAGGACTCAAGAAGGCTCTTCTCATACAGGAAGCCTTCTGGGAAAACAGAGGTGAGGATGCTCAGATGTGCTGCAGGGACCAAGAGGAGCATAGCCGGGCTGCACTGTTCACAGGATGCAGGAAGAAAGAAGAGACAAGGCCGAGCGTGGCTACATGTGCAGGCTCTAGAGACAACCTGCCTGCCTGTGCTCATCCTTACTGTCAGGGAGCAGGGCCAAACTGCTGACCTTTCCTGTGCCTCAGTTTCCCCACTGATGGAACTCAGCATATATAGTATATGTGAGACTAAGACACAAAGGCTTTTATTATTGCATTCATTCATTCATTTATTTATTTATTTATTTATTTATTTATTTATTTGGTGTGTGCATACCAGAGAATATCTTACTGCAGTCAGCACTATGTGGGTCCCGGGGAATGAGCCCAGGTGTCAGGCCTGGCAGCAAGCACCCAAGCCATCTCTTACCAGCTCAAATGTTTTCTTAGTGCTGTGCTTAGCACATAGCACCAAGCAAAGTGAGCTGCTTTATATACAGGTGTGTGTGTGTGTGTGTTGTGTGTGTGTGTGTGTGTTGCTGTTGGGAACTGGAGACTGTATGTCTGTATGCGTGTAGTTTTTGCTGTTTGAAGCAGAAGCTCACAGTGAAGCTCCGGCTAAGCTAGAAGCCTTCTATGTAGACCAACCTGGCCTTGAACATAAGGCCGTCCTCCTGCCCCTGCCTCCCAAGTGCTGGGATTACAGATACATGCCGCTGTGCCTGACTCTAATGAATTTTCAAAGGCAGCTAAAAAGTAAACTGAGTCTGTACCTTAGCTCCCCTGAGATACCTCACTTGGCATGACAAACCTTGCTGCATGCTACATGCTTGGCGCCCTCACTAAGCCTCTGTTCAAACTATCAAGGTTGCTAGCAGGGTCCCCATTTGTCAGATGAGCAAACTGCTCCTTGAGGCTACCCAGCCACGAGCACTCAGAGAAAGGCCGGGCTCCCTGGATTTGTCTGTGCTTAAGTGTCGCCACAAAGTAGAGGCTGGCTGAGGCTGGCTGAGGCTGGCTGAGGCTGGCTGAGGCTGGCTGAGGCTGTGCCCAGGGCTTGGATATAGAGACTGTGGTTGTGAATTTCCATAGCAGGGAGAATGAGAGGTGACAAGGGAGAGATGCCAAGACAACTCAGAAGAGAGGATGGCCTGGAAGCCACAGCATAAAGCTCACTATTCATAGCCTAGGCTAAGCCATTGAGTCACTGAGGGAAACCTGACATCATTGCATCTCTCTGTCTGCTGCCTACCTGCCTGCCTTTCCTGGGCTCCTGGAGACCTTCAATGCCCACAGTCTTATAGCTGCCCCCCACCCCCCACCAGGTAGCAGGGCCAGAAGCTGCCTTGCAATCCTTTTTCGAGACTCTGTTTCCCAACTTCCCGCCTCTCCTATTGTGTTATGAGGATTTCAGGCCAATATCATTGTACCCAACTTCTGTGCTGAGTTTTCAGAGTCTCTTTTCCTTTAGGAAAGGTGCCTGGTCTCCTGTTGGGAGTCAGGGTTCGCTTGTTTTTGGATACAGGCCTCATGTAGTCCAGGCTGGCCTCAAATACTGTATAGCCATGCGTTTCTTGTTCCATTTCCCAAATGCTGGAATTCCAAGGGCGTGTCATCATGCCCACATTTTTGAGATGCTGAGTATTGAACCCAGGGCCTTGTGCATACTAGGTAAGTACTCTACCCACGAGCTACATGTCTAGCCCAGGAGTCAGTGCCTGGAAAGTGAAGCTGTGTCCTAGATGGGAGAGAAAAGCTGATAAGCAGGCCCCTGTTTCCAAGGATGCAGCCGAGTGTCTGAGAGATCTTTGTTTAAGCATCTTTGGCCCAACTGCTTCACATTAGATAGCATTTTACAGATGGCAAAAATGAGGCCCCAGAAGGGTCAGGGGCCTTATCCGTAGCCACACAGCCAGAATTCAAACCCATCATCTAAGTCCACGTGTGCTCTTGGCCACTGTAGTAAATGGACAACACTTGACCCAGACTCACCACGTTGGCCATGCAGACAGAAAGTACCAGAGGAGCTTCCATGTCTGGATGGGTCACTGTTCACTTTCCTAGAGCATGCAGACGCATGTGGGACGTGGCACCGAACCGTGGATGTGGGAGCTGGGCAACAGTTGGGTTTTTTGTTTTTTGGTTTGTTTTTTTGTTTTGTTTTGTTTTGTTTTGTTTTTTGTTTTTTTTAACCCTTACAGATTCCTCTCTCAGGAAGGCACATTCTCCATGCGTCAGAGGGGCAGCTGTCCAGGATTTTGTGGGTCAGACCTGGAAAAAGAATATGAGTCAGGCTGGGGCGGGCTGCCAGCTTCCTCGGCTTGGGCTGTGGGTGCAGGATGCCAGGCTGGTGCAGCTGCAGCTTTGACTCAAAGCTCTGCTCCTGCTGCCTCTCAGCCAGAAGCTGGGGGAAGGGGTCTGTGCCAGCTCCATACAGAGTGGCACCTTTACACCCCCCTACCGCCTCTCGAGGGAGGGACCTCGCCCTGTTAGCCTGGTTTCCCAGTTAATGACGCGGGGGCGGGGCCGGGGGGCATTTTTGACTGTTTGAGCTTCCACAGCTGGAAGGAGGAGGAAGAAGTGAACCTCCTTTCTGTATGTAAAAGGACAGAGAATCTTCCTTCCTGGAGGCAGGGACCAACATGCCCCTCTCACAAAGGGCTCACGGATTTTTCGATCCTTTTTCCTTAACACCTTATTCTTTAGTCGTTGATACAGGTGTGAGCCCAGAGGGCACCCTACTGGAATTCCCCAATGCTTGTGTCCACGAGCAAAGAATGAAGCAGAACCTCATGAACAGGGGCGGAGGTGGAGATGGTCTATTAAAAAAAAAAAAAAAAGAAGGCAGTTCCGAAAGTGGGCGTGGTCCAGAGGATTGGGAGGGGTTAGAAGCTCAGAGTACTGGGCCGCAAGAGCCCTGACCCTTGACTTTCAAGGTGTCAACTGTGGGCAGCCACTTAGCAGTGACATAGACAGCACTAAGGGTGACACAGTGGGACTCCGCAGCGTCCCCATGCTAGCACTAGTTCCAATTACTTTTCAGGTTGTACCTCAGTTTTTGTAATAAAACAAGAAGCCCAAATGAAGTTCCATTTGAGTTGCCTTCAAAGTGGAGGGGCTGAGGAATTGTGTCTGTATAGCCTGTGTAAGAACCTAAGATTGATCCCAACACTACCAAAAAAATAAAATAAAATCGGAGAGTTAAAAACAAACAAACAAACAAACAAACAAGGCAAGTTGTTGGTGGTGGTGGTGGAGGCTCACACCTTTAATCCCAGCACTCAGGAGGCAGAGACAGAGGGATCTCTGTGAGTTCAAAGCCAGCCTGGTCTACAGAGTGAGTTCCAGGACAGCTAAGGCCACACAGAGAAACCCTGTTTTGAAAAACAAACAAACAAACAAACAAACAAACCCAACAGACCTGACCCTGACATTACTTGTTACCTGTATAGACAGTCCCCGAATGCCCCAGTCAAGAATAGGAATGAGATTTCACCATATAATTTTGTCAACATTGTACCAGGGACAACTGGTACTTGTCCTAAGATTTAAGAGGAAACAAGAAAATCGGAACCAGTTCTTGTCTATCTCCAAAGGCATGCCTCTCTAAATTCAAACTCTCCTGTTCTGCAAGCCTCTCTTGTTTTTAATGAGTCTCACAGAGCCCAGGTTAGGCCTAAGTACTGTGAAGCCAAGGAAGACCTTGAACTCTTAATCCTCCTGCCTCCACTGGAGTGCTGAGATTACAGGCTTGGTGCCACTATGTCCAGCTCTTAGAACAGCCATTTAAATAGGCTTTGACATTTACAAAGAGAGATAGTAAAATCCTACACTGGCAAGGAAGGTTACAGCACCATGGAAGCCTCCGCTGCAACCTAGCAAAAGCCAGCCAGCCTTCTCACAGAGAGAGCAACAGCTCTCCAGAAATTCCAATGAGATGACTGAGCTGAGCTGAGCTGAGCTGAGCTGAGCTGAGCTGAGCTGAGCTGAGCTGAGCTGAGCTGAGCTGAGCTGAGAGCAAGAAAGACTTAGGCCTGGGTGGTTTGATCACCTCTAGTCCCACAGGGACTAAGGGAAGGGGACAGTTTGAGCCTGGAAAGGCCCCTGCCAGTCCAGGCTTCTCGGTGTGTTTGGGGTTAGGGGGACACTTCCCAGAAATCCCTGAAGAAGGGTCACTGGAGTTGTGTCAGTGGGTACAGAACTGGACTCAGGCTGTAGTGACAAAGCCACTGAAGAGGCTGGGACAGCATAAAGGGCTTCAGGCCTGCAGACCTCTAGGTGAGCATACAATGCCCTGTGTTGCATTTTTTGGGTAATCATAGGTCCTTTGTGAAGGCTGTTTATGTCCACGGCCTTCTGAAGAGAAGCAGAGGCAGGGTCGGGCTAGCACGGGACCTGGGTGGAGAAGTGATCTGCCCTAGATATCTACAGAGGGGTCTTAAGGCTACGGACAACTCCTGGAGGCCTTTTAATGGCTCAGAGAGAAAGTGCATGTGGTATCAGCTGAGTTTGATCCTTGGAACCCACTGCTGGAGGAGAGGACCAACTTCTAAAAGTTATTCTCTGACTTACACACACACACACACACACACACACACACACACACACACACACTCAGAGAGAGAGACAGAGAGACAGAGAGAGAGACAGACATGCATGCATGCAAATAAAATAAAAAATACTATAGGAAAATGGAGAGTCATTCTCAAAAGGGAAATGAGAGCTTTCCATCTTGCCCCAGAGAAGGGTGCTTTTAAACACAGGTGGCCAGCTGCACCAGGAGAAAGATAACCATTCAAATTAACATGCAAATCCATTAGTAAAAGGCCTGGAAGTCCTTCCTTACCCAGGCTGCATGCAAAGACAGTATTTGGGAAAAACAGACAGTACACACACACACACACACACACACACACACACACACACACACACACACGTGGGAAAGCCAGGTTGATATGGACCTTGCCATCCCAATGGACAAAAGAGGAGGGAGTCCCCAGACTAGGACCTCAGCACCCCTCAGGCTCAACCAAGGTTTCCTGAGCTAGATGACCAGGCTTCCAGGGGAGTGGCCTGGTGCACAGCTCACTAATGACCTCATCCCCCACAGTGCCTGGGTACCAGTGTGGTTACACTCTCCTTGAGTGGACACTGTTTTAGGAATCCCGACTCAGCCATGTCAGTACTGGGACCTTGGCCAGAGTTTTGCTCCTTTTTGCATGTGTCTAAAACTTAGGAAGGAGTTCTGGGGTGAGATCCCTCAAGCTTAGGGGCAGTCTGTGGGGTGGGGAAGCATGCTTTCCCGTGGTGGCCTGTGTGGGGACCGATGCCCTTGCCCTCCCCCTTGTGTGATCTTGAGGGCAGTGTCAAGGTGAAGTTTGTCAACGTACTAGACAAATTTTCCCTCTCTGCTTTCTTCTTCGCACCTGTCCCTGTGTCTTTCTTTACGTATGTATTCAGTCTGTGTGGCGACAGCCTGTGTCACCTCTAAGAGTGGAAATGGAGGACATGAAGATAAACATGTCAGGAAGGAATGTCCAGCCAGAGCCAAGGGGACCTTGCCCTGAGCGGTCTGGCCTTTACTCTCCAGCTCGGCGTCCTTGGGCGGATTATTTCTCTGAACCAATGTTTCTTGTCAAGACGGTGAAGGAGGTGGTGATGGGAGGGTCCAGCTGCTGTGACCATCAGGCAGCACACAAGGATTGAAGGGGAGGGGCTTCCTGCTAGTCTCTGGGGGACTGACGATGGCGGTAGAGCTGGATGCAGAGTGGCTAAGCAGTATGGTTTGATGATTGCACTCATCCTCCGTTAATGACTACCTTTGTACCCAACCTGGGTTAATGGCCGTCTGTTCTCCTTTGGACCACTTCCCCGTGTCTGCAGCTCTCTACGAGTGCTTTAGACTGGTTATTTTATTCTCTTTATCGGAAAGGCAGACAGATGCCTAGTGCATACAGTTCAAGAGCTACAGATAGAAACCAGTGTGTCACATCTCCCTAGCCCCTCAGAAACCAGTGTGTCACATCTCCCCTAGTCCCTCCGCTGCATGTGACTGATTGACATTTGGTCCAGCCCTGGCAACTTGCACAAGGACAGGTCGGGGAGGCCACAAAGTTTTATGTACATGGGGAGAAGTGTGATATTTTGGGTTTTGTTTTTTTTTTTTGTTTTTTTTTTTTTTTTTTGAGACAGGGTTTCTCTGTGTAGCCCTGGCTGTCCTGGAACTTACTCAGTAGACCAGGCTGGCCTGGAACTCAGAAATTCACCTGCCTCTGCCTCCCAGGTTCTGGTATTAAAGGCGTGCGCCACCACTGCCTGGCCCAAGTGTGATATTTTTAAAATCAAATTTGTTGTAATTTTGTCTCTTTTTCTACATTTATTTGTGTATTTTGTTCGAGGAGCAGATGGTAGGTATACGCAAAGATGCACAGACTCACGTGTGAAGGTCAGAGATCAGAGGTCAGAGGTCAGAGACAACCTATTGGTTCCGTCCTTCGACCGTGGGGGTTTCAAACTCATCTCACTGGCCACAGGGGCTCACTATGCAGCCCAGGCTAGCCTTGAAGTCTCGGGTTTCCTGCCTCAGCCTTCAGACTGCTCGGATTAAAGGTCTGTGGCACAAGACCAGGCTGAAGCTAAGTGTACAGTTTTGTTTAACTTCGGGACAACATTGCACAGAGTTGTCTGTCCTGAAAGCAGTCCTTCTTTATGTCCCACCCACATAACTGTGTCATACGGGACTGAAGGGATGTGGCTGTGTTGTGTGGGACTGGAGGGACTCTCATGCCATCTTGAAAACCTCCCATTCAGGCAAATCACAAAGGCGGAGCCAATCCCAGTGAGTACAGTCAGCGCTAAAACACTGGCTTTCAAGGCTTCTGAACTGAAACCACGGCACAGATTGACATACCTGAAACAGAAGTCTTAGGAACCTTAGATGTGTGTATCCTTACAGCATATGAGACACTCTGGGATTTTCTGTTTTATGTAGCACTGGTCTATGGAGAAAGGAGAGGAAGGACTCAAGCTTGCTTGACTTAGTCAACAAACTGTTCGACCTTCTGTTTGAAACATAGGAGGAGGTAGCATGAGATAAGATCTTGGTCATTAGTGTATACTGGACCCACCTTGGATGGAGCAGCCTGCCAGGTTCCACCTCCAGAGTTCTGCTGGTGACCCTGACCTAGCTCAAATATTTGCACACCATAGTATTGAGAGGTACCTGCAGCCTGGCAACCCTTTGAGATAGTTTTGCTAAACAGCACAGGTTGGCTGGGACCTTACTAAATGTGTATAGCCTAGGCTGATTTCCAGTTAGGGCTTGCGATCGTGAGCCACCATGTCCAGCTTTCTCATGGACTATTTTTAGTTAGCAGGCTCCCTCGGGTTTACTTGATGGAACAGCCAAGAGTAGATGCTGGTTAGCAAGCACAAGAGGAAAAGATGATCTCAGATTGTAAAGGTGGTGGTGGCTGTACCAGGTTATCTTTGAGCGTCTGGAATACTCTCTTCCTAAGATGTAGTTTACACCGTGTATACAGAGTGTGGCATATTGGAGGCTCTAAGCAAAGAGACACTCGTACACGACCGTGTCTGAACAACCTGCCCCTCAAATCCTGGTCCCTCAGAACACAAAACCTTCCCAGCCTTGTGAAAACACTTCTAGAGGCTATGAAAGGCACCATTTACTCAGTGATTTCAAGTTTCTATTTTCCTAGGGGGAATGGTAGGTCAGGCGTGACTACCCAGTGGGTGGTGCTCCCTCTGGTTCCTCTGGGGTCCGCTGGGGTTCGCTGGCCATCCTTGGCTTTCTAGTTTTACCCAGAGAGCTTCCCTGGCACTACAGCTTGTCTCCTTCCTAGACAGGCTTGTGAGACTCTCAGTCCCCACACTGGTCATCCTGGGTAGTCTTGGATCCCTTGAGCCCCTCCCTAGCCTTGTTCCCTGAGCTAGCAGCCAGCTCAGCTGGGAGCTGTTCGGCTAAGAGCGGAGTGTTAAGTGGGCACAGAGCCTCCTCTGTTCCAGTAACAATGGCCCCTTGATGGCTAGATCGCGTCCCCTCACTCCTATTGGACTTTGGGGAGGAGAAAGGATGCCTGCCCTGCCCCCACCCCAGGCAGTCAATGCTGGGTGTGAGGTTAACTCAGAGGCTTTAGTCTCTGTCTGCCTACAGGACCTCTTTCTTCTTTATTCCCAGCCTCTGACCCCTCCCATCCATCCCAGAGACCCTCCTCAGGGCTCCAGGAATGGTTCAGTTCACTCACCTCAACAAGTATCTACTGAACAGGCCCCTGGCCTTGAAGGTTGTTACTAAATAGTCGTAGAAAGCTGGAATATGGGAATAGCTACCCCTTGGATTTAGAGCTTTTACAGTTAGCCTACTTTGGTAGCCCCACAGGCTCCAGGGAGCTAATGCCAACCCTTTTCTCACAGTGGACCTTCAGGGCACTGATAGTTTTAGGTTTTACCAGCTGGAATTCTTATACTCAGCTGGGATTAAACGCCCTTGGGCCCCCTGACACCACGCTAAGCACATCGCCATAGCACCCCACTTAAAGAGCCTTGTGTTTGTGGAAGGCCAGATATGAAATCCTCAACCTCAGGTATTCACACCCACAGCGGAACCTCTGTGGATGTGTTATCTTACATGGTAGAAGTTTAATGCATGTCATTTAGGATTTAGGGTGGCAGAATGCCCTGGATTAGCTGGGTGAGAGTTAGTTACAGAAGGCACACAGAGCTATGCATCAAACCCAGGTATCTCTGAGTGCTGAGCAAGCGATGTCAACTATGCTTATGTCGAGCTCAGGAGCTGGGTTTGAATGAATCCAACACCCACAGTATTAGAAGTTTTCCAAGCACGTGGCCCTAGGGAGCACAGGGAACACAGACTTTTTCTTTCTGGCTTCTGTGTTATGGTGCTTGCTTGTAATCCCAGCACTGGGGAGGCAGAGGCAGAAAGACTTCTGGGAGTTCAGATCTAGACTTAATAGTAAGACCCTGAATCAAAAGGGAAAGATTAGTGTGGCCTTGCTGGTGAGCTAGTGTGTAGCAGGCAGGACTGGCAGCTTCTGTCATCTCCTGGATGTCCTGTGCTAGTGGAGTTTGATGCCCTTAGATAGCATCTCTTAAGTCTTTACTAAGCCTAAGTTAGAACCATCTAAGGATACTTTAGCAGTCCTGATGCCCAATATAGTCATGACCTCAGGAAGTGTGACTTGGCCATCAGGAGTTCTTTTAAGCTCCCTAGATGCTATTAGGATCGAAACCCAGAACTCCAGAACAGGCTCTATGCATTCGTAACATGATGCTTCTCCTCTACCTGTGCAGACATCACCAATCCATTCCAGTTCCCTTCTCCCAGTGGGATGTACCTGTTCAAATTCAGCACTACAGGAAACCTTTTCCAACCAGTGAGCCTCAGAGAGGAGTTGAAAATAACTTGTCCTCCTAGCTGAGAAGCTTTCAACTGTCTGGCTAGAGCCGTGTGTGTCTAGCTGCATCTGAACCAAATAATGATAGAAATAATAACATCAAGCCTTGACCAGAATTAATGACTGCCACGGTTATATAAGGATTGTTTGGCTTGGTTAAGAATAGCGGCGTGAGTCAGCTAGCATCCCTGTCCTGCAGTAAGTTGCTGTCCAGCTGGGAGAACTACATGGAGGAATGCAAGCCAGCAGTGCCATAGGACAGACAGGCCCTGGTTGACATTTGTCTAGACCAGCAATAACAACCAGCTGGATACAGGCTCCTCTGCATTGGGAGCCTCGGGCACATTTGTGCTGGAACTCAGGGTCACCATTTTTTGCTACTTGTATCAGTGCAGAGACAAAATATCTGACAGAAGCCACCTAAGGAAGTGGGGAGGTTGTCAGCGTTTACAACTCCAGCGAAAGTGTGTCCTAGCAGGGAAGGCGCAGCAGCGGGTCGGTCACATTGCACCTGCAGTCAAGAAGCAGAAAGTGGGGAATGTTTGTACTTCTGTCTGTCTGTCTGTCTGTCTGTCTGTCTGTCTGTCTCTCTTTCTCTCTCTTCCTCTCCCTCCCTCCTTCTTCCCTCTGTCCCTTCCTCTCTCTCCCCCCTCCCCTCCCCTTTCTCTTTTAATTAAGACTAGGTCTTACTATGTAGCCTCAGCTGTCTCGGAAGTCATTATGTAGACCAGGCTGGCCTCAATTTTGCAGAGCTTCAGTCTCTGCCTCCTCCTGAGTGCTGGGATTGAAGCCGTGCGCCATGCCTGAGGTACTCTCTCTCTCTGTTATCTAGTCAGGATCCCCACGGAATGGTTCTACCAGTACCCAGGGTAGGACTTCCCACCCCAGTAAGCACAATCTAGAAAATCCTTGGACGGACGTGGTGACTCGAAATCCCATCCAGTTGTCAATCAGAATTATCCATCACAGCCATTAACCTCAAAATCCGATAATGGACCTGTGCCTATGGAGGTGAAGAACAGGAAAAAGGAGGGTGGGGTCCACGGGAAGAACAGTCCATGCCCTCCTCCCTCCATGAGTCTCCCAAGCATGTGAACCTCCCATATAGCCTGGTGTAAGCACACTTCTGGTTGAAAGGCCGCTAATGAAGTAAACTGTGAAAAACTTTGTGACCAACAAAGGATGACATTAAAGAGGGTAGTAAGGTGTGGTAGCCTTTCATGGTTGCCAGCTGCTTCCAGCCGTGTTCTCTCTCTCCCTCTCCCTCTCCCTCTCCCTCTCCCTCTCCCTCTCCCTCTCCCTCTCCCTCTCCCTCTCCCTCTCCCTCTCCCTCTCCCTCTCCCTCTCCCTCTCCCTCTCCCTCTCCCTCTCCCTCTCCCTCTCCCTCTCCCTCTCCCTCTCCCTCTCCCTCTCCCTCTCCCTCTCCCCTCCCCCTCCCCCTCCCCCTCCCCCTCCCCCTCCCCCTCTCCCTCTCCCTCTCCCTTCCTCCTTCCCCCTCTCCTCTCCCCCTTCCTTCTCCTCCCCCTCTCCCTCTCTCCCTCTTTTCCCCCTCTCTCTTTCTCTCTCTCTTTTCTTGAGACAGGGTGTCTCTATGTAGCTCTGGCTGTCCTGAAACTCACTCCATAGACCAGTAGACCAGGCTGGCCTTGAACTCAGCGATCTGTCT
Source organism: Arvicanthis niloticus (assembly GCF_011762505.2). Lineage (NCBI taxonomy): Eukaryota > Metazoa > Chordata > Mammalia > Rodentia > Muridae > Arvicanthis > Arvicanthis niloticus. Next base: position 25,697,358 of record NC_047677.1, on the reverse strand, counting down.
GCCTCCATCTCCTGAGTGCTGGGATTAAAGGTGAGCACCACCACCACCTGGCCACATGTATCCTTATGTCACCTACATGTCACCTGTATGAGGGTGGTTGCAAGTTGACCCTTAGACTCGGAATTGTTGAGCCAGAGAGTATCTTAGTCTGTTGGGGGTAGTTAACACTGTGCCATTGCCTGGGAGATTTACTAACAGCTGTCAAACACGGCTCTGGAGGTTGGAAAATTTAAAAGCAATGTGCCAGCACATTCAGTGTATAATAAAAGGCTCGTTCTCTACACCCAAGATGGAACCTTCATGCCATGTCCTTGCACGGTGGAAGGGATGACTAAGTTCCCTCACACCTCGTTTACAAGGACACTAATTCTATTCACAAGGACTCTACCCTCTTGACCTACCACTCCAGTCACTTGCTGAAGGTGTCACCTCTAACACCAGCACACTGGGAATTCGACTTTCACGTAAGAACTTTGGAGGGGCGCCAACACTTAGGCGGAAGCAAAGACTGTGTACATTGGAAGCCATGGCAGTCAAGGGCAGCCTAAGCTGTATAGTGACACACTGTCTCAAGAAGTAATAGGGTCGGGGATGTAGCTCAGTTGTAGAACGCTTGCCTAGCATGCATGGAGCCCTGGGTTTAACACCCAGTGTGGGGGTTTAGATGAGTATGGCCCCTGTAGGTTCATCTACTTGGAAGCCTTCTCTACAGTTGGTGAAACTGTTTGGGAAGGATTGGGAGGTGTGGCCTTGTTGGCAGAGATGTGTCATTCCCAGACAAGACTCTTTCTCTCTGCTTCTAACTTCTGGGTAAAGTATAAGCACACTTACTCGCCGGGCAGTGGTGGCGCACGCCTTTAATCCCAGCACTTGGGAGGCAGAGGCAGGCGGATTTCTGAGTTTGAGGCCAGCCTGGTCTACAGAGTGAGTTCCAGGACAGCCAAGGCTACACAAAGAAACCCTGTTTCGAAAAACAAAACAAAACAAAACAAAAAACACAGACTGATAAAAATCAGGTATAGTTTCTCACAAATGCAAATGGAATCCCAGCACTTAGGAGGTGAAGGCAAGAGGGTCAGAAGTTCAAGGTTATTCTTAGCTCCATTTTCTAGTTTTAAGCCAGCCTGGGATGCCTGTATGAGACCCTGACTAAACAACAACAACAAAACGATAACAATAATGTAAATTATGATGTGTTGCCCAAATAATCCTCCAAAAAGGACGCCTTCATCAGCATTGTGAAAGGATCCTTTCTTTTTCTTTTTCAGTTTTTCAAGATGGTCTTTCTCTGTGTAGCTCTGCCTGTCCTGGAACTTACTCTGTAGAACAGGCTTGCCTAGAACTCACAGAGACCCACCTGCCTCTGCCTCTCCAGTGCAGAAATTAAAGATGTTCGCCACCACACCCATCTGAGAGAATCCTTCATGTTACCCAGGAGAGGGACAAGCTCTGCTGCTGAGACAATCAGACCCCAAATCTGAGTACCTTTTTTTTTTTTTTTTTTCAGCAAAAGCTTCTTTTTCTCACATATCCCATTTGGCTCTCCCATAGCCACATGAATCCGGATGCTTCCAGCTTGAACTAAGCCCATCAGAAGTGTGGCTGCCCATTCGTCACAGCCCCTGGGGGAATGTGTGGAAACATTTTAAGGACCAGGCCTTGAAGTGGTTCCATCACTTTCTCCCACATCCCACTGAGCAGAACTGGCCACGTGGTCATCACTTCATTGCCAGCAAGGCAGGGCCGTGGGGAGGGGCACACAGGCACTCGGGGAATGTTGTAGCTATATCAGAGGGTTCCCTGGAGCTTCCATCCCAGAACAAACTCCAGGATGTCTTGTCCTTCAATGACCATGTGAAGAGATGTCGTGGAGCGTTGTGAGGGCCGGCTTTGGTTGTCGACTTGACTACATCTGGAATGATTTGTCTTAATTAAATCATTTGAAGTGGGTAGACCAACTTTAATCTGGATCTTTTGAGGTGGGAAGATCGACCTTTAATCTGGGCCGTACTTTCTGGCAGCAGCCTATGAAAAGGACAGGGAAGAAGAAGCTTTATTCTCGCCTGCTTGCCCTCGCTCTCATCAACAAGTCCGTGCCTTCACTGTCGTTAGAGCCTACTTCTTTGGGATTCTGGTGTATACTAGACATCCAGCCTCCAGGGCTGAACAGCAACTGGATTCTTGGGCTTTTCACTGATAGCTAGCTATTGTTGGACTAGCTGGACCTCAGCCTGACTGATACAAACATGGTTCCAATTTACCCTCCTGTGCTTTCTCAAACAGCTGCAAGCCACTGTTCTCTGCCGTAATATCCAGAGCAGATTGTGTTCATGATCAACACATCCCAGTGGCTTTGCCCCACCCCCCCCAGATGTCCCCGAACCCAAATATCCATTTGTGGGAAAGCCTCAAGACTTTAAAAAAAAATGTTGGCTGCTATTCATAAAAGCACACAAAGGCATGTGAGCAGCAATATAAAATTAGACGTGTCAAGATCTTTGCCAGCTGCACTGTGGCCTGGCCTGGCAACAGTCTTCCCTCGTGTTCCAAGTCACTGTCCCCTCCACTGCCTCTCCCCTTCAGGGACACATATGTCAAGTGAAGCGAAGAGGCAAATAATGATAAGGGGCGGGAGAAAGGAAATCTCTCACCCCTGGTGCTCTGTCTCAACTTTTGCAAACATCTGGGCTTGAACCATTCTTATCCTTGAGGCTCGTGACTGTGAGGACCTTGTGGGTTTAAAGGCTTGGAGCTGGTGTGCAGGGTGTATGTTCTTGGATGACAACTTGGCACACAGGAGCAAGAGGACAGTTGGAATTTGGTCTGGTGTCACAGCGTGCCATCTCACAGCATGGTGCCAAACTAAAGGATGGGAAACATTTGTTTGCATACCAGAAGGAGTCATCTGAGGCCAGGAGAACGAATAGGCTCTGCCTTCCAGGTCACCTTTAGTGGACTAGCCTTGTGCCCAGAAGACAGCAAGCAAGAACAAGAAGCCCAAAGCGTTCACAGCATCACTGCGCTCTCTCTCTCTCTCTCTCTCTCTCTCTCTCTCTCTCTCTCTCTCTCTCTCTCTCTCTCTCTGTGTGTGTGTGTGTGTGTCTGTCTGTCTGTATGTCTGTCTGTCTGTGGGCTCAATGATACGCCATGTTTGCTTTAATATAAGATCTCCCCATGTGGCTAGCTCAAGTTGGCCTTAACTTATCAGAAATCTTCCTGCCTCAGCCTCTCAGGTGCTGCGATTTCAGATGGCATTCACTATGACTGTTTTGTAAGACAAACAAACAAACAAACAAACAAATAACAAATGGACTGTCATTGTGGCCAGTTGTGTGCCCTCAGGTCTTTTTGGTTCAGTGTCCTAACGTGAGTGTCTCTCATTGCGCTTTATATTGACATTCTCCTTTTAGAAGATATATAATCAAGCCTTTAAAAAAAAAAAACAAAACAAAAAATATAAATAAATAAATAAATAAATAACATCAAAAACTGGCAGACACCCCTCCCCCACCAGCATCCCACGTAGCCCAGGCTGGATGACTCTGAATTTCTAGTCCTCCTGCCTCTACTTCCCAAGTGCCGGAGTTGCAACTGTGCACTACAACGTCTGCTTTTATGAGATGCCAGGGGTAGAACCCAGGACTTCCTGCACACTAGGAACTATGCCAACTGAGCTACATTCCCAGGTCCAACTCAGGCACCTTATGGGTGCCCAATACTCTGACAGCCCTGGAGAGGACAGATGGATACCAAGAGCCAGAGCTGGCATTCTGTACAGAATGGGCATCCGTTCATTTATCCCACAGATGTATTGAGCCCACCCACATGCCAGAAGCTGCACTTGCTGCTGTGGGACTCCAGAGGACACGGCCACCATCTGAGGAAAGAACAGGGGCCCTCCCAGGCTCCTTTGTTTTTCTAATCCTTTTGTCTATAGAATTTTTTAGTAAAACCAAAAAAGAAATAGCCTGACATAAAGCTCACCACTTGGGGGCATGCACAGAAGAGACAGCTCTTGTAGAGGATGTGGGTTCGGTTCTTATTACCCACACAGCAACTCAAGACCATCTGTAACTCCAGTTCCAGGGGATCGGACACTCTTCCAACCTCGGCAGGTATCAGGCATGTACCCCGTGCACATACATACACACGGAAGCAAAGTGTGTAAGCAAAACCTTAGTACACATAAATGAAACAAAATAGATAACACGTTTTAATACAGACAACACTACTTCAAACTGCTCAGTTTCCCGGCATTAAATGCAGCCGACCATCTCCAGAATCATCACCTTCATCTTTCCAGGCTGATGCTCTGTACATAGACGAGTGATCGCCCCTCCCACCCCTGTCTCAGCCTTTTGGGAAGCAAGTACTACAAATGGCAGTCTCCTTTGTTTGTGTAGCTGTTTTTCCTTGTTTTGTTTTGTATTAAGTCTTCTGTATCCCAGGCCAGCATCAAAATTAACTGTTGCCCAAGGATATTCTTAGGCTTTCCATCCCCCTGCCTCTACCTTCTGAGCGTTACAATCACATGCATGTGCCACGGTGCCCAGTTGTACATGGTGCTCTGGATGGAACCAGGGTTCTATGCATGTCAGATAAACACTAACTACTGAGCCACACTCCCAGCCCAATCCCTGCATTTCTCATTAGCACTCCTAGGGTCTCACGCCAACACATGGTTGTCCAAACACTCCACAGAAAGGTACGAGAACTGTCGCTCACAGCATTTCTGTAGCTGCCTCAGCGTTTTGAGCCCTGTGGGTGGGTGGGGAGTCAGTTCCCTTTAGTGGGACATTTCATTGCTTTGCCTGGCCAGTATCCAGGCCAGTTTTGAATGCAGCAGACTGTTTCCCAGGCTGTCTGCTCTGTGTGGCTGAAGGCGGTCTGGACACCAGTCACCATATGGTGCTAGCTAGCTAATGGAAGATTAACTAGGTTACCAGGCCTGGCAGGGGACTTGCATTTCAAGTAACTGTGTCTGTCCACTGGAGGTAGATGAAGAGTGCCTTCCCATGTCTGTTCACAGGCATGAAAGGCTGAAGGGTGCCTTAGGCTGGTTTTGCCAGGGTTATCCCATAGCTCCATCAGGCTAGCCCTCAGTTCCATAGTCCACCACGGCGCGGGCCCGTGCTCCTTATAAATACGTGGGCACCTTTGCCTTGGCCACTTCTGTCTGGGCTGTAGCTGGACACACATAAGAAGTTGTAGATGGACTCATTCATTTTGTTTACCTTTTTAAAAAAATTAGTGTGTGTGTGTGTGTGTGTGTGTGTGTGTGTGTGTCTGTGTCTGTGTCTGTGTCTGTGTCTGTGTGTGTCTGTGTGTCGGGGCATGTACTTGGCCTCCTGGTCATCTTGCCTCCACTTCCTAAGTTCTGGGATTACAGGCATGATACACTGTGCCTGGGGAAATGTGTTTATTTTAGAGAAAAGCTGGAGCCCCAGGATGCTGGGTTGCTGAAGTGCCGGGATACTGGGATGCTGGGATGCTGGGATGCTGGGATGCTGGGATGCTGGGATGCTGGGATGCTGGGATGCTGGTACACAGGATGGAGTGCTGGATGCTGGGATGCTTCAGTACCATGATATGAATGATGGGCACTAGCCAGACCTGCCCTCACACCCTGCTTCCCTGTTCTTCTCCCTTCATTTTGCCATCAGCATTCTCTGAGCATATCAGAACTTCATGACACTGGGGTAGGGTGGGGAGGGGTGTGCCCTTCCTGGGCTATCTCTAGATGCTTCCTGGTGAAATAGGGTCTAGCCTGAACAGGTCAGCACATGGACAAACCCTACTTATCAGAAACAAGTAACATCAGTGTTTCTTTTCTCATCCTGATTGACTGAAAGAAATGGCAGAGTCCCAAGCCACACTCCTCCCCTCTGCTCTCTAGGGATTTAGGAATAGCTTTCATTGACACCACCCTGCCTCCCATCCCCCCACCTGCTTCCAATTGGGTAACACAGAAGGATCAGTGGATTCACAACTTTCCCACAGCCACCAGATCGTCCCTCTCTGCCTGTGGAGCCCGTTTTTTTCTACTTGGAAAAGCTGTATATACAGGCGTGTAACAGCTGGGGCTGTTTCCTGCTATGTTCTGGGTCCCTGAGAGAGGGGAAGTGGGTGCCAGATGCAATGCCTGGCAAGCCCCAGCCCCTTTCAGTCTCCTTGCTGGGACCTCTCCAGAAGGACAGAGGCAGGGCTGGACTGCAATCCCTCAGGGGCCTCAGTGGAAGAGCCCCGCTGAAGGCTCTCCAAATGTGAAACCAGTTCTTCAGTGAGGCAGTTTGCCAAGTCACGGGAGAAAGACCCCTGAGCAGGGAGGAGGGAGGGGGAGCTGGTGCCCTGCTTGGCAAGGCTTATCCACCTCAGCTGCCTCCCTCCCTCTCTGAACCACCAGTTGCCTCGGGGGGGCTTTCCCACCCCTCCCCCTCATGAGCACGCAGCTGTTAGGAGCTTGAGCTGAAAGTCCCCAAGAAATGAGAATTCATTTTGCCCTTGGTCCAGCTATCCCGAATCTTAGTACATGTCTACCGCAGGTGCCCAGGGTGTCTCTCTATCATGGCTCACTCATGAATGGAACCAGTGAATATTCTCCTTTCCCCTGGTACTGCCTATCAACCTACAATACCTAAGCATCTTGCTCTAGGTTAACTATTCTGGGAAGGGCGTCCATCCAACCACCCATCCATCCATCCATCCATCCATCCATCCATCTGTTCATACATTCCTTTATTCAAGCCCACCCCCAACCAGCCGCATCCACTATGTTGAAACTGGGATGTTGATTGTACTCCCGAAAAATCATTTCAGGACAGGTCTGTGTGGAACAGAACGAGGCTTATTACGTAGAGGTGAGAGAAACCATGTGAATACACACGTTAAATCTAAGCATGGACCATCAGAGAGAGAGAGGGGGGGAGAGACTAGGTTCAGTATCTTATCAATAACATATGACTTCCTGGATTCATGTTATAGTATCCAAAGGATGTAAATTTTTATTTTTTATTTATTTTTTATTTTTTTGCCTTTTTGAAACAGAGTTTCTCTGTGTAGCCCTGAGTGTCTTGAAATTAGCTCAATAAACTAGGCTGGCCTCGAACTCAGAGATCCACCTGCCTCTGCCGCCTGAATGCTGAGATTTAAAATGTGTGCCACCATGCCTGGAAATTTTTTCTTTAAAAGATTTATTTATTTATTTATTCATTTAGGTTTTTTTTCGAGACAGGTTTTCTCTGTATAGCCCTGGCTGTCCTGGAACTCACTCTGTAGACCAGGCTGGCCTCGAACTCAGAAATCCACCTGCCTCTGCCTCCCAAGTGCTGGGATTAAAGGTGTGCACGCCACCACTGCCCGGCTTATTTATTTATTTTATGTGAGTATGCTGTAGCTGTCTTCAGACACACCAGAAGAGGACATTGGATCCCATTACAGAGGGTTGTGAGCTACCAGGTGGCTGCTGGGAATTGAACTCAGGACCTCTGAAGGAGTAGTCAGTGCTCTTAACCGTACACCCACCCCTCCAGCCTGCCTGGCTTTTTTTTTTTTTTAAAACGATTTTCATTTGTTTAATGAAATGAAATTGTAAAGTGTTAATGAGGCGCTTTGCTGAGGTCTGGGGTTGGCAGGAGTGTGGTAAGGTTACAAAACCTGTTCTTTGGCGAGTTTGGCTCGTTTGTTGTTTATAACACCTTTGGGATATCTTAGAAAAATGAGTCTTGCCCCTGTAGAAATCTCAACTGATTTTGTCAGTTGTGTGAATGAGGAACTTAAATTAGCTCCTGTGGGGTAGGGTCCTTCTCCACTTCCCACATCCCCTTGGCTTTCCTGCCTCTCTGTCCAGTCTCACCTGGAACACAAAATTGTCCCAGTAGAAAAGAACCTTTGCATCCAGGAAAGAAAGAAAGCATACGAAAAAGAAAGTGACGGAGGTTGTCAGGGAAGGTCTTGGAGCTCTACATGCTAAATCAGCACAGGGGGAATAGAAATTTCTGGCTTCTCTGGGCTTTATAGGAGGAAGAATGATCTTTGGGCATGTGTTAAATAGAAGAAACTCCGGTGAGCAAAAAGGATGCGCCCCGGGTGGGGAATAGTGGGAAAGGCTGGGGCCAGATAGTGCCCACAGAGGCTGGGAGCGAGGTGTGGCTCCCGTCCCCAGGGCCTTGGAGGGCTTGTGTTCTGCTCTGAGTTGTGCAGGAAGGGTTTTCAGCAGCTAGAGTCACCCAGAGTACTGGGCTGGGTGTCTGAGAAGCTCCCTATGTCTCGACCGCGTTCACGTCGCTGGATTCATGTGCTCATAGGCGCCCCCGTGTGTTGGAGACAGAAAGAGTTTGGGAGAGGAACATGGACAGGGTATGAACCAGAAGACTTAGCCGTGCTGATGTCCAGAAGAGAGGAGTGAGATGCTTGAAATGAAGGCCATCATCACCTAAGGAGAGAATAGAGAGAGGGAAGAGCACACCCCAGGTGATCCCAGAGGAAGCTTCAGCAGAGAATGGCCTGGGCAGATGAGCTGGAGGAAGGCTGCATGTCCTGCAGCCCCCAGGATGAAATGTAGCAAGGGCACCCTCTCACTGCAGGTGACTGGGAACAACCCCAGGGTGTTGTTTAAGGAAAAATAGGACATTGCAGAAGGAGAGGACTGAGACACAAAGGCCAGGGAGAAGTATGAGGCAGGAGAATGATCCTCTTGAGAACTGTGTGGCTCATCACCATGAGTGGTGTATGAGAATGTTTCTCAGCTGATACCCACTGCCACCTCCCAGAGGGCAAGGCTGGGTGTTGCTCCCTCCAGTGGTTCCCAACATCGATAGGGCCTGACGCACAGTGGCCCTCCCCAAATGGAAGCTTCCGTGGAGGACCTCGGCTCACCATTTTCTCTTACTGCTCCTGGTGTTTGCACCCAGCAGGCAGAGATCTGGTCCAGCTGAGTGCTGTCTATGACCAGCTGTACCCAGGCAGAGCTGGACTGGGCATGAGATCCTGGCATCTTTCACCACTGACAAGGACATGCTAACAGGTTGGCCTTTAGTGGCACCTTGGTAGGGGAACAGGGGAGTAAAGGATACTGGGAAGGCCATCAAAGGAAGAGGCAGCAGAGATCTCCAGCCAGGCAAGGATCATAGGACCAGCACTGACTTGTCAACCCTGGAAGGGAGGTAGCATGAAGTTTCAGCCACATTATAACCCACTTCTTACAGAGGGCATCCTTCAGGGTAAGCTCTGCCTGAGTCTTGCCAACTGAGTCCTATTCTGGGTCCCCTCCTCATCCCTCTTGACCCTGTGAACTCCTGGATTTGCAACTGTCACACATTCCTCCCTCTCCTGGCCTTAGGGCTTTCAAGGCCACAGAGGGGACATTCTGCAGGGATGGGTGGAGGGGCTGCCAGTCCACTCATGCCATACCGGTGTTCAGTTTTCTTCTGCCTGGCAGTGCCTAGGAACCCTGCATTGCTGTGAGGGAGCAATGTGTGGGTTAATGACTTCAAAATAGAAAAGGCCATTGAGAGAGGAGGGGAGGGCAAGAAGGGTTGGAAGCTTGACATCGGAGGAGCACAAATGCCAACCCTAACTGTTTCTGCTGTGCCTGGGATTGAGCCTGGGGCTCCAGCACACTAGGTTGTACCTTTTTTTTTTTTTTTTTTTTTTTTTTTTTTTTTTTTTGAGACACAGTCTAACTAAGTTGTCCAGGCAGGTCTTGAACTTGCAATCCTCTTGCTTCTGCCGGCCGAGTAGCTGGGATTACGGACTTATGGCCATGAGGTCCATCAACTCGCAAACCTTACCAAAAATGCTAGACTCAGGGACAAAAAGACTGCTGGACCACATCTCCCAGTCTATTTGTTCCCCCCCCCCATCTCCTTTATAATGAATACTTGCTTACCAAGTCCCAGATGCTAGACAAGTGCTCCACCACTGAGCCATGATCCCTAACCCCCGTTAGCATCTTTGTACAACCCAGAGACTCTGGAAACACAAGACCAATAAGCTACCCCAGCACAGCATACTGTGCCTTATGTAGTAAGGGTAGCCGTGAACTTCTGAGCCTCCTGACCCCGTCTCTGCCCTACATTATGCTTTTGTATGGAGGGTCGCTCAGCAGGTTACTTTACAGTAGTATCACCACAACACTCGTAGCTGGGATGTCTTTAATCGACCAGGATTCTGCAGTGCCATGGCTCCGTTTTAATGGCAAGGGCCCGTGACTACTTAAGCTTTTCTTTATCTAAGTACTCCATGTGATGTTTGACTGTGCACACCTTTAACTTGTGAGGTCAACAGAGAAACTCGGGGAAATGAAGGTAGATAGAAGGGTTTGTCATTCACTCATTCACTCATTCATTCATTCATTCATTAGGTCTCATTCTGGCTCAGCAGAACTTTGTAGCTCAAACTAGCGTTGAACTTAAAAAGATATTTCTGCCTCAGTCTCCTAGGTGCTGGGATTACAGGTCTGTTCTGTCATGCCCTAGATCCTGGCTAGCATTTTGGATGTTTTATTGCTGTTTGTTGAGTGTGGTTTTTGCTACCCCGCTTTAAGCTCCAGGCAGACCATGCTATCAGCCCCGACCAGGTTCCCTCGGATCTTCGGATGAAACACACACACACACACACACACACATACTATTTTCAACCTGCCTTATTGGCTCAGTTGTTGGGCACTTTTAATCTCCCACAGCTAGCGTGCCCTTCCCAATACTCTTAGCTCAGCACCTCTTAATCTGTCCTTAGCTTAGTTGCATTTCTAATCTCCTGCCTGGGGAAGTGGCCTATGGCCGCTCCACCTGAGATCTCACATTGCTGGCTGGTCACCTTTTCTCCCTCCAAAGCATGGTGAACTCTCTTTTCCTCTCCCTGCATCTCTTAGCCTGCCTGCGGGGACCCGGAAGTCCCGCCTTTCTCCTTCCACCCAGCAATTGGCCCCGGCATTTTTATTGATTGATCAAGAACCAACTGAGGAACAGGACCTTAGCATCAGAACCACCCCCTACAGCTGTTCGTTTTGTTTGGTTGGTTTTAAGGGAAAGCAAGCAAAGTCTATTGGGTAGAGCAACGGCTACTGGAAGTAATACTTTTTGTTTACCGTGGGACTTTTAAACATATTGTTTATTTATTTCATGTGTGTGAGCGTTCTGCCTGCTTGTATGTCTGTGCGTCACACGCATGCCGTGGCTGTGGGGGCAAAGAAGGCATCAGAATTTTTAGAGATGGAGTTACAGGTGGCCGTGAACTGCTGCTGGGGTGCTGGGAACTCAACCTGGGACCTCTGCAAGAGCACTGAGTGTTCTTAACCACTGAACCATCTCTCCAGACCCTGTTTTGGGTGTTTGTTTGAGACAGAGTCAAAAGGCTGGTCTAATGCTCTGTGCAGCTGAAGCTAGCCTCGAACTTCCGATTTTCCTGCCTTACTTCCAGAGTGCTGGCGTGCGACCTTTAAATGACCTGTTAAAGAAATCCCAAAAGGTGTGGTAGAGTACACCTGTGATCCCAGCTCTTAGGAGGTTGGGCAGGTGGATAGAGAGATCCAGAGTGGTCTGAACTACGTAGAGAGACCCTACCTCAAAAGAGAAGTGAACACATGGGTTCTGAGGATGGGCCTAAGGTCTCTCTTCAAAAGTTTTATAGAAAGATGGCTCTGTTCCCTGTGTATGAACAAGGATACACTGAGTACCTGTCTCTCCACAGGATGAGGGTGTCTCCCACCTGAAGAGGACGGGCTGGGTCCCAAGCTATGCTCCTTAGCTGAGTGTCTGAAGCCAGCCCGAGGGACTCCATGGCACCCCCTCTCCCCATGGAGAAAGGACTCGCTTTGCCTCAGGATTGCCGGGACCTGGTACACAGCCTGAAGGTTCGAGGCAGATACGTCCTGTTCCTGGCATTTGTCCTCATAGTTTTCATCTTCATTGAAAAGGAAAATAAAATTATATCCAGGTAAGGAACTCAACCACAGGTCCCCTTTGTCAAAGGTGAGGTCAGAGGTGACACTATCGTTTGCGGGGGATCAAGAAGTACATCTCTTTTATAAGCAGTCATCAGGCAGACCCTGTGTCTTAGGCCAAGGTCATGTACATAGGGGTGAGACTTGGGCAGCCCAGGCTGGCACCCCTATACCATCAACTGCAAGCCCTTAGGCGAAACACTTCCCTTTGCTGAGGTGGCCCTTTCTAATAGGTGACTAGCGATGGGGCCTGTCTTGTTGATAAGGTAAATATAGAAAAGTAAACCACGTTTTGCCCGTGGCCTGCTACATAGCTGATGCTTGGTACTTGCTGGTATGACTACTTCACTCTTTATTCTAGCACTCCATAGCAGTACCTCTCTTTTGCAAGTCTTGTTGTCATGGGTGGCGGTGAGCCCATGGGAAGCAGGATTCTGGTATAGCCACTCTGGTTGGTGGGACTATCATGGGTAGGTGCCCAGATTGTTTGTCATTCAACTCTAAGGAAGTGACCCTAAGATGGGCTGCACACTCCTTGAGTTTGCAGGGTACTGCTGTGTGGGGCGGACCTGCTAGACACAGAACCATTTCTTAATCCTGATCTCCCAGATGCATAGCCCCAAGTAACATCCTCAGCCAAGGAGGGTAGGTTAAGGACGGCCAATGAATCAGTTCCTATGGGCTGCACATCTTGTAAGTCTTGAAAGCTGCTAGTGACTGCACCAGACGAGCCAGACCTGTCTGAGGGTAAAGCGCCTGAGTGCTTTCGTGAAACTGAGCCTATGTGTAGCCATCACGAGTTGCTTAGCTTCTCCCACTGAATCACTCCTGGGTTTGTACCAAAGAAACCACACTCGAACTCTAGGCCTGCTCTGGAGAGACCCAGCTAAGACTGCTTAGCCTAGTACGGGAGATGGCCTCCCAAATCAGTCACAGACCTTGTCCTTTTTAACACCCCTCCCACCAGGGTCTCCGACAAGCTGAAGCAGATCCCTCAATTTGTAGCAGATGCCAACAGCACCGACCCAGCCCTGCTCTTATCTGAAAATGCATCTCTCCTGTCCCTGAGTGAGTTGGACTCCACCTTCTCCCATCTGCGGAGCCGCCTGCACAACCTGAGCCTGCAGCTGGGCATGGAGCCAGCAATGGAGGCCCAGGACCAGGAGGCTGTGGCAGGGAAGCCATCCCAGCAGGCTGGAGCAGGGACCCGGAGGCACGTGCTTCTCATGGCCACCACCCGCACGGGCTCCTCGTTCGTAGGTGAGTTCTTCAACCAGCAGAGCAATATCTTCTACCTCTTCGAACCACTGTGGCACATCGAGCGCACCGTGTCCTTCCAGCAGGGAGGCGCCAACGCGGCAGGCTCGGCGTTGGTCTACCGCGATGTCCTCAAGCAACTGTTGCTGTGTGACCTGTACGTGTTGGAGCCCTTCATCACCCCTCCGCCCGAGGACCACTTGACTCAGTTCTTGTTCCGCCGGGGATCCAGCCGCTCGCTCTGCGAGGATCCGGTGTGCACACCCTTCGTCAAGAAGGTCTTCGAGAGGTACCACTGCAGGAACCGTCGCTGCGGGCCACTCAACGTGACGTTGGCGGCCGAGGCCTGCCGCCGCAAGGACCACATGGCCCTCAAGGCCGTGCGCATCCGTCAGCTGGAGTTCCTGCAGCCGCTGGCTGAGGACCCAAGGCTGGACCTGCGAGTCATCCAGTTGGTGCGTGACCCCCGGGCCGTCCTGGCTTCACGTATAGTGGCCTTCACAGCCAAATATGAGAGCTGGAAGAAGTGGCTGTCCGAGGGGCAGGACCAGCTGAGCAAGGATGAGGTGCAGCGGTTGCGGGGCAACTGTGAGAGCATCCGCCTGTCTGCAGAGCTGGGTCTGCGGCAGCCAGCCTGGCTGCGCGGTCGCTACATGCTGGTGCGCTACGAGGATGTGGCACGCAGGCCACTCCAGAAGGCACGAGAGATGTACGGCTTCGCAGGCATCCCCTTGACCCCGCAGGTGGAGGACTGGATCCAGAAGAACACGCAGGCGACACGGGACAGCAGCGACCTCTACTCCACTCAGAAGAACTCCTCGGAGCAGTTTGAGAAGTGGCGCTTCAGCATGCCCTTCAAGCTCGCGCAGGTGGTACAGGCTGCCTGCGCCCCGGCCATGCGCCTCTTCGGATACAAGTTGGCCAGGGATGCTGCCTCACTCACCAACCGCTCCATCAGCCTCCTGGAGGAGCGGGGTACCTTCTGGGTCACGTAGTGGGGGATGTCCGGGACCCTTGGAACCCCTTCTCATGAAAGGCTGGCCCTGCTTCCCTCACACCTAGCCTGGCAGTGAGACACAGCCCTGACAGAGAGTCAAAATGGGGCACGGTGAGAGCGGAGCCCCTGGCTGTAGCGGTAGGCCCCCTGCCAGCTAGATTCCCCAGCGCAGCTACAGCTAAGGCCTTGGGGCGCTTCTGAGATCAGCAGCACCCTGTCTCTGTAGGGGTACTGGTCATAAGGCGGGGACACCTTATGACCTGCCGTGTCCCGAGGTTCCTATATGTGGACACACCTCCCTGGCTCTTTCTCACACGGTCACATAAACTATACACAGAGCACATAAAGGCCTGTAGGCTGTGTGGGCCAGCGTCCAAGTATTTAACAACCAGAAGGGGCTTAGGCCCCCTCCAGTCACTCAGACCTCCTACTGTATTAAGTGTTAACCTCTTCCACTCTGAGTCAGACAAGCCTGGACCTGGATGAGCCCTTGGAAAGAGGAGGACAGCCTAGAGTGGGGAAGGGGGCATCTGAAGCTCCTCAGGGAACAATAGTTGTTTGCTAGCTGATAGAAAATGGTTTGATTAGCTGTTCTTGTCACTCCTGAGTATCAGCCTGTGTAGAGCAAGACACACAAGGTGCAGGTAAAACAGACAAGGCTGGGGGCCGGGGGAGGGGGGTTTGTGTGGCTCAGTGGTAAAGCCCTTGTCTCTCATGCCCAGGGCCCTAGGTGTGATTCCCAGCACTATAAATATAAGGGGAAATAAGACATACATATATGTGCAGCACAGAGAGGGACAGAAAAGCATAATAAACACATTCCCCCATAAACACACTCCTCTCTCTCACACACACACATGCACACCACATACACACACGCACACCACACACATGCACACACACCACATACATGCACACACTGGTGCAGAAAAACTTCCTATCTCCATTATTTCACACTCACCATGATTTGGGGGG
This sequence comes from Arvicanthis niloticus, assembly GCF_011762505.2. Lineage (NCBI taxonomy): Eukaryota > Metazoa > Chordata > Mammalia > Rodentia > Muridae > Arvicanthis > Arvicanthis niloticus. Next base: position 25,682,188 of record NC_047677.1, on the reverse strand, counting down.
TTTGAGGTTTTTTTTTTTTTTTTTTTTTTTTTTTTTTTTTTTTGGTTTTGTTTTTCTGTATCACACATCTAAACAAGGAGCCTTAAATTACACTTTTTAGGATTATGTGAAGAGGTTGTTTATTCAAGGACAATGACACTTTGCCCTGACCAGAGCTGGAAAGGAATAATGGTCTCTGAACCATCGATGAGCATCTTAGGTTGTCATGGTTACCTCCTCTGATCCATCCACAGGCTCCAGCTGGCAGGCAGGATATTTAGAGATGGCATGGGTCACCTTCCTATGACTACAGGTGAAAGGCCCCATCTTGCCCACTCCTGGGGAGCATGCTGGCTTTTGAAGGCTTTTTGAGGCCTAACCAGTGGGCTCAGCTTCAGCTCCAGAAAGAGAAAGAGGGCTCAAGGGCCTGCTGTCTCTAGCCAGGCCTCTAAGACAAGCTTAGAACTTCAGAGTGCTCTGCAAGGGGAAGTCACATTAGGACATAGCCTGCCATTTCCCTCTTAGTTGACAGAGGTCAACCCTCAGGTTGCCATGGTTACAGCTAGTGTCTAAAAAGTGTCTGCTTTAGGACTTTGGGGAGAGATGTGCTGAACTCAGGATGGGCAGGTATCTTATTTGGGTTTTAAAGGTTATTTATAGCTTGGTGCTGTTTTGAACTTTGTTTCTGTAAAGCTACTCAGAAGCAGTTGGGTTTGACGATCAGGGGAGGCTGAAACCAGCAGGGAAAAGGATAGTCTAGGAAGAACTTCCCCTAGGAGGGTTGGAGTCATGCAGAGCCCCCAGGGTCCCACGTGTTCTGTGTGAACTTCATGTGGAATGACTCTCAGAAGCTGCCTTAGGCCCTGGGCCTGCTCAGCATGTGCAGTTTGTCTATTGTGTATGAAGCCCTGGGTTCTGGGCCCTGCACCACATGCCTATATCCCAGCATTCAGGAAATCAAAGATTAGAAGTCAAAAGTTCAAGGTGCCTCTATTTAGATCTCCGAGTCTATAAGGAAAAAAATTTAAAGATCCCTCTGCCAAGAGCAACCAGTGTTCCTTCTTAAGAACAGTTTATTTGAAAATCTCTTCTTGTAAGCCCCAACATTTGTGGGGGAATGGGGGAACTCTTGACTGAGCAGATAGGTTTCCCCCAAGCAGAAGCTTTTCCCTCCCTGGCTAGCCTTGGAACTGCTGCAGTGGGGGTTGACACACTGACTTTCTGGAATTGCTGCATCTGTCACTGTGAGAGCCCAGGATGGAGCTGGTGTGAGTACCAAGACACCGGATGTATAACATGGAAGTGGGTCTGGCACTGGTGTGGAGGAAGACAGTTGGGGCGCTCCCCCTGTGTTGGGGTTTGTTATCCACCTGTTCAGCTGCCGGGTCCCAAGCATAGGTGATCCTTCCCTCACTCAGGCCTCTGCTCTCGATTGTGACAATCCAAGAACAAGTGTGTGGGGGACAAAGAGACACCAGCTCTTCATACTTGATGGGGACAGGGGATAGGATGTTGCGGGCAGGCTCAGGAGTGTGTTATCTTCTCTCCAAGCTCTGGATCGGGGGCCATATTCCCTTCTCTGCACCGCATGTGGGGTGGGAGGGGCTGAGCTGGGAGTTTCTTTCCTTCTTCCCTGTGGCAGGGTGGGGGTGGGGGGTTGGGAGTGGGGGGGAAGGCCTCCATCTCCTGGCTCTGAGGACAGACCTTCCCCAGAATGGACCTTTGGGATTTCTCAGGACATTGACAAGGTTGTGTGAACTGCAAGTTGACTTTATTTATTTTGTAGGAAAAAGAGACAGTATTCTTTGCAGGGACTGAAAACTGTACCCTAATTAAGAAGTACAATTAATAAGATTATTAATAACAATAGGGATGATTCTCACACCACACACACACCAGGATACACAAGGACCATGTTGGAGATGAGACAGAGCCAGGTCACGGAAGCGCAGGATGCTGAAGAGGTTCAGTGGGTCTATTACTGATTGGAAAATACAATACCAGGGCCCTTTCTGCAGCCTTGCTCGGGGGCCTGCAACAACAAAGCAGCTCAGGTGGGTGGATGGGCAGGCAGAGGTAGCCATGAAGGTTTAGCCATCCAGCGCAAACCCTCAAGGTTCAGAAAGGGACAGTGTGGGGCAATCTCTGGTCCTTTGGGGCTCTTAGTATATGGAGCTGGAGAAAGTGGCCATGCTGGTGGCATGGGTCAACTGCTCATCCAACTCGAAAGATCAAAGGGCACCCAGGTGGCCTATGACAGTGACAGTCTTTCCTACCATTAGGGGTGGAAAGAACTTCACGTTCTTAAGAAATAGTGGAACCATGCCTTACCTCAAAAGGATGAGGCAAAGCTTGCAACTTCCAGTGTCTTAAGATCTTCAGGATTGCTGGAAAGATGACTCAGTGGTTAAGAGTGTTGGCTGCTCTTCCAGAGGACCCAGGTTCAATTCCCAGGACCAGCATAACAGCCTACAACTGTCTATAACTCCAGTTCTAGAGGATCCAACGCCCTCACACAGACATACATGCTGCAAAAAAGAAAAAAAAAAAAAAACCCAAACCAATGCATATAAAATACATAAATCATTTTTTAAAAAGTCCTTCAGGATCCTTTGAGCTGTGTCCTTGTCACTACATGAGGACAGACTCCTTAGGTATCCCTAAGATAGAGGCACGGTGCTGCCCTTGCTGCCTTGCTGACATTGTGAATCAGCTTCTTCCTGAGAATACAGAACGGCTCTGTCACCTGCTTCCACTATATTTGGGCTTGAACTTTGCCTCTTGTCAAGTCTCCATCTCTCCTGGATACTCTAGTCCTTGGGTCTAACCACCACCCTCTACTTCCTAGTGGGTCCTACAAGTGCTGTCTTTGTGCCAGTACTTGGACTGTGTCCTGTCTCATGGCTAAATGGTACAGGACATCTGCCCAGTGTGAGTGGTCATGGCACGTGCTTGTGTGCTCATGAGTACATGCATGGCATGTGTGAGTGGATGGCTGCATTCTGTTCTGCCTCTGGTGCAGCCACACAGCCTCTTGCTGTCATTGACCCTCTTGCTCTCCTTGTGGCCACAGACAATCTTCCAATGACCGGTTCTGCCGCCGTTCTCATCTGAGAGCTGACAACCTGATGTTCTGAGTAGGGTTCACGAACTAGGATGTGAAACCCTTCTCCTGGTATCTTACTGAACTTATTTCATTATAAACAAACATACAGGGGCTGGAGAGATGGCTCAGTGGTTAAGAGCACTGGCTGCTCTTGCAGAGGACCTGAGTTCAATTCCCAGCAACCACATGGTGTCTCACAACTGTCTGTAATGAGTTCTGGTGCCCTCTTCTGGCCTGCAGGTGTACATGCAGATAAAGCACTCATATGCATAAAATAAATCTTAAAATAATGAATGAACATGCCATAAATTCTGTAGTGGTCATTTTTCCTTTTGTTCCTAGCATCAATCTAGTCATAAAAACGAACAGAAGAAAAAGCATTTACAGCAATAAGAAAGACATGCCTTTCATCGTGAGGCTTTCCCTGCCCATTCCCAGGGGCCAGCAGCCCAAGAGGAGTATGGATGAGTGTAGCTGTCAGGGCCCAATTTATGTATTTATGGTCCCAGGATGATGGGTCTGCTGACCCTGCTTGGAGGCACCAAATGCAAGTGTAGCATCTGAGACACTCAGGTATTATGGGGTGGGGACAGGAGCATCAACCCACTAACAGAGAGCCTGGTGACAAGTCCCAGCTCTGTCACACTCTGTCCTTGGACAAGTCACTTATTGGGGGGTGTCACTTTGTTTTGGGAATGAAAGGTGTAGTAGCCCACAGGCATCGTCATCAAAAGTCTTGGTATGGATTTAAAAGTCAGTTAAAGGACTGATTGTCCTTTTCCCATGCCAATATACAACTTACGGCTTCCTTCTGTCTTCAACAAAAGCTCACTGTGCAGATGAGAAGGGGACTGGAACCCTTTCAGCTGAGGAGTGTAACTGAGTCCCTTCAAGCTACAGCTGTGTTTCATGTCGGAATAACCTTTGATGTACATCAGTTTTCTGTTATGAGAACACTTGCTGTCTTAGTTAGGGTTTACTGCTGTGAGCAGATACCATGACCAAGGCAACTCTTATAAGGACAACATTTAATTGGGGCTGGCTTACAGGTTCAGAGGTTCAGTCCATCATCATCAAGGTAGGAGCAGGGCAGCATCCAGGAAGGCATGGTGCAAGAGGAGCTGAGAGTTCTCCATCTTCATCTGAAGACCTCCAGAAGACTGGCATCCTCAGGCAGCTAGGAGGAAGCTCTCAAAGCCCACCACAACAATGACACACTTCCTTCAACAAGGTCACGCCTACTTCAACAAGGTCACAACTCCTAATAGTGCCACTCCCTGGACCAAGCTTTGAAACTACCACATTTACCAAGGTAATCAGCTTATCAAGTGAAAAGGTCTATTTCAGTTCATAGTTTGGGACATTTTAGTCTATGGGCCAAACCATTACATCATGGCCAGAGCAAGAAAATGCAGGAAGAGGAAGGGGCTGGAGCCCACCGTGCACTCTCAATGACTTAAAGACCTCCCACTGCACCCGCCTCTTAAAGGTCCAACCTCTTCCCCATACCACATTCCAAATTATAATTCTTTAACTCATGGGCATCTGAGGGCATTCTGGATGCAGTGAATGGCAAGCCCTGTTGTCTCCTAAGATGCTTCTGGATGATACAGGTGTTTTCCGGGGAGAAAGGGAAGCTTATTTTGGGACACAGGGAGATTAATCTGGGGGTGTTTGGGGACCTAGCAGCTTGAGGCATAGCTGTGAATAAATGGAAGAGAGCTGAACCCTACCTGAGGACAGTGACTTCAGAGAAGGACCAACAGAGGTGAGGTACAAGATGAACGGGTGGGACCTCTCTGCCTCTCAATCTCCAGTCTCCGAATCTGGCCCAGTCCAGACTTTAGCAAATTAAATCACTTCCACCCTATCCTTCAATGTCCTAGCTTACAAAATAACTGGTGGCTCCCCCTCCAATACAGCTATCACTATGCCATTTGCACCGGGGACTGGATATAGTCAGCATAACTTCTGGGCTGGGCTTGAATGGTCTGCCACAAATGATCCCCACAGAAACAAATTAGCTTAATCACAAAACAAAGAGGCTCAGATACCCACCTAGCACCCTCAGCCAGCAGCACAGGCCAGAAGCCTCTTTCGGCCTTCCTCTCCTTCCCCTCACCCTATTCAGGGTTTCTTATCTTCCTGCCCTACATCCCAACCCATGAACATTGGGAGGACTTGGATACCATGAGGTGCTGAGATAGTTACCTAGAAACATTGAGGAGGCAACTGGATCATCCCGAAACTGTCACCCTGGAGCCTGTGGCATTCTATCCCCAATATACGTTTAGAGGAGATGTGGTCCCAGCTGCCCTTGAGAAATTACTGTGTGCGTTAGTTTACCTGAGGTTCTGAAAGGCCTGCCCTCCTTTGGACAACATTAAGGAGTCTCCCACAGAATTATACCCCCTCCCATCTCTTTTGGACTTTGTGAGGTAGTATCTCATACAGCCGGGGCTGGCTTTGCATTTGTTATATAGTTGAAGATGACCTTGAACTTCTGATCCCCCTGCCTCCACCTCTGGGTGCTGGGTAGGAGTATAGGCATGCACTATCATTCCTGCCTTATGTGGTGCTACTGTTCAAACCCAGAGCTTCGTGCATACTGGGCAAGCACTATGTAAGCTGACCTCAGACCTCATAAAGAACTTGGAGGGTGGAGAATTGTCTCACTATGTATCGCTGGTTGGCTTGGAACTCACTACTTAGACCAAGCTAGCCTTGAGTTCACTGAGATCTGCCTCCAGGGTTGGGATTAAAACACACATCACCATGTGTGTTTTCTATTATTCTAGCTTTAAGAACCATTTTTAAGAATAAAATCCTCATATAAGTTTTCTTGCCAATGGTTAAGAGCACTTGCTACTCTTGCAGAACCTGGGTCTGGTTCCCAGCACCCATATCAAAAGGCTCACAACTTTCTGTTACTCAAGTTTCAAGGGATCCAGTGCCGTCTTCCAGCCCCTGCAGACATCTTTCCTCCTATGGGGAGGTATACCTGTGTCTTTCTTCATCATGATAAAATGTGTGCAATCTGAGATTTATTCATCACAATACCCAGGCCGTTTATAACAAAATGTGTGCAATACAGGCCATTCATAATTGACCATTCTCAACAAATGGTTCTAAAATATTGTCACCATCCTTAAAAGAGGCCCTCATTTTCTTCCTGCCAAAATAAGAAGTATTGGGTATAGTTCAGTCCCACGAATCCTAACAGGCCTTCTGAATGCAGGACCCGCTCCAGCCCCAAGGACACAGGGAACCCCAGTGTGTCCATGGAGACAGATGTCCTGTATCAGATTGCCCAGTGAAAAAAAGTCTGCCAACCATGTCATAGGACCTTCATTTAGCATCATCTATACAATACGGTCCCAAATGGAGCACCAAAGTGCACCGTCAACTTTTCTATCAGCCCCTCCCTTGAATACCCGCACGCTGTCCCGTGTGAAGTGGGTGGTGGGTCCAAGGGCAGCTCACCCACTCTGGCTGCTCTACACACTGTACCACTCAGACCCTGCCCAAGGGAGCTGCAAAAGGTTACAGAAAGTCACAGCTGTGTGCTTATCTCAGGCACCAAAGCCAACGGATCTGCCAAGTGAGGCCACATGTGACCTCTTAGAGAGCAAATGAAAACAAAACTAAAGAAAGGGTGGTCGTTTTTCCTCACATACCCATAGAACCACCATCTTTGAAAATTCAGGATATGAATGGAGAGTCTGTAGCCACCTCCAAGCTGAGATATTGAGAAGAGTTCTCTGCTTGACTTGTGGCCGCTTCTTCATCTGTAGAAAGGGGCCAAGAGTGCCCTCTGCTTCACATAGTCAAGGTAAGGTTTACACAGTCATGTGCTGAGTTATTACACTGGGAACCTGAGTTATTACACTGGGAACCTTAGTTATTGCAGGAGGAATCTTAGATACTGAACGAGGAACCTTAGTTTTATCACTAGGAACCTTGCTTACTACAGTAGTAACCTTAGTTATTACACTAAGAACCTTAGTTACTACAGTAGAAACCTTACTTATTACAGGCACGGCCTTAGTTATTACAGTAGCACTCTAGTTGTTACACTAGGAACCTTAGACATTACAATAGGTGCCTTAGTTATTATATTAGGAACCTTAGTAATTACACTAGAAACCATAGTTATTACAATAGAAATCTTAGTTACTATAGTAGGAACCCTAGTTATTGCACTGGAAACTTAATTATTACACTAGAATGTTAGTTATTACAGTATGAACCTTAGTCATTGTACTAGGAACCTTAGTTATTACAGTAACAACCTTAGGTATTACAGGAGCCTGAGTTATTACACTAGGAACCTTAGTTATTACACTAGGAACCTTAGTTATTACACTAGGAACCTTAGTTATTACACTAGGAACATCAGTTACTACACTGGGAACCTCAGTTATTACATTAGAAACCTTAGTTATTACACTAGGAAAATCAGTTATTACACTGGGAACCTTAGTTATTACACTAGAAACCTTAGTTATTACACTAGGAACCTCAGTTATTACACTAGGAACCTCAGTTGCTACATTAGGGACCTAGTGTAATTATTACACTATGACCCCAGCCAAAGGCAGGGAAGGAAAAGGGTTAGAACCATTCATGATTTTTCTTCTCATGACAGGACAACTGTGTACCCATGAACATTTCAAGAAACCAATGTTTGAAGTATTATTTCCTAGCTGGGCATGGTGGCACACACCTTTGATCTCTATGAGTTCAAGGCCAGCCTGGTCTACAGAGTAAGTTCTAGGACAGCCAGGGCTACACAGAAACCCTGTCTTGGAAAAAACAAAACAAAACAAGAAGAAAGGAAAAAAGGAAGGAAGTAAGGAAGGAAGGAAGGAAGGAAGGAAGGAAGAAAGGAAGGAAGGAAAATTACTTCCTACTTAACATACATCTCTCAAAGCCCTCTGGGCCCTCATATTTGATCCATGTCATTGTGCCCAGGGCCTCAAGGCCAGAATCTCACGTTCTATGAAGCACATAGCAGACTAGCCCATTTTACATTTATACGCCATTTACATGTCAACACTACAGCTTGGTAATAGGAACGAGTTGATATGGTACCAGCTGCAAACCTTAGTCTTCCAGTCCCAGAGCTTGCCCTCAGGAAAGCTGTGCTGTATCTTGGAGGAAACACGCATGTGTCAACCCTGGATAGTCTGTGCCTCTCCCCAGTGATGAGACAGTTAAAGGCAATTTGTCCATTGTCCTGGCTGTGTGCCTTCCCTGTGGACATCTGCATCTGCGAACAGTGCTATTTGGATCCTGGCCAAACCATGGAGAGATTGGGAGCGTTGGGAGGCTGTGCTTTGAAACTGGCTTTTGATGCTAGGCAGCGAGAGCCAGAGCACACACGGAGATCCCTAGACACAGTGCCTCCTGTCCCTTCAGATATAACAAGTAGGAAGCAATTGTAAGACTAGAACCAACCAAACACAGATTTTAAAAAAAAAGGGAAAGCCAGGTGTAGGGGGTTGTTCTGATGCTCTTACCAGGAATCTGTGTAGGAATCTGCGTGTGAACCCTGAAGGTCCTGTTCCCCAATTGGTTCTTGTTCGATCAATAAAGATGCTAGTGGCCAATGAGCTGGACGGAATAGGCGGGACTTCCAGTCTCTCCGCAGGCAGGCTAGCAAACACAGGACAGAAAAAGTATTCACTGTGCTTCTGAGGGAGAAAGAGCCATCAGCCATGTGAGATCTCTGGCAGAGTGGCCTTCTGCTGCTGCTTCCCCAACTGGGCCTGGGGTAGCAAGCGGGATATTGGAAATGTAATTAAGCCGGGGCAGATTTGCTGAAGAAAGAGAACTGAGCAACTAAAATTGAGGGCGGATTTAGGGTGCTAGACTGGGAGTGAAAAGAAGGGCAGCCATTGCAGTATCCAGTTCATCTTGAAGATTTTAGTCAGTGAAAAAATAAATGTCTGGTTTCAGAACCAAAAGCCAGTTGGTTTTCTTAAGGGGAAAAAATTAAAAGAGTATGTAGCTCTGGGACCTGGCTGTCCAGTTTCAAAGTCATCCTTGAACAAGTGTGACCTCCCAAGGTTTCAACTGGAATACAACACAGAGGCAATAATGCCTGAGCCCAGTAGTCTTCAGCAGTCTCCTTTGAGGGAGCACTGGATGTACCCAAATAGAGAAGTCTTTGTACTGTGCTGTCTGGTGACTTCCCATACCATTGGGTTCACTATTCTGATCAATTACTGTTAAGATTATTAATGTAACTACTACAATTAGAGTGGCCTTTGCCCTACTCCTCTGAACATTCAGCCTGAACAACAGCCCAGAAAACACTGGCTGGCCCCGGAGTGAGACTACACGAATGCATAACCACATGTTTGGTTTGGGAAGAGAGATGGGGCAGAGCCGGTGCCAAGCATGAGATAAGACGAAAGGGAATCAGGAAAGCTGAGAAGAGATCTCCACTAACTCAGCAGCCTCAATTGTGAAGAACGTCTGGCTCCGATAGGGGCTGATTTTTAACAAAGCCAAGACATCTCCCTTAGCTGGGCAGACTGGGACGGAGTTCATGGAAAGCCTGTGGTGCTGTCAGCAGGAATGCTGGGAACCAAAGAGCTGGATGGGAAAGACAAGGGTGATTCATAGCCAAGGGAAGCCCAGGGCCCATGTGGTAATGCGATGGGTTCAGAAACAGAGGTGAGGGCCAGGGATGTAGCTCTGTTCGTTCAGTGTTTGCCTCACATGCTCGAGTCCCAAGGCTCAGCTCCTTCACTGCCTTAACCAGGCGTGGTGGTACACGCCTGCAATCCCAGCATTCAGGAAGTGGAAGCAGGAGGATCAGAAGAGCATAAGGTTACTTTTTGGCTACATGGGGAGTTCAAGGACATCCTGGGCTACTTCCCATCTCAAAAAATAAATAAATAAAAAATCAGAAGTGGAGATGAGTGTCCAGAGATAGAGACCAGCAATGGCAGGAGTCGTTTCTGGATACGGCTCGGATACACATGCTGGGAAAACAGTAGAGTTACAGAGTTGCTGCTACCTTCACCGTCCTGTCAATTTGTCCTTGCAGGCATTTGCTTGGCACATTGGTGAATGTAACATTCCAGTGACCTCAGGCAAGGGCAGAGTAGCTGGCTGGAGCCCCAGGAAGGGCCAAGAGAAACACCAAAAAGAAGTCAGCTAGAGCTTTTGGCCCAATATCCACTTATCAGTGAGTGCATACCATGTGTGTTCTTTTGTGATTGGGTTACCTCACTCAGGATGATATTTTCTAGTTCCATCCATTTGTCTAAGAATTTCATGAATTTGTTGTTTTTAATAGCTGAGTAATACTCCAGTGTGTAAACGTACCACATTTCCTGTATCCATTTCTCTGTTGAAGGACATCTGGATTCTTTCCAGCTTCTGGCTATTATAAATAAGGCTGCTATGAACATAGTGGGCCATGTGTCCTTGTTATATGTTGGAGCATCTTTTGGGTATATGCCCAGGAGTGGTATAGCTGGGTTGTTGGAGCATCTTCTGAGTATATGCCCAGCAGTTATGGTATAGCTGGGTCCTCAGGTAATGCTATGTCCAATTTTCTGAGGAACCACCAGATTGATTCCTAGAGTGGTTGTATCAGCTTGCAATTCCACCAACAATGGAGGAGTGTTCCTCTTTCTCCACCCACAAGCTCGCAATACCCAAGATACAACTCACAGACCCCATGAAGAAAGAGCAAAGTGTGGATGCTTCGGTCCTTCCTAGAAGAAGTAACAAAATACTCTTGGGAACAAATATGGAGACAAAGTGTGGGACAGAAACTGAAGGAGAGGCCGTCTGCAGACTGTTCCACCTGGGTATCCATCCCATGTGCAGTCACCAAAGACAAAAGCTGATGTGGATGCCAGGAAGTGCATGCTGACAGGAGCCTGATACAGCTGTCTCCTGAGAGGATCTGCCAGTGTCTGACATATACAGAGGCGGATGCTCTCAGCTACCCATTGAACTGATCATAGGGTTCCCAATGGAGAAGTTAGAGAGAAGACTGAAGGAGCTGAAAGGGTTTGTGGCCCCATTAGGAGAGCAACAATACCAACCAACCAGAGGTCCCAGGGTCTAAACCACTAGCCTGGGAGCACATAGGGAGGGACCCATGGCTCCAGCTGTATGTGTAGGGGAGGATGGTCTTGTAGGGCAAAGGTGGGAGAGAAAGTCCTTGGTCCCGTGAAGGCTGGGCGCCCAGTGTGGGGGAATTCATGGGTAGGGAGGTGGGAGTGGGTGGGTGGATGGGACACATCATAGAAGCAAGGGGAGGGGGATGTGATGGGGGGGTTCTGGGTGGAGGGAAATGGGGAAAGGGGATAACATCTGAAATGTAAATAAAATATCCAATAAAAATAATTTTAAAAAAGGAAGTCAGCTAGAGGCTGCTGAGATTCCTAGAGGTTCCCACCCCACCCACATCCCACCACTGGTCCATTACTCCAAACGAGAGGTTAATTCCTCCTGAATCAGCACCAGAAAGGTGCCAAAATCCCAGAAAAGGGATGTCAGGATGTGAGCACGATGTGGATGGAACTGGGATACAGCAGAGGGCCAAGAGCTGCACTCGGTCACAAGTTTACCATCGTTGCCAAGGCGGCGGTGTGGGGTGGGGCTGCCCTCCAGAGCTGTGAAGAGAGCAACATGGCAGTGTTGATGGAATGGCTGGCATTGCCTAGCTCTCCCGCTTATGTATGGAGAGCTCCAAAGATCACACCTCTCACCTCAATTCTGGGCCTCGTTCAGGAGGAGATGAGCTGAGGGCAGCTGGAGAAGATGCCAACTCAACGCTTATCTTTTCATTACAAACAAGACCTAACAAAGCCAAGGTGGCTCCATCTGCAATTCTGGCACTTGGGAGGCAGAGGCAAGAGAATCGTGGCAAGGTCTAGGCTAGCCAAGGCTAGCCAGTGAGCAGAGAGACTCTGTTTAAAAATACAAAAAACAAAACCACCAACAACAGCAAAAACTAAACCAAAAGCCTCTCTGAACCACTCCCAGCATTTGTTTATTCATTATTTATTTGTGTGTGCATGTGTGCACGTGTATGTGTGCGTAGCTGTGTGCACCACAGCATGCATATGGAGGGCAGAGAATAGCTTACAGGGATCAGGTTTTTCCCTCCATCATGTGGTAGGGACCCTGTCATGGTTTGTAGATGCTCATTCCAGGGAGTGGCACTATTAGAAGGCATGGCCTCGTTGGAGTAGGTGTGTCACTGTGGGTGTGGGCTTTAAGACCCTCATCCTAGCTGCCTGGAAGTCAGTCTTCTGCTAGCAGCCTTCAGATGAAGATGGAGAACTCTCAGCTCCTCCTGTATCACGCCTGCCTAGATGATGATAGTTGATGATACTTTGATGATATTTTGAACCACCTTGATGATAACGGACTGAACCTCTGAACCTGTAAGCCAGCCCCAATCAAATGTTGTCCTTGTAAGAGTTGCCTTAGTCATGGTGTCTGTTCACAGCAGTAAAGCCCTAAGACAGACCCAGAGGTCAAACAGTTTGTGGAGCTTGGCAGTGAGTGCCCTTACCTACTGAGCCATCTTGCTATCTTGCTAGCCCTGGATACATTTTTTTTTATTTTAAATTTGTTTATCTTTGCATTTTGATGTATACAGGTGTTTTGCCTTCATGTATATTGCACCATGTGTTCATGGTATCCATGGAGGCCAGAAGAGGGTATCGGATTCCCTAAGACTGGAGTAACAGACAGTTGTGAGGAGCCATGTGGGTGTTGGGGCCCGGATGTTAAACCTGGGTTCGTTGGAAGAGCATCCAATGCTGTTATCCACTGAACCATTTCTCAAGCCCCCTGGATACACTTTAAAATTTCCCTCTGGCTCTCATGCTATCTTATCCCCAGAGGGTTGTTAAACCTCAGATTGCTGCACCCACCCAGGTTCATATTAACACTGTGAGGGCCAGTACAGCTGATTCTAGAGCCAGATCTGGGGCCCACTGCTTAGCCATGTGCTTCGAGAGGTATCCTGTGGGTCTGGAATAGAGTTCACGGTTTGGGCTGCTGATTCAGGAGGAAGTATCTAGAGAGGAAGATGTAATGAGGTCATGCCTGCAACCCCAGAACATAGAAAGCAAAGGCAGGGGATTCACAAGGTCCAGGCCAACCTAGCCTACATAGGGAGAGCTGACTCAAAAAGCAAAAACAAACAAACAAACAAACAAAAAACAAATAAAAGGGTAGCCAGAGGTCCACAGCTACCGCTACTGCTTCAGTTATGCTCACTGTAGCTGTGATGGACACCATAACCTTAGGAGGAAAGGGTTTACTTCACTCACAGTTCCATATCATCAGAAACAGTGAGGCCAGGAACTCACACAGGGCAGGATCCTGGAGGCAGGAGCTGATGCAGAGTCCATGGAGGATGCTGCTTACAGGCTTGCTTCCTATGGGTTGCTCGGCCTTCTTTCTTATAGACCACCAACCCAAAGATGGTACCACCCACAATGGCTGGGCTCTCCCCCATCGATCACTAATTAAGAAAATGCCCTACAGCAGTGATTTTGACTTGTGGGTAGAGACCCTTTCATAGGGGTTGCCTAAGACCATCAAAAACACAGATATTTATATTATGGTCCACAACAGTAGCAAAATTACAGTTATGAAGTAGCATCAAAAATAATTTTATGGTTGGGTCAACACAGCATGAGGAACTGTGTAAAAGGGTCACAGCATTAGGGAGCTAATGCCCAACAGGCACTACCCTACCATGGTGTATTACACTACCATGTAAGCACTGCCCTAGAGGCTTGCCTACAGCACAATCTCATGGACGCCATTTTGTGAATTGATGTTCCCTCCTCTCAGATGGCTTTACCATGTGTCAAGCTGACATAAAGCTAGCCAGCACAACCACCAAGGCCTGGGAAGGACCAGGCTAGACTGCTGATCCTTCCAGCACTGAGCTCACACAGACTGTTCTCAGGCAAGTGCTCACTAAAGCCAATCATTCTCAACCTCAGCCTGAACCCAGCCCCCTTCCTATGTCAAGAGATGTCTCTCTGATTGCCCATCATCAGCTTTGCTTCATTCTGCCACCCCCGTGTGCTGCTTTTCCAAGTCTTGGCTGAGTGCTGTGCCTGTGTGCACGCCTCTGCTCTCACCTCTCAGAACCATTGTCCCCTGATGCTCTAAGTTTCTCTCCAGCTCCTCCCCGACTTCTGGCTTCTGAAAGAAAAGGTTCTCTCCCTTGCAGAAGACACTCAAGTCCCTCAAATCTTGGTTTCCTCAGGACTAAGCACAAAACAACCTGCTCTCACTGACCCATAGAGAAGCTCAGGATCTGAGAGTCCTCTGCCCAGCAGGTCAGCTCTGGGAGGGAACCGCCACTAGCTCTACGTAATGCTCCAGAGTGTGGCTCTGTTCCATCTGAGGCCTGGCCACAGGGAGATGAAGACCATCGTGGGAAGAAAGAGAAGACAAACAGCAGATGCTGAGTATAATACTCACCAAGGGGGTGGGGACTCCAGTCACACGGGGGAAGGGCATGCTGGCCACATCCTACCCAGGGGACCCTCCAAGAGAGACAGCTGGCAAACACAATAAATACACCATGACCATGCATTGGTGCAGGACAGTAGGACAGACACACAGAGGGGTGTGTGTGTGTGTGTGTGTGTGTGTGTGTGTGTGTGTGTGTGTGTGTTAGAGTCTTATTTAGCTCTTTTAGCCAGGGCTAACCTTGGCCTTGACTTTCTATCCCCCTGCCTCTACCTCCCCAGCATTGGGTATATACCATATACCAGGGACTGAACCTGAATGAGCCAGAACTTCATGCTTCCTAGACAACCCTCTATCTCATGAACTGCATCGTCAGCTCCTGGGACCCAGAATTTCAATATGAATTTTTTGGGGGCAACACAACTTAATCCATAACTCTTACTTAAGCTCCTATATAGCCAAACCCCAGAATGTGAACTCCAGTCATCTGACAAATGTGACTCTGCCCAAGGTGATGACCTCGCTGGGACGGAAGCTCTGGAACAGTGGTTCTCAGCCTTTCTAATGCTGTGTCCCTTAAATACAGTTCCTCATGTTGTGGCGACCCCCCCCCAACCATAAAATTATTTCATTGCTATTCCATAACTGTAATTTTACTACTGTTATGAACTATAATGTAAATATCTGTTTTCAGATGGTCTTAGGCAACCCCTGTGAAGGGGTCATGACCTCCAGGTTGAGACCCACTGGTCTGGAGTTATCTGTCTAGAGCCATATGAACAGAAGACCCTGAGAATTCTTGCCAGCTGCTCTCAGGCACAAACCAGACCCAGACAACCATTCCCAATGATCAAAAACCCCAGAATCCATTTCAAGTCTTCAAATCACATGTCAAAACCTTCGAGAAATGAAGGTTCCTCTCTCCGTCCACTTCCTCTTCCCAAATGGGACACACTGTTTGCTTTGGGAGAATCCACAGTGTGTCCTTTGCCCATGGTCCCAACGCAGGTCTGGTCTTCCAGCATTGCTAGCTGGGTAGAGATGGGAAACGGGCACCATGCCAGATCTAGGCCTGGAAGGGGAAGCAGCTGGCATCATCTCCCTCCTGTACCCGATAGCCACCTCCTGTACCCGATAGCCAGCAAGCCCAAACAGAAACGGTTTTGTGCATGTACATGCTGTCGAAAAGCCTTCCCTTCCCACCTGCTCCCTGCTCGCCCCCACAGATCCCATCTTTATCCACTGTTTCTCCTCAGAGAATGCTCTCAGGAGAAATGTTGGCTTGCGGCAGGACCCCCTTAACCCCCAGGGGGTAGGGAGGAGAGGACAACACACAGGAAGGCTGGGGGCCAGTGTGCCTTTCCAAGGAGGCTCTTGCAGCAGACTCTGAGGCCCAGTTTCACGGTGGAAAGGGGTGGTCACATTAGTTTTGCATTCTTGCTTTGAGAACACCATTGTTGCAGAAACAGTAGCACTATGCAAAAGGCCAGCGAGAAAGCCAGGGTTGGGAGGGGCTGAAGCCTGGTGGGCTCCGCTCAGGGCCTGAAGCCAGCAGAGCCTATTCAGCTGCTGTAACAAAACGGGTTACAGTGAAGGAGAGGTGTTCATTCCCTGCAGGTTTGGAGGTTGGAGGCCCAAGGTGAAGGCACTGGCAGAGGTACTCTCCTCCTGAGGAGGGAGGGACAGACAAGAATTCTGGGGACTCTCTGGCATAAGCCTCAATCACGAGGACAGCATTCACCAGCCCTCCTCATAGTCTCAGCTCTTCACGACGCTGTGTTCCGGGCAGATTACGTTTCACCATGTGAGTTTAGCGATCCAGACATTATTAGCAGCAACGCTCAGCAGATGAGCAAGGGAGGGCAGGCAATGGGGCGTAGGTGCAAGCTTGCTGTGGAAACTGCAGTCAGGTGCCTCTGTGTGACCTCGGTCAGACTTCCTGATCCCTTAGACCCAAAACCAGATACTCACAGAAAGCCTAAACTGGAAGCTTCTTGGGGGAAAGAAAACCCCAAGGAAGCTATAATAAAAAAAGAGGAAGAGACAAGCAAAACACAAACCAACCTCTGCTCACACCTGGCCTAAAAGCCACCAGTCCACATCAAAGGAAGATGTGTGTTGCTAGCATCCTTTCCCTGGGAGAGAGGACCATCTACCATCTCCTCCTGAGGTCTGGGACAAACCTGAATGAAAAAATGAAAATGGGGGCCAGAGAGTTGGCTCAGCGGTAAGAGAACTGACTGCTCTTCCAAAGGACCTGGGTTCAATTCCCAGCACCCACAGGGCAGCTCGCTACTTTCAGTAACTCCAATTTCAGGGGCTCTGACACCCTCCCTCACACACACACACACACACACACACACACACATATAAGCATATAGAACACAAGTGCACATTAAATAAATTAAACCAATCATTTCTTTAAATGAAATTGAGAACATGATGCTGCTAGGTGTGGTTGAGGGGAAGGTGTATTGTAGTATGAGAGTGAGCTCAGGCAGAGGCATCTGGGAGAGTCCTGACTGACACAGCCATGAAAAGAGGTGTGGGGAAGAGAAAAAGAGAAGAGAGAGAAAGCAAAGAGAATACCTAGGAACCCAGAGACCAAGAGACCAGCATAGCCAAAATGGCTGGGTTCCATAGCAAAGAGAAGCTGGGGTAAGGGGCTGTAGTAGTTTGGACATGCTTGGCCCAGGGAGGTGGTTTGGACATGCTTGGCCCAGGGAGGTGGTTTGGACAAGTTGGCCCAGGGAGGTGGTTTGGACATGCTTGGCCCAGGGAGGTGGTTTGGACATGCTTGGCCCAGGGAGGTGGTTTGAGTATGCTTGGCACTACTAGGAAGTGCGGCCTTGTTGGAGGAAGTGTGTCACTGTAGGCTTTGAGACCCTTTTCCTAGCCATGTGGGAGACAGTCTTCCCCTGTTTGCCTTCAGAACAAGATGTAGAACTCTCAGCTCCTTCTGCACCATGTTCCTGCCTTGATGATAATGGACTGAACCTCTGAATCTGTCAGCCAGCCCCCAGTTAAATGCTGTGCTTAATAAGAGTTGCCTTGATTATGGTGTCTCTTCACAGCAGTAAAACCCAAGCTAAGCCAGGGGCCCAGCCTGGTGTCTGGGCTGGAGAGTTTTGGATAGTGTAGAGGGATGCCAGCCAGGATGCTCTGTAACAGGCGGGTTGCTGAGGACCTGGTAGCCTGCATCCACTTTGATATGTTAATAGCCACCTCAGTTGTCCTGGGTTTCCTTGAGAAAAGCAAGGTTCTGTTATCATTTCACGGAAGTTCACTCTGGGGAAACTGGCGCGATTAATTACTCTGTTATGTAGAGCAACTTGTGAGGTATTCTAGACACAAGCACAGGGGACCTTCACACAGCCACACTGGATGGTCTTCACCCAACCCAGATGATGAGTCACCATGGCTGTGTGGACAGAGCCCCCCACTCCTCTAGTCTTCTCCAACCTATGTTCTCTAGCCCCGCCCCAGACCTCAAGGCCATGTGCAATTGGGCAGACGTGTACGCGGCTGGTTGGGAGCTGTGGCTAGATCGTCAAGGTGAAGGTCCAAAGCCCTGCCCACCAGTTGACATTCCACAAGCCCAGCTGGGCGGATGGTCTGTAAGCAGGCACGCCGGAGCTGATGAAGATGGAGGCAGCTTGACTCAGGATAATCCCATAGGGTAGTCCACCTCTTCCTCCAGCTCTTCCATTCCTTCCAGCTCCCACTCCTTCCAAAAGGGTCCCTGAGCCTTGGAAGGAATGACATAGGTGTCTAAATATTCTCCTCCAACTTCAGTGAGCTACCAGGCCCTGGTGCCCTCTCATTATCCCTCCATATCCAGGATGCGGTTGTTGGTGAGACTCAGAGGTAGGTATCCCTCTAACTAAGACACAAATAGAAGAAAACCCAAAAGTGGAAAAAACTCGTAATCGGACGCAGGCTGCAGTAATAGCCTATGACTAAAATGCAAATGTGGGAAGCCCGTTAGCCAGGACATCCGTTGACAAAACAGTAGCAGCTTCTTCCCCACTGGGGCCTATGACTTCCCTGGTCACAGGTTCTAAGTTCCCAACTCTAGGTGTGAGTCTCCCCTGGCTAGTGGGACTAAATCCAAATGCAAAATTATTCTATCTATAATCACTATGCCACTCTAGGACAAGGGGACTCATCTTGCCTGGCACTTTTGTCTTGACACACAGAGGATGCACATCAGAATAGCACTTCTGGCCATATTTCTCCCCAGCAGGCTTGGTAGCCCCTTCCAGCAGTGTAGGAGCTAGGCTAAAGGAAGGGGACCTTTTCAGCTTGTCCTGGACAGTCCTGGCTTTAGTCCTCCGAGCCTGCAGAGTTATGAAATTCCATCAACAGCAATAACAATAGCCTTTTATTGTCTTAGGAGCCTCCAGGGCCTCTGTAAGCCAACAACCAACCCAACGGAGGAGACTACTCCCAGCACTGGTTGATAGATAACCCTCTTCTGGGAACACCTGCCTTTTGTTACAAGCACAGGCCTTGTAGGCTTCCTTCAATCATCCTCATGAATGCTGCAGCTACTCCCGGCCTTTGCACGCCCTGTACACTAATTTCCCTTGCTTGCTCCCTCAGTCACATTCCCAAGCCTCTCAAATGGGTTCTCAAAGCTGCAAACCACTCAGCAGGTTAGTATCACGTCATCCATATAAGGAAACCTTCTTCCAGAGGATCCGGAGGACAACACAATGCCCTGAAGGACTGCTTCACATCAGATAATGAGGTTGCAAAACTGATCCTGCTGGAGCCCTCTGAAAGCCCGCATCCTCTGTTCTGAGCAAGTGTCTGGTGACCGCTGAAGTCAAACATAAGCAAGGTCTAAGACATCACGGAGAGAGCCCACCCATTGGGATCAAGCTCTCCTTTGAGGGGTCAATGCTGGGGACAGTGACAGGGTTAGTGACAGTGTGGGATGGCACTCCACAATCTGTAGTCATGCTCTCTGACCCACATCCTGGAGTTTTCTCCACTCCAGATGAACTCTGCAGGTTTGGCTTAACCCGATCAGCCCTACCTAGGGCCAAGAAGAATCTTGGCTGCACTCTCCCCGGATGCCCAGAGTGGTTCCCTGGTTTGGCCCCAGTGTGTTGGGGTACGCTGTATGAAATTGTATCTCTGTCCTTCCTCACCTACCAAAGGTATTCTTTGATTGGCTTTAATAAAAAGAAAGTCTTATGGTTAACTAGCTGGGCAGGAAGTGGAAGGTAGGACTTTCTGGGAGGAAGAAAGGAACCCTGGGAAGAAGAAGGAGGAGTCGTTTCTGCCAGAAGACCTGAGAGGAAACGGATGTGATCACAGGACTGGAAAGTATGGCTGGATGTGGCTGGAAGGTTGGGTTACTTAGATGAGCTGGTTGAGGGTCTGCCCAGGCCTAAGGCTTTAGGCTATTGAAATATTAAGGCTAATATCTAAGGCTTTGAAATATTAAGATTTCTCTTTGTGGTTATGGGGGAACAAGCTGGTTAAGGAATAACTGATACTGTATTAATTTCCAGAATTAAGTAATATATATAGAACATAATAATCATTTAATTTACAGTGGTGGTTGTAGCCACAGATGTTGCTCCTCCACGCACCACACCTGCGTGCTGGGGAAGGCCCTAGCTGGGCACACTGTCTCCGCCCCTAGCATGCTCTCCCTTTTAAAAGAGACGTACGCATTTATGGTGCTAGGAATTGAACCCAGGACCTTGTACATACTAGACAAGCACCCAGTCACTCAGCCATAGGTCCAGCCCTAGCATAATCTTTTGTGGGAAGGACGTGTCCTGCTTGGTCTGGAACATGTGATAGTTACCCACCACTGGGACAGACCTGATTTCATCACCTGTACTGTTTTATAATGGATGCCTTCCATGATCTGCTTCTCAGTCTGAATACAAACTCTGTCCTGACAATTCCTCAGCCAAGCAAAGAAGCCTGTTAGTATTTTAATTTAAATCATCCCCACTCAGTTTCTCAGATTATGAGCAGAATGCAAACATATTCTTCATCAAAATATGAACATATATATATATCATATATATGTTATATATATATATAACACATACACACACACACACACACACACACACACACACACACACACATATATATATATATATATATATATATATATATATATATATATATATATATCAGTGACCGCAAGAGTCCTTGCTTACCTCTGACACCTCATGAGTCAAGCTATTACTTACCCTCTGCATTTCTTTTGACATTCTCCACCAGAATGGCCTGTTACCCTCTGCTCACAATATACTAGGGTTTTTCTAGCCCACAGCTCTAAACTCTTCCATGTTCTACCTGCAAATCAATTCCAAAGGCCTCAGAACCACATGGCCAGTTTTAGCACAGTAACAACCCCACTCCTGGTACTGATTTTCTGTGTTAGCTACCTCTCTTATTACTGTGAAAACAAAAATACCTGACAAAAGTAATATAAGGAAGGAGTGGTTTGGTTTTGGCTCATGGTTTGAAGGTACTATCCATCAAGGTCTGGAAGTCAAGGCAGAGAAGACATGAAAGCAGGCATACTTGAGGCAACTGGTCACACTGCATGTAGTTGATAATGAAGAATAACTGTTGTCAGAAGCCAAGACCCTCGCCTCTTACCCTCACCCCCTACTTCTCCCCACCTGCACAATGTCCCCTGCAGCTTCATCTCCCTAGCAACCACAAGGTTCTGCTTAATAGTTACAAATAGATTTTTAGATGTAAAGCAGTGTACCGTATCTTTTGAAGTAAGCAGTAAGACCACCATTGTTTCAGGGCACAGGCCAAGAAGATTCTGTACTTTCCCATCACCTGGATCCCTCTTACCTCTCCCTTTGCAAAATGTATTATAAATAAGCACTTGGTGCCTACATATATGACTCTTGACAAGCATTTTCTTCCTTGAGTCCATTCTCTCTCTCGCCCGTTCTTCCAGGATTGTAATCCTCCTCGTCCCTCACGAATAACCTAGGACCTGCAGGTCGGGTCAAACTGTCACCAAGCGCTATGCAACTACACAAGCCACATGTGTGGGAAACAAGCTACAAATGTGTGGTGGGACTTTTATACTACACATGCTTTCCTGGTTAGGGGACAGCAGCCTTTTGTTGGAACCTCAAAGGGGTCCATATTTTTTAAGATGTTCAGAATCATTTGGTAGCAGAAGACCAGAGCCAGATAGGTCTGAGTCCCATGGGATGTTATTTATATCCATAGGACCCAGATCAAGTCCCTAAGCTTTCTGAAGCTATTTGTTGTCTGTATGATGTGACACTTTCCCTGTGTGGTTATTGGTAGAACAGGAGATATATAGAGTGGAGTCTGGCACTGGCCTGTCGATAAGTAATGATCAGTTAAAATCGTTTTATTGTGTCTGATGTCACACTTGTTAGAAATAAGCAGTGCAGTCCCAGACAAATCACACCATGCAGCAGGTCTCACGTGGGAGCTTTATTTGGAGAGGGGCAGAGGCAGCCTCTGGGGAGGTGGAAGAAAAGAAGAGAGTGGGGGAGAGGAAGGGGAGAGAGAGGCGCATGCGCAGAGAGATGTGTAACGAGGCCATGACGCAGACGAAGGAGTGCTGCTGGGTCCCAGAGCTGGCTGTAAAGACACTTCTAGATATCTACTGATGTGCCTGATGCTGACAACACTCAAATCTCTACCCCATTGTACCATCTCTCTATCTTCTTGAATCTCAGCTATGCCTTCCATGAACATCCTCAGTAGGTCCACATGGTAGGGACCCTAAAGAATGTATGCTGGTATTACAGTCAACCGCCCGATAGGAGAAGGGACAGACCTGCATGAACATGGCTGGTCTTTCCCTTGGGCCCTGCCTATTGGCAGAGCTGACCTGGGTGGTCCACAGTTCATGTGGGGTCTCTCTTAGGTTTCTTTTTCTGTTGCTGTGATAAAGTACTCACATCAAAGCAATTTAGGGGAGAAAGTACCTGTGACTCACAGTTGAGGTTACAGCCACATTTCCCTTTCTGTTGCTATAGAAACCCCGATGAAAACCAGCATAGAGAATGGTTTACCATTCTAGGCTACAGCCCATCATTGTGTGAAAGTTAAGGCGAGAACTTGAAGCCTCTAGTCAGACCACTTTCAAGAGCAGAGAGAGAATGACTGACTGTGTGTGCCTTCTGCTCAGCTCACCTTCTCTGCCCATATAGGATCCAACCCTGGAGAATGATGTCATCCACCTTTGGGCTGTGACTTTCTGCATCAGTAAACACAATCAAAGCAAATGCCATGAGAAACAGAACTGATATAATGAATATATATATTCTTTGTATACATATATGCATTATATATATATTACACACACACACACATATATATTCTGAGGACAGGGAACTGGGGTGCCTAATGCAGCTCCAGGGGTCCACAGCCCGCCCTCCCCCAGTCTCCATTCCCATGTCTATAAATAGAGCAGTTTTACTTCTGTCCTGCAGACATCTCTCTTGCCCCTCATGTACCACCTTCCCATGTGTGTTTTCATACTGAAGGGAGATGGAATTGGCCCAGTACCACTGCCTGGCTAGAATATGAGTGCCTTGTGTGACTCCCAGCATACAAAAATAGAATAAAAAACCCAAACAAAAATACATGTCCATCAATAAAATAAAATTAAATTAAATTAAAAAAGAGTAAGGGCCAGGCAGTGCAGAGGAAGGCTGATTTCTGTGAGTTCGAGGCCAACCTGGTCTACATAGCATACAGGACAGCCAGGGTCCCAGAGTAAGACCCTGTCCAAAACAAAACAACAACAACAAAAACCAAACAATGGGGAGATTGGATGTCTCTGGCCTCTCCGAGGCTGTTAGATGATGCTAGCAGCGGGTACCTACACTTACATGAACGGACTCACATCTCTATCCACACATAATCTGAAATAAAATGTAAGGGGCTGGAGAGAAGGACTCAGCGTTGAAGTGCACTTACTATCCTTGCAGAGGGTCTAGGGTCAGTTCCTGTGTTCGTAGCTGTAGCTCCAGGTCCATGAGATCCAACGTCTTCTGACCTCCATGAACTCTTGTGGACATGAGTAGGCACACATGCCTACTCAGACATAAAAATTAAATAAAATCTTCAAAAGATATTTTTTTGTTTTAAATTGTAATTATTACTTATTTATATGGTGTGGAATGGGGGGAGTCCAGACGGTATCAGATCGCCTGGAGCTGGAGTTAAGAGCAGTTATGAGCTGCCAGGTGTGGGTGCTGGGAATTGAACTTGAGTCCTCTGTAAGAACAGTATGTGCTCTTAACCACTGAGCCGTCTCTCCAGGTCCAAAAGATAATTTTTTAAAGGGTAAAATAGTAGGAGTCAGGCTTGGTGGCTGTGATGGTTTGTATATGCCTAGCCCAGGGAGTGGCACTATTAGAAGTTGTGGCCCTGTTGAGGAGGTGTGGCCTTGTTGAAGTGGGTGTGTCACTGTGGGCATGGGCTTTAATATCCTAGTCTTAGCTGCCTGGAAGCCAGTATTCTGCTAGCAGACTTCAGATGAAGATGTAGAACTCTCAGCTCTGCCTACACTGGATGCTGCCATGTTCCCACCTTGATGTGGACTGAACCTCTGAACCTGTAAGCCAGCCCCAATTAAACGTCCTTTTATAAGAGTTGCCATGGTCATGGTGTCTGTTCACAGCAGTAAAACCCTAACTAAGACATTGGCATACTTCCAGAGTCCCAGACACTGAGGAGGTTAAAGTAGGAAGATCATTTGGCCCAGGAGTTATGGGATAGCCGAAGCAATAAGTGAGATCTTTCCAAAGAAAAACACCATGCACAACAATCTATAATGGGATCTGATGCCCTCTTCTGGCACGCAGGGCATCCATGCAGACAGAGCGTTTATACGTATGAGATACATAAATACATAATTTTGAGAAAAAATAATTTAAAAAGAGAAAGATATGATGAATTACATAAAACGGTAATTAATCTGGACCCTTGATACTCATTTGTTACCAGGGAAACTTATATTCTTGAAGGGAGAGGTGGGTTTTTTTTAATCTTCTTTTTCCAACTTTTTATTGAGTCTTTGTGAGTTTCATATCATGCACCTCATCCTATCCATCCCTTCATCCTCTTGTATCTGCCCTCGCCTATACACCCTCACACTCCAAACGAACATTAAAAAAAAAAGAAAAGAAAAGAAAAGAAAAGAAATAAATAAAACAAAGCATAGAAAACTTCTTGTCCTGGAAGCTGTAGTGTGTCACAGTGTGTCTCCCTTGTGAATATTCTTTGCAATGAGTCATTGGTCTGGTTCGTGGCCTCTGGCTTCTGTGACATCATCAACACTGGATCATCGGGACTCCTCCCAGTTGTTGTTCTGTGTCATGGAGATCCTGCGGCTTTGAATCAGCAGGACCAGCCCTTTCACGTGCTCCAACCATTCAGAAATGATGATTTTGGGGTGGGCCAACACAAAGCCCTGGATCTGGGCCTTGGCGACTCTCCCTTATCCACATCACCAGGGCAAACACTCCTTGAGCTAGCCCACTCAGTGCCACTACTGGCAGAAGGGAAGGTCAGCTCTCCTGCTCTCATGCCCTCGGGACTGACTAGCCTGTACTTACACCTCCAGAGCTAGCTCCACTGTGCTCCCCAGGTGAGGTACAGGGCCAACTCTCCTGAGTGCTGCAGCCAGTGAGGGTCTCCCAGTCTCATGACCTCAGGGTCAGCTCTCCAGGCTGTCTGAGGTGGCAAGGGACAAGCAATGGGATGGGTATCATGCCACCTCACTGTAGAAGAGGGGTGTGGCCAGCTCCAGTGCTCATGCCCTCAGGGAAGCTTTGCTTTACTGCCTGGGCAAAGTACAGACCTTGCTCTCCCAAATGCTACTGCCCAGTGAGAGGTGTACATCTTAGGACACCACCTCCCGCGTAATAGAATTTCAGGCACACACCACCATATCCAATGTGTGCAGTGCCAGGGATTAGACCCCGGGCTTCTTCTATGCTAGGCAAGCACACTGTCACTTGAGCTATGTCCCAGCCTCCCAAAAGTAGTATTCTTTATGTAGGATTATATGTGTTATAAATATGTGGTTGTGTCGTTACCAGGGACCAATGAATATAATAAAACTGTAAGAGGCTGACATCAAGAATCTACCATGAACATGACTATAGACTGTTGGGAGCCGCAGTGCCAAGATGGCACGGACATCCTGTCCTCCCACTTGTAAACAACTGACTGCGCAGGTGCAAAAGGCAAAAGGCGCGCCAAAGTCACTGCCCATCCCGGGGCGTAATATGGGGTGATGAGTGAACAGCCAATCAGAAGTGAACACGCCACTCTAGGGTATATATAGCAGTGCCATTCCCGGGCTTGGGGTCTTTTTTCACTTTTGCTGTTACAAGAAGTAAAGCCTCGTCTGTAGTGATACCCGATTACTGCCTCCGTGTCCTTATTCGCGGGCAAAGGGGACACAGAAGAGGTGTGCGCAACAATAGACCGTAAACATAGTAGCTCTTTAAAGGTAAGTGCATTGGGCTGAAGAGATGGCTTAGCAGTTAAGAGCACTGACTGCTCTTCTAGAGGTCGTGAGTTCAATTCCCAGCAACCACATGGTGGCTCACAGCCATCTGTAATGCTGTAATGGGATCCAATGCCCTCTTCTGGTGTGTCTGAGGGCAGTGACAGTGTACTCACATATATAAAATCTTTTTAAAAAGAAAAGAGGTAAGTATGCTGAGATTAAACAGTATCCATTATATATTATAACTGACAAACCGACATTGCAAAACACTGCATATGTCAAAATCACTTACATATAAACAAACCACACATTCTCTACACATCTTTATATAGAGAGAATGTTCTGGAGAGATGCACAGACAGTTACAGCCTCTGAAGGGGCTGTAATACTGACTTCCACTGAGCCCTCTGGAGCCCTAGGCCTAGGAAGCATGCTCCACTCTGATCCCAGAGCCAAGGCCAGGCTGCACTGCTGCCACCAGGGTGGCAGCTCTGAGTGATTTATAAGTAACCAACTTCCCAACCACAGAGAGGAAACCAAAGTAAACAGGTTACAACCACTGTTTGTTACCTCCTCACAGAACCCAGGCAGGCAATGTGGCTTCTCACCATCGACACAAGGTAAGCATTCTAACCCTGGGCTTGAGCACTGAGAACCACGGGAGGTTAGCTGGGCAAGGCCTGTAACTCCAGGATTCGGAAAGAGAGAGCAGGGGGAGCAGGAGATCCAGCTTTGGTTACAATGCAAGCTCCAGTCCTGGGCTATACGAGACCTTGTGTTTAAAAGCCCCCAAAAGGGGCTGGAGAGATGGCTCAGTGGTTAAGAGCACTGGCTGTTACTCCTGAGGACTGAGGTTCAATTCCCAGCACCTACATGACAGCTCATCATTGTCTGTAGCTTCAGTCCCAAGGGACCTGAGTCCCTCTTCTGTTCTGCTCGGGCACATGTAAAGTTCACAGACATACGTGCAGAGAAAACACCTATAGACGTAAAAATAAAATTAAAAGTCCAGTACTCCCCACCTCCAAAAACCCAAGTGTGGTGGAGCACACCTTTAATTCCAGCACTTGGGAGGCAGAGGCAGGAGCTCTCTGAGTTCAAGGCCAGCTTTGTCTATACAGTGAGTTCCAGGGGAAAAAATCCAAAACAAAAGGGTAGGGTCGGGGTTCAATACCTAGCACTGAATAAAGCAGATGTGATGGCTCATGCCTATGATACCAGCACTACATAACGAGTTCGAAGCTAGCCTGGGCTACATCAGACTTTGTCTCAAATAAAAGAGAGAAGGAGAAGGAGAAAAAAAAAAACACATAGAGACTCTGAGATTTGACCTTGCTTGCAAGCTAGGAAACTTTCCTGCTGTAGTTCCCTGGCCACTGTCTGGATGTAGAGCTCCTGCATCCGTGGCCAAGGACTTTAATACTGGAGCATAGCAGGCATGAATTCAAGTTCTCCTTGGCCCCGTATCACAAGCAGATTAGGGCGTGGGCAGTTAGTTCATGTTCGAGCCCAGGGTCACTGTGCTCAAGTAGTTCCCAGTCTTCTGGATGATTCTAGCAACCCTTCCCATTTGGATTCTAGAAAGAGATACTGTACTGTCTTCATTATTCTACAAAGCCGTGGGCAGGGGGGTCTGCACTCTTCCCTGGAGGGTGAAATTCTCTGTGTTCCCAGACCATGTGCTATACAGATATCCTGGAAGGCAATCCTGGACTCTATTGTAAGCAAACAAAAATGTCCAACCTTGGAATAATCTCCTGGGTCAGGCTGGGCATGGGACCTGGACAGGTGGCTTGGTGGTTCAGGGAGTTTGTTCCTCTTACAGAAGACCTAGGCTCCATTCCCAGCATCCACATGTGGCTCCCAACCATGTGTCACTCCAGTTCCAAGGGATTCAATGACTACCCTCTTCTGACCTCCTTGGGCACAAGCATAGATGTGGTACACATACATACATGTGCAAAACACTCACACATTAGATAAAGACATCTAAACATGTTTTTTAAAGCCAGGTATGATGGTGCACACTTTTAATTCTAGTGCCGCCGAGGTGGCCACAGGCCAATGCCTGGGACTTGTGGGCCAGCCAGCCTAGACTACTTAGCAAGCTTCAGGCCAATGAGAGACCTTGTCTCAAGAAATAAAAAGGTCATAGCCCCTGAACAATGACACTTAAGGTTGTCCTTGGCTTCCACATATATGCACACACATGTGGGGGTGGCCTGGGTACACTACATATATGAGCACAGACCCCAACACGCATGTGCGTGTACACACACACACACACACACACACACACACACACACACACACACACATCCACCCACTGGGAAAATGAGGAGCTCAGAAATTGAAGTGAGTCACCTCCCACGGGTCACACAGAACAAAGCAGACTCAACCACACTCCTGCCTCCTCCACAGTGGGCCATTAGTGTAGGCCAGAATCAAAAAACCCACCTCAGGTATTGCTTCAGAAAGAAGCCAGCTGCATACCCGTTGGGGGCCCTTAGGAGAGAGGCTATTCCTGCCTCATCCTGTAATGGAGCCCGTCCTCAGCACACCTACGTCTGAGAATGAAAATCCCTCCCGGGTTACCTCATGTCGCCAAGGAGCAGGGGATGACTGCTCAGCTTTTGGAGACAGATAAATGACCTTTTCTTCTTCAGAAGGAAAAAAAAGATGTCATGCTAGTCTGTATTTATTTAAATATGAAATTTATTTATGGAGCAAAAAGAGTTCACCATGGTGTTCCCAGCAGAAACGGGCAGGCTTGTTTTTGTCTCCTTTCGCCTTGTCCTCCTATGACCTGACTGAGTGTTCAGACTTAGAGTCTGCATGGTTTTCAGGCGACCCTGTCCCACCTTCTGGTCTCTGGAGTCCCCCTCCCCCATGCCTGGAGAGTGACCACCAAGAGGACAAGGCTGGCACTGGTCTCATCTGCCATCTTCATTGGCAAAATGGACACACACACACACACACACACACTTCACATCTCTCTCACAGATAAGAAGCAGTCAGTGTAGCCAGGTGTGCGTGTCCATAGTGGCAGATGCAGAAGAAACAGCCTTGAGGTTGGTCCATCTGCCAAGCATGTCTCTGTCACGTCTTTGAAGGTCTGTCCCTGTCATACCACCCCCACACCCCCTTTCCTGCCTCAGGCTCAGATGCTCAGCATCTGGGCAGGGCTGAGGCTGGGGTCCGGCCTCACCCCGGAAATGTTCTCAACATTGTTGCTCTCACTTGAACTTCATAGCAGTCAAGTGAAAGATGACTTTATCTCTATTTGGTAGCTAGGGAAACAAACTGTCTGTGAAGCTGCCTGCAGTCAGCTTCGTAGCTGATGGAGGTCAGAGACGAGCCTGGAAACTGAGGTTTCAATTCCCCAGGCTCTGCTTTACCCTCTATCATTGAGACTTCCAAAGCAGGATCCCAGATGGGCAGCCTATGTCCCAAAGGCATCTGTGACACCTCACATGTCAGGACACAAACTCTGCCCAGTCCTGTCTCTTCCCAAAGCCTGGAACAATGCATGTTCCTTGCCACCCGTGAAACGCAGGGTGCTAGCTCTCAGCTCCCTTCAATTAGGAGCTATGTATTATTAGTCTGGAAAATCCAGACCGAGTCTGAGAAGTGCAAGGGTCACCTGCTGAGTGTGGGACCCCAGTCTCAGCCCTGCTCAGCCTCTGAGCATCTGAGCCTGAGACAGGAAGGGAGGTCTGTCTTCCTCGGTGGCTAGCACAGAGCAGAGGGGGTGATAGGACAGGACAGACCTTCAATGGCACTTATGTGACAGAGACATGCTTGACAGATGGACCAACCTCAAAGTGTATCATGGCAGGACTAACGAAGGTAGGACCTTGAAGCCTGGCCTTTGGCACCTGCACGTCTGTGGCCCAGGCCGCAAAGGGTAGGGATGGTGTGTGGGCTGGTACTCTGTCAGGGAAAGACTGAGACATGTCTACCTCCCCTGAGCAAGACCATTCCTAGGAAGGCTTCAAAATAAGTTCCCAAGGCAGACGGGAAAATTATAGGGTAGGAAGGTTGGGCAAACCTAGCTTCCCAAACTTTCCTGTAAAAGGGAATGATTGACAGAGGGGGTGGGGAGGGGCGGGGGAGATGGACACCTGCCACAGGTATCTAAGTGTCTTAGAGAGGGCTGGAGATGTCTGCCGTTACTTGGATCCCCCCCTGCCCAGGCCCCTCAGATCAAAGTCAAGACCTTCTCCAGATGGATTCCCTCATCTTCCCATATGAAGCATCCTCTCCCCAAACCTGCTTCCCCACCAGGCTCTGGTCATGGCTGGAAACAGTGACAAAGGGAACAGGTAGGAGTAAGGTCTGTATTTGGAAGGGTGGGGTCATACTGCTCAGTTCATAAGGCATGCAGGACCAGGGCACCAAGATCCACAGGCAGGCAGTTGATAGTGACCCCCACACTGCAGTTAGTGTCCCTGAATCCACGCCACCTCCTCCCTCCTGCCATTATGACAGCTAAAGAAAGGCAGACAAGCCAGAATGGTGGCACGGGCCTGTAATCCCAGCCCTGGGGGTAAAGGGAAGAGGGTTAGGAACTCAAGGGCAGCCTCAGCTACACCGTGAGTTCAAAGGACAGCCTGGGCTACACAAGACTCTATCTCAAAACAACAACGATAACAACGTTTTAACGCAGTTCCAAACATTCCCCCATTGAGAAACTCTACTGAGGCCTGTGCCTTAAACCCACAAGAGCAGTGAGCTGTGTGCTTGCGTCTGAGAATAAGTGTGCATGTGTCAGGGAAGGGCCTGAGACTGTTCACGAGGGAATGAGGGATGAAGAGAAGTGGTAGATGTGGGGTGGGGATGGGGTGAAGAGGCCCTCTGCCTTTTCTCCAAGGCTGCAGAAGCAGCACCGTTGAATAAGTGCCTGTTGCTCATACGATGATCGAAATTTGTAAAGATTTGGGGGAAGCCTCTTAAAAGAAAACTGGCACAAAGAAACAAAAGACGGGATGAGAGGCATGGGGGAAAAGAAAGGAACTGAAGAGGAAGAAATGGAGACACAGGATAAGCTCTGGACCCCACCCCCAGCTCAGCATTCAGTGCCCCAAGCCCCCTTAGGACCACAGCATCAAGTGTGCAGGCAGCACCTGCCAGCCTCTTTCCAAGTTGCATGGAGCTGGCACACCCTACCAGTCCAGCAGCTGGCCTCTACTGACCATAAAGGTCCCTTTCTCTGGTGGATGTTTGTGTTGGGCCCTGTCCGCCGCCATGGCAGTTTGCAGCCTTTGCTTTAGCCACAGGGCCTCTTCCTGTGGCTGAAGGGCTTGCTTTGTGGACCCAAAGATCAGCTGGCCAAAGCTCTGGTCCTGAAAGCCAGATGTTTCCAGCCTCTTGATCTTCCAGGAGCTAAACAGGATCCCAGAGCCACCTGAGTCATAGGCTCCACTGCCCCCACCTTCCTCAGCCCCGTTCCAGAAGAGAACACACAGCCCCTGTGTCTCCTCTGTTTATGACATAAATCATTACACCTCAGACCAGCAGCCAGTGTTGGGGAAGACGCCACGAGTACCATCTGCCCAGAAGCTTGGCCAGCCTTGGCTCCCAAAGGCCTTGATCCGTCCGGCAAACATCAGAATCTTGTCCATGTGCCTCTTGAAAAGCATTGCACATATATACGTACACCTTGCTTGCCCCATTCAGACAGCACCTCTTGGTATGTGGGCCCATGGTTTCGTCACGTGGTCTCTAGGCTCCTCACCAGCACGGCAGATTTAAGACCACTGGTCTATGCATCCTGCAGAAAGTGTGGGGCTCCCAGGCAGAGTTTCTAGGTGGGCAGATTATTTCTGGAGTCAACTGGAAATCCTCTATGTAGCTTCTGTTTCTTCCGGTGTTTAAGAGAAAGGCACAACCCGTGACAGGGTCTTAAAGGTCCTTAAGCCTTATCTCAGTGGGAGGCTGGATGAGGTCACTCCACCATGTGGAGACTGGCAGATGAGAACTATCTTTGGGTGACTAATCTTCTACACTGAGCCATCACCAATATGGAAGGCAGACAAGGATGTGCTAAAGCCAGTGAGTGCCTGGTGACATTTGACCTATGACCTTCGATAGTGGCACCCTTAGTCCTTTATCAACACAAAACGCAGGCACTCTGTTAAACCAGAAAGCATTACGACAGTCCAGGGCCACTAAACGTTGAATAAGAAATGTGTTTGGCAGTGACCATCTTTGTCTGACAGCAAGCCTGTGTTGGTTACTATTGTTGTTGTTGTTGTTATTGTTATTATTTAATACTGGGTTTTGGTTTTGTTTGGTGCTGGGATTGAATCCAGAGTTTTACCATGCCACAAACACTTACTGCCACAGGGCTACAACCGCAGACCTTGGCCATTATTTCAATACACTACTGAGTTTTACCCATGTTCCATTTTTTTTTTTTTTTTTTAATTTTTGCTTCAACTCATGATGTAGCCGAGGATGTCCTTGAACTCCTGATTCTCCTGCCTCTGCCTCCTGAGTGCTGGGATTACAGACATGCACTTCCACAGCAGGCTTTACGTAGGCTGGGGATGGTATCCAGGGCTTCTTGTCCCTAGGGATTAACTCCATCAACTGAACTATCCTTAGATCCTAGTCTGGGTTTTAAAGACAATTTTAAACATTTTGAGATTATAATTTAATTACATTTCTCCTATCCCTTTCCTCCCTCAAGCCCTCCCATAGAACCCCTCACCTTCAAATTCATGGCATATATACATATATGCATATGCATTCCTAAATACAACCTATTACGTCTGTATAATGTTACTTATATATATGTTTTCAGGGCTGATCACTTGGCTCGGGCCAGCCAACTGGTGTGCTCATTGAGGGTTCAGTGGATTTGCCCTTGTTTTTTGTTTGTTTGCTTGCTTTTTGTTTTTAATTTTATTTATGTATGTGAGTACAGTGTCTTCAGACACACCAGAAGAGGGCATCAGATCCCATTACAGATGATTGTGAGCCATCATGTGGGTGCTGGGAATTGAACTCAGGACCTCTGGAAGAGCAGTCAGTGCTCTTAACTGCTGAGCCATCTCTCCGGCCCCCTGGATTTGTCCTTGTGCAGCTCACGTTTGGGCGGTCATACTGGTTAGACTTTATGGATGTAGCTTCTGATGTTACCAGGAGACAACCTCACAGCAAACTGCCTGGTCCTCTCTCTGGCCCTGGCAATCTTTTGGTCCCTCTTTTGCAGTGCTCTCTAAGCCTTAGGTGAGGTAGTACTTTGTAGATGTATTCACTAGTGTGGACTGTGCTCCACAAGTCTGCATTTTGATTGGTTGTGGGTTTCTGTAATGGTCTCTGTCTGTTGCAGAGATACACAACTCTTCAGAGTATATTCCCAATATCTATTTATTTCAGAAGAGACCTCCCAAGCTAGCCTCAAACCTCCTGCCTCGGCCTGAGGAAGTTTAAAAGTTCAAGATTAGTCTTGGCTACAAGAGTTCAAGGACATGAGACCTTGTCTCAAAACTTTTTAAAAAAAAAAAAAAAGGAAGGAGGGAAGAGAGAACTGGAGGGAGGGTGGAAACAGCTTTACTTTTAGTCTCCTTTCTGCCTACCCCATTCTCACCTCCTGCGTGGAACCTGAAAAACCTTGTTATCTTTCTAGCCCAGGCGATCACGCTTCTGGGTTGCCAGAGCCCTGTTTAGCACAATGTTTGGGCGCCCTCTGGTGGCGTTTGGCAGAAATACTTAGGCCAAAGCCCAGGTCTCGCTTCCTAGTGACCCCTCTATAGCCTCTTTGCTTGTGTTCCTATTCAACTTATTCTGCATACAAACCTGCATAGCATCTTTCTATAGATCCTCAGGATCGCCCAGATGTGACTGATTGTTTAAGAATCCCAAAAACTCATCCTGGATCCTGGGTGGGCTTGACTTCACAGCCTGGTGCTCTTAGAAGCAGGACATGGAGACATGGAGAGGATACCATACGGAAACAGCAAAAGGCTGGAGCAGTTCATCTTCAAACCAAAGAGACTACCATCAGCAGATGCCAGGAGGAAGGCACCGCTGGACTCCCTAGGAGCGGCCTGAGCCTTCATCTCAGACATCTGCTCTCCAGAACCCAGCAGAACAGGTTTCTGTGACTCTACCCTGTCGGTGGCCATTTGTAGCCACAATCTTAGAATCTAGTATATAATCCCAAGAGATCTTATTCTTCCTACAACATCCCCAGATGTACAATTGATGTGAAGCCCCCTGGATGGTGAGTGTTCCCATCTGTTTGACAGTGTCCTTGCTGGAGAGTTCTGTCTCCTGAGACAACTGAGGATTCCACCAGGGTTAGATCCTGCCATCCCTGCTGGGTAGGGATCTAGGAGCGACTCATAGAAGAGGCAGCACCTGCTCTGGACCTTAAAGGCTGGAGATGGCGAGAAATAGGAACAGGTGGGCGCTCAACATGGTCCTTATGACAGGGCGTGGAAGACCGAGAAGTAGGAAGGTATGAGCCATGGGCCTTTCTGTTTCAGTGTAACTAGGCATTGAGCAACAAGCTTGAACAGAGAGGTATGTGGCTGGGTGGGATCAAGAGGTTGGCTTTAAGATGTTAAGGGTCTTAGCTGAGCCGCCTGGTCTGGCCTCAGTAGGAGAGGATGCACTGAGTCCTGATCAGACTTGATGCATCAGGGTGGGTTGGTACCCTAGGGGGCCTCCTGTTCTCTGAAGAGAGAGGGACTGGAAGGTGAGTGGGAAGGGGAGCCTAGGAGGAGAGGAGGGAGGGGGCTGCAATTGGGATGGGAAGTAAAGAAACAAATTAATTAATGAAAAATAAAAGATATGAAGGGTCCAATCTTTAAAATTCCCGAGCTTCAGACACACCAAAGGTAGCCTTGCCCCATCCCAGGGGAGTTCTCCAAACTAAGCTACTCCATTCTCCTCTGGTACTGAGGGCTCTTGGTCCTGAATTTTTCCGGAAGAAATCCCTGAGTTTTCCTGAGGCCACAGACCTATGGCTGGGCTGCACAGGTGGGCATGTGATCTAGACATGCCAATCACAACATTTCACCCAGCAGGCAACAGAAGCAGCCCCAGAGGCCTTTGGGAACAGACATGTGGACAATCGAGTATGGGAGAGTGGCTCTCCAGCTCCATGATTCTGAGCTGAAGTCCTAGCACAAGAGGAGGTATTCTCAAGATAGATCCCACATTCTCCTGTCAGGACCCAAAGAAACCAGGGACAAATGGCTGAGGTGCCTATTAACATACCAAAGTGGACACTGGCCTCCCTGGGCTCTCTCAGCATCACAAGAACCTGCTCAGAGTCCTGGCACTTCTCTCTCTCTCTCTCTCTCTCTCTCTTTCTCTCTCTCTCTCTCACACACACACACACACACACACTCACACACACACAGACAAACACACAGAGACACACACACAAACACACACACAGAGACAGAGACACACACATACAAACACACAGAGACACACACACAAACACACAGACAGACACATAGACACACACATACAAACACACACAGACATACAACACACACAGACACACAACACACAGAGACACACATAGAAACACACAGACTCAGACACACACAGACTTAGACACACACACAGAGACACACAACACAGCTACAATATACACACAGAGACACACAACACACACAGATACACACCCGCAGACACAGACACACAGCCCTACCCTAAACCTCTCCAGGCCCTGAACTTTGCTTCCCTTCCCCCAACTTCTGATTCCTAAATTTCAGCCATGAGCTTTTCTGGCTCTTTGAGCTGTTGGTCCCCACTCCTCTTGGCCTTCTCTTCCTCTCTCGCTCTCCATATCCCCACGGCCTGGTCTATTCTGCTGGCCATGTTCAATCCACTACTTTCTCTCTGCTCTGGACCCTTGCGGAGGCCTCTGCCTGTGCGCTCCCTCATATCCACAACAGAAACCTTTTCCTCAACCACATGGAGGAACAGTCATGTCTTGCTTTTTATGACTCTCCCTTCTGGTACAAGAACAATGAAACAGTGGGCCCCGGAGAATCAAAATATCTATTTGGAACCTGGTGTGCTGAAGCCCAGGCACTAACCGGAGGAGGAACGGACGCCCAGGAAGAGTTCACACCGTTCAACAGCTTGTCTCACACTTAACTTTCCTGCCTCTGCGTCATCTTTTCTATAAAATTATCACATACCTACAGGAAAGACAGAGAGGAGGAGGAGCTTTTCCCTCCCCTGTCTGGGCAAACTAAATAATCACGTTTACCTTTACCAATCTTTGTACCCCAACTTCTTGAGAAGAGAGGGAAACTGTGTAGCCAGTTTGCAACCATAAGCCTACCCTCACACCAGACACACCTGCTGGGGCCAGAGAAAGTAAGGGCCACATGTGGAAGGGAACAGGAACAAGGACAAGCTAACCTCATGTGGCAGGAGACTGAGGCAGA
This sequence comes from Arvicanthis niloticus, assembly GCF_011762505.2. Taxonomy (NCBI): domain Eukaryota; kingdom Metazoa; phylum Chordata; class Mammalia; order Rodentia; family Muridae; genus Arvicanthis; species Arvicanthis niloticus. The sequence continues at coordinate 25,645,680 of NC_047677.1, read as the reverse complement.
AGGATGTTGGCTTCAGGAACATCCTGGGCTTAGTGAGATGCTGTCTCAAAAGCATTCGGGCCTGATCACCATGGACTGTCCGGAGCACTGATGTAATGACTGCCATCCCTAAGGCTCAGGTTCCAAGATCTGCTCTTTGGACCTCGGAGCTGTCCCATAGCATAGGATAAATGGAGAGGTCTTAGGTCAGGAGCCCCCAGGTCTTTTTTTTAGCCAAGGAGACTCTCCAAAATCCCATACATCTATATCCACGGCTAAGGTTTACAATGGAAAAGGATGGAGAGAAAAGCCAGGTACCAGGCAAAGGGAACAGGTGCGAGCTTCGAGATTCCGCCAGCGGTGGGTCACAAGGGTCACTTAATCCCACCCACAATGAGCTCTGATGATGGGAGTGAAGCCCTTTCTTCTGGAAAGCTCAGACCCAGGACACACAATGTGTCCTGGGGCAGGTCACGTAGGTACCTCCTGCCTGGCATATCCTAAAACTCCAGGCTCTCTGAAGGAAAGCAGATGTTCACCATAAGCCATACTGGGAGCAGTGAGCCATGCTTCTCAGAGAATCACAGGAATGTGCCTGAAACACAGATGCCAAATACCTGCCAAGGCTCAAGTTCCCAGGCCAACCTACCAAAAACCAGTGGCTATGGGCCAGATAGATGGCTCAGTGGGTATAGGGGCGTCCCGTATGAACCTAACTACTTAAGTTTGGATCCTAGAAGTCACATTAAAAAAGCCAGCTTCAGCAGCTGAAGAAGATGGCTCAGTGGCTAAGAGCACTGACTGCTCTTCCAAAGTATCCGGGTTCAATTCCCAGCACCCAGACGGCAGTTTACAACTGTCTATAACTCCAGTTCCAGGAGGTCTGACATCCACACACAGATGTAATGGAGGCAGAACACCAGTGTACATAAAGTTAGGGCTCTTTTTTAAGCCAGATGGAGCTATGCACATCTGTAATCTCAGCACACCTAAGGTGAGAACACATAGGACATTCATCAAGATGAGCACACACTGCGAGCTGCAGTGCACAGCACAGTGACAGAAGCGACACACACGCAGCGAGCTGCAGTGCACAGCACAGTGACAGAAGCAAGAGGGCCTGCCTCAAGAAGAAAAGCAAAAACTGACTCAGTCCTGAAAGTTGTTCTCTGACCTACACACACACACACACACACACACACACACACACACACACACACTCTGTTGTATGCGGGCACCCATATTCACATGCAAACTAGAGCCAAGATCCATAACAAAAGGGCAGACTGGCCTCAACTTCCTCTCAGCCTTAACTTTACCCTTTTCCAGTGTTTTGGGAAATACAGTCATTGACATATATCTGCAAAGATGCAGCCTGTCCACCCAGGTGTGCACCAGCCAAGTGCAGGGGTCCAGCCCCCCCCCACAGGTCAAGACCCTCCACACACACACAGGTGCATGGGTCCAGCCCCACCACAGGTGCATGGGTCCAGCCCCCCCAGATCTAGCCCCCATCCCCCACTAATAGTGTCACTTCCCTGTGGGGGGGGCCATTTTCTTCCAAACCACCACAGTGGGTGATCATTATCCCCTCTCCCCAAGGTCCTAGTGACAAACTAAGGTACAATTCCATCAGAAGTTCAGCCTGGGGACCCCATGACTTCACTAGGCTTACTTACAGAAGAATGAATCAGTGGACACTAGCAGGAGCCTGGGTGACCTTAAAGCAGCATTCAGGAAGGTGTGCACCTGGTATAGGCTATGACTCCCCCATGACTTCGTAGATGAAGAAGCCCACTTCCCTAGTACCTCCTCATCTATATACTCCACCCATCTCCACACACACACACACACACACACACACACAGACACACACACCACCCCTGGCCAAGCCACACACGCACAGAATTACATACAAGTGGTTGGGAAGAGTGGCCATAGCCCTGTAAAGGCCCATGCAGGGAGGACTGCAGAGTGGGAGACACGGGGTGTCGATAGAGAAACAGTCGATGGTTTCCCTCTGGGATGGGGATCAAACCCAGGGGCTGCTCATGCTAGGCAAGTGAGTCTTCTTGCATCTCAGCCCAGATGCAGCCCCCTTCTTTCCCCTTACCTATTACCCACAGCCCAAAGACATTTCTCAGGAGACAAATGGTCAACGAGGGCCCCCCGCAAGATGGCTTAGCAGATAAAAGCGATTGCCACTTACTCCTGACGATCTGAGTTCGATCCCCCAGAGCCCACAGTGGCAGAGAGACTGATCTGTTCCAGAAGTGTTCTCTGATTTCTATGTGTGTCCAATCCACATAGTAAGATAATAGCCTTAAATGAACGAATGGCTAACACTATTTTGAAAAGGCAATTAAATTCCACTAAGTCACTGGGAAAGGGCAGATCAAAGCCACAAATGAGGTGTCACCTCGTCCCAGTCAGGATGATTCTGATCAAGAAGACAAAAACAAGCCAGTCATGGAAGCACACACCTGAAATTCCAGCAAGTGGGAGGCAGAGGTATGATCTGGAGTTTAAGGACAGCCTCCACTATATAGTGAGCTAGCCTGAGCTACAAGAGAGACCCCCCACATACACACACACCACACACACACACACACACACACACACACCACTCCAAAACAAAGAACAGAAGCTGGTGACAACTTGAAAAAAAAAAAAGCTTTTCCATAGCTGGTGGCTATGCACATTAGTTCAGTTATCCTGGAGGACAGTATGAATGTTTAAAAAAAAAAAAAAAAAAAAAAAAAAAAAAAAAAAAAAAAAAACTAGAAATACAGCCACATGATACAGCCAACTCAGTGCTGGATATATACCCAGGGAAGAGAAGGAAGTTGGTATGCTAGAGAAACATCTGCCCATTTCCTCTCACTGAAGTACTTTCACACCACTGAATATAGAGCCAACCTAGGAGCCCATAGTCGGACTTAAACTGTGGTGCCTAGGGGCCTGGCAAGACGACTCAGCAGTATGGGCACCTGCAGTCAAGCCCCATGAGCTGAGTTCAAACACCAAGACACACACAGAACGGAAGGAGAGAGTGGATTCCTGCTAGACATTACTCTGACTTTCACACGCGTGCCATGGCATGTACCTACACACACAAAAGACAACAATGTGCTTTTTAAATGAGATACACACACACATGAAATAGTATACATCCATAAAAAGGATGAAATCCTCTCAATATGGATGAAATCGGAGGCCATTATATTACGTGAAACAGGTCAGACGTAGACAGACAGCCACCGTATAGTCTCTTATAAAGCTGGGTAAGTCCATCTCATAGAGTGGTCATGAGCTGTAGTTGAAAGGTAAGTGTGGGAAGAGGCCCAGGGGGAGGATGGGCAATGGGATTACTAGAGTTCCATATTGGGTGGGAAAACCATGATTAATAATGGGTTGCGTATTTTGAAACAGCAAGAACAGTGTGTGAGAATGTGACGTTGGAGTCCAGCCAGACCACAATGTCTACAGCACTCCCCTCTCAGATACTGACAGGTGCTCTACTGTGGTGCTGTCTGTGAGGCCTTAGCTAGCAAATGACTAACCCAGGATGTCTCACCCAGGGAAGGGAGAGACAACAACAGAGGCTGTATTGGTGGCCACACATTCTGCTCCCTGCCTGCTTCCCTGCCTCCTTCCTGGGGATCAGAGAGCCTGGCTGTGGGCTCGCTCCCCCATCCTCACGGAAGAGCCTCATGTCTGCTGTGTAGAGACTGATTTCCTCTCATTGGAGAGCCTGCCATGTTGTTAGTTTCTGGTTCTAAGGCCTGGGGCTCTCCTCAAAGCCTCTGCCCTACTGTTACTCCTACCTCCCAGTGGTGTGAACAACGTCTCTAATAAATTACTTACTTCCCAGTAGTGTCTAATAAATTACTTACTCAGTGTTTTTATTGAACTATCTCTTGCCCCCGGAAGCCCTTCTTGAGGGACTTTGAATGTTGCTAACACAAAGAAATGATGAATGTTTGTGGAGACAGACAAACAGACGTGGCGGTGCCCCGATTTGCCTGTTGCACAGTGTATGTATGTTCTGACAGATCCCGCTGTGACCCATGAATGGATTCCAACAATTTCTCCGATGTCACATGTCAGGTAAGTATCTATGTGTATGGTAGGGGCTTTGTTTGGTTTCAGTTGGGCACTCTCCCTCCGAGCATCCTGAGATGTGTGTGGTGGGCACAGTGCTGGGCAGATGGGTGCCAGGGACATGACCTGTGTTCATGGTCGTCCTTCTGGAGTTGAAGTTCCCAGGCGGGGTCTGGCCTCCACACCCCACTCTCATGCCCTAAAAAGCTGGTTAAAAGGAAGATGTGTTTAGGTAGGGGACTGTTGGGGAAGGAGGAGGCTAGTGAGCTGAAGTAGCTTAAACGGAAGGGTCTTCTGAAGTGACTCCAGAGGTTTTAGTCCAAGGTCACTAGGCTGGGGTGTGGGGGCCGGCTTCTCTGTCACTTTGACTGGATTTGGGGTTGCCTAGGAGACGTACCTCCGGGGTTAATCTGTGAAGGCTTCCAGACAGATTTAACTAATGCTTGAAGATTCATACTGAATATGGGTGGCATTGTGCCATGGGCTGGGGGCTCAGGTCAATTTTAAAGCAGAGGCGTGATGGGGAAATGAGCTGAACACCCTCATTTACCCTTCTCTGCTTTCCGTCTCGGGGTGCACGTGCCTCACGCTATGGCTGCACGCCTTCCCCGCTATGATGGACTGTAGCCTCCGACCCTGAGCCAATATGAGCCCTTCTTTCCTGTGCTTTCTTCTTTGCTTTTATCAGGTATATTGTGCAAACAATGAGAAAAATCACCATTTCAGGAGGCGCCTGAGCTGGAGCAAGCTGTTCACCTGGCCCAGAAGCAAAGAGCGAGGGGGAAAAGGTCAACATCCCATAATTCCCTGCTTCCCACTGGGCTCCATCTCCTAAAGGCCCTGCCACCTCCTTGTATTCCACGGGCGGGGGACCAAGCCTTTAACACATGGCCCTCCGGGGTCTCTTATGGAAAACACAGGGGCGAGGCCAGTGAGCGGAAGAGTCACAGCGTAACAGTCTCCAGATCTGGTAAGAAATAAAAATAATGCGTGACTCTTTTGCCAACTGGACACGACCTAAGGAAATCAGTATTTGTATGCAGGCCAGCACAGAGGGGCCTCACACAGCATATGCTGCTGACGGGGCTGCCTCTGACAGGTCAGCCTTCAGAAAAAGCTGTTTGTTGTGCCAGAGTCGCCATGTAGCTTAAGTTCACTGGGACTGCGCCGTGCTTAGCTCACGCAACATCCTGGGTTCCATCCCCAGCTTACAACTATGAGGAAAGTTCTAGAACTAGGTTGTGGAGGTGTTTGAAAACCTCGGAAAGGCTATGTGGCAACTTTCATATTCCGAGTTTTAGAAAACAAGCTGAGTGTGGCAGTGGTGTCCGCATCCTCAGCACTCATGGGCTGAGGCAGGAGGTTTGCCATGAGTTCAAGGCCAGTTTGGCCTACAGAGTTCCAGGCCAGCCTGCATTAAGAAAAGGAAGAGGGGCTGGGGAAATGGCTCAGTGGTTAAGAGCACTGGCTGCTCTTCCAGAGGTCCTGAGTTCAATTCCCAGCAACCACATGGTGGCTCACAGCCATCTGTAACGGGATCTGGTGCCCTCTTCTGGCACGCAGGTGTACATGCTGATAGAGCACTATATACATAAAGGAAGGGAGGAAGGGAGGAAGGAAGGAGAGAAGGAAGGAGGGAGGAAGGGAAAGAGAACAGAGCCACTACTTGTCACATGGCCATTCTACGTCTGGGAATCTGGGAAAATAACCCAAGATAGAGCCCAAACCCAACACAGCACTCTTTTTATTAACAGAGCGGAATCCGTGTCCAAACAGCCACCAGGGGAGAGCCATAACGGCCAATAACATGTACCTACAAAGTCATTTTACTTTTTTATACTTTATTTCTGTTATGTATATAGGGTGAGGGTGTCACGTGTGTGCCACAGCACAGGTGTGTGTGTGTGTGTGTGTCAGGGGAAAACTTGCTAGAGTCAAGTGTCTCCTTCCACCATATGGGCCTCAGGAATCAAATCAAGTCATGTGACTTTACTCACTGAACCATCTCCCAGACTCTTACGAAGTGATTTTTAAAAACGCAGACATGGTTCAGTGGGAAAAACAAACAAACAAACAAACAAACAAAAAAAAAAAAAACAAAAAAAAAAAAAAAAAAAAAAAAAAAAAAAAAAAAAAAAATCATATCACCAAAACTGACAACCAGATTGATCCTCGGGACCCGCACTTGCTGGAAGGACAGGACCAGTTCCCTCAAGTTGTCCTCTGACCTACACACACACACACACACACACACACACACACACAAATAAATGTGATGTTTTTTAATTAAAGGAAAACGCACGAGGGAATGGTCCACAACGTGTTAACATCCATCCGGTTTTATCTCTGCTTTGTGGTTGACACGCAGGGGTGTGCTTACTGACAGAGGCTAATTTAGACGAGAGGCATCTTTGCAATAACGCTAAGCATTTCAAACTGCGCCTGGTCCTCTGTGGATGAATCAGGCTTGCTTCTTCACAGTCTCTCTTGCAATGGTAAGAGCACAGAGCTGACCGAGGTAGTCTGGACCACAGGGTCTCATTTACAAAGGTCAACTCTTTTTTGGGGGGGTGGGAGGGAGGTTGGTTTTTTCGAGACAGGGTTTCTCTGTGTAGCCCTGGCTGTCCTGGAGCTCACTCTGTAGACCAGGCTGGCCTCGAACTCAGAAATCCACCTGCCTCTGCCTCCCAAGTGCTGGGATTAAAGGCGTGCGCCACCACCACCTGGCCAAAGGTCAACTCTTAAGACAACACTAAGAGGCAGAATAAGCAAAGGTTTCTCAACAAGCAAGTGGTGTTTATAAAGTTTTTATTTTCCATTTTCTTAAAAATAACATTTGCTTTCCTTTATGCGTGTGTAGAGTGAACTTGTTTCCTTAGGCTGAGTAATAGGCAGATAAAGACCACAGCAAGGTGAGGGGCCCCGGGTGGAAGCAGGTGGGGATGGTCAGGGCAGGAGGGGCGTGGTGCAGAGGAAGGGGCGGGGCAGGAGGAGGCGGGGCGCAGAGGACGGGGAGAGAATGGGGTCACCCATGGGATGCTTGAGTGCCCACCAACGCACACACGGGTCTAACACTTGTTCAGTTTTTTTTTTTTTTAAAGACATCTAAAATTACTGAGAGATACAACGTCAGCACTGAAATCTACAGACGGAACCCAAGCACTTGACCACAATGTTTAACTCTAAGCTCAGTGATTACACATTGGACAGTTTAAGAGGGACACGGGCTGAGAAGCGGGTTGCTCTGCCTGACTTGGAACGGATGTCTTGAATCTCCTTTCGCACCCCTCAGGTCCTTCCCTGGGACAGCTGCAGGCAGGAGGGCTTAGGTGTCAAAGATTGGCTCCTGGTTCTCCACAAGGGCTGTGGGTTCCGGCTTTGGAGAGCCGATATCAAAAGACCCCACCTATCCACTTAGTGATGAAGCCGAAAGCAGATAAAAGCTCAAGAATGGCCAAATGGGTACCAACCGAAACCAGGGGAGGGGGTTGGAGTAAGGGCAGACCTGTGCCCACCCATCACATGTGGTCACGACTCCTGTGGAACACTGGGGGTGGGGGGAGTCAAGATGTCCCATGACTCTCACCAACTTTGCTCCCTGCCAGAGCTCTCAGGCTAAGCCCCATCCCTGCTCTTCCTGGGACCTCCAAGTGGTCTCTCAAGGCACATTTACTCCCTCCAACCTCAAACTGTTCCAACATACACCATCCCTCTCAGCACTCAGGGGCTAAGGAGGCTCTTAGTAGGGCAGCTCCAGGGCCTGGCAAGATGTGTTGCTGCTGCAGTAATTTGATTGTACTCTTTCCAACACAGACCTAACTCTCCTGTCCACAGCAAGGGAACGGGAGCCGGCAGGAGCATGGAGGAACTGAACTGGACAGGCAGTTTATTCAAGGATGAGGCTTCAGGACTGACAATAATCTGACCTGTGACCTCGCTCCTGCAGAAACCTGAAGCTTGCTTAACTAGAAGCTACGTGGGGACGTTCCACCCCAACAGGAACAGCTGCTCTGCCTACCTTTGTGGGACTCTCGGTGGGGGTGAAGGGCAGTATGGGGGGGGGCGCTTGAGAGAGGGACAAACTTCTGGACCCCTGAGGCCTGTTCAACACCTTCTGCTTTCTTCCTAAAACATATTTACAAAGTCAGATACAAAAACCAGAAGATCCAGGGACACACAGAGCACAGCTCCCCAGCGGGGCAGGATGAAAGAAGGGGATGCTTCTTCCTCTACACCACCCCCTCCACACCCCAGAGAGAGCCTAAAATCTTTAACAGCTACCCTGGGGATGTTCTGGAACTCCAGCTAGGGCAGAGGAAGAATTAGACTCCATGCTAGCGAGAGCAGGAAGTTTCAAGTAACTCCAGCTGGAGGAGGGGGAGGAGGAGGAATGGGTGTTTCTAGAATGCAGAGGGCTGATGTGACTGAGCCAGGAACCAGAGGATGATTGCAGAGGCCTGAGGAAGGCAGGGAGGGAGGAGGAAGAGGATGGGATCAGGTGACAGTCACCCGGAGAGTCAGAACTGTGTCGTGAAATGAGAAGCACTTTATGGAGCTTAGTGGTATTTCCATATTTCCCCCAGGAGATGACAAGGAAGGTGGCCATTCCAGGGTGGCAGAAAGGAATGGGAAGGGGGAAGCTCTTCCCTAAAGTCCAACGGATACTCAGTGCTCAGTGGATGTAACCAGCCAGTACCCCAGAGGCTGCGGAGAGCCAGACTGGGGCTTTGTCCTGCAAGTCTCAGCACAAGGACCCCAGTAGCTGCCCAGCCTTCCACCACACAGGGGGCTGCCCTCACTCTCCCTAGCCATCAGTGTGGCCCTCAAGTGTCTTCTCTCTCTCTCTCTCTCTCTCTCTCTCTCTCTCTCTCTCTCTCTCTCACACACACACACACACACACACACACACACACACACGTAAGCACGCATGCACACACGTACCAAAGGATATCAGGTAAGAAATTATTCATCAAATATATTAAGGAATTTCCTTTGAGAGGGGAAAGTGGGGAGCAGTTAACACACAAAACCCCATAGGGCATCTGGGTAAAAGCCCCTCCCACCCGGCTTGGATATGAGGGCATGTTGAGGCATGGCCTCAGGGCCTAGCTGCCTAGGGCTTTAAATTGAGTCTGGGGCATGATTCTGCTGGGGCCATCTTGGGGACCCTTGAGACAGAGGAAAGCCATGGTTGAGAGGACTAAGGTTTGGGGCCTCTCCTCCAGGACAATCTCTGGGCACAGGAAGTCACAGCTTCCCGTGCTTCCTCACAAGAATCTCAGGGTCTGGCAAGAGGGGACCATTTCCTAAAGGGTCAGGGAGGAGGTGGGGAGACATGTGCTGCTTTCTGGTCCTCTGCTCCTCAGGACAAGGGGGACCCTCACCAGGGAAGAGAGGTCACAGCTGCACCTCATAGCAGGCTGCGCCAAAGCTCAGCTGAATGATGACAGAACCCATTTGCCAAGAAACAGCCTAGAGCCATGAGGCAACAGGTGCTGACTGGGTCAATCTGAGATCTGGTATCAAAGGACCTACCCTCCTTTGCCTCACGGTCTCTGCCTGTCCTGCTGGGCTATCTCTGGAGATAATCTACCAGATGTGTCCAACCTTTTGACATTGTAACAGAGCATCTTCAATCTACAAAGTCCACACTCAGGAACTCCTCAATCCAATTATCCAAAAAACAAAACAAAATCAGTAACAAAACCCCCCTATGTTTTAAGTAAGTTCACTGTTTTGTGTTGGGCCACACAGACAGCTATCCTTAACTGAGCAGCCCAGGGCCACAGCTGGACATACCTGCGACTAGCCCTTGGGATGTCAGCAGAAGGGTAAGCCTTGTTGTGTGTACAGGTCCTGCCTTCATCAGCCCAAGACCATGGTGGGGCTTTCATATCAAATCAGCCCGATTTGAGGACGATGCTCAGCTTTCGGCTTCCTGCCCTTCCTCTCTCTGGCCTCAGAAGAGGAAGGAAGAAAGGCAGGAGGGGGTTGGTTTGATTGGGCAGGGCAGGAATTTCAGGTGCTGGGGGCTGAGGGACAGGATGAGGAGCATCTTGTCTCATTGATTTTGGTCTGTTAGTGCATCCATGTGTGTGAAAGTGTGCATTTGAAAATCAATAACATAGGGACCTTTGGGTGACTCACATGGCACACACATGCACACACGAACGCACAGGCACACGCACGCGCACCCCAGTCACGCAAGCCACTCCAGTCCTCCCCACTGAAGCCAGGGTCCTTCGCACTGACTTCCGGATCCATTTGCTAAGTTGCCTGCTGTTGTCCAGGTCTCTTCTGGCCCGTCTTTCTGGCCATCGGCACCCTGGCCTGCCGAGGCCGTCGAGGGCCATCTACCAGATGTAGCCTCCGTCATCTGCCTCACCCGCCTCACCCTCCTCCTCCTCAGCCTCCTCGCCTGCCTCTTCTGTCTCCTTCTCCTCCTCGTCCTCCCAGCCGACACCGCTTCCAAAGTCCCCGGAGAAACCCACGATGTCATCTATTGGGAAAACAAGCGAAAGGCCGGTAAGGAACCTCCACACTGCATCTACTCTCTCAGCCTGGAGTCCTGCCCCACGGACACCGCCCGGAGCACTAGGCGCATGCTCCTTACCACAGTCAGGGTTCCCACGCATGCGTGTGCCGGTCAGCTCCAGACCCAACTGGTCCACGCACCAGCAGTCACCGCTGCTCTGGTCACACTGCATCTTCCGGTAGTAACCATCCTCATCACAGCTCGGGATGAAGGCACCTGAGGGTTAGGGTGGGAGTCCGGAGAGTGGGCTCTGGAGTCGTGTGTGAGCAGGGGCCTAGACAGCCTGAGAACCTGGCCACCCTGATACTAACACCCACCCCTTAAGAAACCACACACACATGGCTACTGACTGGAAGCACAGAGCTCCCGTCCCCGATGTCCCTGTATCACATGCTCAGGCTTCTTCGAGGATGCTATGAAGTGCTGCTGTTTCATGGCCTTCGTTCTGTAGGACAGTCTGGCCTCACGTTAGTAAGCTTGATCTCACTCTTGGTTTTTCTCCAGCTAGGAATGCAGAGTTTCTCTTCCTTCATTTGGGGCTCACTCATTTTTCTCAGGTCCCCAGACTGTCCACAAGGCATCTTTTAGTCAGGGAGGTTGAGGGTGGGGAAGGGATAAGAGCCACAGAGACAACCAGGGTGGCATTAGGTACGCTAGAGTGGGGATCCTAAGGCCTGGGGGCCTGCTTGGGGGAGTGGATGATAGAATAGCTTTCTCAGCAAGGCTGGAGGCCAGTAGGCCTAGTCAGCACAGCCCTATGGGGGCTTTAGGGGCTGGGTGTTCATTGAGTGTGCTGGTCTTTCGAGCTCTGTCATATGATTCTTAAGGATCCACAAGGCCCACCTCTCAGGATCGCTATACCCTCAACGTCACCCTCCAGCTACCTGGGTTCCTTCCTACTGTGTGGTGGTTGTTGTTGTTGTTTTTAGGACCTCAAATCTTTTCATGATGCCACCGGTGTATGTCCCAGGCTTATTATCCTCCCTCAAGATATAACTCCCCACCTTCCAAGGCCAGTTCCCCAGAAAGATCTCTACTGGCCTCTCAGGAGGCTTGTGCTCACCTGCATTCTCCCCGATTCCCTACACAACAGTCAGAGTTGGGAATTCTCTTCCCGACCCTCACGCTCAGTGTTCCTATGGCTGGGCTGTTCAAAGGCTTTACACAGCCATGAACCTTGTCTGCCTTGCCCATCGGTTCTGCTCTAGGCTACACTGGGTCTCTCATCTCTCCAGGGTCTTCATTTAGAATGTGAATGAGCATCTCCCGAGGATGGGGTCCCATTCTGGCCTCAGACACACACCTGTTGCCGTGAATTTAAGTAGAGGGCTCTCCAGCCCTGGTCTGGAAAGCCCAAAGTGTTTAAGCATACTCCCTGAGGGGCAGCTGAGGAGAGACTTGCCTACCAAGCCAATGAAACCAAGAGAGGTGTTTTCCTGTGCCGTCCCAGGCTAGGGCCGCTTCTCGGTTCACCATGTGCCATAAAGCCAGGCAGTTGAAACCTCTGGGCCTCAAGGAAGTTTAGGACAGCATCCCCGGCCCCTCCTCTGCAACCCCTCCCTACCTGGTTTCTTCTTGGCTGCCTCCTGGATCTGTGTGCGCTCCAGCTCTGCCAGACAGGGGGGTTCTGTAGAGAGAAGCAGCCTTAGGGTTGGCCCATGGTGCTGAAAACACACTGAACCCCCCAAACTTAGAACCTTTTGTGGGGGTTCTGCAAAATAAAAACACCTGGTCTCTCACATCAGGCCACACCAGGGTGATGGCAGCACACACCGATCCTACTAAGATCCTCCAACCAATGTAAGGCTCTGTTGGATGAAAACACCCAGCGTCCAGTTAAGGGAGGCCACCACCGCTTAAGACAGGCTAAGGATCCCAAGAATCCCAGGGTTCTCTGGGGGTGTTGGCTTTCATAGGATGAGCTAAAAAGTTCAAATGAGAGCTGGGCATGGTGGTGCCTACCTTTAACCACTGCATTCTGGAGGCAGAAGCAGGTGGATAGCTGTGAGTTTAAGGCTAGCCTGGTCTACATAGAAAGTTCCAGGAAATCCACAGTCAGATAGTGAGTCCTTGTCTCAAAAACCAAACCAAACAAACCAACCCACACAACAACAAAAATTCACAAGAGGCAGAAGGGACTGGCAGGCACCACAGGCTGAGAAACTGTAGGAGATAAGAAGACTAGAAGATGTTAGACTTAACCCCCGGGGGTCTGAACATAACTGGTGGCCTATCTCTACTGTCTGGGACCTTGGGGAGACCATAGCCTTCCAAACCAGAGGTCTGCCTGATAGTAAAATAGGATATCTCAAGCCTTCTGCATTTGCGGAAGTGGGATGGACATCAGCAGCCTGGGGAGTGGACATACTGAGGCAGCACACGCGGCAGGCAGGCTGGCCAGCGCACTGAAGACAGAAAGGCTCTTGGACCTCAGCATCACTGAGGGAGGCGTGACTCCCATGGTGCTGTGCGTCCAGAGTTTCTTAGTTTGTGCTCACGCAGCCTCTGAGATGGATATTGTTATCTCCCAGAAAGCGAACTCACAAAGATGTGGTCACTTATTTGGAACCCCAAATCAGCATATGGTGGAGCCCTTGCCAAGCCTTGGCCTTAGGCTGCAGATGCTTCTCACTGACCATGCAGTGGTCAGCGGAGGCACTGGGCTCACCCCAGCGGCTGGCCAGGCAGCTCACTAGGACCTCAGTTTCTCCATCATTTGCCCCTTGGCCGAGGTGATTTCTAAACACAGACCCAGCTCAGGATCTGAGCATAGAACAGCTAACAGATGCCAAGCAGCAGGCGTGGTGGTACACCCTATAATCCCAGCACTCGGGAGACAAACAAGACCGCAAGTCCAAGGCCAGTCTGGGATATGGAGTGAGTTCTAAGCCACCTTGGTCTATATGCTACCCTGTCTCCAAAAGATGAAAGAGACACAATAAAAGTAAAAACTGGGGCTAGAGAGATGGCTCAGCAGTTAAGAGCACTGGCTGCTCTTCCAGAGGTCCTGAGTTCAGTTCCCAGCAACCACAAGGTGGCTCACAACCATCTGTAATGGGATCTGATGCCCTCTTCTGGTGTGTCTGAAGACAGTGACAGTATACTCACATACATGAAATAAATAAATCCTTTTTAAAAAAAATCTGGGTGTGGCTGGTGTATGCCTATAATCCCAGCATTGAGGATCACAAGAAAGGTCAGTTTCAGCCACATGGTGAGGTCCAGGACATCCTGGAGTGTATGAAATCCTGTCTCAAAAAAAAAAAAAAAAAAAAAAAAGTCTTCATGTGTGGGCTAATGATACCTTACACAATCAACTGTTTGGGGTGAAGAAGGTGTGTCCATCAGAAGGGGAGCCATGAAAAACAAATGTGTTCTCAGCTCCAAGACCCTCCCCTCCCTGCACCATCCCCTCTCAGATTCTCCAAGGGCCCCCCGAAACATGACATATATAGTTGTATGTATGTGTATTTATCACGTGTGTCTATGTACGTGTGTGTGTGTGTGTGTGTGTGTCTGTGTGTGTCTCTGTGTGTGTCTGTGTGTGTGTTTATGTATTTGCAAGGGCAGGCTTGTACATAGCATGTTGTACATGTGAAGGTCAGAGGACAACTCTGGGGAGAGAGTCCCCCCCCCTTCTATAAATTCTGAGGCTGAAACTAGGTTCATCAGGGCAGATGCTTTATCCACGGAACCAGCTCACAAGCCCCATGTTGATTTCTATTTATTTTTTATTTAAAGGTATCTAAAAGCACACAAGCCTCGGGACCCACAAAATCCAGTCCACCTGAGAGCCTGCCCTGGGTTCTAACTAGCAAGGGAACAGATACAGCAAGGAGATGGGCTGGGAAGGCTCTGAGCCTAAGATGTGAGTGAGAGGCAACCACTGTGACTCCTAGAGAGAGGCTATGGCTGGGGCTGGGCCCTCAGGAAGGAAGCTGGTGCCAGAGAGCCACGGGCAGTACTCACTCTCCCTCCAGAAACAGAAGCACCACTCAGCAGTAGAAACGCGGCCATCTTTGTAGGTATCACAGGAGTTGAAGAAGGGGCGGATGCAGACCTCGTATTTGTCCAGGTTGATGGCAGCCAGTTCTGTCTGGTCCAGGAAGAGGTCTCCACTGGTGTCCAGCTTAGAGAACATCCAACCGATGGAGTCCTTGCAACTGGCCCCCAGGCTCTTGTCCAACCCTGGAAAAGAGACCGGAATTCAGGTGAGCTCTGCTGTCCGTCCGTCTGTCCATCCATTTCTCTATGTATTTCTCAGCCCCAGACCTCTGTTCAGAGTCAAGTTAGCCTGAAACTTAACCACGGGGTATGGAAAATAAAAAAGAGCCTTTGCCTCTTCCCTCACATAGAACTGTACCTGAACCACTTGAAGCCTATTTTACAAGCCTTTCTGAAGATGTTTCTTGGCTACTGGGGATCAGAACCAGGGCTGTAAGTATGCTTGGCAGTGCTCTCCCTGGCTATATCCTCGGGCTTAGAAAATAGCATTTTTTCCCGTTTCCTTGGCTACCCCCTGGAGGGACTAAGCTCTGGCGCCCATGGCTAAAGCCAACCGACCACTCTACTTCAAGGTAAAGCTCTTTGAGGGTTCACATCGTAGGCTTGGAATCTGACAAGGAAGGGGACAGAATCGGGCTGGCCCCGTGACACCTGTCTGCTGGGCCCCTTCCTGTCTTCCTCACCCCACCCCACCCCACCCCACCCCACCCCACCCAGGCAGAGTACTGGTCCCCATGCCACCTGCAGGGCTAGCTGCACTGCCGGCTGAACCGTTTTGCTTGGAGTTCTCACGAAGGAGCTGGAACCAGTCACGGAGCCTATCCCCCAGGTCGGCTAGGTCCTGCCCTGTGCAGGTCTCTGCAATGCAGAACAGAGCAGTTTGGGGCTGGGCGGGGCAAAGCAGCAGGCTGGGAGTCTGGGTAATGTTAAAGGAAGCAGAAGGAGAGGGGAGTGAATCTTCCTCTCGGCCCATCCCCTATCCCCTCCCCTTGCTCTTCCCCTCCCTCCCACTCAATGTCTAACCAGTCTCCTTGTGGAGGAGTGACCTTCTTCTCCAACACACAGGGAAGAAAAAAGGGACAAAGCCCCAGCTTCCAGTTCTATGGTACCAGGACCCCAAACTACACAGGTTCCTGTTAGGGCCAACAGTTGCTTCCCATTCTGCAAACTATCCTACAGTCCCGAGGAATGTCCAGGTCTCCCGGCTCGGCTCAGCACCCTGGGTCTAGCTTTGGTCATCCAGTCTCTTACCTGACTTGCCGTCGGTGGTAGACGTGGTAGACTGCTCCGTGGGACAGGGACAGGGGCCCTCACATCTCACCGCCAGCTGCTTGTTGCTCAGGCACGCCTGCTGTTCCAACTTACACTGCAAGAGAGAGCTCAGGCTAGGTGAGGGAGGCTCAACTATGGGTCCTGCAGCCAGGGGCTCTGAGACTGTCTATCACTCTGGAAGGAAGGGCCATGGGGTCTTGTGCTTGCTAGAGAACATCAATGTAGAAATGTTAAAACCCCAGTCCGGGGCTTCTACCGTGCCTTGATCATTGAGTTCTTGGATAAAAACCACATATTCACAGAGTTTATATTTATAATAATTCTTAAGCAGTGCAAGCACTGGGTAGCTGCCTCCCCTCTATGTTGTTAGAATCTACTTTCCTACTGATAACCCTGAGTTCTTATTTACTATGTTTTATCCGGGCTGCTCTGAGTTTCACGCTTTTTTAACTCTTAACCCATGGCTGCTTCCTTTGTCTTCTCCTGCACAGATTTTTTTTTTTAAATCCCACAATGGCTTCTTCCTTTTTCTTCTTCTCCTCGTGGACCTTTCTGACCCAAGCCCACAAAATCTCAACTCTACCTCTGTCTCTTCTGTTTAACGATTGACTAGTAACATCTTTCTTTACCAATCACAATTAACCAGAGACAAGATCACTTAAACTAATGTCTATGTACAGACTCTCTCTTCTCTAGGACAACTAATTTTAAAGGCCCAAATTAACATTAAAATACAAATAACATCAAGCCAACCCACTATACATCAAGGCCAAGGGAGGCCCACAACCATGCCCAGGGCCATGTGCTTGAGATGGAAGCCAGACCTCCCGAACGTTTAGATGAACCTTGTCCTCTCCTGCGGGACATAGCTTTCCTCCTCCTAATCTGCACCCCACATTTTTCTCCTCCTCTTCCTCCCAACCCCTCTCTGCTGTCTTCTTCCTTCATCTTTGTGTGTTCCCTGTTCCTATGCCCCCTCAGCAACTTTAACCTCAGCATGGAATAACAATCTCGTGGACTTCCAGTTTAACTGAGAAACCCTAACCCAATCACTAAGAAGGAAGAACAATGGAGAACAAATTCCAGCATCAACCTGGGCCCATACACGTGCAAACATGTATGTGTGTGCTCATACACACACATACACACACATATGCAAACATGTACACACATGCATGCACACACATGCACACATACATACATGAAAACATGCACACACACAAACATGCAAGCTCACATGCACACACATGCAAACATGCATACACATGCAAACATGCACACACATGCACACACACACACACACACACAATCATAGGAAAATAGAAAAAGAAGGAAACAAAACACAAACCCCCAGGGTCTCCTGACTCAACCCTAGCTAAGCACCCTACTGTCTTACTTCTAGAAACATTACTAGCCTTCACCTGTGCCCCCCTAGAACTCTTAGCTTTGCAAAATGCTTTCACAGACATCATCCCATTCTTCCTCTCAAAATTCCACAAGGTAGAAATCTGTTCCCTCCCAAGGCTTCTTCCCTACCTCTTCTGATGGGGGCCATGTCCTGCCCACATCGCCCCCTGCTGGCTGGCAAGCAACAAGACCTCAGTGTGGAAGTCCTTCCTTCTCTCCTGCAACTGACCACATGAGCTCCCCTCCCTCCATCCAGGGCTCTGAGCACTTTTGTGAAACTTTCCCTGGCTTCCTCACTTGCATTTCTTGCCCAAGCATCTCTTCATGTCTCTTCCCTGCCCTCTGCCTGCCAAAGATTGGATCACCCTGTCCAAATCTGAAGGGCTGCGTTGAACATACTGACGGAGTCCCGTATCAATCCTAGGAATCTTCAGGGGGTCAGCCAATGGTCCCTCTGTTCCCAGTGGCATTGGGTACACCCCACCTCCACCCCACACAGGGCCAAGGCTCCTCACCACTGAACTGTAGGTGTGGCCATCGGAGCCACAGACTGAAGCTAGCTGGGCCATGTGACAGGGCTTGCAAATGGAGTCTTTGCCTCCGTGGAATTTCAGAGAAGGCTGCTTGATCCTGTGAAGATGGATGGGGGAGATATGGGGATGGAGGTAAAAATAAGATTTCTAGCAGAAGGTCTAGGAGACATTGTCTGACAGGAGTCCAGTCCAGTGGCCTACAATAGACCCACACTCCCGTCCTCTCCCATCACCCCTCCCCCCATCAAACCCATCTCCTAAAAATGGACCAACCGGGCAGAACATGGACCCTCACTTGGTCTTTCCCAGGGAGAATGCCAGGTCTGATTGCAAGAGGGATCTACCAAAGCAGACGTCACGGCCACATCTGGCTCATCCAAGTCATTGCGTCTAACCACCCAGGTAGTAACTGCTATGGTTTTCAATGGAGGTATTCATTAACATTTGCAAAATGGAAGAGTTGGTATAAAACCCCCAAATGCCCCTCAACGCCTCCTCCTCCTCCTTCTCCACAGGCCTCAGAAACTACAATCTTCACTATTTCATTAAATCCCTGCATGTTCCAACAGGGGCTTCAGATCATCTGGTCTAACCTGTTTATCTTAGACACACAGGACACCCAGGACAGAGAACCCTGTGACTCCCTGGGTCCGGAGTGTATTTGCTAGGATGTGGCACTCTCTTGTCTCTGTTTCTATCTGTCTTTGTTTCAGTCTGTCTCAGTCTCTCTGTCTGTCTCTGTCTCTGCTTCTGCCTCTGTTTCTGTCTGTCTGTCTCTTTCTCTCTTTCCTTCCTTTCTTCCCTCCCTCCCACCTTCTCTCCTTTATCCCTGTCTCTACTCATTTATGAAAAGCCAGTTGCCATGGGGTGAAGCTGAGGACACCCCAACCTCTCTCTGGTGCTCTGCAATGACTAGGAGCTCACACCTCCACCCAACAGCCAGGAGACAAGTGGGAAGGGAGAGACCCCAACACCAACCAGCACTTCCTGCATTTCCATGGAACCCTAAAGTGTGCACTTTCACAAATACCATCTCTTTTATCCTCAGACACCTCCCCCCTGCCCCCAGAAGTGGGAATCTGTTCCTTTACAAGTTCTTCTGGCTTCTCTCAGGGGCCACATCTTCCTGCCCAAGTTGCCCCCTGCTTGCTGATGACCCTCAAGAGGGAATCTTCCGAATCATCCTCTCTTACCACAGACCCTGAGCCACACCCAACCAAACCAATAGGACCAATATGGGTGTCCTGATGCTCTGAAATTGTGGTTCTCAACTTGTGGGTTGCGACCCCTTCTGGGTTCAATGACCTTTTCATAGGGGTCGTCTAAGACCATCAGGAAGCACAGATATTTATTTATATAATGATTCATAACTAGCAAAATTACAGTTATGAAGTAGCAATGAAAAATAATGGTATGGTTGTGGGTCACCACAGCATGAGGAACTGTGTTAAAAGGATGCAACGTTAGGAAGGTTGAGAACCACTGCTCAGAAACAACATGATCACGTGTTTTGTTTTTTTTTTTCCTAGCATCTAAATTGTGAGTGATGTTCTTTGAAACAGTAGATGTCTAACATGTAAGGACAGGGTCACGGAGCCCCACCTCCTGGCTGTCCCTCACCTGTGCTCCAGCTTCTTGCGGCTGATACACATGGCACGCTGGTAGCCTTGAGCGACACACACCTTGTGGCGACTGCACTTCACTTTCTGGCAGGGGTCCTTGGTGGTGTCCAGAGCTGCGGGGACATGAGGTCGGGACACTGAAAACCGAGGAGAACAGAGGATCTCCAGCCCAACTGCAGACCCCAGAGGTCCCTCTCTGCAGCAGCCCTCGGTAACCAGAGTTCAGGACTTCAAGTCCTGTGGCCAAGGTGCCTGGCTGTTGAAAGAGCCCCAGAGCCTCTTCGGGGGTCAGACTCCTCCCCCACACCCCAGAGGGACAAGCTACCTTCATCTCCTTGCTGGTTGTCCTCCCAGCTCTTGATGTAATCATCCTAGGAAGAGACAGAGGGATGGGAGAAAGAAGGGCCCCAATTAAATCTCAAGCTCACCTGAAGAGACAAGGATGGGAGGGTCTGGACCACTGTTTCCACCTATCCAGGCACTGCCCATAACCTCCCCCACACTCGATACCCTAGAACCCTTCCCAGTCTCTCCCACATGGGACTTCCCACCCATCTCTGGTGGCTGGCCGGGGAAGAGGCCTGGACTGTACTCACTTCTACCTCCTGAAGGCAGAACGCCATGGAATCCACAGGAAACAAGCAGTGGAGAGAGGAAAACAGACTTGGTTATGAGACCCACTCTCAGACCACGCGCCCAGGGCATCCCTGGTCTACTCTGATTGTGATAAGAGTCTAGAGACCCAATCCCTCCAGCAACACCTATTGTAGGCCAGTATTCCTGCATCTTCTGTACACAAACACACACACACACACACACACACACACACACAAACTGCACTCTGGAGGCTGTAAGGTTAAGTCCCATGGTTTTGAAAGGACAACAAATCCCAGCCCAGCCCTGGCCCTACTACCAAGGCAGATGTCTGAGGGGGCTGTACTGCCTGGAAATGGTGTTTCTTGTGCCTCTGCCCAGGGTATCTGGGAAACGGCACCCAGTTTCTCCAACTGCAGCCTCTTCTTTGGCAGGCACCCTGCCGTCACCTGCCCACCCTGTGAGGGAGGTGTGAGGAAGGGCTGTGGGAAAGCTGGTGTCTGCTCAGGGTTCCTTCCTTCCGACAGAGCTCAGATGGTGCCCACTGGGAAGGGAACAGTGCCCACGGAGATGGCTTCCCTGATTGTCACGGTCCAGGGAACCTGAGAGGTCCTTCCAGGTCACATGAGCCAGCCCGCCACGGGCAGAGGAAACCAGAACAGTCAGAGATGTGCCATTATGTGACTCAGATCCCACCTTCACTGAAGCAGGTCTCTGGTGCCCAGCATAGCCCTCTCTTCCCACTACCTCACGGGATCTCTGGGACCCGGGGCCCTTGGAGACTTTCCCATTCTGTTCCATTGCATGGCCCAAGCACCCCAGCCTGACCAGAAGAAAAGCTTCCCATAGGCCCACGTCCCTTGCACGAAAGCCTCAACACTCTTTGCCTCCCCACTTTGCCCTTTGAGGTGATACCCTGAGCAGACACCAGCTTTCCCACAGCCCTTCCTCTCAAACAGCTTCCAGGGTGTCTGGGAGAAACCTTGTCAGGCAGGTAGAAGCAGCTTCCGGATCCTGAGGGATAGTGAGGGATAATGATTCCCGAGAACCAACCTCCAGCTTTCTCTGCGCAAGACACTGAGGAGAGACCACATATGGCTACCTGCAACTCATCCTAGTCTTTCCTGGTCAGAGATGTGCAGCAGAGGGGTGGGGTAGACCTGGTGTTTAGCTGTTATGCCTAGGAGAAGAAGCCGTGGGGCTCTGGTATCAGACGACAAGGGCACACAGTAAAGAGATGCCCACAAGGGCTTTGGAAACCACTTCCGGAAACTAACACGTCACAGGACAGCAGGGATGAAAGCCAGGCAGGCAATGGTCAAACTAAAAATGGGCTATTTATTCAGATCTACCTAGATGCATACATGTACGCCTATGAGCGCGTATCGTGTGTGTGTGTGTGTGTGTGTGTGTGTGTGTGTGTGTATGTTGTGTGCAGCCAAGTATGCACTCATCCTCCTCACTTCTATGGATATGCACATAAGCATACAGATGTGGAACACGTGAACACGGGGCCACTTAAGGCCATGCACCAGTGCCGCCAGATGGTTTGTATGCAGAAATGAAGTAGCAGACCCCATTTCTGTGAGCAGCCTCCAGCTTTCACACTTGGTGCAGCCTTCCTGCCTCTTCCATAGATAGGGAAGGTATTAAGAGATGGGTGGGAGAGGAGGGAGGGGCCAGAGATGAACAGGCTCCCTTGGAGGGAGCAAGGGAGGGAGCAAAGGAGGAGGGAGGGAGGGAGAAGGATGCCTCTGCCTGCTCTTCTTGCTCACTGTCCCTCCCATCTGGCCTCTTCCCCAACCCTTGGCTCTCCTCACCCTGGACACTACAGGATGCCCAAGGAGCCAAGTGTCTTCCAGTCCTTGGGCTCAGGATCAGACAGGAGAAAGGACGTAACAGCCCAAATGCTCAGAGCTTGCTCTGGAGGCCATAAGTTGAATGCCACCCCCACGCTTGGCCTTTTGTGAGAGCCGCCAAAGGATGACAGCTCAGTTCTAGCCCTTCTTCAACAGCATCTCAGGTGCATGGGTCCTCTGCCCAGAGCCTCCTTTACTGAAGATGGGAAATAGGCTGAGAGCAGTCAAACAGCCAAGGCCAGCCAAGATGACCAGGGCTGGGGCGGAAGTAGGTACCAGCCGTTTTCAGAGACTGTCTCCAGCTGCTCCCACTTTTTCTTGGGAAGGGGGGGCAGTATGGTTGTAAAGTGGAAGAGGGGGAGCTGGTGTTACACGCCTACAATCCCAGCAGTTGGGAGCCGGGGCCAGAGGATATCCAATTCAAGGCTAGACTGGGCTACAGATTGAGACCCCATTTCAAGGACAGAGGATCTTGTAATTGGTGTTTGGGGAGCAGGTGTGAACTGTCTGTCTTTGACCATCAAGATCTGTGCCCTCAACAGCCACCTGCTAAAACACCAGAGTGGGCCAGTCCTGAGGGGATGTATAATCTTCTATGAGCTTGCCGATCTGGAGCACCTGCTGAGGGCTTTGGAGTCTACTCATAGACTTCGGTCAAAACCCACTGTAGAATCCTTGGGACTCAGTACAAAGTGACTTCTTAAAGCTTATGGCCAAGAATGTCTGATTAGAAACTCAAGAGGCGGTGGGGAGGGATTTTAAGACTTTACCCCAAGGAGAAGACGGCCTCCATGCTGACTTTGGGGACAGAGGAGATCCTTCTGAGTCCAGCTAAGCCCTGTGACCCCACTGCACAGTTAGTGAAGGGCTGGAGGGATGACGAATTCATTGCAACTCAGCCCCTCACTCCAGGAGGGTGGAAGCAACCAGCCAGAGGGAGGAGAACAGGGGGTCCTGCAGCTACCCAGGGTCCCAGGGTCCCAGGGTCCCAGGGTCCCAGGGTCCCAGGGTCCCAGGGTCCCAGGGTCCCAGGGTCCCAGGGTCCCAGGGTCCCAGGGTCCCAGGGTCCCAGCTTCCCCTTGTTAGTGCCTCAGGCACATTCCTGGCCTCTGAAGCTCAGCCACCTCTCTCTTGGCCTCTCTCAGAGGAACATGCCCCACATTGAAGCTGTTATTTCAACAAGAGACTCAGATTCCTGTGTGGAACAATAGGGGCAAGAGATGAAAGGTGAAGTACCCCTGAAAGTTGGGGAAGGAGGGGTCATTGCTGGGGAACAGAGTCCAGTGGGGACTTGAGACTAATCGCTCCCCATAGGGGTCACAGGGAGTGGTGACAGACATCTTGCAGGCATCGTGGGAGCAGTCATTCTGGGGTAGAACGGGGAAATGCTGAGGTCAGATGGGAGCCAGTACCATCTTCAAGCTGATGAAGGGGATTGTGGTTGACTGGGTAATACATCCTTCCTGCAGTATGTCTATTTATGGCACCTGAGTGGCCTTATTAGCGGCTGTAAGAAATACTCAGACAAGGGTACCTGGGTCTTCTTGGGGAAAGAGGATGCCCTATGATTCATCTGCACCTGACAGGGTCTGGGGGCCTTTCTCTTGGTCTCTGGAGAAGGAGCCAGAACACAAGTAGATGAGTGGTACCCAAAGTTCTAGACTGAGAGAGGGCCACGCCCTTCTTCCCTGGATAGTCCAGGGAAGGGTCACAAAACAGACAAGCGATGGGTACTTCTGGATTGCATGAATGTACTGTTTTTGAAAGGAATGGTGATTTTTAAAGTAAGTTCCCAGGCAGGGGTTATAGTTCAATAGGTAGCATGCTCACCCAGCTTGCAGGAAGCCCCAGATTTCATCCCCAGGAGCACAGAAACTGTGCGTGGTAGTTCCCTTACAACCCCAGCGTTCTAAAGGTAGAGGTGGGAGGATCCAGAGCTCCAGGTTCTCTTCAGCTACAGAGTGAGCTCAAGGTACCCTGGACATAGAAGATGAATAGGAAATGAATTCTGTCCATGTACTTTGCAGAAACACCATTAAAAATGAGAAAATCCATTTCTAGAGGTGTTGGAAGATAGAACAACTGCACAGATGATATCAGCCAGGCCTGGCACTGTCATTCCCTGATGTGAAGAGAGCCACAGTGGGGGAAGGCTGCAGGCCAGGAGAATGTCCTTCAAAGGCCTCTCATCCACAAAAGCTAGGATCTGCCCCCTGTGCCACATGGGCCCAGGGACATAGGAGGGACAAACTGTGTAAGTCTCCCAGTGCCCAAGTACCATTAGGACTGCTGGACTCACATGAGTTGGTTCTGGTCAAGCTCTGGACACCCAGAGTAAGGTCAGTAGGCTAGAGTTCCCATCTATGGTCCCACCCCCACGCCCTGCTGTGCATCTTCTGGTATTCTGCATATGTCTGATTTCTTCACTTCTACCAGAGCCATGGGGATGAGAAGAGGAGCCATTCTGTCTCCCTCTGGGGGAGCTTCACACACATGTAGAGTGCCACACTGTCCTCTCCAAGCCCCCTTGCTACTCCCCAACCGCCTTTCACCTCCCCTACCACCCTCTGCAGTCCCCAACAGTCCCTCAAGACAGTAGAACCCTGTCTTGGCTTTGCATTCACCCTCCCCAGGCTGGTGGACAGTGGCTTCTTTTTTTTTTCCCTATTTACTTCCAGAGCAGTTTGCATTCATTTATTTAGAAGGGTGGACAGACAGACAGACAGACAAAAGTATTCTTTTCAGAGTGTTAACAAGATGTCTCCTCTGTAGGACGAGGAAGCAGAGAGCATTCAGCATCCTTTTTCAACCCTCCGCATCTTCAAATTTTTCTACAATGATCATCTATTGCTTTTATAGGAAAGAAGGGGATCACTATAAATGTTACACGTAGAACCCCTTCCCTGGTTCCTCAACACCTCCAGAAGGTTCATATTTTTGTCTGTGCCCATCACCTTTTTGCTACCAAGTCCACTGTCCACCCAGGGACCTCTCAGGAGGACATGGTTTTGCATAGCTGCCTTCTCCACTCTACATATATGCCCATATCTGACCCCAGACCAGCTAGGTGTCTGTCACAACAGCTCTTGCATTCTCTTTTCCAACCCCGCCCTTGCCTGCTTAGCCTACCTTGGAGAGTCTAGCGTTGCTCTGGTGACACCCAGCCATGTAATGTTTCTGCTTCCCTCTGCTTTATTTATACACCCAATTCCTTAAGGGAAGACACCGTATAAAGTTCAACTTCCCTGCCCAGCACCCAGGACACAGTAATAACACTAGCAACAACAGCTACAGTCTTCACAGTACCGCTGGGAAAGCTCTATGCTAAGTACTTAGGACTACTGCCTTGTTTACTCTTCACAGAAACCCTAAGAGAAACTTACTGTTGCAATCTGTTTCTCAACTGAAGTTCAGGGATGTTAAGTGACTTATTGAGGACCTCATGCAATTGCATGGCAGGATACTGACCCCCAAACCAGCACACCGGAAGTGTTAACTGATAAAGACGTAGGTCAAATAGAACCAGGAAGTCTAACCCCCATGCTATGGTAGTCTCTCCTGCCATGTCAACATGCCCCAGGGAGTCCTGAAGCCAGGAGGAGAGGGACTGGCATCGGAGGGAGAGATTTCTGGGGGGCTACCTTCTCCAGGCTCTTTCCAGAAATCCCTCACCCGCCCCTGGTTCTGCAGGTTTGGAGCTAACCCATCTCCTGCTTTGATCTCTGCAGCTCAGCTCAGTTGCCATGGAGACAGGCCCACTGCGCCAAGCTGGGGGGGGGGGGAAGATGAAGTGCGCAGGCCTAGTGGGTTTAGGGGCACATGCTGGGTATTTTGGAGGCTGTTTACTTCCTGTAATTTTAATTAGCACCCAAATCGCCAGCTCACTTCACAGCTTGAGTTAACCCAATCGATTCCGATTCCGATTCCGTTGGCTGGGGGCAGAGGAAGAGGGGGTAGGGAACCCAGGAGACAATCACTGACCCACCCTCTCTCTGCAGCAGCGTGGTGAGGGAAGCCACCCCTCATGCCCAGCGTGAAGTCAGCGTACTGGGTTCCTGCTTGGCCTTATCACTGAATGCTAGGCCAGAGTCACCTGCCCTGGACAAACTTTAGGTCCTTATTTGTGAAACAGGGCTCTCTGCAATGCTCAGAACCAAGATGGAGGGACACTGGGAAGGTGGGATGTAACTAGGACCTCTGCGCGCAACTGACAGCATGGGGATGGGGCGGTTTCAAGTGGCCACAAATATGGACTTCTGCCACCGTCTCTCAAGGAGGAGATTGTCACAGGACATTCGTACGGATTCATCAGGAGACTCCGCTTCTGTAATTCTATTAGAGCATTTTTTTTTTTTCATTTTCTTAATAGATCAAGAATCTCTCATTTTTGGCTTTCCAAGACGGGCTTTCTCTGTGTAGCCTTGGCTGTCCTGGAACTCGCTCTGACTAGCTGGCTCCTGGGTGCTGGGATTAAAGGGGTGTGTACAACCACTGCCTGGCTAAAAATCTTTTAAAAATGTAAGTGGGCCAGGCCTCACCTAGGCTCCAAGAGGTATCTGACAATCAGTTCACCTCATTCCAGAACACACGTAATGGGTGCAGGAATGTCCCTCACCCCTGGGGAAGGCCCAGAGTTGGGGGGCCTTATATGGTGGTAACTTCTCCTATCTTCCCCAAGAAACAACCACAGCCACAGACAGGGTTTAGGAGGGGAGAGGTGAGGTTGCCTGGCACAACCTCTGCCTCAGCAAAAGGGAGGGCTGGCTGGGCAGGAGCATCATTAAACACCTGCTTCTCTCTCACAGGGCTGAGTCCACTGTGTGAGACCTGGGTAAACAGATGGAGGCAGGCACCTAGGAGATGCCATCTCCCACCTCTTTCCCCTCTCAGGAATTTCCTCCAAAGGTAAAAATGTGTTGCTCATTGCTCCCTGAATACCAGGAGCCTGGCCTGGGCTCAGGTATGCTTGCACCAACGCCCCTGCCAAGGCCAGACAAGGCCAGAGCATGACCTCCCATGACTCTGACAGGACCTGGCCACCCCCACCCACTCAGTGCTTGGATCCCACACCCAGCAGTGGCCCCTGCTGTGTGTACAGAACTCACACACAGTGAGTGGAGAAGAGGAGAGAGGCCAAGGGCCTGAGCTCTATCTGAACTGTCTCAAGCCTTGGTTTCCCAACAGAACCACCAGGGATGAACCAAGGTTGCCATGGCAATCTCTAAGGAAGACCCCAGCCATGAGCTGAGGAGACTTGGGCACAGAGTTTGGAAGAACATCAGAACACAGGAGCAGACAGAATCTCAGTCACCTGGACTTTGGGACCCCTTTCTTTCTAGATAAGATACGAGGATTATGAGCTGGTGAGGACCTGGGGTTCTGATTTCCCATATTTCTCAAATGAAGAAATAAGAATGGAATGGGGGTAGGTGCTAAATAGTTTCATCTTCTCCACCATGTCCCAGACAAGTACGCTGGAGCCATGGGACAGGAAAAGGGGTCAGCTGCCTTCTGCTGCCAAACAGATACACAGGCCCAGGGGCCTGGAGGGTAAAGATGCTGGGGACCCCTTTTCCTTATGCCCCCATCACTTTGAAAAAGGAACAGACCCTCCTGAATAATTAGCCCAGCCCAGAGCCCTCTCCCCACCTCATCTTTGCGGCCTACATCCATGGTGGTATAGCCAGCAAGTAGGAGTAGGGGCTTAGAGGATTGTGGGAAGGGGTGGGGCCCATCCTGGCTGTCGCTTTCCACTGTGTGAGCATTTCTGTGGAGCACCTACAACACTCTGAACAGTACTGGGGGTGGATGCACATGAGGTGATCTGTCTCCAGATCCTGCCCCGCGGGGCCGACATCACAGATCACAGGAGAAAAGTGACAAACACATTAACTGCTTCAGCAGAAAGGCCCTTGAGATGCAAGCCCCTGGAGGCAGCACCCACAAGTGCCAAATGAGCCTGCAACCAATGAGCAATGAGGAAGGGGGCTGCGGCCAATGAGTGGCGAGGAAGGGGCTGGCCCTGCAGCAAAATTGATGATACTCTTGGTGGGCGTGGGCGAGGGGGAACTATCAGAAACCAGCCCACCCCAGAACCGTGGAGCACAATACTATTCAATCTCGTCACTCAGGAGACTGGGGCAGAAGGATCAGTTCAAGATCAGCTTTGATGAGTTTGAATCCAACCACCTAGAACAATATGATACCCCAATTTGAAAAAACCAAGTAACTAAACTTAGTATCCAGGCCTAGAGCTACCTATCCACAGCCCTAATGGGACTCAGGACTCATACTGGCCCTGGGAGAGAAGGTTAGAGACTGTGTGACAGGCTATGTGTCTGGATTCCGCCCCTTCCTAAACACATATACCTAAACCCCAATGTGAGGTGGCATTAGTGGTGACAACCTTAGGAAGCAACTGGGTTTAGATGAGATCACTAGGACAGACGCGTATGACAAGATCAGAATCCACATAAAAAAAGCAGCAGAAGGGTCTGGAGAGAGAACACTGGCTGCTCTGCCAGAGGACCTAGGGTCCATGTCCCACACCTACGAGGGCTCATGGCTGTCTGTCCTGTCCCACGCACACACATGGTGCCTAAACATACATGCACGCAAATCACCCATACACATAAGCTAACATGAGCACTTTTTTAAAGAGGAGGAAAAGGGGCTCAAGCTCACGAGGACGCAGCCAGAGGGCTGCCGGAACCGGAAGAAAGCCCTTGCCAGGCGGTGTGCACCAGCATCTGGATCGTGGGCTTTCCGGCTTCTGCATTACAAGAGGTAAAACTCTGCTGCTTGTGCCCGCCATTCTACAGCACCTGCCATAGCTAAACAGTGAAAGAGCTGCGAGGTTGTGGAGTCAGACGCTGGTGGATCTCTGTGTGTTCGAGGCCAGCCTAGTGGTACACAGAGAAACTCTGGCTCAAGAGAGAGAGAGAGAGAGGGAGAGAGAGAGAGAGAGAGAGAGGAGCGAAACAGTAGAGGAGCTGGGCACCTTTAATGCCAGCACTCAGGAGGCAGAGGCTATGAGTTCAAGGCCAGCCTGGTCTACGTCGTGAGCTCCTGGACAGCCAGGACTGCATAGAGGGAAATACTGAAGAGGATTAGTGTGATTGAGGTGCCCAAAAACCTACTGCTTTGTCAGAGACCCTTCCTCAGGAGGAAATGGAAACCTTTCCTTGAACCCAAAGACTCAACCTGGCAGCCAGAGAAGGGGGCAGGGTGGGGTACGATCTTTTCCTAGGGTCACAGAATGCTCAGAGTTCAGGGATCACCGTCATTAGCCTGTGCCTTAAACCGATGAGAAGACTGAGATTCAGAAAGGCAACATATTTGCCTCAGGCTCACACAGTTAATCTGCCCTCCCGATAGGAAGAAAACACAAAGCACTCTGCCTGGGCCCCTGGGACCTGAGGCAAGCCTGAGCTCTCCCATTCCTCAGACAGCTCTGACCTTGTGAAGAATGAGGTGTCATGGGCTGTCTGGTCCCTGAGAATGGCTGGGAGACAAGAGAAGCATCCTGCACCCTCACCAAGCAGTGAGCCTCTTCCATCCCTCTCTTCCCAGACCAAGCATCCTCCAAGCCCTCAGATCCATCACTGGGAGAAGAGTCAGAAACCAGGGTGGAGGAGGAGGCTGGTGAAGGGCCTGGCCTGCTCCCAACCCAAATTATAGAATCCCTTCTGACCCACTTTGGGGTTCTCACAAGCCCACACCTCCTCACAACATATGCACAGATTGTCTCTACACTCGCGCTGGCTTAGAGGTTGGAGCGGGAGGAAATAGTCATCTGAACCCCTTCGCCACTTTTCCATTTCACTGGCCTATTGGTGTGCACAAAGACATGAGACTAGTACACGGTCAGCGGATAGAAACCCCGACCTGGAGTCTCCAGGTTCACCATGAAGATATGCATACCCAGATCCATAGCGGATGAGGGAACTGATCAAGCCGCTGTACCATCCTTGACATAAAGAATGAGGAAGGCTGTGGGCCAGCTCCAAAGACAATATTCCATCTGATGCTTTCCATAACAGAGGTGGCCTGTGGGGGATGCCCTCCCTCCTGGGATAAGCTTCCTTAGTGCACACTCATGTCTTCCTCCCAATCTGAAGCTGAGGCTCAAAGGGCTGGATGTGCCATGCTTGTCATCCTGTGGAAAGAACCTGAGCCAGGCCAAGCTGTCCTAGAACTCTCCACCCCCTGTCCCTCTTTGGTTATTACTAGGCTAGGACGAGGCTACTGGCAGGCTGCCTAAGACACTAGGCCTTTGTCGTTCTTCCAAGGAGATGATGCCTCTTCCCAAGACAGCCTTGGAAGCTGATAGGACGCTAGCCAGGGGACAGTTGGTTTGCTACAGTTGACCCTTCCTCCTCCCTGACTCAGTAGAGACGAGGCACGTCAGATATCCTGAAAATAAAGCCGAATTACATGACCTGGATTCAAATCCAATTTCTGGGGCTGGAGACATGGCTCAGTGGGTGGGTGCTTTGCCTGGTGTACACAGAAACCTGAGTTCAATTCTCAGTGCTGGAGAAAACCGGGCACAGTGGTGTGTACTTGTGAACCTGTCTCAGAGGAACAAAACAACAATGAAATCCCAGCCCTGCCTCTTCCTAGCTGTGGATCCCCCAAATAAGCTACTCAATGTCTCTGTGTCTTTGACCATACAAGGATAGCTGATCAAGGGACAACTGTCTCCCGGGGTTGTGGAGAGGCAGCACAAGAGGCAATGCATGTTGGGAAGGCTCACTGCCATCGCCAACTCAACCTGGATTAGCAGCACGCCTCTGGGTGCCAAGCACTATGTTCACCACTCACAAATATAATTAAAATTTAATGGAAGTGGAGTGCAAAGCGGAGAAGAGCCAAGGAGAGAGAGGAGAGAGAGAGAACAGTCAGTCCTTCCCAGCCAAGCTCTTTGGAGCCGACCCTAGAGATGCAGTGTAATGGCTTTCTCTTCTCAAGTGCCCATAACCATGAGGCCCTGCACGCTGCGTTCCAAGACCCATGCACACACAAGTCTGACCCAGCTCTGCAGGGAGTGAATTCAGATATGAGAACACTGAAGAGCAGGACTCATAAAAAGCATAAGACTGCCTGGGGCAGAGAACTTGGGAGCCATGGAGCCAGGCTAAGGCCACGACTTCCTAACTACTCCATCATGAATCCGCTTTCCTCCCTGGGAGAAGAGTAGCAGGCCTTAGAAAAGACCTACAGGCCCAGGATGTGAGAGCCCACTGGAGGGGAGGATTACTCTGCTGGCAGAGCCTGCTTCTGATAATCCTGG
Organism: Arvicanthis niloticus; assembly: GCF_011762505.2. Lineage (NCBI taxonomy): Eukaryota > Metazoa > Chordata > Mammalia > Rodentia > Muridae > Arvicanthis > Arvicanthis niloticus. Next base: position 25,614,475 of record NC_047677.1, on the reverse strand, counting down.
TGCTCACAGAGAATCCTAAGCGGAAGGCTCTTCTCAAGGAGCGAATCCTGTGTCCAAGCAACGCCCTAGAGCCTCTCCCACCTCTGACTCCTCTGACAAGATCTCCTCCATCTTCCCTGTCCATTTGTCCACTGTTCCATGACACACCCCCTCATGCATGTCCCTGATGCCCTGGATCCAGTTCCCTGAGCACCGCTCACCCTCCTGCTTGCCCCTCTCCTACTCAGCCAGACAGGTGGCCCTGTGCCATCTGTGATCACTTATGAACCAGAGTCAAACTCAACCTGGCAGTCCCTTAGGGACTCCTCAACATTTTTTTTTTCCCTTTTTCTCTCACGAAGAGCTGGTGTTTTCATCTTCTTCAGAAGAGCTTGCCCGATGGTGATGGATATAAAAATCTGTGCTACAGCGTCTGACTGCAGGCCCCCAGCTCTTAGGGTGGGACAGGAAGCGTGTACAGCACAGGCAGGGTCCATAGACACAGTCTGTGCACCACACAACTCCATGAGGTTCTCACTGTGGTGTGGCTACAGTTATGCAAGGTGGTGGCTCTGAGCTAGCAGTCTCCTCTCTGCCTTTGAAGAGAAGCTGGCAACAGATTCCCCAAGGCTGAGCCCTCTGGTCTTGCCTTCCTTGTCCCACTTGGATCCCAGACCCCATCTTCCTACAGCCAGGGCTCCCCCAAAACTGGGCTTTAGAGAAAATCCGAGTTTTCAAAGCACAAATCCCCCCCCCCCCCACCTCTGACACCATGCTCTCTGTGAATCCTGCAGGGGCAGCTCCTGCAGTTTTAATGCGGGTGCCTTTCTTCTGATGGGGGTGGTGGTGGCACCGATACAGGGAGACAGGTGGGCAGCCCTAAGCCGAGGGTCAAGCTAGTCAACCATTTATTAGCACCCACTGTGTTGGCTGCTGGGAGCCGGGTGGATGAAGAGGAGAAGAACCTTTGATTTTTTTTAAACCCTCACTGTTCTTCTGGTGAAGCTTTACTTTTTCCCTCTGACCTTCACTAGTCCCAGGCAGATCAAGCAGCCGGGGAGTCAGAGGGAGGCCCGGACCGGTGACACATGGATTCCTTCCGGAAGGATCAGCTTGCTGCTGCCCCCTCATTGCTGGACTGCGGACAGCGGCAGGAGACTGCGCTAATCTGGGCTGGGCCTGCAGGTGCCTGGGGAAGGCCTTTGGTAGGGCAAAGATGAAGAACAAGGGCCCACTAGGTGGTCCTGGGGCCTGGAGGCCTGGGGCTGCTCTTTCCCTTTACTAACGAAATTATGTCACGTTGACTTTGAAAACAAAAACATCCGAACCTCTGCCTCTTCCCCATGGTGTGTCTGGGTGCCTTATGTATGTTTACAAAATAATGTCTAAACAGATATCCCCGACCGGTTTCAAGGCGGAAAAACTGTTAATACCATTTTTTCCTGCTCTGACAGTATGCGTTCATGCGTTTCCCCAGCCCCGAGTCACTGACTGGGTATCTGTTCTCTCAGTAACAACCTGCCTTATCAGCCCTGTACCTTACGATATTAAAACAAGCTCTCTCTTTATTCTGGAACAGAATAAAACTCTTGAATAAAAAAAAAAATCTTTAAAAAAAAAAGACTTGTGGATGCTCGAAGTTTAAGAAGTAAGAACAGTCATGGTGTGGTGTGTACTAGTTAAGTCAAACAAAAATCAAGAGAGTCTGGGGAGTGAGGAATAAGAACCCAACGTAGAGGAGGCTTTCCGAGGTCAGGGCGTCAGCTAGCGGCAGATCGAGGGGCGCTCTACATCTCAGGGCTCACCCTCACCCCATGGCTTTCTGAGGTGCCCAGGACGCAGCCACGCCCTCCCTTCCTCACCCCTGCCCACGCCACCATCTGCGAGGCGGCCGTGGCTGCCCTGCGGGAGGGAAAGCGCCTCCTATTCCCTCCCTGATCTACAGGTGCGGGTAAACAGAGCTGCGGCGCCGGCCGGGCCGCAGCCTCCTCCCCGCCCCCACCCGCAAAGCTTTGCCCAAGGTTAAGTCGGCTAGCCGCGGGCGTCCGCCAGGGACCCCAACCCAGCTCCTGAGGCTCTCGCTTCTGCTTCTCACGCCCACCGGACCAAGGATGGGTCCCCCCCCCCCTTGCTCCCCCGTTGATCTTGGTCCGGGAAAACAAGCCTACCTAGCTTGGCTCTGGCGACCACCCTGAGAGAGAGAGCCTCGGGCATGTTCACTGTGCCCCCACCCCCCAGGCGCCCCATTATGGACACGCCTTCCACCATCTCTTAGGAGCTCCGGAGAACCCTTCCCTAAACTCAAAGCCCTGGCTACCACTCAGTCCTTGAGCCTTCTTCCGAAGCTCAAGGTGGGATCGGAGGACACCCTTGCGGCCGCTACCTTCCCTGCCGGCCCCACCCAGATCTGCTCCCTCGGCCAAGACCGGTGTGTGCAGTCTGCAGCATTCACCCGGCAGGGGCCTAGCCTGGGGACCGATGGCAACCGGGTGGGGGTGGGGGAACAGGCGGGGCCCAGCAGAAGCAGCAGCCGGGGGCCCGGGTCCCCACATCCCGCACCCCTGCTCCGCGCCACGCCACCGGGCAGACCCCGTCGCGAGCGTGCGCCCCTAGAGCGTGTTCTCGTCTAGGACACTCCGGGAGGTTGCGGGGCTGAAGGTCCCAACGCCAGTGGCCACGGGAACACCGGAGGGGCTCGGGGCTGGGACTCCCGGTGTTGTTTACTCTTGGCGCAGTTAGCCTGGCAGGCCCGAGAGGCTCCGGCTCCGACACGCGGCGGCGGCTCCCAGCGCGCGCCGGGTCTCTGCTCCCGGCCTCCCCTCCCGCAACCCGCGCCCGGCCCGGCCCTCCGCGCCCCGCCGCTCACGTCTCGGAAGCGGTTCCAGTGCTTAATCTTGCCGCTGTACTGCGAGATGGACGACAGCCATTGCTCGTCCTCCATGAAATTGCCGGGGGTCTCGCCCTCCTTGAACCCCTTGGCGTCGCCTTCAGCCAAGGCGACCGCGGCGAGGAGCAGCAGCGGCAGAGCCAGCCGCCCGGAGCCCGGAGCGCGCATCGTGGTCTGGGCTTGGATCTGGGGGGGTCTGGACTTGAGCAGGATTTGATGTCCTTCCTTCCACCGCGCCGCTGGCGAAGCGCTGCGGTCCTCCTCAGCCCTCCTCCTGCCGTCTGACTCCAGTGACTGACGGAGGGTGGGTCGTGGCTGAAATGTGACCTGGTTAGCAGATGCACTTGTCTGAAAAAGCCCAGCGCTGGACGCGGAGAGGGAGAGAGAATCAGAGAGGCTGCGCCAGCGGGGGCTGTGTCTGTAACTGTAGCATCAGCATCACGTTTGACATCATCATACCTGGTTTAAAAAAAAAAAAAAAAAAAAAAAAAAAGGAGGGGGTAGATTTCAAAGCAGAGCGCTGGATCAGAGCAGCCAAGCCAGCCAAGCCGCAGCGCAGGGCTGCGCAAGTCAGCCCAGCTCTCAAGGAGTTGCAAGCCAAGGAAGCAGAACCCTGAGATGTCCCTGCTGTGTATCCAAGGGTGGACAGCAGAAAAGGGTTCCGGGGTCTTTCATAGGGCTGGAAAGAGGATGAAAACTCTCGGTTACCAAGCCAGTCGGACTCAGGTGTCTAAAAGGGAATCTGGCCACAGACAGTTTCTCCTCCCCTTGCCTCCCCCCGCCCCCCCCCCCCAGTGGCTTGTGACACGGCTCTGACAGCTGGCTCCCTGCGAGTTATGGCGCTCGGTTAATGGGTGCCTTCCTTAAGACAAAGGCGGTCTAACAACTGGCTGCCTCTGAACTATTGCTCCCCAGGCCCGCCGCTCTTTTCAACGCATGGGCCCGAACACTGAATGGCTGGTAAAAACATGGGCAGATGTCTTCCTCCCCAAGCAGATGTTTAGGGACGGTCGCCCTTTTGTTAGGTTTTCATAGAGCAGCCCTAAAAGACACATGCCTGTCTAGCCATCTCATCTGCCTTGAGTCTGCAAATCTCAACAGCCCCATCCATTGGCTTGTGACTTTGACTTCATGTTGGGCTTGATGAGATAAGGCGGGAGGAGGCTGGTTCTGATGGAGGTTGTTTAGGTTTTTGTTAAAACTGTGACCCTAGTCATTGCCTATAGACCTGTGTTGGGAAGACCAGCTGGGAAGGCTGGCAGCTGGGCACAGACCCAGGATCAGAACAGAAATGGGATTTACATTACAAATAAACTAAAGACAGACAAATAAACTAAGACTACAGGGCAAAACATATTAAGCTTTTGAGCCCCAAGCCCTAGATTGTGTTTTTATAAAAGACTCGGCTGCTGTGATGTTAGAATAAAAAACAACTTAAAGGCAATGAAAGAACATGATCTTAATCAGTAGGAAAAAGCACAGGTTGTGTGTGTGTGTGTGGGGGGGGTTACAGTCTTCTGGGGCCTGGCATGCCTCCCGAATGTTGCATGCCTCGGTGGCCTGGACTGGGTGGGGACCCTTGGGAAAACACAAAACAATAGTTTCCCTTAGATTTTTTTGGATTTCCTATGGTGTTGCTGCAAGCTCCAGATACTGAAATCTGCATCGCAGAATGGACGCAGAGCCTTCCCAGGTGGTACCGGGGAGCTTCACGGTGAAGCTCAGCTGGTCATAAGGACTGGAGGGGACTGCGAGCTTGCCGGTTTCCACATAGAATGGGATGCTAATGCTATACATCCATATCACACAGTGGCTTGAAACTTGAGCAGAATTATCCCAGGCATTTAAAAAACAAAACAGTTTGCCCCTCGGGTTGGAGAGGTGATAATCCATTGTTCTGAAGAGCTACCAAATCTTCATCTTTGCCACATCTTTTTCTTTTTAAGATTTTATTGTATGTATTATATGTATGTATATGTGTGTACACTGCCGCTGTCTTCACACACACCAGAAGAGGGCATCGGATCCCATTACAGATGGTTGTGAGCCACCACGTGGTTGCTGGGAATTGAACTCAGGATCTATGGAAATGCAGACAGTGCTCTATCTACCACTGAGCCATTTATCCAGGCCTCCCCCATCTTCTTAATCCGGATCCTTTTAGTTCAGACAAGGTCTCCTGTAGCCCAGGCTGGCTTCCAGGTTGATATGTAGCTTGAGGGTGACCTTTCAATTTATCCTCCAAACCCAGGCCTTCATCCAGGTAGGTGAGCAGTCTACTGATTAAGCCACATGCCCCTTACCCTAGTCAAAGCTATGCATATGCCTCCCCTGCACTCAGCAGACAGCTTAGATGCAAAAACGGACTCTAGTGGTCTGGTTACCAGAGCTGCTTAACAAGAAGGTGGAAACTGACCCAATGCCATTCAGGAACTGCAGCTGCCTTCGGACCCATGAAGGTCAGAATGTTTTCCACCTAGCGGCAGCTCATCCAAGGGGACCTGCTTCCTGTAGCACCACAGCCCGAGACATATGGCTAGAGATGAGAAGCTAGTTAGGAAGAAAGTCCAAAATTGGTGAATCTAAGAATTATGCAAAATAACTCAGAACCTGGTTTATAAAGAAAAAGGTTTTTTTTTTTTTTCTTCTAGAGTTTTATTGGCAGGTCAGTCTTTCCATACCACTGGCCCCAGACAGGAGATATTGCTGAACTTACTTGTTAAATAGCGTGGAGGCATGTCTCTTACATTTTTCTGTTGCATTTTATATTTATCAATACAAAATGGAGAACCTTAATTTTCTAATGAAAATAACCCAATCTGTTTACCATCGTTCTCATTTCTAGATGTTGTAAGTTCAAAAAGATAATTGCACAAAGATACTCACTTCAAAACTGTTCGTACCAAGCGTATCTAGAAACAATCCACACTCATTTGTGATGTTTCCTCTTGGTTGTCAACATTTGGAGTTAACTAAAAACCCTAAAAACCCAATGGCTGGATACACCTGTAAGTGGTTTGGTTTTCTCTCTTAATTATTTGAAGTGGCAAGACCCACTTTGTATCTGCATCTTTCTAGGTGGGAAGACGCAACTTTAATCTGGTCCCCACCTTCTGGGCAGCCTATGTAAAGACATGGAAGGAGGAAGCTTTTGCTCTTCTCCTGCTTGCCCTCGCTCTCACTGCCAAGTCCATTACTTCACTGGGATCAGACTTCTTTGGGATTCTGGTGTGTGCTGAAGACCAGCTGAGACATCCTGCCTTGAGGTCTGACCTACTAGATTCTTGGATTTTTCATGGGTAGACAGCTATTGTTGGATATAGCTGTAAGCCTGTCAGCCATCCTAATAACTCCCATATATACTCTATATAAATATATGTATATATTATATATGTCTGTTCCTTTAAAGAACTCCAACTAAGACACTATTAATCAATAATCAGCTCGTTAAACTTAAAACGGTATCAACAGCTGGTCCCTGTGTTGTGTGAATCTGTAGTCCCAGGGTTTGGGAGGGCTGAAACAGGAAGGTCATTTCCACACAGGTGACTTAAGACCTGGCTGGGTAACAGGGCAAGTGCTCGCCTCAAACAAACAAGTGTCTACAAAGAGCTACTACACAGACATGGAAAGTGACGTAGCTCTCTTGTCTATTTCGAGTAACAGGAGTGGCTGGGGAGAGCTCCTCTGGTTTGTGCTCTGGGCTGGGGATGGAGGCCAGTGGTAGAGCTCTTGTGGATCATGTGATCCACAGCTGCAAACCCTTCTGAGCTGACCCTTGTGTCCCTTAGCTCTGTGTCACCGTGACAAACACCTGGGAGAGCCTCTAAGAGGTTTACTGTGTCCTGTGCTTTTGGAGGGTCCCTGCTGCTTTGGCTGGGTGACAGCAGAGCTCACTGCAGTGAGAGGGGCAGAGGGGCCTACTGCCTCAGAGCAGCTGGAAAGCAAAGAGGGCAGAGCCTGGGCATCTGACTGTCTTTATTAAGGACACCTCCCCGAGTGCTCTTAGCTCCTTCCAGAATGACCCACGTCCCAAGGTCCATTCCCTCCTAATATTGCCACTGGTTAGCGACTGAGCTTTTAAACACCTGGCCTTGGAGGAGAATCGTCAAGCCACAGCGGTTTCACCTGCAGGATCCTACAGGGACGACAGCACAGTACTATACAGTTCTTAACCTTCTGGTCTCAGGAGCCCTTTATACCAAAGGAATACACAGGGCGCCCCAAGAACGTCTGTGTGTGAGAAACAGACACACGTTGGCATTCAGTATGCTTGAAAATAAAGCTAAGAATTTAAAAATACACTTATTTAAAAAACAATCTTCTCATTTCACATCAACAAAACAATAAAGTATTATATGAGAAACATAAATCCCTCACAATTAGGGGAAAAGGGCGACACTGTTTTCCATTTTTACAGATCCTTTAATGTCTGCTTCAAAGGAAGACAGGTAGCCTGTGTGTGAGCTCCTGCACCGGCAGCTGTCTGTGAGGCCTCCATAACAAAGAGTCGCAGACCAAAGGCCTCTGTAGCCAGTTTATTTTCCTGGTTCCTGAGATCACAAGTTCAAGATCAAAGCATTCTGGTTCTGCAGAGGCCACTGTCCGTGGTCTGTCTGTGGTCTATCCGTGGTCTGTAGCTCAGCACCTCCACAGGGCTCACAGACCCTTCCTCTGGATGACTGCTCAGGAGTGACTCCAGTTTCCTCTTAAAGACTCCAGGCCAGTGGGACTTGGGTCCACCCTAACGGCCTCACATGTCACTTAACTGCCTCTTTAAAGGCCCTGTTTCCAAAAACAGTAACGTGGAGGGGCCAGGGTCTGGGCAGGACACAATTCCTAATAGCAGGCAAAAAAGAAAATCACTAGTATAAGTCCAGAAATACTGAGAACAAAAAATGAGTTAACTTCTAAAAACACACAATGACAGCCTAAACCCTCAACCTATCATAGCCTAGAAAGCACAAAACATGCTAGCGTTTACTGCACTTAACTCCCAGAGAAATGACATCCGAGTATCAATGGCCTCGTCAAGGGTAAAACAGCCACAATACTTTAGTACTTTCAGTACCAAGTAAAACTTAGTCTGGACATCACAAACCCCTCCTAGAAGGTTTTTGGGGATCCTGGCAATCCAAAAACTAGACTTTGAGACCAAAGGCTTCGGGCAAAAATTTTAACCTTTTAAAAAAGATGTATGTATTTTTAAGTGTGTGTGTCTGTGTGAGTGTGACATGTATTCATGCCTCTCTGTGTGTGGCATGCATACAGGTGCTCACTGATGCCAGAAAAAGACACCGTATCTCCTGGAGCTGGAGTTATAAGCAGGTGTGAGCTACTGAACATGTGTACTAGAAACCAACCTCAGGACCTCTGGAAGAGCAACAAGCACTCTTAACCACTGAACCATTTCTCTAGCTCTAGATTTCTTAATCCCGTTAATCCCCAAGTCGAAAAATAAGGATGATGGTAATGGTGATGGTGGTGATGATGGTGATGATGGTGATGGTGATGATGATGATGGTAATGGTGGTGGTGATGGTGGTGATGATGGTGATGATGGTGGTGCTGCTGCTGCTGATCATTGATGATGGTGGTGGTGATGATGGTGATGATGATGGTGGTGGTGGTGATGATGATGATGGTGATGATGATGATAGTGGTGGTGGTGATGGTGATGATGATGGTGGTGATGGTGCTGCTGCTGCTGATCATTGATGATGGTGATGATGGTGGTGGCGGTGGTGATGATGACAATGTCCAGTGCACTGCTGAGTCAATGTGCAAATATTCCAGTGGAAGTATTCTGTTAAGATTAGCTACTACTGCTTGTAAAAAAAAAAAAAAAAAAAAAAAAAAAATTATTGCTCAAATTTGACCAGCTGTGGTGGACATGCCTTTAATCCTAGCACTCAGGAAGCAGAGGCGGAGGTTGAGTTGGAGAAATCTCTGTGAGTTCAAGGCCAGTCTGGTCTATATACCAAGTTCCAAGCCAGCCAGCCAGGCTACATAGAGACACTGTCCCAAAAAACAAAAGCAAAACAAAAGATAAAAATTAAAAAAAAAAAAAAGAGAATCCTAATTCTACTAGTATCTACCAATACACAAACTACTACAAAACACAAATCCTCACGTGCATTCCCGTAGTCAGCAAGTTGCCATCTCCACTTCACCTCTGGAAAACTGGCCTCCGCGCCTGAGAGCCCGCCTCATGACACAGTGCCTGCCTAACCATGTGGTATGTGCTCGCATGTGTAGAGAACAGAAACCCTGAGATCTGCTAACAGTTCTGTTAAGAACTGAGGATCTGACATATCACGTGGCAATTTCCAAAATGAAACTCTTAATAATTTCTACAGGCATAAGTCATTAATACCTGACACCCCCAAAAAATGAACAGACAAGGCCACCCAACAGCAAGGAGAGAAGCTCTGGGGAGGGGTCAAAGTAGAGCCATGTCCTGTGTAACACCCTGAGGAAAGCTACAAGATCTGCCTATCAGCAGCAAGTGGGAGCCTTTTGGGGAAACAGACCCTGACACACTTACAAGTGAGTCCCTGGTAAAAGAACAGCTAAGTCAGCAAGTGCCACACCCCAACACACAGACCACAACACAGCCACCTGAGAAGCTCATTTATTTGCAGACGGTCTATGCCATCTCACAGAGAAGCAACTCTCCACAGCCCCGTGATCACACCACAGAGCCGAGGAGCAGACTCACAGAAAGGAGGGGTGGAAGGTGAGGAATGAAGAACAGAAGCCAAGGATGAGGAGGAGGATGAGAACCAGGAGGGAGGAGCACTGGCTGGAGTGCCCTCCTCTGCCAGTCAACTGGAGGCCGAAGGGCCTGCTGCCACCATGCTGCCAGGCTGCTGGGCTCCCGATGGTCTCAGTCGGTCACGGTTCCCCGCTGCTCTCCTGAGAAGGAACCAGAGAAGATGTGGGATGTGGCAGAACAGGACTCCGGTACTGTTACCGCTTGTTTGTTTTAATGTTTGTTTCTTTTTATCTTATGGGTTATGGGTGTTTGGCATGCATTCTATGTCTGGGTGCTGTTTATAAGCCTGGTCTGTAGAGGCCACATAGGATGTTGAATCGCTTAGGACTAGAGTTACAGAGGGTTGTGAGCCTCCATAGCCTGGGTGCTTGGAATCGAACCCAGGTGCTCTGGGAGAACAGCCAGTGTTCTTATGCACTGACCCAGGTCTCTAGTTCCTTGAGGTTCTTTTGGGGTTTGGGGGAGAGGACTTAGTCTCATATATCCCAGGCTGGCCTTGAACTCTCCATGTAGCCAAGGACGACCTTAAACTTCTGATCCTCCTACCTCCTCCTCCCACGTGCTGGGACCTCAGGCATCGGCCACCACATATGTGTTGCTGGGAGCCTCACCACAGTTTCAAGTAGACTATTCAAGCACTCTACCAACTGAGATATATCCCGAGCCCCCGCCCCAAAATATTTTTAGAGACTAAAGTTAAAAAGAAAACCGACAGACCAAGCAGCATAAACATAATCATGACTGCTAAGGACAGGGCTCTGGCCACAGAGGGAAATGAACGCCGGATGTGGAAGAAACATCTGCACACCAGGTCAGGACCAGCTCTATTCACAGCAGTCAAGATGTGGGAGCAACCCAAGGGTCTGCTGTGCACAGACAGGTAAGCCAAGTGTGGCCTGCACACAGTGGCCAGCATCCATTTCAAAGAGGAAGGCAGGGCTGTCAGACGACAGGGCGTGGCAGATCTGAGGACACTAGGCTAGGACAAACACTATACGCTGGCTGCATGAGGTACTCAGCTGTCACAGTCACGGACAGAGAGTGCCATGTTGCCAGTGGCTGTGGGAAGCAAGCGAGGGATGAGGAAAGTGCTGAAGGGCAAGGTTGACAGTTTTAGAAAATAAAAGCTTATATGGAAACATGGCAGCATGGTGTCACACTTGTATTTAACAACATCAAACCAAGCCAAGGGTAGGGCTCAAGCTCTCCTGGTACCCAGGAGCATCTTGGCAGACACTGTGGACCCTGGATAACCATCAAAAGGAACGTGGAGTTGAAGGTTTGGAGGGACCACCCAGGACAATCAGCATCTGTCCTAAATTCACGTCCTATCGCTAAGATGAAGACCATGACCAAAATCAACTTGGGTAGGAAAGGCTTGGCTTATTGGCTTGCTCCTCATGCCTTGTTTCCTGCTTTCTTATACACCCTAGGACCAGCTGCCCGGGGCTGACACCACATGCAGGGGGCTGGGCCTCTCCACATCAGTCTTTAATCAAGAAAACACCGCAGGCTTGCCTCCAGGCCAACCTTATAGAGGGGTTTTTGCCACTGAGGCACCCTCTTCCCAGATGTCTATGGCTTGTATCAAATTGACAGGAAGCTACCAGCACATCATCCAAATTCCCACACCCACACCCCCGTGAAGTGAAGCCTCTCTTCTTCACCACCTTAGGAAGACACTCCATTTCCAGTGCTTTCCATACCCACGTCAGGAGAAATCAACATGTCCGCAGGAGGCATAGTTCCCGAAGCTGTCCACCGTGAACCTCTGGGAGATGTGAATAGAATTGAGCTTCAGGGAACCAAAGTAGAAGTTCTCAAATGTCTGCAAAGGAAGAAATCAAAGAGAGCTAGAGATGAGAATGTTCGATCTCCCCTCTGCCTTCCAACACCACACCGTAACAGTCCCAGCCTCCCCGACCCAGGCTTCTCCTCTCAGTGTTTATTCTGAATAATGATCCTAGGGAGGAGGATGGGGGTGGAGTGAGAAGGGACAGCCAGTTTTCCTCATTAGTCCTAAAGTCTCCCCCAGGAAAATTCACTGGAGAGGAAGGCTGCAAAGTCAAAGCCAAGATGTCTCTACTGAGCAGACATGCCAAGAGCGCGCAGTGAAGAGCCTGGGCCGCGCACTCACAGGGTTGACTTTCAGTTACTGACCAAGTGAGACCCATTAGTATCAGATTTTCTTAGGGCAACCTAAAAGCCCACAGCACACATTCCTCTACCTTGTCAACAGCTCTTACTAGGGGCAGTGACATCATAAGCAGGAGATGAAGCTCACCCCTGCGCAGTAGGGGACTCTCAAGTGTGCAACCCCGCCAGAGAACACTGGATGCTTTTGGAAGCCCTTCAGTTAGGTGAGAACGCAGGCCAGCATCCTCCGGGAACTGTTGCACACCGCTCTGCTCGTTCTGAGTGCTTTCAAGAGCATCAGTGGGCGGGAAGGACCTGACCTTGTGGAGATACATTCAGAAGGCACAATCTGAAATGACATTGAAATTCATCCCAGGAACTGAGGAAGGACTGGGAGAGAGCAGTCTATGACCATGCCACTCTGAACACACCCAATCTCATCTCAGAAGCTAAGTCAGGGCTGGGAAGAACGGGGAGAGGAGGAGTGGCTAGCCTTCGGCTGGGAAGCAAGAACTGTTCCCTGTACAGTCAGAAGGAACCCAAGAAATCCTTCCTATTTTTTTTTTTCCTTCTGGTCCTGGGCTTGAGCTCAGGGTTTCTGCATGTGCTCTGCCTCCAAGCTTGCACCCCAGCTCCAAGCAGCCTTTCAATACAAGTACGTAACAGTACCGAGTGGCATCTAAGGGTGGAGCGATGCTCTCCTCACTGTCCGACCAGCCCCCTCACCCATCAACTCTGGGCTCGCCCATCTCTCTTCCTCCTGCAATTAGTGGCCTAGAAAAATGTCTGAGGTTCATTAAAAGCTAACTTTACAAAGTCCAGTAAATATTGATTCTTCAACATGACATCAATTTGACCCCAGAGGATCTATGTGGAGGCTGTGAGCTGCACTCTCTTGTCTTTTTGAAAGGAGACCAGCTCTCTCCTGCACTGACTTACACAATTAACTCTGCTTCCTGGCTCAGACAGCCTGTGCAAACCATAGCCACTCTTGTTAAAAAAAAAAAAAAAAAAAAAAAAAAAAAAAAAAAAAAAAAAAAAAAAAAAAAAAAGCAAAGCGAGGCTGAAATAGCTATCTGCTAATCCCTTTGCTGAACATTAATTTGAAGTGAAAACCACATAAACAGGACTGACAGATTTACAGCTTTGCAAACCGAAGCTCTCTAGGTACAAAAAATACATAATAACCACGAGACAAAGGGGGGACAAAATGAAGCCATCGGGAGCTCGGATGTCCTACAAGTTACTCTGGAAGGACTGGTGGCCTTTGAGTCCTCTACCTCTCTGTGTCCACAGTCCCAAGTAAAGGCCGCATCACAGCAAGGAGCTAGAAGTGACCCACCCATGCCTGGGCTTTTCCTCTTACTGCCCGGGGGAATCCTTTCTCCACGCAGCCTGATGAACGAAGACAGCACGCATGTGGTAATGAAGTCAGCTAGACGTGATTCCAATGAAGCACTCCGGAGGACTAGCAGGAGAGGGACCATGGACGCTCACACTCTCCGGGCCAGTGCAGACTGTGCAGAGAATGTGTGCATGACATCATCCACCACATGGAGCCGTGTGGACAAAGAAACCATAGTGAGCAGGGACAGGGAGACAGACCAGCAAAGACGCCTCTATGTTGTCACCTGTTACTGACCAAGAGCCAAGGCTTTCGTATGGCGTCTCTGACATCTCCCTGTTCTCTGCATCTGGCATTTATTTCACTTTCCCAAGTTCCTGCCTTCTCCGTTGCCATTTGATAGCATCCCATCAAATGGACTTTGCACATAACGTCTGTAGCTCAGGCTAGCCTTATTTCTAGCCTTTCCTACCTCTGTGTTCCTGTTCTCTCTGAATGCTTGGAAAGACTGGGACAGATGATCATGCACCGATTTCTCACCTATCTTATTCCTTAGTCACTGCTATATTTTTAGCGTGAAGCCTTGCTGTTGGTGCTATCAATTATTTCTAGTGACTCATCAGAATATAAACCCTGTGGAAGGAGGAACCGAGTCCCACTATGTTCTGTATATTCTATAACAGTACCTAGTAGTCTACATGGGACCAATAAGTATCTGCTGGGCAAAATAACAACAAACCTCCTGCTATGACCTCACCCTGTCTGCAAAGGCACGGAGGGGACAGAGTGAAGTGTCTATGTGTAAGCTGGAACTAATTTATAAGTTACTGTCAAGAAATCCCTAAAGGGGACTTACCAAAACTTGTATCACCCCTAATTAAGCTGGGAGTGGGAAGATATCTCAATTCTAACTGGCTGTCAAGAAAAAGTCCAGTCAGTAATGGAAACTTACAGAGTCTGTTGGAACTCTGTTTCTTGTCTACTGGGAACTGGATTCTGCTCTTGGCTCAGCCGCTGACGTGGGGTGTCACTTAGCACTGACGATGGACATTTCATGCAGGTACATGGTATGGCCCTATCTCCCAAGTTTTAGGGTCAGGAAGCAGATGAGAAGAAGGCAGTGTGGAGGCTGTGCTTAGGGGCTGTGCTTGCTTACCTCAGATCTGAGCACGCTTCCATGTGCACGTGGACATCCTCAGATCTGAGCACGCTTCCATGTGCATGTGGATGCCCTCAGATCTGAGCACACTTCCATATGCACGTGGATGTCCTCAGATCTGTACATGCATTCTCTACTTCAATGAAAATGCTTACCTGGAGCCGGGATGGAGGTGAACACCTGTAACTCCAGCACTCAGGAGCCTCAGGCTGGAGGATTGAAAATTTGAGGCTATCCTGGGATAGGTATCATCCTGTCTCAGCAAAACCAAAACCAAAAAGCCTCCATAGCAAGTGTTAAGTGTGTGGTGAGAGGATGGGCACTGTTGTCTCTGAGTCTAAACCATGTTGTGAACGACAGAGCCCAGCTTGTGGCACCATCTAGAAGGCTGCGGCCGAGCCTGTAGTTCTGGCCACTGTCTGCTTTCTGATCTTGCCATGAAGCAGCTGAACCTCACCTCTAACATCTATGAATACCATCAAGCCTGAACCACACGGTGACTGTGACTCTCTGAGAAAGTAGCCAACAAAACCCTTTCCAACCTTTAGGTGATCTGGTCAAATATTTTGGGCTGGGCACTGAGGGATGAGTACAAGCAAGGCCACCCAGAGGAGACCAGAACTGAGCTGGACCTCAGGGCATGTACAGGACAGGGCATGGGGCTCAGAGGCAGAAGTGAGTGTGGTGAGCAGGGTTTGGCAGTTTGGATGTTGGGAGGGGTCCTGAAAGTTACAGCAAGAAAGACTTAAAGAGAGACAAACAGATTATGGAGGCCCCCGAGGTCAGGTTCACAAGCTAGACCTCATGTTAGCCAGAAAAACCCTCTGAAGGTCTTCGAGCAGGCTGGTGAGAGTCTATCTTGAGGAGATTAGCTGGATGCAGGAGGTCATCACCGCTGAGACAGATGCCTTGGAAAGGCTGGGGCAATGGGGAGTAGAGGAAGGAAGGACAGAGAGAACATTCTGGGTGTGGAGGAGACACAGAAACCACTGCAAGCAGGCACAGGAGGGTGTCAGAGCGTTTCTGAGAAGACCCACTCTTGTCTGATCTCCTCAGGCACCTGCATGCTGCATATGGCCACACACAGACATATTCCACCCAGTTGTCTGTCACTATGGTTGCCTCTCCAGCTGTCATGTGTCAGGCCCTTCTCCAGTCTCTATATTGTGAGCATGCATTAGATATGATCTCTGGAGCACTATTAGACACGTGGAAGCATGTTACCATAAAGAACGTTACAAATATCCACTTTTTTAAAACTGAATTGTTAGTCTTCACATATTGGGGAATGAACCCTATGTTATGAATTAGAAGTGTGCCCTTGAAATTTGTTTGTAAAAAGTTGTAGGTTGTTTCTTTTGCATTTATGATGGTTGCTCATGTGTCCATTTAAATTGTTATGAACTTATCCATGACAGGAGATTTTATGCTAAAAGATGAAGCTGAACCTTAAACAGCATTAACAGTGAAGGCAGCACCAACAGCAGAAGCCAACAACTGAGTAGGCACTGCAGGCACCACAGGCATCACAGGCACCACAGGCACCACAGGCACCACAGGCACCACAGGCACCACAGGCACCGCAGGCAACTGCCCACTGTATCCGCTCCCCTAGAGAAACAGAAGCTATGCTCACCCTCACCTACTGCTCAGTGTGAGCTTGGCCAAGGGCTCACAGTGGCTGATGGTTCTGGACAGGCCACCTCATAAATGGCACTTTGTATTTAAAGGAGCAGAATGAATCTTTTTCTTCCCATGGCCCTTCTCTCCACAAGTGGGTCCTAAGATACTCCCTGGGGAGACTCACTTCCCAAATCGAAGACAAAGAACATTCTTTGTGAGAATGTAAGAATATGACACACCTTGTGACTGCCCATGCTCAGAAGACCATGACTACAGGGAGCAGAGGAAGCCCTGAGTGACAGAAGTCCTGAGGAAATGTGTTGACAGAGGCATGGCCATGCCAAGGACTCCATGCATAGCCTCAGCTAAGAAGGAGGCCTTCCTGGGGGCCAGCTGTGAGCTCTGACAATGCGCAAACAACTATGGCTCTCTCCCCAACCCTCACATCCCTGAAGCAGCCTGAAGAATGCTCCCTGACAGATGCTTTCCTACCGAGAGTAGCTGAACCTGTCCCCTTTATCCAGCTCTATACCATAAACTGGTCCTCCTTGTTTCTCCGTACTCAATTACCCGCCGCCATGTTCAGCTGCATGCAATAACCCTCTGCCATGTTCAAGTCTATATAATAAAATGCTGATTCCGAGGTGCTAAGGCTCCATCTGAAAGTGCAGTCCACCACAGCTTTCTGTTTCTAGGGTCTGTCTTTTTGTCTCTTATTTGATTTTGGTTTTTATTTTTTGACAGGGTCTCCCTGTGTAGCCCTGGCTGTCCTGAACTCTCTATGTAGGCCAGGCTGGCCTTGAACTCAGAGATCTGCCCTGTCCCTGCCTCCTGAGTGCTGGGACAAAAGGCACCATCTGTCTTTTCTTAACCTTCACTGCCCTCAGTCAGGTCCATGTCCTAGGGATCCATGTGAGGACATGATCACATCATATCACCAGGGAGAAGAAACTAAGAGTCCATGCTATGTCCAGGCAGACTTTTTCACGTTCTGAGGGCAGCATGGTGACTGGTTGCCTGTAGGACTTCATCTGCACCTGACTGCACACAGTTCTGACCTCTCCATCCCTCCTCTCCCTCTCCTGGTCCAAAGGAACTTTGTGCTAGCTACTCTGGGTACGCAAGCTCTCCTTTGAGTTTCCTATTTTCTGTGACTTCTATAATGTGTGAATAGTGGATCTGTGTTCTGTCTCCCTAGTAACACAGCTACTATTAAATTTAAAGATTAAACTCTTGAGGGTAAGAGGGAAAATTCTCTTTACCCTTCCATTAAATCCGCCCAGTTCATTACCATCTTACCGTACTCTTTCATGCTCCAATTGTGTCTCCCCACAACCCTCACTCTTTATCAAGCATAAGAAGAAAGACAGGTAACTGTACTCCATCCTGGAGGCTCCTGTGTTCTATACAATGTGGATGAATGTGCATGCTTTCCCCTTATTAGTCCACCTTCGGTTGGTGAGGCTGAGTCTTGGACCATCACCCTGCCCTGGTCTGGCACTGCTTGTCTGACCCAGCCTGGATTTCCTGCCTAATCATGTGTAGCCCTGAAGACACAATGCCCCAGTCCAGAGGCTGTCCTTTGGTGAGCTACACAACTGGGTGGAACTCAAGATGGCTACCAGGGTGAGCACCTGCAACATTCTGATGATGCCACCAGCACGCTGAATGTCACATTCCACAGCACTCAGACAGTTGACACATAACAACAGGAACGAGCCATAGACAAGGAGGTGCCTAAATGCCTGGGCGATCTTGACCGGTACAGGAGAGATAAGAACATTCCTCCCCTTCAGTAGCACAGCCCAGCCCTTCTGTGCCCTCCCGGTCCCTAATGGGTGGACAGGTGAACGCGAAAGTTGATCCTCCAATTCTCCCATGCCTGGCTAAGATCTGCTCGCTCAACTACTGAATGCAGTTCTGTTGCTGGCTCCTCAGTCCCCAGGGGAAAGGCTCCAGTTTGATAATGGCTGGCGGGGCTGGAGTGAGAGGAGCTCTTTTCCTGTCATGCAAGGCAGAGAGCTGAGGTTCCCTGCAGATAGCCATTTAATCCCTCCCTGTGGGCAGCTCCCCTTCAGCTGTGGGCAGCTCCCCTTCAGAGAGGTCTGGGAAGGCCTAGCCCAGCCTTCAAAAGCTAACACATGGCTTGCACAGTGAGCTCTTCCCCTGAACCTGGTTTATGGGTCAGGTGACTGGAGCTCAGCTGAAAATTCTTAATTGAATTTTGGGAGAGAATGAGTAGAAATGAACCAGACTGCTCCACTGAATTCAGTGCCTAAAGGAAAAGGGGAGACAGAAGAAGACGCTCAAACTACAAGTTCAAAAGCAGCAGAAAAAAACTAGATTGCTCTTTTGAACTTCTGGTGGCTCATGAGGAGCAGGAAGACAAAGTATTCTGTTATTTAGAAAATAGTAGATCTGATGGGAGATTTTAAATTTAAAAAAAAAAAAAAAAAAAAAAAGCCAGATTTCAGGCCTGTGGAGTTTCCTCCTCCTGTTTTATAACAACCCTGGGGGGTTCTGAGCTCTCCCCATTCTCTCCCCAGCACTTTCCTGATACTCACATGGCTCTGCAGCTATGGGGCGGGGGGGGGGGGGGGGGGGGGGGGGCAGGGGGGGGAGGTCCCTGTAAAGGAACAAAGATGATCACCTACAGACAGCTACTGACTATGTGGGGAGACTTAAACAGAACGGAAGACTGCCAGTGTCTGTGTTCTCCACAGACATCAATAAGGATGAACTTGGATACTTTAAGAGAAAGCTCTAGCAACCAAGTCAGGGAGGCATTTGACAACTGTAATTAATGTACACAAAGCTGTCCTGTGCTGTAGATGCAAAGAATCAGTAGGAAACTACATTCTTGCAGGCATCATGGTGCATGCCTTTAGTACCACCCAGCACTTGGGAGGCAGGGGCAGGTGAATGAATGTCTGTGAGTCTGAGATCAGCCTGGTCTAAACTAAACAGGGAACTCTAGGTCAGCCAAGGCTACATAGTAAGACCCTGTCTAAAAACTACAAAAAAAGAATCCATTCTTTAATGTGTGTTCATGTGTGTTGGGGTGCAGGCGTGCATGGCCAGAGAACAGTCTCAGCTGGTGTTCCTCAGATGTCATTGGGTTTTATTTTTTGTTTTTCAAGACAGGGTTTCTCTGTGTAACAGAGCCCTGGCTGTCCTGGACTCACTTTGTAGATCAGGCTGCCCTCAAACTCACAGAGATCGGCCTGCTTCTGCCTCCCAAGTTAAAATCAAAGGAGTGTGCCATCACTGGCCATATCATCGCTTTTTGGGGTTTTGTTTGTTTGTTTATTTTGTTTGTTTTTTAAGACACGGTCTCACTCATGGTTTACAGATTAGAATAGAATGGCTACCCAGAATGCCCCAGAGATCTGCCTGTCTCTGCCTTCCAGAACTAACACTGCAAGCACACTTTGGCATGCTCCGCCTTTTCAAATGTTTTCCAGAGACTAAGCTAGGCAAGCCCATGCTAGTACATGCTAAGTACCAAACCATGCACTTTGCATTTCCAATGCAAACTGAGTACCTGGTACTTTTATCAGCTAAGCCATCTCCCCAGCCCAGAAAATTGAACTTTTTCTGTTACCAAATAAAGACAGGGTTGAGAACCACTGGGATGAAACAGGTTAGGGTCAAAACCTTACGCTGGGAGTGGTAGTGCATGCTTTTAATCCCAGCACTTGGGAGGCAGAGGCAGGGGGGATCTCTGTTGAGTTCAAGATGAATATGGTCTATAGAGTGAGTTCCAGGACAGCCAAGGCTATATAGAAAGATTATCTCAAAAACCAAAACTAAACAAAAACCCAAGATTTCTCTGCTGGAGAACTCAAAGTGAAAATTCAGTCCTCTTAGCCAGCATCACCACACACATCTGTAATCCCAGCACTGGGGAGGGAGCTGTAGGAGACAGCAGGTTTGAAATGAGCCTAGGCTACACATGGCCCTGTCAGAAACAATTCCAGGCACCCTGCTGCCGCACGCTCTCCTGCTCTGTGGAGCCACCATTTTTAGTTTGTTTCCTCAGGAGAGCACAGAGGGAATTATTGATTTCTAGTAACATAGTGGTTTACATTGGAAGGAAACAAACGGCAAGACTGAGGGGCTGACTGTGGTCATTTTTCCCATCATTCACCTTGGACCCGCAACTCTTTCCTCCTAATCTGGTGACATAACCATAGGACACCAGGAGGGGCTGCAAAACTGAGACTGGAAATCTCAAGAGTGTGACCTCAAGGTACAGAACTAAAGGAAGGCTGGTCCCAGCAGGGAACAAGCCTGCCGCCTTCCTGCCCCTTCTTCACTCTCAGACAAAGCAGTGCTCACAGTCCTCAAAGATCCCTCTTTAGAAAACAAAATTTATTTATGGGAAAGTGAGCTGGCTCAGCCACTAGCAGCACTTGATGCTTGAAGCCTGACCACCTCAGTTCAATCAGAACCTAGAAAAAAGATAAGAGAGAATCGACTCCCAAGGGCTGCCAGTGACCTGCCCACATGCACACATGCGCAAGCATGAACATACATGCGCAAGCGTGAACATACATGCGCACGCACTCATAAATAAAATGGTTTATTTATTAGTATTGTGTGTGGGTGTGTGCTGTGGTGGGGCATTCATATGTCAGAGATACACGTGGGTCAGAGGGTAACTTACGGGAGCCAGTTCTCTCCTGTGGGTTTCAGGGACTGAACTCATGCCATCGGGCTTTTGTGGCAAGTGCTTTTTACTGGCTGGCCCAAAGATTCCTCTATTAAGAAAACGTGCTTCTCATGCAGACTTACTGAACCTGACTGCGGTAAGAGAAAATTCAGTTTAAGGTTCATAATGGAAATGTAAAGTACACGAGGGGATTGAGGATGTCAGTAGTGCTTGGGCAGCTCCCCTGGCATGTGCGAGGTCCCCAGCACCGAGGAAGGAAAGAAGGAAGGAAGGAAGGAAGGAAGGAAGGAAGGAAGGAAGGAAGGAAGGAAAGAAACACACATCATGTAAGCCCTACATAATTTATAAGTTGTTCTTGGTACACATAAGTTGAACTAGCCTTTCTGATGTACTTGGCCCAACTACAGCCGAGCTGAGCAGCTATCCTGACATGGGCAGGTGAGGTTGTGCTGGTCCCTCCCCCTAAGGGAGAGTGTTTTCTCCTGTTTTTACACGTGTGACTGGACTTCTAAGGAACACCGAATGCCCGATGCTCTGAAATTTCCCCAGTGCTTGACTTTCCGACTGTTTACCAACTTCTACTTTACACAGTTACCCTATTCACAAATCACAGTTAACAGTAACAGTGCCATCTGATACAGCACTTGCCCACCTACCTCCCTACATGGGAAGGCAGGTAACAGGATAACTGAAGACAGCATGACAGGCATTTTGAGCTCCTTGGGAAGGTACTCCCAGTACAAAGCTTAAATAACACCTTTCATCTAAGGATCTAAAAGTGCCTTACAAATCCCAGCTCATTAACTCTTCAAAAAGTTGTTGTGATGAGAACCAGAGCTGAATGTAATTGTTCTCACTTAGAGATAAGAAACAGAGACAGCCGAGGACCACTGACTCAGAGAAATTAAGAGCTCCCAGTACCAGGCCTAGCATACTGGCCAACAGAAGGGCTGTGACCAAGAGGTGCTGCACAGCTCCTGCGGAGAATAACAAATCTGTATCCAAGAATGCCCACTCGGGAGGGAACCCACCCTCAGGCTGTCAGCATCTGTTCACAGCATGTGCTCACATGTTTCAGGGCTGTTACGGCTTGACTACGAAATGCCCCACAGTACTTAGCCCTGAGCTGGTGGTGCCATTTTGGGAGGTTCTTGAAACATCAAGAATGTGGGGCCTAACAGGAAATTAGTTACTGGAAGCGTGTCTCTGGAGATCACTCATGGTCCCTTGCCTCTTGCTTTGCTCCATCCTGTCCACCATGCTTTGGACAATCTCTGCTATGAGCCTTTGCTGCCATGATGCTTTGCCTCACCATGGCCCAGAGTCAGCAAAGCCAAGTACTACGTGCTAAAACTCTGAACTGTGAACCAAAAATAGTAATACATACATCCACACACATACATACATACATACATACATACATACATACATACCTTCCCACAAGTTGTTCCTATCTGGTACTGGATTGCAGTGATGATTTAAAAGAAACATACACACACACATACACACACAGAGAGGGGAGAGAGGAGAGAGACAGAGAGAGAGAGAGAGAGAGAGAGAGAGAGAGAGAGAGACAGAGAGAGAAAGTTGACACTGGAGAAGTGGAAGCCGATTGCTTGGATTCACAACGTGGTTTGGAAGCTTTTGGGACTGTTTTTTGGGGGAGGGAATTTGCAAGTGTTTGAAGAAGCAGGTCTAAGAAGTTTGCAATGCTAGAACCATGGTACAATGGCTGATTTTGGTAAGAGTTAGAAGACCAGACTCCAGAGACTTCAGACAGGAACACCTTCAATGGGAACTGGACTGGAAGCCATTAGTGATTTTAAAAGTGACAGGCTGACAATTCTAACAGCCATGTCAAGTAGGTGCTTCTGGCCAAGTTTACAGTCAGTATGAGAAGCAAAAAGAAGGGTTCAAATACTAGAAAAACTTGCAGTTTGGCCATAAAAGTCAGTATAAAGTTCAGGTAAGAAGCTGGGCATGTAAGCCAAGAATGTGGGAGGCTAAAGCAGGAAGATTTCCATGAGTTTGAGGCCAGCCTGGGCTACATAGGGAAGTTCAAGGCAGCCTGGGGTACACAGTGACATCATGCTTGGCCTCACTCCTTTTTCCCCTCACAAAAACCCTGGGGTTAGGAAGCCACTCTCTCTGGAGAATAGTGTCACCAGGAGGAAGCTATAAGGGCATCTTAGACCTGCTCAGTCCCTACCCATCATGGCCTCAACTTAGAACTGCTCAGTTTCTACCCATCATGGCCTCGAGGGTGTAAATGTGCCTACTTATTTAGAACACCTTCTCTACCTGGTGGTACAAGCTTTTGATCCCAGTACTTGGGAAGCAGAGGCAGGTGGATCTGTGAGTTCAAGGCTAACCTAGTTGATAGAGTAAGTTCCAGGACAGTCTTGCCTCAAAAAGACAAAGACACACACACACACACACACACACACACACTTCCCTTGAGAAGACAGAGTGGCCAAGACATCCTGATAGCACAGAGCCACTTATAAAGTTGCTTACCTAGGAATCAACTGACCACACTTAGCCTTCTTTGAGTAACTCAGCCATGTGGACAACATATACTCAGTGCTTAGGCAGACTAGACCTGGGACTAGTGAGGTGTCCTGGTGCCAGGCCCTGCCTGTCACCAAGGCCCACACCTCCTCCCAGCAGACTATGGGCCCCTGCCTGCTGCTCCCCACTTCTGTCTCCCATGTTCTGTGCTGTCATGTGTCTCTGCTGCCAATTACACCTCTTAGACCCAGTTCTGCTTTGGAGGTAGGGCTAGGGCCCTCCCAGGTCTCTCCCAACTTTGACTTCTATTTCTAAAGCACGCACCCACACCTACTGAGTCTGGAGTTCAAGCCTTTGGGCCCTCTCCTTAGAGTATGAGGGTTAGGTGGACCCACAAACAAGTTGGTGAAGAGAGAGAGGGCATGGCTGGCCTGGATCAGATGACCTTCCCAATTAAGTGCCTTCTCTATGACTGAGCACCTCAGTGTGATCAGAACTAAAGAGAAAGCGAGAGCCCCTTCCAGCCCCCCCCCCCAAAAAAAAACCTTTAAAAGTGGTAAATTCCTGATGCATTCTTCATGAAAAAGGACCTACAGATACAGGGTTGAAATGTCAGGCCGTAAGGATGGAGATGTAGCTCAGTTGGCAGATCGCCCACCTCAAATGGTTTAATCTCCAACACTGCCTAAGCCCAGCATGGTGATGTCAGCATAAAACTCCACCCTTGAGATGTAGAGACGGGCAGAGCAGAAGTTAAAATCATCCTCAGGAACACAGAAACATTTGAGGCTAGTCTGGGATAAAATCTTGTCTCAAGAAAAAAGATGTTATGTAATAAACAGAAACGTCTTAACACCAGGGTAGGTAAGAGGGCTCAGTGGGCAAGAGAGCTTGCAACACCAAACCGGATGACCAAAGTTCAATCCCTGGATCTACCAAGTAGAATGAGAGAACAGACTCAAGACAAGTTGTCCTCTGAACTACACACACACACACACACAGACACACACACACACCATCCTAACTAATGTTATGAAAACTTATAAAAAAAAATATACTAACAGGCTAAGAATATAGTCAATTTTGAAAATATTTTACTAATCTATTTTGTAATTAGGATCGCAAACACTTTTTCAAAGTTCTATTTGTTAAAATTCCTCAAACAGCCAGGTGCACAGAGGCAGAGGCTGGTGGATCTCTGGGTTCAAAGTCAGCCTGGTCTATACAGTGAATTCTAGGACAGTCAGGGCTACATAGAGATACCCTGTCTTGAAAAACAAAACAGCAGCAGCAACAACAAAATCCACAAACCTAGAAGCTGACTCTGAGTCTCTGCCCAGGAGACAGGGCCTTCAAGTCCTCAGGTCTTCCATGCTCATCCTTGTCTTCTGGCTGCACACAAGGACTCTTCTATGAGAGCAAGCACTGGAAGGATGGAAAGACAAGGCGGGAAGCAGGCAAGTCCAGGAGCAAAAGCCCACAGAGGCTGTGTGTGCTTATACCAGGGCAAGCCATATTCTTACACAGACTCACCCCTTTACCAAAACAGGGAAAATGGAAATGCCTTGAGGGTGGAGCTGAGATGAAGACACTCTGGATGTTAGAGGCCGAGGGACATGCCCAGCATGGAGAAAAGTCCTCTGAAAAGGACCTAGAAGCTTCTTAGGTAACCAAAGCTTGCATGCTTTCCCCCCAATGTCCAGAGCTACTCTCTGCCACAACCTCTCTGCCTTTAAACAGGATATTTTATGAAGATACCATATATTTACAGTAGGAAAGAATGCTAAGTTACAACTCCAAGTCCCGCGTTCCTCAGTTTTCCACTGCTGTGACACCAGTCGACTTAAGAGGCTGAAAGGCTTACTTGCGGTCACAGTACACAGCCACAGTACACAGACACATGTGATTGTGTAGCAAAGGAGAGTTTTATTTCATGGCATCCAGGAAGCGGAAGCCTCTCTAAGGGCGCATCCCCATGACCCACTCCTTCTATCTAAAGCTCTGCTTCCTCACAACAGCACCACAGGTGGAAGACCAAGGCTGTAACATACAGGAATCTGGGGGACATTCCAAAGCCAAACTACAGCACACTCTGATTGTTATTGTTACTCCCTGCCAACAATCTGATAGATCACTCCAGAAATAGACAGACAAACTCCACTTGCCTTGAAAGGAAAAAAAGAGAAGGTTCACTAGGAATCTTTACAGCCACAATCTGGCCTCATGGAGCCACAATACTTCTAAAGACTGGAACAGCAACATCTACTTCAGAATAAAAGGCATTGTTTTTGGCAAGGATTTGCTATCTTCCAGTCATCTTCAAGTTTGGCCCTAACTCCAGCAGCCAGGCTACTTTTAGTCTGAAACCTCAGACTGCAGTGATCGTGGTGAGAGAGTCAATAACAATAGCCAATAATAGCTGATAAAAAGAGGACACGGTGTTCTAACAGAGTCAAGGAGCACGGCCAAGGACAGTATGTGGGAGGATCGAGTGCTATCAGCAGCAGCCTCCAAAAGAAAAGTGTGAAAGGCTGTGTGCGCACATGGAGGGGGGGGGGGGGGCGCACAGCTCCTGAGAGAGAGTGTGTGTGTGTGTGTGTGTGTGTGTGTGTGTGTGTGTGTGTGTGTGTGTACGTACATCAGGGACAGCTATAGCTCCTCAGGCTCTGTGTGTGTGTGTGTGTGTGTACATCAGGGACAGCTACAGCTCCTCAGGCTCTGTGTGTGTGTGTGTGTACATCAGGGACAGCTACAGCTCCTCAGGCTCTGTGTGTGTGTGTGTGTGTGTGTGTGTACATCAGGGACAGCTACAGCTCCTCAGGCTCTGTGTGTGTGTGTGTGTGTGTGTGTGTGTGTGTGTGTGTGTGTATACGTACATCAGGGACAGCTACAGCTCCTCAAGCTCTGTGTGTGTGTGTGTGTGTACATCAGGGACAGCTACAGCTCCTCAGGCTCTGTGAGTGTGTGTGTGTGTGTGTGTGTGTACATCAGGGACAGCTACAGCTCCTCAGGCTCTGTGTGTGTGTGTGTACATCAGGGACAGCTACAGCTCCTCAGGCTCTGTGTGTGTGTGTGTGTGTGTGTGTGTGTGTGTGTGTACATCAGGGACAGCTACAGCTCCTCGGGCTCTGTGTGTGTGTGTGTGTGTGTGTGTACGTACATCAGGGACAGCTACAGCTCCTCAGGCTCTGTGTGTGTGTGTACATCAGGGACAGCTACAGCTCCTCAGGCTCTGTGTGTGTGTGTGTGTTTGTGTGTGTGTGTGTATGTGTGTGTGTGTGTGTGTGTACATCAGGGACAGCTACAGCTCCTCAGGCTCTGTGTGTGTGTACATCAGGGACAGCTACAGCTCCTCAGGCTGTGTGTGTGTGTGTGTGTGTGTGTGTGTACATCAGGGACAGCTACAGCTCCTCAGGCTGTATATGTGTGTGTGTACATCAGGGACAGCTACAGCTCCTCAAGCTGTGTGTGTGTGTGTGTGTGTGTGTGTGTGTGCATACACTGGGGACAGCTACAGCTCCTTACCCTGTCAACATGCCACTCCTACTTCTGGTTCTGGTTCATCCACTCACAATACCAAAGTGCTTCACTCCACTGGACAGAGCTGGAGTCCTATCTCTTCTGACAAGGACTAAGCACTAAGAGGAAAGGACTTCCTTCCCTGTTGGTCTGCTCCCCAGCCACCTGCAAGTCTCTGCTAGAGTGTGCGTGCCTGCATGCCTGCGAGGTCTGTTTACAGCCTGGCCTCTCCTAGGGAGGCGGCAAACACAGCAAGGGAAGGATGGCTATAAAATCTGAGAGTAATCACTTAGGGTTGCACTTCTGGACGGCTGGCCTGCACCTCACTGCTGATGCAAGTATTATCAAGTTTAAGACTGCTGTTAAGACCAAATGACCTATTAGAGAGTGAATTAAAACCGATATATACAAACAGGATGCTAGGCAGTTCTGCTGAGTACCTCAATATGCAAAATGCTAGGGGACTTCCCCTCCCTGCAGAGCCTTTCCATTTTGAAAAGTAGCAAGAAAAACCAGGGAGCAGGGGGAGGAGGTGGTGGAGACAGGAGGCTGTGCTGACAGGGCTGGAAGGCTTGGGCCTGACCTCCATGCAGGCCGCACATGGTGCCATTCGAGTGCTGGCATCTGAGACAGGCCGATGGCAGCTCGATCTGTTGCCAAGTTTCCTCCCCAGAAAATCCTACCTCAAGGCATGGCTATTACTGCTTTACCGCAGTAAACTGTCTGGTGGCTGCTTGGCTAAGAGACTCCTTGGCCCCTAAGCCTGTAATGCCAGCCCTGAGGGTGGCTGCTGTCTCAGAGCTGACCCAGGGATGTTTCTGCAGATAGCTGCCATGGGAAGAACTAGTGCTCGTTAAACGTGGTTACCACTCTCCTTTCTATTTCCTGTTTGGTCACCTTCCCACAGACAGTGCTCATAACGGTGCTCAACAGGCAGGGAAGGTTCACAGAGAGGAAGCACAGGTCAGCAGAAGCAAAGCCCTAGATCCTGTCTCACAGGAAGGAAGACCTAAGCGGCTCTTGGCCCCGGGGCTTTAGTGAGGTTGGGCATCCAAGCCCTGACTGTTGGCTGTGGCAAAGTAACAAATGGAGAAAAAGGAGATGGGGAGAGAGGAGGGGGAGAAGCTCAGCTCCACTCAGTTCTCCAACACGGGAATGGGGTCCAAAAGTGAGAGCAGATCAGATGCCCTCAGGCAGCAGGGTGTCTACATATGCACAAACAATAGCTGTCCAAATAATAGCCGCGCGAGGAACAGCTCTTGCAAGCTAGAAGACTGACTGCCACGTGCTATCAGCCTCGTTACTGTCACCTCATTAGACAGGACTGAAACCTCAGCCAGAGCCATAGGACACACGCCTTCAGTACCACCACCAGAGCTTTACACGTTGTGACACCCACTTATGTCCCCGCCGTCCTTCCCTCTGTGAAGGCGTGGCCAGACATCAAACAAGCAAAAGGCTTTTTGGAAGAAAAAGCATTATCATGCCCAAGCATGCCTTGGGAGTTGAAAGCCATGACAATCTAAAAAACAGAGTAATTGGAATTCTGCTGGATTTCTAGCCAGACAGCTTCCTCCCTGGCTTTTAATGTTTGACAATAATGCTCTGCCTTGGTTCTAAAATGATTTCCTGGATGGAATTTTGTCCTCTTTACAGCTATCACAGTTTCACAGCACCACCGACCCCACTTGTTTTTACACCAATTCCCTAACACTTGGAGCAACAATCACACACCAATACCACAAGGGTGCCTGCCCACAGCACTTTCCTTCAGTCAGGAGTGTGAGTGTGTATGTGTGTGTGTGTGTGTGTGTGTGTGCTGGCTGTGCACTCAGGCTTGCAGGGCACACCTATGTCCACAGGTCAACACTGCGTATCTATCTTCTTTATCACTCCCTGATATTTTTTCAAAGAGATTTATTTATTTGTTGTATGTATATGAATACATTATTGCTGTCTTCAGACACACCAGAAGAGGGCATCAGATCCCATTACAGATGGTTGTGAGCCATCATGTGGTTGCTGGGAATTGAACTCAGGACCTCTGGAAGGAGTAGTCAGTGCTCTTAACTCTGAGCCATCTCTCCAGTCTCTCTGCTTTGTTTTGTAAGACCGAGTCCCTCACTGAAGCTGGAACCTGCTGTTCTGACTATACTATCTGGCCAGAGAGTTTGAGGAATCCATCTGTCTTCTTACCCCAGCACTGTGATTACAGGTAACTGTCTATGCACCAGTCTATGCGGTAGAGGACTGCAAACAAGAGGACCCCTGGGGCCCTTGGGCCAGCCATTCTAGTGAATTGGTGAGCTCTACCTTTCCTGTTTCAAAAAAAAAAAAAAAATGTTAAAATCACTTTCTGCTCTTACAATGGACCCAGTTTTGGTTCCCAGAACCCATACGGTTGCTCATAATCATCTGTAAATCTCTAACTCCAGTTCCAGGAACCGATGCCCACTTCTGGCCTCCATGGGCATTAGTCACTCACATGACACATACTCTCTCTCTCTCACACACACACACACACTTTCTCTCTTTCACACACATACACACATGCACATGTACGCACAGGTACACATATACACAGGTACACCCACACACCCACACAACACAATAAGCACAACAAATCTAAACAGAACCAAAACTTGACTCATTTCTTCAGTGAGTAACACACAAAAGAAAGTGAGCAGATCCCAGACATGAACGTGGATGAGCATTTCCAATAGTAAGAACAAATGCCCATTCAAAGAGGTCCTGGGGATGAGCTCAGGACTCAATATTCACCCCCTCCCCTCAAATGCACCAAACAGGCATCTTGCTAGTGCTTTATGCTTAGAAGCTATTCAATAAATGTTACCACATATTTCATTCTGAGGAGAGTCAGCAGCAAGTCCCGGAACAGCAACGGCAACCTCTTGGGTATTTTCTGCACTTGCTGCCTTTGCCAGACTGCGGCCTCTGTCTGTTATTGTGTTGGCTAGACCCTACAGAACCCTGTCAGCATCCCCCCAGGCCAAGACAACTCGTGGGAGTATTCCAATGCCACTGCAAAGAGGAGTCAGCAGTGACTGTGACTGGCGGAGGGCCAGGAGAGAAGAAGCATCCCGTGAGCAGGCGGCCACGGAGCAGCGGAAGGTATCTTCCAGAACAGACACTGGCTTCCAGCAAAATCAGCAGTCAGCTGAGCCTACACTCATCTCAACAATGGCTTCACCTCACTGACAGCTCGCTGTATCTTCAGGCAGCCTCATTAGAGTCTTCACTTCCAGGCAACATCACACATAAATTTAGGGAAAAGAATTTGTGTGGGTGAAGCAATGCTTAGATTTGGATGTTCCTCCTGCAAACAGCATGCAACAGAGAGCAGCTGCAGCACTTCAAGCTGCTCTAAGGACTGTCTCTCACACACCTGTCAGGTTGCCGTGTAGTACTCTCTGGCACTGGAAAGACGGCAGTGCTCTCAACTGCTCCCACAACCTCCTGGTTTAGTCATCCAAAATGGAGGTAGAGGGCGGCAAGATGGCTCAGTGGGGTAAGATGTTCACTGCCACCCCTGGTGACTGCATTGATCATTAACACAGCCAAGTGACCCCACCCACAGCTTGACAAGACATCTCATCACAGTCTCCTTCCTGAAGTTCACACTTACTGCTGTTGGTGCTGATGACAAGCTTGGCGGCAGCTTGGAATCCTAGTACCCAGGAGGGAGGAAGGTGAGTTCAGTCCCAGCACCTCCAGTACTCCTAAAGCAAATGTAACGGCTTCTGAGAAGAGGGCCGAGTACTGGATAGCACTGAGTCACTGAAGGTTGCTTACTAAATCTTGAGGTTCTGTTAAACACACACACCAACTGATGAGGCAGAGGCTGGAGGCTCAAAAGTTGAAGGGCATCAGACCACAAAGTAAGATCCTGCTTCAAAAAGACCGTGAGATCTGTCATCATGAAGCAGAACTGTGGCCAGGCCTACACAGAGAAGCCATGAATAGAAAACACAGAGCAAACGAATGCAGAGTTGCTCTGGGTGACATGAAGCCTAACTATCTAGGGCTGGGAAGGTGAGTCCATACACTGCCGGCCACACAGCAGGTCCCCAGCACACATGTGCACACACTAAACAACACACTTCTTACAAAGCAAAAACTAGTTGTACAAAAGTTTTAACAAACAGTAATGTGACGAGTGACCGAGAAAGAGACCTGATGTTGACCTCTGACCTGATGTTGACCTCTGGGCTCCACACAAGCACACACTCATGTACAGACACGTGGGTGCACACACACACAAAGAGATTACTAAGCTAAGCTCTAAATTCTAAGTCAGGGTTAGCAAACCTCTGTAAAAGGCCAGATGGCCACACCCTCTTGGTCACATGGTGCCAGTTAGTCCTCAGGCGACCATACTGTGCTCCAGGACTACTACGTGAGGTGCACAGAAAGGAGTCTGATTTCTGCAGTGCCGGAAACTGGATGTAGGGCCTGCACCGCAGGTGAGGGAAGGCGCCATCACTGCCACAGCTGTGCCCTCGGAGTTCTACTCCACAGAATTTGCCCATGTCCTGAAGGTCTCTCAATGTGCTCCCTGTTCCGCTCACCACTGAAAAACACATAGCTTGTTCTTGGTCTGAGGACCAAACAGCAGGTGCTGGGTCACACTGGGTCATCAGGCTCACTACAGACCATGCTCCAAGGTATGGCTCTGTCTAAAAGATGCCCGTGCCTACAGACTTGTATTGATAATTACTTTTCTTTTTTTCCTTTTGGTTATCTGTTCTTGCTATGCACCCCTAATCTTAAAATTCTTGATCCCCCTGTCTCAGCCTCTGGAGTACATGCATGTGAAGCTGATCCCTCCTCCCCTCTCCTCTCTTCCTCTTCCCTCCCTCCATCCCTCCCTCTGTATGTATGTGTGTGAGCACACGCTCGAGCCATAGTGCATGCGTGGTGTGGCGGCCAGAAGATAGCTGTATGGCGTGCTCTCTCCTCTCACCTCTAGTGGGTTCATCTCACCAGGCCTGCGCTGTCAACACCTTTACCTATGGAACCATCTGCTGTCCTGAGTCTTTCTTTGTTGCTGGGTTTTTTGTTTGTCTGGTTTTTCCTGAGACAGGGTTTCTCTGTGTAGCCCTGGAGGTCCTGACTCTGGAGACCAGGCACTCAGAGATCCACCTGCCTCTGCCCGCTGAAGGTAGGGATAAAACGCTGGGATTAAAGGTGTGCACCACCACCGCCACAGCCACCACAGCCACCACCACCACCACACCACCTCCACCGCTGCCACCACTGCCACCGCTGCCAGGCTGCGATTCTTTCTTACAAGAAAATGAAACATGAATGAAAGGCACTGCTAGTTCTTGACAGCTTGCTCTAATATAAAACACGTTAGCAGACAATTTGCTTGCTTTGTTTTGTTGATACATAATCTTGCTTGTGTAGCCCAGGCTTGCCTTCTTTGAATCTTCTTGCCTTAACCTCCCAAGTGCTGGGACTGCAGGCATGTTCTACTACATCTGGCCTGGGTTCATTTTATTTATTTATTTATTTATTTATTTATTTATTTATTTATCTATCTCACTCTCTGTAGACCAGGATGGCCTTGAACTCACAGAGATCCAACTGCCTCTGGGATAAGAGGTGTGCCTCAGCATGCCTAGAACCCTTCTGTTTCAAAGGCTCCCAATTCTCGGATAACTCCAAGCTTGGCTTTCACTTCTTTGCATCCAGTCCATATCTGCCATCTGGCTGCCAGTCTGCCGTACTCCGTGAGTTGCTAAGCTCTGATTATTATGAATGCTTCCCTACTGGCCATTCTGAGGAGGAGCGTTCCTTGAAGAGGTACTGTTCAGACAGAAGGACAGTACACTCTTCCAGAGAGGAACAGCATTTGCTGTTGCCATAGCCCTGCTAGTACTACTGTCCAAAGCCTGCCGACACACGCTGACCTCGAGGCCTCTATGTCTTTTTTTTTTTTTTTTTTTAGAACCAAATAATGAATTAATTACACTTTGTTTTGTGTTTTGGGGTGTAATCTTATTATATAGCCCAGGCTAGCCCTGAACTCATGATGTGGCCACACTGATCTCAAGCTGATTCAGTCTTCCTACCTCAGCCTCTCACCTTTGCAGAGAACAAACCCAGTTAAATAGTGTTTGCACTAAGGATCTTTGTTGTCAGTTTCCCAGGCTTCCCCTTTTGCTCAGGTTTCCTTGATTGCTCCCCTAACCCTAACCCCTAACCCCTGACAGAATACAAGTGTGAGTATGCACACGCTCTTTCTCTGTGTCTCTCTGTCTCTGTCTCTGTCTCTGTCTCTCTCTCTCTCTCTGTGTCTCTCTCTCTCTTTCTCTCTCTCTCTCTGTGTGTGTGTGTGTGTGTGTGTGTGTGTGTGTGTGTGTGTGTGTGCGCGCGCGCGCGCGCGGTGCGTCTCGTTTTTCCCATGCCCCGGTCATGTGACTGTCAAGAATTATGTTGTTACTTCTGATAGCATGGAAAGACACTACTCAAAAACAACAGCGTGTCAAGTGAGCTGCACTTGTGTGTAAGCAGGAAAGCCTTGCTGTGTGAGCTGCCTGTCTGACAGAACACTCTGGAATTACTCAGTAAGGATTGGAAAGCTGCAAATCACAAGAGATATGACTATCAGGTCTCTGCATCTGAGAGAAAATGAAACAATTGGCAGACAAAGAGAAACAAAAATAATCAGCATAATTGCATGGAAACCTTTCAGACCTTATCAACATGCACACTGTATTTTCAAAGGGGAGTTTGCTTTATCACAGTGATGTTCTTTTTTCTAGCAAAAATCAACCATTATGCACAAAATCAATAATTTACTAAAAAAATGAGGGAACTGACATCTGCTTTGTTACCTTACCAAATAAGATTAAAAATGTCAAGTCCTAGGGGCTGGCAACGTAGCTCCACCTGTAGAGTGCTGGCCTAACTTGAAAAAGGCCACGTTCCTTCCCCCACATTAACCAAGGGCAGCGCTCACGTGTGACCCCAGTGCTCAGGAGGTGGAGGCCAGAGGATCAGAAGGTTAAGGTCACTCTTGGCAATACCGTGGCATTTAAGGACAGCCTGGGCTACATGAAACTGTCTAAAACACAAATAAGCGAACAAACAGAAACACTTTTCTTTTTCAAGTTGTATGCCATATGCAGCACGAATCCCGAGACAGTGATTTAACCCCAAGTGCAGGGCAGCTTCTCGATTTCCCATACTGCAATAGGTTTAGTGATCAATCAAGGTATTTCAGAAAAGTCTGAGGTTTGAAGGAAAAAAATGTAAAACGCCAAGTAACAAAGAAGCAGTTCCCAGGGATAAGAACGCTTGAGCTAAGAATCACTATATAATGAATACAATTCTCTGTCAAGTAAGAGAATATACTTTCCAATGGTTTTGCATTGCAATCAACAATTCATCTATCTATTTATTTATCTGAGACAGGGTCTCATATGCTGGCCTCAGACTCTTGACCATTCTGCCTGTACCTCACAAGTGCTATGATTGCAGGCATGTGCCGGCATGCCTGGTTCGTGTGGTACTGAGGACCAAACCCAGTGCCTGCCCGGCAAGCACTCTACCAACGGAGATATATCTCTAACCCTCAGTGAACATTTTTTTAAAGCTGTGAGACTCCTGGCTTTTGGTCCACCATGAAAAAAGTTTAGCAGTCAACTTTCCATACTTAAAGTAAGCAAGAGTCGGTAAGTACTCAACAGATAATGAAGACTTTTGCCTCACAAGCCTAAGGGGCTGAGTTCAACCACTGGCTCTCACAGTCAGTGGACAGAACCAGTTTTGGAAAGATGTTCGCTGAGTGCCACATGCACACCATAGCTCATGCAAACCTGTACTCACGTCACACATGAACACACACAAATTAAAACAAGTAAAAATCTCAATAGATCAAAAAGTCAGTAACTCTTCTTAGGCCTACTATGGAAGTTAGGTAACAGAACCACCCAAGAGACACAGGAGGGCACAAGAATCACAACTCAATCCTAGCATCGAGGAGGAGAACCTCGGGAAACCAGGGCTGGAACCAACAAACTGCTAGAGGCGCTGTGCGGAGTCTAGGCATGAAGAAAGAACCAGAGCAAATGCTGCGGGTGTGGAGGCTGAGGCAGGATCCTGAGCTCAAGGCCAGCCTGAGCTACTCACGGAGCTCCTGACTCATAAAACATTGGAACCCAGAACAAATGGACTGTACAGCTACCGTACTGAACGGTGAGAAACCTGACATTTTCCTGCTAAGTCAGAGGCAAGGCAAAGATACCATCACCTCTGCCTTTTACCCATACTCAAAGTCCCAGCTAGGAAGTAAGAGACAAAGTAAAAGGAAGATGTATTTAGAAGGAAGCAATAAACTGTCTTTTGTCACAGATGACATGATGGTCTAGGACCTAGATGCTAGATAAAAATCCAAAAGTTGGGCATGGTAGTGCATGCCTTCAATCCCAGCACTCAGGAGGCAGAGGCATGCAGAACTATTGAGTTTGAGAACAGTCTGGTCTACATAGGAAGCTTCAGGACAACCATGGCTACATAGTGAGACCTTGTCTCAAAAACAACAACGAAAACACTTTTCTTAGACTTAGTGATAATATCTATCAAGCTTGTAAGACACAAGATTAACATTCAAAGTTGAGTTTTATATTGATCATCAATAAACAGTCAGAATTTGACACTAAAATAGAGGCTGGAAGCTGGACAGTGGTGGCTCATGTCTTTAATCCCAGTACTTCAGAGGCAGGCAGAACTTTTGAGTTTGAGGCCAGGCTGGCTGTCCTGGAACTTGCTCTGAACACAAAGAAACCCTGTGTCAGAAAGGGGGGTCGGGGCAGAGCACAGAACTAGATTCACAGAACTGGCATTAGCCGGGCAGTGGTGGTGCACGCCTTTAATCCCAGTACTTGGGAGGCGGATTTCTGAGTTCAAGGCCGGCCTGGTCTACAGAGTGAGTTCCAGGACAGCCAGGGATACACAGAGAAACCCTGTTTCAAAAAAAACCAAAAGAACAAGAACACTGGCCTTTCTTCCAGAGGACCTGGGTTTGATTCCCAGCACCTACATGATGATTCACAACCAGAAGTAATTCTAGTTCTACGGAACCCAACACCCTCTTCTGGCCTTCAAGGGCACCAGAAATGCATGTAGTACTCAGACATACAGGCAAAACATCCACAAGAAAAAAATAAATATTTTTAAATAATAATAATGCAGTATCATTTATACTAACGCCCCAAAAGGGAAGATACAAAGCTAATAAAATTAAGTAGTATCTACTTGAGGAAAACCACAAAACTCTATTGACAATACGGAAGAACAGTCAGAGGAAGACCAACCTTACCCTCCTGTGAAGGCAGGAGAAGAGGGCCCTGGAGTGAAAACAGACAGAGCAGGAAGTGGAGCCACCACATCCCACGCAGACTACAGCAACAAGGAAACCAAAGGACAGACGCACAGCAGCACCTACAGGAAAGCTGGGCTGAGGAGCAGCAGATATCTGCAGAGCAATCCAGAGCCTGTTCTTTATGTGCAGTGGACAGAGGGAGCTGAGTTGGTCTAGCTGGGTCTCTGTAAGGGAGCAGTCTCAGGTTGTGGTCCTCTGGGGAGAGGAAGCACTGGGTGCTAGTCTTTTAACACACATTGCCAACATCCACACACGGGAAGAAGGCTTTGCCAACTCCCAAGGGTCTGAGGCATTTGTCCTTGTCAAAATATACATTCATTCAAGGCTTCCAGCTCCTCACATGGAATGCAACAGAGGACTCAGAAATAAACCCACATAAATCAATTCATTTTTAATAAGGGAGCAATGGCCGAAATATGGAGCAAAACTCAACTGGGGCAATCAGCAAGACCCGGAATCTGGTTAGAGACATTCTATCCTTTTTTTTAAAGATTTATTTATGTAATGCACATGAGTACACTGTCACTATCTTCAGACACACCGGAAGAGGGCATAAGATCCCATTACAGATGGTTGTGAGCCACCATGTGGTTGCTAGGAATTGAACTCAGGACCTCTGGAAGAGCAGTCAGTGCTCTTAACCGCTGAGCCATCTCTCCAGCCTGACATTTCATTCTTTACAAAATGAACCAAAAGATCTGAACAGAAACCACCAAAGAGGACATACATGGCAAGGCTGTATCTGGAAAGATGTCCAATACTGTGCATTGCAGAGAACTTCAGATTAAGACAGTCAGACACTGCTATGTGCCAGACAGAGGGCCAAGCCTAGGCAGGCAATAGGCTCAGTGTGTAAAGGCAGGCGCAAGCCTGTCCAGCTGTACTCCACCCCTGGAGCCCACAGCAGAAGAGAACCAATCCCTGGATACTGCCCATTGGTCTCCATGTGTGCACCATGGTAATGTGAAAAAACAGGGATGTATGTACGTGTGTGCACACACACACAAACACACATTTAAAAAGAATACAAACAAAAAAACTGCCTTCCAAACACTGAAAAGACCAAAAGAGACAAGGACACAGAATCAAAGGAAGCCTCAGTCATTGCTGTGGGAATCCGAGATGGTACAGCCCCTATGGATGACAACTGGGTATTTAAAATATATGTTAAGCATACTCCTAACACATGACTCAGCTGCTGTGCTCTCTGTTATTTATTCAAAGACATTTATAGCTTTATTTGTAAGTGCCACAACTTGGAAGCAGTCAAGAAGTCCTTCAATGAGGTGAAGAAGAAAGCACAGAACATCTGGACATCAGAGTATCATTCAGCAATAAAAGAATACACCACTGAGCCATGACGAGGCAGCAGGATGGGGCTGGAGGGACGGCTCAGCGGTGGAGTACTGGATACTCTCCCAGAGAAGCCAGGTTTGATCTTCAGCACCCACATGGCACTGCACAGCTGTCTGGAACTCAAGTTCCAGGGGATCCAATGCCCTCTTCTGACATCTGTGGGCACCGGGCATGCATACGGTACACAGAAATAGATACAGGCAAAATACTCAAGCCCATAAAATAATAAAGATAAATACTAAAGGAGAAAAGGTGTGAAGGGAAGATGAATGCATCTTGAGGCTGTGATCTCTACTGGAGGCACGTGAAAGCTCAGATGCCTTCAGTGGCTGGGAGGGAGGAAGGAATGGAAAGGAGAGGTGGAGACCGTGAAGCTGCTCTGTCTGCTACCGCAGAGGTGGTTGCACGCACATGACGTGCAACAAAGACTAAGAGTGAGCCTCATGTAAACGATGGACATGAGGTTCGCTCTGCAGCCAATGGACCGCTATGGGGTAGCCTCCAGGAGTTGGGGGGTAAGTACAGTGGGATGGGGGGCGGGGCACTCTACTTTCTGCTCACTTTCCTGTGACCCTAAAACTGCTCTAAAACATTAAGTTTATAAATTAAAAAACAAAAAGGTGCTAGAGTGATGGCTCAGCAGTTAAGAATGCTTGTTGCTCCTTCAGAGGAGCTGCGTTCAGTTCCCAGAAACCATGTCAGGTGGATCACAGCCACCTGTAACTGCACTCACCAGGACCAATGACCTGTTCTGGCTTCTGTGTGCACACACACATGTGGCATACAGGAACACATGTACACATAAATAACTTTAAAAAAAATCACATAAGTCCGAATTTTTAAGGATTATATAAATCCTAGACTTTACCTCTTGCCTACACACACACACACACACACACACACACACCTAGTCACGTGCAACACTTGCAAGGCAAGAGGCCCACCATGAATTAAGACGATACTGAACAAGATCTATCTCTCAAAAAAACAAAAGATTTGAATTTATCTTTCAAATAAAACCAAGCATTCAGGGCTGGAGAGATGGCTCAGTGGTTAAGAGCACTTACTCTTCTTCCTGAGGTCCTGAGTTCAATTCCCAGCACCCACATGGTGGCTCACAACCATCTATCTATCTGTAATGGGATCTCATGCCCTCTTCTGCTGTGTCTGAAGACAGCTACAGTGTACTCACATACATAAAACAAATACAATCTTAAAAACAAAAACAAAAAACGAAAACAAGCCTCTTCCCTGGGAATATTGAACGCCTTAGGACACACTGACCAAAGAGCCAGTGGGGGGGGGGCAGGCATGGTGTGGGGGTGTGCTCTACTTCCTGACTTGGCCAGTGGGGGGGGGTCACGGTGTGGGGGTGTGCTCTACTTCCTGACTTGGCCAGTGGGGGTGGGGGGGCACGGTGTGGGGGTGTGCTCTACTTCCTGACTTGGCCAGTCGTCGTACTTTTTCTGATTCTATCCAACAGCACATATATGCTTGACCCATGTACACTTATACACTTACAAGGAAAAAAAATTCCTTTATGGGATTCAAACTTCCTTTATAACAACTGAGTGACGACCTCACTGAGATGCACTCATTCTGGGATTTCTCTGAAGGCTCGCCCTTCTTTAGGCTAGACAGGCAGCTTTCTCTCTCCTAATGATGCCGATGCTTCTCTCCAGGCTTTGGAAGGGCAGGTCTCTCTTCCTTTATGGCCCCTCACGCTGCCTCAGGAATGACCTCCACCCTCCCTCCTCCATCAAGGCCTGCCTGTGCCTCCTACCATGGTCACAGCCTGTCTCCTAATGAAGCTCATGTCTACATGGTAAAGTGAATGAAGACATGAAATGCATTTACCCTTCCTGGTTTCCCCTAAGGACTCTAAGGGACGAACCAGGATCAAATGAAGATGGAGGAAATGCTGGGAGAGGCAGCTCACAACCAAGTCCAGGCTCAGAGTGGACAAGGGACTGGAACCATGTTTTAGGGGAAACTATTAAATTAATAAACCCAGCTTAATGCTGCCTGCCTCCAAAGTTCAAACACTCTCATAATAAGCTAATGTCCCTCAGACTTGTCTTTCGGTTTTCATAGTGGTTTTGTTTTTGAGAGAGTCACATTCTATAGTCCAAGTTCACCTGGAATTCATTATGTAGCTCAGGATGGCCTTAAACACAGGGCAATCCTTTTTCCTCAGCTCCAACTCCCAAGTGCTATAGTTACACACATGAGTTAGCACATCAGGATTAAAATAAACCTTCCCCCTGCAGTTCAAAGGACTGAACCCAGGGCCTTATGCATGCTAGGCAAGCAATCACCACCAAGGTACACCTCCAGCCTCATTTTGGTAGTTCTGAGACCTGGCCTCAGTAAGTTGTCAAGGCAGGCCTTGGCCTTGCTGTCCTCCTGAATAGCTCTTGAATGGCTGGGACCTGCAGTGCTTTTCACGGCCTCTTAGACTCCCTGGTTTGTCTTTGCCTCCTAGGGTTTCTCCTCAGCCTGCAGTCAGTCTGTTGAGAGGAGGGTCTTAGAGACTGGTTCTGTTGCTTCAAGCTACTTCTCAAGTCCCCTGAGTGGAAGGCCATCGTGCCTGGCCGTCAGGGGCTGCCCACTGATGACCAGTCACTTCCCTTAGCTCCCACTGTCCTCAGGTCAGCCTTGTTTCTCCAGTCACGCGGCCTTGCAGCCGAAGGTTACACAAATGCATCTTTCCTGCTACCTCTAAGAAATGGAAACTCTCAGGGAGCATCACCCTATTCATTTGGCCTGGGCCATCTTCACTAATGCGCCCTCCTCCCGGAGCTGTCAGCCTGCCATAAAAACAGCACAGCTGACTATGCTCCCCCCAGTCTGCTCTGAACGACACAGAACAACTCTTTGTCAGGTCCTCCTTCCTAAGCCTTCCCTAGGGAAGTCTTATTTTAACTAGGAATAACCAGACATAGTCAATTACAGCTTCTCTAGCTCTGAAAAGAGCTGTACAAAAAAGAAAAAGTGCCTCTGCTTCCAAAGCCATTAGAGAACTTTTTCTTATTACCCAGGCACCAAGAACACACACTACTCCACGGAGCCAAGAAGACCAATCTCCCTCCTGGAGCAGGGCAGCCACCAGCAGGCACTCATTAAATTCTCAG
The DNA here is from genome assembly GCF_011762505.2 of Arvicanthis niloticus. NCBI lineage: Eukaryota > Metazoa > Chordata > Mammalia > Rodentia > Muridae > Arvicanthis > Arvicanthis niloticus. Next base: position 25,573,961 of record NC_047677.1, on the reverse strand, counting down.
AGCAATGAGCAATGACTCTTCCCAGCTTTGTTTCTCCACGAATAGCTGAGGAGCTTGGCTTTTTCCAAGGCTGCCTCTGAAGACACTCCCTGGCCTATGAGCTGTTAGTGTGCTTGTCAGTATGTCAGATAAGCCTGGCTCCTCAGTAGCCACCATGGTTAGCCTTTCTGTTTACCCTAGTCAGTTCCTAGCTTGTTAATGCTTTTTTTTTCTTTCTTAAAATAATAATTTTAATGTCTGTGAAGACAGTTCATTCCAAAAAAGCAGCTGCCACCAAGTCTGACTGCCTGAGTTTGATCCCTGGGAGCTTTCGGTGGAAGGGGGAAACCAAAGATGTCCTCAGGCCTCCACATGCTTGTGCACATGTAACTTAAAATCCAAAATAAGCCAGGAATAATGGTGCACACCTTTAATCCCAGCACTTGGGATGCAGAGGCAGGCAGATCTCCATAACTTCAAGGCCAGCCTAGTCTACATAGTGAGTTCCAAGCCAACCAAGGCTTGGAATAATAATAAGACCCTGTCTCAAAAAAACAAAAATTAAAATAAGAAAAAGTTCATTATTGAAATATAAAAACAATGTTTTCTAAATATTTTCTTTCATTTCAAGGGTTTTTGCATTCTAGTCAGCACAGTAAATCTGAAAGGTGGCAGACTACAGTTACGTAGGGTGTATTTACACTGGGCTGGTATGGCAGTTACGCCCACAGTGCCTTGATTTTTGAAGAGATTTATTCCCTTGGTTGAAACACAGGTGAAAGATTCTATCCTGAAACTAATAATTAAGACGTTAACTAAGGGGAACTATAGATATTAGAGGGTGCGTTGCCCCTGGGTACAAGAGCACGCACTTCTCTTCCACACATCTGCCCATGATTTTATGCTGTAACTGTCAGACAACCTGCCTACTCAGAGGCAGGAGCTCCTGAAAGGCAAGGACTGAGTCCTAATCGCTGCCTCACCTTCAGTGTCAGGAAGCGATTCTGGTAGAACTGGTGTATTTAGAATGGGGGTTAGATTGTCATGACTTTGCTGCTGGAGCGTGGACCCAGTGTCCAACTTACACGAACACCTGTTCTACCACTGTGTTATGCCCCAGACCCAAACATCTGTCCCCACTTATGAGTTTTAAATCAGGCATTATTCTGGTTCTGACAGACATGACTTCAAATATCTCATGATTGTTACCTAAATACTGACTACCCTTGCACAAAGCAGCAGAAAAATGCTAAACCCGAAAGTTCTGAGTATTCTTGTAGATTCCAGTCCGCACCACTAACTAAAATTGCTTTTCAGCAAGTCTAACCACAGTGGGTCCTGTGTTAGAGATTCAGATGGTCTCCAAACTCTCACTGGGCCCAGCTCAAACCCGCCTAGGCATGAGGAAGGGTACTGTGGCTTGTCAACACTAGAGGGAGCTACACTCACATCACCACAGGGTGGTTCAAGTCTGGAAACTTCAAGGGATCTTTCTCCCCAAACTGATGGTCCTGGAGACAGAGCCTGTGACCATGAGTGTACAGGGCAAGCATTCTACCACAGGTGAGAACCCCTACCCATGACTGCTAGCTTCTTGTCTAAAAACCAAAGCAGCTGGGCACACCTGTGAGAGTTGGGGGCACCTGTGAGAGTTGGGGGCACCTGTGAGGGCAGGGCACACCTGTGAAGGTTTTTTTTTTCCCCTTACCTGGGTTATCTAAATCCTGATCTTTTGATGTGATAAGACCCACCCTATGTCTGGGTCCCACCTTCTTGTCAGCCTATGTAAAGGCCACAGACGAAGGAAGCTTTTGCTCTTTGCCTGCTTGCCCTTGCTCTCATCAGCAGGTTCGATAGTATCAGAACCTACTTCTCTGGGATGCCAGCATACACTGAAGACCAGCTGAGCCATGCAGCTTCATGGACCAAATGGCTACCCTGAACTTTCCATCCAGAAATAGATACATACGAGAGATACATGTAAACATCAATTCTGTCCCTCCAGAGAACTCTGACTAATAGACACTCTCTCTACCTCTAGAAAACATTCATGGCCTTGAAACTGTGTGACCTAAACCATCAGCAACCATGAGACTCATCAACAGCCTGTCTGCTTCTCTCTGCCCAGAGGAGGCACGGCATGTTCACCTGACTGCGGCTGTAACAGGCAGTGTGCAGGAGACATGCAGGGCTGAAGAACTCCTTGCATTTTCCTGTCTCAAAGATGAATGTGATTCAGAACAGTGAGGTCTCAGCAGTCAGACACTGACTACCTACTTTTAGGACACAGGCTGCTCCTGAGTAAAAATAGACTAGAAGTAACCTTGGAGAGCAGCTCTGTGGGTGAAGAGGAAAAATGTACTAGATCAAAACAGTTTTTTCCACTTAAAAAAATGCAAGCTCAAACCTCTAGAGAATAAAGTGAAACTCACTGGGTTCAAATCAAATATCAGAGTAGCTGGGAAACGTTAGTCTTTCTTAAGTCACAGATTGCAAACACTCTCTCTAGAGGTGCCAAGAGGATGGATGGTAAGACAGACAGATGGATGGATCTAGGAATCTCCCCCAACACCCCTCTCTCTAACACTACAACATTTTGTATCCTTTCACGAGAAGCAGAAGGAATCACATCAGTGTGAAAAGGCGACAACTTGCTTCCTCTTCTTCCAAAAGACTTCCAGGTTGCTCCATCATACTGACCTTTAAAATGTTCCGGCCATCAAAGGATTCTCTTTCCTTGAAGATATATTTGCCATCTGCTGTGTAGAGATTGTACCTGCCTTCAGCTGTAAATAATGCAGGGACAGTGTGAGAGGAAGCTGAGGTTGTTTGTATCTGCCCTGAGTGTCTATAGGTCCCTAGGCCACCTAGCAAATGCCTCCTCCTGCTTTAGAATCCACAAGAGCAGGGAGGAGGAGCAGCTGAGAGCCAGGAGATGAGGCTCCCATGCGGCAGTACCAACCAGTCCGTCCATGAGTCTTCATTCCTTCAGCGCTCTCAGGCACTAACTGTACACACTGGGTAACTGACAGCTCTCCCATGGATCTCAGTTTCCCACTAAGTCACCTCCAGAGTTTTACAACCCCCAAATAAATGGCATGTGATTTTAACTGTGTTAAAATACACAAAAGCTCACATATAAACTATTCAAAGCTGTTGGTGCCCAGGCTTTGGGTTGACCTAAGGACTCCTTCCACGTTGGGTCAAGGGTGGGGGAGTGCCACCATTAAAGCTATCCTTACACTCTACATGGGAAGGCAGCAAGTCCATGACCTTGGCCTAAACAAAACTGTGCTCTAGCTGACTGAGTTAATTTGGGTTGCATGTCCCAAAAGATGTCCTTAGAGGACAGCCAGAAGATTATCAAAGGGAATGGAGATGGGGGGGGGGGGGGGAAGAAGTAACATATCTTTTCATGTCCTTTCCAAGTAAAAATTCAATACAGAGAAGAGCACAGGGAAGAGAAAATTCAAAGGCCCTCAAGGATTATTTAACTTTCAGAATGCTGTCTGGCTGTAACTCTTCCCTGCCTTCCGGCAGACCTACCTGCATTCCTCTTTCTACTTCTCAGTATTATCTCCTACTGTACAGACCTGCAGACTCCCAGGACAGAGTTCTAACAACTGCATGGGCAGATCCCAGTTTAGCTACGTGTGTGGGAACTGCTGACCTAGCTCGGAATAGAAAGCACTCTACACAAGCCCCCACCCTCAGGCATACCCCGCAGTTTAAAACCAAGTCCTGAAAGCAGCCATGGTGGCACACTCCTATAAAGCCAGCACTTGGGATGTGGAAGATCAAGGGCTCAAGGTCATGTCCCTTCTGTGGAGCGAGCTGAAGGCCAGCCTGGGCTACATGAGATCCTGTCTCAAAAACACAAGCAAAACAAACAGCTTCCCTGCTAAGGAAAAAGAACATGAGCAGTCTGGAAAGAAGAAAATCGATACAGAGAGACTATTAAACAGTAGACCTCGTGGGTAGGGAGCCCCTGAGTCGGGAAAGTGCTGGCCTTGCGGCAGGAGGCCTCACTGAGCTCCATCCCAGAACCATGGAGGAAAGCTGGCTCCATGGCACACTGAGACTTTTAGCCCAAGGGAGGCAGAGACAGGAGGGTCTTGGTCTCACTGGACAGTCAGACCACCCTACTTAGTGCATTACAGGCAAGCGGGAGACCCTGGGGATGGAATCAGAAGGGGGCAAGGTGCAGGGAGACTGAGGCTCTGCACTGTTTAGGTTAAATTTACCCGGGCATCGTAAATCCTTCGGGGAGAGAAGCTCAATGACCAGAAGTGGGCCTCATGCATACTAAACAAGTACTTTACCCTACACTGTACCCCAATCCTTATCTCATATTTCCTTATTCGGAATCTGACAGCCTCATGTGTGACAGAACTAACTATATGCTAGGCATGCCCCTGCCTCATGCACTGAGTTCATCAGAGCAAAGGCTTATCAGGGACTCCTGGCCACCACTCATGGAAACCGTTGGCTAGTCTCAGAGGCCTTGCTGCTCACCGCCCTGCTGCAGCTCTTCGGGGACTTACCATTGGGGTCTTTCCTGAGCAGTGTGTTCATGACCGTGGCGTGCAGTTTCACACTGGTCCACTCCTTCACAATGAGTCCCAGGGACTGAAATCGCTCCAGCATGCGATCAACCAGTTCCTGCAGCCTGGAGTGTGAAACACAAGTTCTGGTAAACTCCAAACCCTGACCACTAATTCAACACAACGGAGTGTGTGCTCTGTGGCAGTCATGCAAAACCCTGCGCCAGCAGTGGCAGAGGCCACCACCCCCACCAGAGCTCACCGTTTGATTAAGAACAAGAAGTCACTGCCAGTTACGGTGACACAAGTCTGCAATCCCATCACCCAGGAGATAGACACAGGGACTCATAACTTTGTTGTTTTGTCTGTTTATTTGTTTATGAGTCAGGTCTCTCTATGTAGCACTGGCTAGCCTAGAGCTCACTGTGTAGACAAGGTTGGCCTCAGACTCAGAGATCAGCTTGTCTTTGCTTCCCAAGTATTGAGATGAAAGATGTGAGCCTCCAAGCCTGGCAGGATCGTAAGCTTGAAGCAAGCATGAGACACACAAAGAGTTCCAGGCCAGCCCGGGTCACAAAACGAGCTCCTGGAGAGCAGAGCCGGGAGAGGGAAAGATGTCACAGCAGTGCAATACTGGTTTTATGACAGTACTTGGCTGCGTGGAGACATAGATTCAGGCATGTTATTGAAGGATTAATAAAGATTCACAGACAAACCAGAAAAGTACGGCCACTTTGAGTTATTAAAAAGCAGTTCATGCAGTACCGCAAGGCGTGCAGGGTCACAGAGGCAGTCTGCTGGTTACTGGACCCCTGTGACAGAGTGAGAAGGGCTGGATATGAAGCAGCGGCCAGGACCCAGCGTCAGGCTCTTAACAGGGACTGCTGGGACCCAAGGTCCACTTCTGCACTTTGACTCCGCCAAGGAGAAAGTGTTTCCAAAGTAGAGAGCAGAAAAGAAAGAGGCAGTTGCACTGGAGCAGCTGGGTGGCTTCTTCGATAGAGAAAGAAGAGCAGACAATGCTCTGGTCACTGCACAGCGCATGGCACACTGAGCTGCTGAGTCACTTCACCTTCACAGCACGCGGGAACCCTAACTTACCAACCAGGGAGCTAAACAGAGGCAAGTTATGGAACTTGAACAGGTCATGTAACCTCTAAGTGGCAAATCCAAACACTCACTCTCTCTGTCTCTCTCTCTCTGTCTGATTCTGTCTCTGTCTCTGTCTCTCTCCTTCTGGGGCTGAGGTGTTGCTCAGTGATAGAATGTGTGATAAGTATGTATAAGGTCCCAGAGTCAATCCCAGTACTGAAACAATTTTCCTATTAATTTAAAAACGTCTTTCTTTTATCTTTTGTATGTGTGTGTGAGAGAGAAAGTAAAGGGGCAAGAGAGAGAGAAAGAAAGAGAGAGAGAGAGAGAGAGAGAGAGAGAGAGAGAGAGAGAACAAGCGAGTCAGGCTGGGCCCACATGTGTGACAGTGTGAGTGTGGAGGAGTAGTCAGAGGACAACTTGTGGGAGTCACATCTCTCTCTCCACCATGGAGGTCTGGGAATTGAACTCCCAAGCTGTCAGGCTTGGCCGAAAGCACCTTTATCCACTGAGCCATCTCGCCAGCACCTTTTTCATAATTTTTTCAGTTAGTGTACAGAATAATGGGTTTCATTGTGGCATTTTCATGTGCACGTACATATCCTTATCTTTATCATACGCACCCTCCTGCTACCCTCCCGTATCCCTCTTCCTACAAGTCCATTTTAATTAGCTAAAGATGAGTTTTTAAAAATCAGCACAGGCCAGTCTGAGTCCTCAGGACCCCACCATGGATAAGGCGATGGTGGCACTTCCTACATTTGCTGACACTCTGGGGCACGAGCAGGAAGGTCCCCTGAGAAAAGCCGCACACACGGTAGTGCAAAGGGGAAGCAAGGACGGCTCCCTCCCGAAGCCTGGGCTTGGTGACCAGGCGATGCGGCAGCGGAAGCTAGGAAGACTCCTCCGCTGACTGCTGTCAGGGGTAGGGCTAACACTGAGCCGTTCTAATTGTGTAGCACGGGACATCAGGTCTGAAGGAAGTTCAGGCACACATGTTCAAGGACAGGCAGTAATACAAGTCTGAAGTTCACTGTGGGCGAACGGTAGGAATGTGGCGGTCAGCTCAGCATCCTTCAGCTAGGCAGGGCGACACATGTACTTGGAAGACGGAGGTGGGAGGTCAACGTCTTCCTCAGCTACACACTGAGTTTGGAGCCAGCAGGGGCTACATGAGACCCTGTCTCAGTAAGCCAGAAAAAGTAGTGAAAGCACAGGACAGGTGCAGCACAGGAGGAGGATTAAGAGCTAGGCGAGAGACACCTGTGGACAGCCTCCTGTGAAAGGGCAGAGAAGGAACCAGAAGACAGAGAGGCAAGGAGTGCCAATGGGGCACAACCAGCTCAGGCAGCAGCAGGAGATACCTGTAGCAAAGCAGTTTCATGGCCACACCAGAGTCAAAAGTCTTGGGACAAAGAACAAGGGAGGAATGGGACAGCGGTTTGGCAAAGCAGGCCAGTCTTACGACACCAGAAAGAGAGGAGAGGAAAAAATGGCAACCTTTGGCGGGTCACAAGAAGCAGTGCAGGCACTGCTCAACTCTAAAAAGCCAGGAAGTGAGGAATGAAAAACATGTCACCCAGACAAATGTGCAGTCTCAGGGTTCAGCCACTACTAAAGAGGTGGGGCAGAGAAACTATGCCTCCATAATTGCTCCCTTAAATTGCTTCCTGTTTATAAAAACAACATCATCATTATGAAGCTGAGAAAGGTCAGAAGAGCATAAGAAGGGAAACATCCCCTTAAACACTCCAGTGTTTATCTGGGGACGGTGAGGTGACATCAGTGAAAACTGACAGCATTTCAGAGCATCCTCACACGCTGACAGTGAGCATCTCAGTCCACAGCATCAGAAGAACTGCAGAAATGACTCAGCTGGTAGGGCACTGGGCTCTACCCTGGTACCAAAAAATAAATAAACAGTACAAACTAGACATGGTGGCCTATGCCTTTCCTCACGGTACTTAGGAGGTGCTGGCAGGTGGATAAAAGTTCAGGGTCATTCTTGATTTCATAGCCAGTTCAAGGTCAGCCTGGGCTGTATGAGACCCTCTCTGAAAAAGAACTGCAAGAAAGTGTAATGAAATTTTATTTCTATAAAATAATACATATGAACAATGACTCTTGGTGGCTTTTACTCTGGGAAGGAAAACTGGGAAATTAGGGGTAGCAGGTTAATTTTTATTTCATTCATTTGTTAAAAAAAATAAAAAGCTTATCTGTGAAGGGGGAGTACAATTGATAAACAGATATCCTGGATGTGAAGATATAAAATATAATCTCACAATGCCAAGGACCAGCCTCCGCTTGGAAAGAGGTTCTTAGAAGGGATGTATGGGAGCTGCAAGAAAATGAAGTCAAAAGGTGGGGTGCAAGCTCACAGCCTTGTAGTCTACTCAAGATGGCTCCCCAGACAGCTCTCAGTAGCTAGCTCTTGGCTTTGTGGTCTGCTCAATGTAGCTTTCTGCTCAGAACAGCTCTTTCTTGCTAGAAAAAAATTCTAAAAGCTCTCTGGAAAGTTCATGGGTTTTCCAACCAGAGTCAGCATAGCTGGTATTAAAAATTCTAAAAGAGCTGTGTTCGCTCTCCAAAGATCTCCAAACAGCTCAGCTCTTGCAGACCAAAACCCAGTCTTTTATTTACATACCAATCCATTCACTCCATGTTCCCCTTTCATTATCCCATGAGTCGGCCTTCCATGACATTAGCCCCTTGAGTCTTAGAAGACAGCAAGTACATTTAAAAAAAAAAAAAAAAACTATGAAAGAAAAAAAAAAAAAAACTATGGCAAATGAACTCAGAGATCTGCCTCCTGCCTTTGTAAGCACAAACAATAAACTTAGCTGGGTAGGATCCATCCTGGGATTACCATTCCCATCATGCCTGGACCTAAATTTTCTCTGTCTCAAGCTGACCTTAAATTCAGGAATCTGCCTGCCATTGTATGTTTCTAACAGGCTGGCTCATAGTGTAGCTGCCTTGGTTCTTTTAGGTCTGCGAAACCTCTCATATAATTCATATTATATCTTTATATTTTGCATAGTTGAAAAATTACATATTTTGAACTCATGTTTTCAGAGTTCTTTTCCATTCAGGTCTGTCCTGAAGGTCACAGAGGTTTGCCATTTTGTTAAGGACACAGACACAACCTCACCTTCCAGACTTGTGCTGTCTCTGATTATCATGGCATTACTCTTGGCAGAGAGGACATTCCCCCAAAGGAGGAACATAAAGTAAAATATACAAACAAGCCTTACACCTAGCAACCATCAACACTTGTGGAGGTCTATGCACTGTTGACTCTTTTCCAGGGGCAGGAAACCATGTTACACCATCCCTTCCAAATGGCCATGCAGGACTCGGCACCAAAACATACAAATACAACTCTTGCATTTGCCAATTCTCAGCAGCTAGACTATATCCACTTCTTTTCTGTTTCACTTTTATTTTTCAATTCTATTTGTTTATTTATTCATGAACATGGGTACACTCAGGTGTAGAGATCAGAGAGTAACTTGAGAAGTAGGTGCTCTCTTTCCACCACGTGGGGCCTAGGGATCTAACTTGGGTATGGGCAGTCTAGACCTTGAACTCACACTGTAGCTAAGAATGACCTTGAACTCTACCTTGGCCTTCCTCCTGAGTGCTGGGAGTACAGGAGTGTGCCACTGAGCCCAGCAAAATCCTTTTAAGCTTGTATTTAGATATTGCTTTTAAATGTGACAGGGATATTATTAGATTTCCTAATCTGAATCACCTTTGTATTCCTGACATAAACTAGCTTAGTCATCTCTCTACCCTCTGCTTTAAGAAAATTGCCCAATCAAGCAGAATTTACCTTTTGCATCCAATTATTGATTCCACTGCCACTGCTCTAATTTGGGCCATCTTGCTTCTCCCAGACTACTCTAATGGCTCCTGCACACCTTGCTCCTGTCCTACGGTAATGTCTCCTGCTTCTGGCTCTCCCTTTCAGCTATGTGTGCAGCACAGGACTTGCTTTAAATGCATATAAAGCCATGTCAGGCAAAATGGCATATTTAAAGAATGGTGTCTGTACAAGACCCAGTCAGTCCTGTTCTAGCACGAAGGGGAAAGGGTTCAGTCCCAGCCCTAACTGAGGAGCCCTGGACAGCTGATGGTCACTGGAGAAGGGAGACTCAGAGCTCTTGTAATGGTGTAACTACCAACAAGCTGACCATGCTCCAGAGGACAGCCCTACACCCAGGAGTCTACGGGTAGCATAGACTGGACTACTGGATTATTTTTAAGAAAAAGGGGTGTGCTGGAGAGATGGCCCAGCTATTAAGAGCACTGCTGCTCTTTCAGAGGATCCAGGTTCAATTCCCAGCTCCCAGTTCCCAACCATCTCTAACTCCAGTCCTAGAGGATCTGACTCCCCTTCTGGTCTCTGAGGGCACCAGGCACATGTCTGGTATAAAAACATACATACAGGCAAAACACACATACATACACACATATCTATCTATATTTAAAGCTTTAAATTAAAAAATTATTATATATATTTTAAATAATTATATATATTATATATATACAATATAATATATATATATATATATATTTTAAATTTAAAGCTTTAAAAAAGAAGTAGACATGAAGTAAGGGGAAGGGGTACCTGGAGGAGTAAGGGTGAGGGATGTAGAAAGGACATGAGCAAAAAAATGTTGAACAAGCCGGACAGTGGTGCATGCCTTTAATCCCAGTACTTGGGAGGCAGAGGCAGGTGGATTTCTGAGTTTGAGGCCAGCCTGGTCTACAAAGTGAGTTCCAGGACAGCCAGGGCTATACAGAGAAACCCTGTCTCAACACCCCCCCCCCAAAATAAAATTGAACAAAATTCTCAAAGAACTAACCACAAATGCTTTTAAATGGCATCTGTGGTGGTCTGAATACAAATGACCCACACACACAGACTGATAGATTTGGATTCTTGGTCATTAGAGAGAGACTACTTGAGAGGGATTATGAGGTGTGGCCTTGTTAGAGAAGTATGTCTCAGGGGGGCTTTGGGTTTCAGAGGCCAAGCCAGGCCCAGTGGCTCTCTCTTCCTGCTGCCTTCACATCAGGATGTAAAGCTCTCAGCTACATGTCCGCCTATGTGCCACCATGCTCTCCCAATCATGAAGATAGTGGACTAAACCTCTGAAGCTATAAGCCAGCCCCAATTAAATGCTTTTCCTTCATGAGCATTCCTGTGGTTATGGTGTCTCTTCATAGCAAAAGAACACAGACTAAGACAGCATCTATTATTGAATACACAAATCTCTTATAGTTTACAATTTCCTACAAAAATTCTTACAAGTGCTTTGTCATATTTATTCCTAATTATCTTGTAATTTTTGTTGCTATAATGAGTACACAGATTTTAGCTTTCAAGTGAGGTTTTCTGTTGGTTAATAACTGTAATTATTATATTGACTTTATACAAACAACCTTATTATACAAAAACAAAGCAAAACAAAACAAAAACCAGTCTTAACTTATGTAGCCCAATTTAGCCTGACGCCTCCCTGTGTGCTTCAGTTTCAGCGAGAGACCCTGTCTCAAAAGCAAATTAATAAATGAGGTGTAGAACAACAGAGAAAAAAAACCTCTGCATTCACACACACCCACCTCACACATAGATACAGGCAGGCATGCGCACACGCACACGCATACACACACATACACACACACACACACACACACACACACTTTTAAAGGGGCATGTCTTACTACTGTATCAATTAGCATAAATTTCCTTGGGCAAAGGAGACATTCCAGAAGGTCTGTAGGTTGACTTAAACTACAGCTTTAGAATACATATGTCTCTTAAGTGTACATCTGGGAAGGGGGAATTTATATTTATAGGGCAGTTATTCCTGTGGAGAAATGGACAATAAGGTCAAAGTAAAGCCGTAGAAGAGATGGAAATGGCTCAGAAATGTTCTTGATTGATCATGTTGGTGGACTCCATGACAGTCTACCATTAAATTCACAAAGCTTTGACAAGAAGGAGTGCACCAAACATGTGAGAGCCGGCTTTGTGGGGCTGAGACCTAAGCTTTCCGTTAGTGATGGGACAGACCCAGTGTGAGAACTGTCTTCAAAAGAAACTCAGTTCTACAGTCTTATTTTTTCCATTCTCAAACCTGCATCTCTGCATATGAGGACCTACAGAACTAAGGACCTGAGCAGCACCACGAAGGGCCAAGGCCAGTGAAGACGCTCAAGGCAGTAAGCTTTCGCTCTTCCTGAGCTCTCTCTTCCCTCTGGACGCCGACAAGAACAGGGTAAGTCCTAACTGTCTGGTCTCGGGCACGTGTGATTTAAAATGGAACTGAAGTAGAGATGAGAACACTTCATTATTGTGCAGAACCAAACATCATAATCTCACATAATTTTTGGTATGGCTTCATGTTAGCTGTGTGCCTATAAACCAGCATAGGTTGTCTGGCAACACTGAGTTTGAAGTGTGTCTGCATGCCAGCCTCTACTTTATACAAATATTGCAAAGATCACTTGAAGATAGCATGATGTATGTGTGCAGTGCTGGGAATCAAAGGCAGCCCTTGAGAATATCACACATGAGCTCTACCATGGCTCCACTCTGGCCTGGCACACTAAGTGCTAACATAACCATACTTTCCCCAGAAATGATGGTTTTAAGCGTCAGAGGCAGGAATCTCATAGTACAAGTTCTGCTGGTGTATTCTGTGGAGTCCTGAGACATAGGGGGTCATGAGGTCAAAACTATTTTTAAATTTAATTTTATCATTGTGGGAGGTGTGTGTGATACACATGTAGAGGTCAGATGACAACTCTGAAGCCACGGCCCTTCCACGCTTTCATGAATTCAGGCTGCCAGGCTTGAACATCAAGCACCTAGACCCACTGAACTGTCGAGCTAGCCTCGAGAACAGTCCGAACATACTAGCTGGGCCATGGCTCAGAGGCAGAGCACATGCCGAGCCTCGGTGCGACACAGTATTGCTGCTTTGATTGGATAACATTTGCAACCATGGTACAAGAGCAATGTGCAGCCCAGCATAGTCACATGACCCTGAAATCCCAGTACTTAGAAGGCTGCAGCAGGAGGACTGAAAGTTTAAGGCTAGCCTGAGCTAAGCAGTGAAATACTGTCTGGAACTAATGCAAAAAACAATGGCGTGTAGAACTGGGGTCCCACGGCACAGAGACTGTGGTGGTGTCTGGTTATTTTACTAGTCTTCACTAAACATCTGCAGCTTGAAAAAGTCAACATTGTTTATCCTTGAATTTTGCCCCTTGAACACGCATCCTTTTAACATTCTTGTGGTGACACTGCCGTGCTGCATGGAGCACTTAACCCGAACACCTAGGCCATGGCTGTCTGAGGAGCTGGGCGCCGAGCCAATCTCTGTCCACCCAGCACCATTTGTACTTGGAAGAACAATGACAGGCAGATTATAAACGATCAGACTCAGCTACTTTGTAGATATTTTCTTTTTCTTTTCCTTATCTTTGTTGTTTTTGTTTTTTGAGACAGGGCCTCATTAATAGGCTTGGCTGTCCTTAAACTTACTCTGTAGACCAGGCTGGCCCCAAAACTCAAAGCTCTGCCTGCCTCTGCTTCCTGAGTCCTGGGATCAAGGGCATAGGCTACTCCTGACTTTGGCAGACATTTTTCTTTAAAAAGAATGTAAAGGAAAACAATCATCAACATTCTTTGCTAATAATAAAGTTTGAGCTTTCAGATGAAAATTTAAAATGTAAAGAATTGTATAGCCGCCATCATGGGCTTCACAACTTCACAGTGCTTAAAGATTTTGATAACATTAGTTGTAACATTCGCACATATTTTAAAAACAGCAACCTAATAAAATGTAACAATATTTAGAAGACTTTTATAATTCAGGGAACCATGATTTTCTTCCACCTTTTGGGAGGAGGATTTTTATTTTGTCTTGTTAAAACAAGGACTCATGTAGCAAACTAACCTAAACTCACTATGTAGCTGAGGATGATCACAAGGAGGAGCCTCCTGCTTGCACCTCCTAAGTGGTGGAATTATAAGCATGTATTGTTACCCTGACTCAAGCCTTTTCTTTTTTTTCAAACTCAGGGCCTCATGCTAGGCAAATGTTCTCACCGAGCTATACTTCTGGCCCCAAACTATTTTCTAAAAGACTAAAGTTACAAAAATTGTATGTGGGTTAAAGATCTCATGAAAGTGTGTGTGTGTGTGTGTGTGTGTGTGTGTGTGTGTGTGTGTGTGTGTGTGTATAGACAGCAGCTCTCACTCACTGACCTGGAGCTCACTATTTGATTAGGATGCTGACCAGGGAGTGGTTATTCCCTTCTCTGCCTCCCAGCTCCGGGGGTTGCCGGCATGCAATACCACACTCAGTACTTTATCTGGGAACTGGGGATCAAGCTCTGGGTCTCAGGCTTGCACAACAAGCATTTTACTAAGATATCTCCCCAGCCTCTAGAATTGCTGTTGTTGCTGTTTTTCGAGACAGGGTTTCTCTGGGTAGCTCTGGCTATCCTGGAACTCACTCTGTAGACCAGGCTAGATCATATACCATAATCCCACTCATCTCCCTGTCCCTCATATCACCCTCCATCCTTACAACCTCCCTCCCAAAAGGAAATAAAAAACAAAAAACAAAATTCTGTCCCACAGTATACCCTATTGTTCATACGTGTGTACATGCAAATGTTACTGCAGTGAGTCACTGGTCGGTTAGAGGCCTCTGTCTTCTGCTACACTCTCAATATTGGATCCTCACAGAAACTCCTTTCAGATACCCCGTTGTTGCCCTGCGTCATGGAGATCCTGTAGTTTCGGATCCTGTACCAGCCTCTTCACAAACTCCAGCAGTTCACTGATGGGACAGATGCTGGGCTGGGCTCCTTCAAAGCCCTGGAGCTAGGACTGGGTGGTATCTGATTTGTTCACCACCAACTTTCCCATGCTCCCCCATTGCCCAGGTGATGGGTAGGGACCAGATCTCCAGCATTGCCACAGCTAGGGGCAGCTCCACCATCATTTTTAAAGAAGTTAACACACACTAAATCTCTAAGTTTTCATTTCAATAAGTATTAATAGTTATTATATGATATATAATTTATATATTATTATCATTATAATACATATTAATGATTAAAGTACTGACAAATACAATCCAGAAACAAAGGCTCTCTGAAATGTCATTAACTCTTAAGAATTTGAAGCAATTGTGAAAGTTAGAGAATTACTATCTTCTATCTTAGTTCATTCACTGTTGGAAAGTAAATTCCTCTGTTCATAGTAGAATTACAGTAACATGAAGGCATTTAGATAGTTACAACTTAGAACACACAGGTAAAGCATCCATATTGGGTATCAAGTTCCAGCCTGCTATTGCTGTATGGGACACCTTTGTACTTTACATATGGGGTAATGTTGAAGAGCAATGTGCCCCTGGGTTTATAGTAATTTCATTAGTATGATCACATGCCGAGGATCAAAGAAGAGAAAACTCTGGGATACAACACACACACACACACACACACACACACACACGATTCTAAACTATGGTATCCCATTTTTCTTATTTCCCCCTCTAAACCCACTTCTCTGGAGACTATGGAGATAACAAGGGCAGCTCCTAGGAGACCCCAAAAAGCTGGGTGTGCGAGCACATGCCTGCCATCCCAGCACTAAGAGACAGAAGCAGGAGGTCTGATGCCAAGTTTGAGCTGAGCCTAGTAAACACGATGAATTCCAGGCCACAGAGAGACCCTGTTGAGAAACACCAACAGGAGACTCTATACGAGAGCTAATAAATTTGGGAATCTGACTAGATTTTCTCAAACAGATTTCTGATTCATTGTGAGCCCTATTCTACTCTGCGCCCCCCCCCCCCCCCCCCCCGCCAAATAAACTTCCAATTTATAGTTCGTATCTCTGTGCACAAAAGACCTTGTGTTATCTGATACATGGTGATAGCATGGTAAATGGCTGTCCTCAGAAACAGCCTGGATTGGGCTATCGGGATGACTGAGTCGGGGCTGGAGAGACAGCTCGCTGGTTAAGAGCACCAGTCATTCTTACAAAGGACATAGATTTGATTCCCAGCACCTCTATGGCAGCTCACAGCCATCCATAACTCCAATTCCAGAGACATCCAATGCCTTCTGACCTCTACAGACACCAGGTGAACTGAGATGCAAGCAAACAAAATGTTCACAAATAAAAGTAAAAAGACAAGTGAGGAGAGGAGCCTGCTGCTCGCTGTCACGCCTGACCCACACCCAGAGCTCGATCCCTGGGACCCACATAGCAGACCAAGAGAACAGAACCCTGCAAATCATTCTCTGTTCACACACATGCCCACACAGACGCACAATAAATACATGTAACAAAAACATTTTCAGAGAAAGATAACGGCAATAGCCTGAATTAGAGATGAAAAGCTCTAAGAGGGACATAGGGAATTAATCAGAAAAATTAAATCAGTAAACAGTCTCTGTATAGATTTCTCTGTGTAGCCCTGGCTGTCCTGGACTCACTCTATGGACCAGGCCAGCCTTGAACTCAGAAATCCACCTGCCTCTGCCTCCCAAGTGCTGGGATTTAAGGCATGCACCACCACAGCTGATTTGTTCTTAACATTTTATGTAGCTTAATCTTATAATTCCATGACAGTATGACTATTATCCCCATGTTGTCCCGGTATTCACCAAATCACCCCTACGTCACCTATGGAAATCACCCTTACGTCACCTATGGAAATCACCCTTACGTCACCTATGGAACCTGCCTTCTTACCTCCAATTATGCTGAAAAACACACACCCACTTCAATAACAAAACTGACTGTTATGATCAACACTCCCTAGTCAAAGAGTCTTTTAGGCTAATAGTCCCAACCTGTCTCCTCTGAACGTGCTAGCACACTTGTCTTAAAACACATTGGTGCACACACGTGTAATCCTAGTACTTGGAGGGCTGCGAGACAAAAGGTGTGAGCTTGAGGTGATGCCCTGCAAGCCTCGAAGGCCCCCAACTTTTAGGAACCTCTCAAATAAGCACACATTAAAAACCTACCTGTTGGAGCCATCCTTCATGTGGACTTTGGCATAAAGAACATCCACCATAGCAGGATCGTCATTCATGTATTCGATTCCTGCCATCTCTACTTCCAGGGGTTTGCCTCCAGAAATGTCACTGCCAAAGAAAAAACATTCGGTTTTTAAGCTGTGTAAGCGGAGAACCTGCAATATTGTGAAAGACGGTTAATATGCATGGTCAGGAAGTACAAGAACTGGCTTGTGGGGTTTTTCCAGCAACATAATCTAGCTGTCCTAGTTTCACGTTACTAAATGTCCGATGCCCACAACTGTAAAATACAGGCAAGTATTTCCAGCACCATCCCACGGTCCAATCAGTACTCGTGATGAGCTCTAAGGGATGACATGATTGGGAACAACACTCCATGTGCAGGCCTTCTCTCTTCATCGTTTCCTCAGGTCACCAGAGGCATTCACTCACTAGCAATGGAAGATGTGCATACCAAAAACACATCTCCAGAAACACCCAGCAACATTAATGAAAAGCCTCCTCAGACTCACCTGTGCAAGCAAGTCCCTTTCTAGGAAACACCTCAAGGGAAGAGCAGCGCAGCCAACCACAGCTGCTGAACCAAGTCACTGTTTGGGTTTTTGTCTGTTTGGTGTTTGGTGTGTGAGTGCGTGTGCGTGTGTGTGTGTGCGTGTGTGTTTAAAGCAATATTTGAATCTATTAAGAAAGAACATCCATATAGATTTAAGCAAGGGCATTAAAGGAGAGAGGGAGGAAGGGAGGGGGTGGGCAGGCTTAGGAAAATGATAGTACACACTAAACTATGTGTACAAGTTTCTCGAGAGAAGTCACCCTAAGTATTTTAACAAATCCCATAGATGAATTTGATGGTTTCCAAACTTACGATGTGTCTTAGTTACTTCTCTATTGCCATGACAAACACCATGACCAAGGCAACTTTAAAAAGGAAACACTTAATTTGGAGCTCATGGTTCTAGCCTGTTAATCTGACCATCATGGTGGGGAGCACAGCAGCAGGCAGGCATGGTGCTAAAACAGTAGCAGAGAGCTCACATCTTCATCCACAGGCATGAGGCAGAGAGAGCTAACTAGAATGGCATGGGCCCATCCTCAGTGACACACCTCCTCCAACAAGGCCACACCCACGAATCCTTTCCAAACAGTTCCACCAGCTAGGGACCAAGTCGTTAAACATGTGAGCCTATGGAGGCCATTGTCATTCAAACCACGACATACTGCTTTTAGGGTTTCTGAGGAACTTCTTTTGGTAAATGAGATCATTGGATAGTTCCAAAGTCCTCTAGACAGAATTACAAGCAAACAAACAAACAAAGAAAAACACAGGACCTAAGTAAGGGCTGAAGAAGTGTTAATATACATGGTCCCAAGACAGTTTTTCACTAACAACACTCATAATCTTGTTTGTGATATTTTCAAAAAGTTACAGGTTCCCAGCTGGGAAAGGAAGAAGGTCAAACTCAGGGCTCCTCATTGCTACTGTAACATCCCCACTGGAAATGCTTCTAAATAAAAGAAAAGGAATATTGTTTTTATGTAGGCAGTCTTCGAAGTAAATCTTAGTTTTGTCAAAATCCTTAACTCTTGGCTAGCAAGATTCCATCTAGACTCAAGTGAGGAGTTTCTTTCCTCCCCACACCCCTTAATGTTTCCTCTTTCAGTCCTGTCTCAGTTTCCTCCTCTGAGACTTCAATCCTTTAATCTTAAGAGTGGATGCTGACTGAGGCTCCATTCTCCACAGCTTCTCAACTGATAAACTGAGATGCAGACCCTGCCTACTGAGGGACTAGGAGTCTCAGCCTGTTTGACCTAAAGGAGCATGAGTGTGTCCAGCCTTGGCAACAGGAAAACTGTCGTTCAATGGGAACCAACAGGGCCCAGAAGACTCCCACCATCATGTTTTCTTCTGCGATCCCTCTAACAGGTACACACTTCAGCCAGATAGAGCTTCCTGCCCCCCTGAAAACCAGGCAAGCTCCATTAGCTAAGGGGCACTCTAGGCATCATAGAGTGACCCCATTTCTCTTGCTCTCATATCCCTGTCTTGGTTAGGGTTTCTCACGCTGTGAACAGACACTATGACCAAGGCAACTCATATAAGGACAACATTTAATTGGGACTGGCTTACAGGTTCAGAGGTTTTAGTACATCATCATCGTGGCAGGAAGTATGGCAGTGTCCAGGCAGACATGGTGCTGGAGGAGCTGAGAGTTCAACATCTTGATTGGAAGGCAGCCAGGAGAAGAACTACTCTGGCCAGACTTGAGCATATATATGAGACTTCAAAGCCTACCCCCACAGGAAGCTATACTTTCTCCAACAAGACCACACCTCCTAATATCACCACTTCCCATGGTCTGAGCATATTCAAACCACCAGAATCCCTACACCTTAAATAAAACTGATGCTCAAGGGATCTCTAGTCATAACAGAATAGATACCCCACCATCTAGGAAAGCTGCTCTGGACATGTTGAGGGAAATGCAGTCACAGCCTGCCATCTTAAGGCTTCTTCTGGGCTATACTGAGAGCCTTGAGACCTGCTCCTTAGGTCTGCCTTGCACCTTAGGTCACCACAGGAAAGCTCGTGACTGTCACAGTGCCCTACAGCTTCCTCCTTTTGCCACTTCCAGGCCCAGCATGTTGTGACTATCGAGGTGGATTCAGCTGCAAAGACCTCCCTCCTCATTCAGACTCTGGAGTTTGTCTAGAGTGTCACTACCTAGGCCTTCAACACTCGGAAGATCTGGGTGCTCTTGGGTGGGGTTTCCTGTGGAATTACCTTCCAAGAGGAAGATGCTGAAGGTCAGGAGAAGCTGCAACCACTGGGGAACCAGACAGGCGGATAGGTGTCTGCGTGCCGTCTCTGCAGAGCCCGAGTGGCTGCAGGGGGCCAGCGTGGAGCCACTCTGAATCAACAGAGCCTTGGACAACCAGGGATGCCAGTACTGGCCAAGAAACAAGACCAGCCGAGGCACTGAGATACCACCCTCACCCGTGTGTCAAGCTGTGGACATGTTGGGATTGCAGCCATGCCTGGAGCACCATATGGGATCATTCTATAGAGAAAGCTTGGGCAGGCAAGAGGAGATGGTGACCCCAGACTGCACCCAACCAACCAACATTTTATGGCCCTATTCATAAGTCTCACCGAAGCTATGCCTAAGATAAAGCAGGACATTTCAAAACATTCTAGCTTATAGAAAGCCTGAGACCTCATCAGATATTGTATGTCTCTGTTCCAAGTACTGATTAGAAGATTCAATATGAGAGGCTACATTCTAGTATATCCAGGTACATGCAAGAAAACTTGCTTTAAAAGTCAACTTTAGCTGCTGGAGCGATGGCTCAGTGGTTAAGAGCACTGACTGCTTTTCCAGAGGTCCTGAGTTCAATTCCCAGCAACCACATGGTGGCTCCCAACCACCTGCCATTGGGATTTAATGCCTAAAAGAGAGAGAGACAGTGTGCTCATATACATTAAATAAATAAATAAATAAATAAATAAATAAATAAATAAATCGATCTTTTTTAAAAAGTCATCTTTATACTAACTATAGCACACACACAATTTTTTTTTAAGAGTCAGAATCTCAATGGGCACTTAAGAGGCAACGAGAGGCATATTTCTCTGAACTGGAAGCTAGCCTGGTCTATATAGCAAGTCCCAGGACAGCCAGAGTTACATGGTGAAACCTTGTCTCAAAAAACAAAACCAAAAAGAGACAGGGTCTTATTGAGTTGCCCAGGCTGGCCCAAATTTCTGAACTAAAACAATCTTCTTGCTTTGGTCTTTCACTGGGACCAGAAGTGTGTGCTGTTCCTGGTTTTCCTAATGCTTTTACAATGAACTGTGGTAGAGCTGGTAAGATGGTTAGTGAGGGTGTGTGCCAGGCAAGTCTTCACGAGCTGAGCTTGTCCCCCAGGACACATGCAAGGAAGGCAGCCACACTGGCCGACACCTGCAGCCCCAACATGCCTACCATGAGATGGGAGAGGGAAACAGGAGAACCCCCAAAAGCTCTGCTCACTGACTGGCCAGCTAGTCTAGACTAATAGGACAGCAGAAACCACCTCCACCAGGTGGGGGCGGATGACAGACTCCTGAAAGCTGTCCTCTGACTTCCACAAGCATGCCATGGTACAAGAACCCCACAGTCACACATACACATGTTAATAATAAAAAATTGCTGAAAAAGGTTAAAAACTAACCCTGCACAGTTAGGTCACACGACCACTTTTTTACCGGTTTAATGCCTCATGGGAGAGCTGTGTGAGCCTCCTCCCACCTGCAGCATTTGTTAAGAGGTGCTGCTTAGCGCCATTACGATTTACACGACTAAGTCTGCATGGACTGAGAGCCCAAACTCTCTCCTGTGTTTTGTTGTTTTGTGAGACAGGTCACACTGTGTCTGTAGCCCATGCAGTGTTAGGAGTATGTAGTTCAAGAGGGCTTGAACTGGAAGCAAACTTCTGTCTCCCAAGCAATGACACTGCAGAGTGAGCACTATACAGACTAACTACTTTTTACCAGGTACTAACTACCTGTGTCTTTGTAGAACTTGTTCAGGTATATTGATGTCATCAAACAGTACCGAATTTTAATGTGTAAGCACAGTTTTTGTCTGCGTTGATTTGCAGGACCCATTTCTCCCTTTCTTGCTCTTCTCCTCCATGTGAGGACTGCCAAGCAAGCCCTCCATCACTGAGCAACACACACATGATCTAATGTAAATCCTTGGAGTGGAATGATGGGCTGAGATCAGAAACCGGATGGACAGGACAGGCTCCCAGGCTTATCTATGAGTAGAGATGGAATCACCTGCAAACTCCCCAGCGTGATTTACCAGGAGAAAGGTTAAAAATTGGGAGAAAGCCAGGTCACTGTTCTCTGTCTTAGTGGCTGAACGATGACATCTGAAGCAATAATTAGAAATTACCATCTGTCTGCAGTTCATTTTTCTTCCCCATGCCCTTGTCTCTCTTAGATTTACTTGCTGAAGCCCTTGCCTGTGAGGGTCTGTCTTTTATTTATTTTATTTATTTATTTTTATTATCTGCCTCTTCAGGAGACAGGTGCTAAAGCTGAAGACTGGTTATATTTGTGAAAGGAGATACTCAGAGCCACTGCCCTGTTTCTGTCCTATATCTCACAGGGAAAAGTCACAAGAGACACATTTGAGCATCAGAGTTTCCTCAACACTGAATAATTCATTCAAAATCTATAAAGCTGCATGAGCCTTAAGCTTAAGAATTTCCACGAATATCTGGGTTCTAGTTAGAGAGCATCCTTTAGTTTAACAACTACCCACGTCCTTCAAATACCCAAGCACTGGGCTTTATCAAATCCAATATATGTCATGTTTATTTTAATATTCCAACTTGAAATGCCATCACATTAGGCTACAGCACAGTCTATACTGGTCCTCTTAGTTCCAGTGTCTTCCTTTGCACATTTTATTTTGGGGTCTTTACAGCATAGCAGGCTCAGGTTAGAAACGCTGTTACATGTTACGAACCCCCCACGCTTGGGCACCAAACTGTTGCGCTTACTGGAGCCTGATGTTGGACGCCAAACTGTTGCAGCCCGTACTGCCCGTTCCCGTCCGAGGGTCAGGGTCTAGCGAGAGAGAGAGTGGGGATAAAGGGGAAGAGACTCGAAGAATGGAGACAAGACAGAGATTCTGATCAAGTCTCGTTTATTGAAGGGAATTCTGAGCTATTTATAGGCTTTTGCCACGTGCCTTGTAGGTGTTGATATGACGTAAGCCTTACAGGCGTCTATAGCGTGGACAGCACGTGCACCGCAATGCCTTGCAGGCGTGGATAGCACGTGTGCCTTACAGGCATGTATGGCGTAGATAGCACGTGGACAGCACGTGAACTGCAATACCTTGCAGGCGTGGCCACCACGTGCACCTTGCAGCTGGGGCCAGTAAACAGCAACACAAAATATGTGGGATATCAGAGTGTGCTTCAGCTGTTGTAGGCTATTGAAAACCAAATCTTTCGTCAGGGTATATGGTTCCAGATGGCTGCAAAGTTGATCTAGCCGCTTTCTGCTAAAGTCGGCTCCCAACAGTTACACAGTGGTACCCATAGCAAAGGCTGAGACCAAAGAACAAACATAGCTGAAAACAGAAGACAATGTACTCATCAGAGTTTAATGCATTGTTTTTCTAAGTGAAGTCTCTTCTATTTGGAGAAACTGGTCCTGCCTTAGGCACTGCGGACACCTGACTCTGACCCTCATCTGACACGGGAGAAGTAAGTTTGCCCTGTAAATGTTTTAAGCAAGTGCACATAGCACAGAGGGGCGGAGAGGAGCCCTGGGAGGCTTGAGTGTTTTACTTGCCGGTCTCAAATCCTCCCAGCCTTTTGAAAACAGCATCTTTAAACATCTTTCTGCATGCACTGCAGATTTCTGGCAGGGCAACTTTGTCCTATTTCAAAAGCTTTGCTGAATTTGAAAAACTACAATTACCATTTTCATCTTGTCATGTCAGAGGCTTAGAACTATTAGGACTGTTCTTTATTCCCGGCACACACATTCTGACACGCTTCCAGGCTCCAATTTGGCAGTGAGTCACAAAAGTCACTAAGTACACAAAAGGGAAGAACTTGCTAGGTCTGCCCACAGCTTAGGATTAAAACCCAGTGATTAAAACCTGTGGCCTGACTTTCTTAAGGCAAGAAGAACAAATACTTCACTATATAAATATTTTATCTAACTCTACCTTTTTTTAAAAGCAGGATTATTCCAGTGGCAGCCAGGAAAATGCAGCTACTTTAAGTTCAGTTTAGCAAAAAGAAAATTGGGAATATATTGAAGTATGAGACCTTTAAATATTTTTTATTTTGTACAAAGAAAACTGCAACTATCTACTGATGGACACCAAATTATTTTGAGTTTTAAGTAAGATTTAAAAAATAAAATGAGTGTAGTGGTGCCCACCTTTAATGCCAGCACTGGAGAGGCAAAGGTAGGCAAATCTCTGTGAATCTGAGGCCAGCCTGGTTCTACACAGTGAGTTCCAGGACAGCCAGGGCTATATACAGAAACCCTGTTTCAAAATAATAAAAGAAAATAGCCATGTCTGCCACAGACCAAAGAATAAGAGTCAAAAGAACTGGCTCACTGTAAAACTCAGCCAGTGTTTGATTATGCTCAACAAAAAACTCTGTTTTTGTGGAGACTGGTGGTACAGGCCTGATATCCTACTGCTCGGGGGCTAAGGCAGGGGATTGCAAGGAAGAGGTAAAGTTGAACTACACAAAAACACCTAGTCTCAAAAAACCAATGAACAAGCGGCTCTCTTGTCTTCACGTAACTAATGGGAAATGGATAACTGACCAGGAGTGATGACACACAACTTTAACCCCACCACACAGGAAGCAAAGCTAGAAGCAGAGGCAGGAGGATCTGTATGAGGGCACGGCCAGCCTGATCTACATAGTGAGTGCCAGGACAGCCAGGGCTACATAGAAGAAGGGAGGAAGGAGGAAGGAAGGGGAGAGGAAGAAGAAGAGGAAGAAAAAGGAGAGGAAGAAGGGGAGAAAGAGGAGGAAGAGAAAGAAGGAGAAAGAGAAGGAAGAGAAAGAGAACAAATCAATGTACTACAGAGTCTCATATGTAACCCAGAGAAAGACTTTAGATCCTTTCTCCTTGTTCTATCCACTGAGCCAGGCGACCCATTCCTATAAGGCCATGTTAGAATAACATGGTACCTGTATACAAAAAAGGGCTGTGTGAGCCCACATGGGTATGAACACACATGCCCTGGTGCTTGTGTGGAGACGCACCTCAGGTTAGACCTTGTTTCCCACCTCAGCCGAGGGTCTCTCGTTCATCGTGGCACACTCTAGCTAGCTGGTCCATGAGCTTCCCTTCTCGTGCTCCCATCTCAGCACAGGGTGCTTTGAGCACAGGTGTGTGTTGCTAAGCACAGGTGTGTGCTGCTGCATCTGGCTTTACACAGGTTCTGGGGACACACACTCAGGCCTCACACTTGTGCATAGAGCAGTTTCTCCACTGAGCTACTGCAGGATACAGAGGAAGCAAATCAAGTCCTGAGTGATGTGTGTGACTGACGTGTCAAGGAGCCCAGTGCTTCAGTCCATGGCAGTAAGAGAACCTTCCCTGGGTGAGGCTCTCAGGGAGGCTAAGCCTTCTTCTGGTCTGAACGATGATGGTGTGTGCAGAAAATATATAGGTATAGCCCCTCCCTGCAGATGTTCACGGCCTGAAGACTGCTCCCCTATAAAGACTTGCTCCTACCAAGTCTGGCTAAACCTGCTTCCTTGTTCAACTGTACACCACGGGCCTGCCTTCCTGTTCATCTCTAAGTAATAACCTGTCTTTCAGCCGTATGCAACAGCCTCCCCACTCAACACACAGAACAAACATGCGGAGCTTCCAGGGACTACAACTCCCCATCAGAGAGCCCAGCCCACCCAATCCCAGCTTTTTTGTACATATGTCTGTCCTTTATCGTCTGTCTTCATTCCTGCATCACTCCTGGTCAGGGCTCCCAGACGCAAGCTGTGCAGAGGCTCAGGAATCTGTCCCCCTGCCCAGGAATGGAATTCCCTAAAATCTATCTGGGAGAGTTAGTTTTCAAATCTCTCTTCCTCAGTCTTAAGTAAAAAGTGAGCAAGGGTACTTCTGAGTCCTGACTTTGAGATGACCAAAACAGAAGACACAGCGGCTGTGCCAACAGGGTCTCAGCCACTTCTTCCCAATTAATATCCAAGGACACTGTCATGCCAACGCCATCAGGACATCCAAAGCAAAAGTCCTCCATTCTTATGTGTGTCCCAGACTCTGTGTCCAGTGGCATTACAGTAGGCTGCTATTCATAGCAAGGTAGTCAGGGGTTGATCTTTGAGGCCTGGATGGACAGACACCCTGCCTCAATTAGACCTGCTGGTGCCGCCCGTCACCTCACCAAACCTCATGTAAAGAGCTGGAAAAGAAAAAAGCCATCTGTGGGAACCCCGGGGGAGGGGGAAGGAGAGGAGAGAAAAAGGAGGTTCTGTGAAATGACTTCCGTGTCAGATATATGTGTAAATTAAAATTTTACAGTTAAAAAATAAGTAACAAGTCAGCCTTCTCCAAGAGTCTCCCTGAGTTGATTTTTTTTCTGCTTTTTTTTTTTTTTTTTTTTTTTTTTTTTTTTTTTGAGATATGAAACTTGCCCAGAACTCTCTGTGTAGCCAGGCCAGCCTCAAACCCGCAGCCTCCGCCTCCAGAGGCCAGAGATGA
This sequence comes from Arvicanthis niloticus, assembly GCF_011762505.2. Lineage (NCBI taxonomy): Eukaryota > Metazoa > Chordata > Mammalia > Rodentia > Muridae > Arvicanthis > Arvicanthis niloticus. The sequence continues at coordinate 25,547,993 of NC_047677.1, read as the reverse complement.
CAGTTGTGTACTGCCATGCCTGGCTTGAGATTCTTATTAACTAAAACAAAAACATCTATATTTACTCTGTTGTTGGTTTTGCTTGCTCTTTTGTGTTCTGAGATGGGTTTGGTGGTTTGTGTTTTAGTTTTTTGTTTGTTTGCTTTGTTTCTTGGTTTGGGGTTGTTTGCTTGCTTCAGACAAGGTCTCATGAAGCTCACAATCCCTTTCAACTGGCTTACATAGTCAGGGAAAACCTTGAACTCCTGATACCCCCATCTCCATCTCCAAGCCATGGGCTCACAGGCAATGCCACCATACCATGTTAGTGAGCCTCAAATTTAAGATGTTTCTGCCTTAGCCTCCTGGGACCATGTGTCCATTGTCACAACAGCCTTTCTCCTCCTGCTCCTCCTCCTACTCCTCTTCTTCTTACCCTTCCTCCTCCTCTTCTTCCTCCTCTTCCCCTGCTCCTCTTCCTCCTCCTCTTCAGCAGGCACAGCGGTGCACACCTATAATCCCAACACTAAGCTAAGGCTGGAGGATTTACCTGAGCCTCAGAATCTGAGACTAGCCTAGGAAACAGAATCCCAGCTACTCAAGAGGCTGAGGCAGCACAGTAAGAGCATGCTATTCATAAGTAACTAGAGAAATAGAGCTGGAGGAAGGGGGAGGGAGGAATGGGGAGGGGAGAGGAGAGGAGGGAGACCCCTCAGTTTCTCTTCACTAAGCAGTGCTACAGTACTGTCTGCAATACTGTGGCAGGCCCTCCTGGAAAACCACACCCTACTCTCTTCCATGTCTTGGGTAAGGGGCTTTGTAATAGGGTTCGATTTAATTATATAAACACATTCATTCAGGTCAGAGTCTTTCAAGACCAACAGCTTGTTTCTGCTGCAGTCACAGTGGCAGGGACAACTGAAGGTGCAGAAAAATGACACATTAGAATTAGAGGTAGGGAAAAGCAGCCACTAGGTAAGTAATGTGAGAGACCTCGAAAAGCTAGGCTTAAAGGCAAGAAAATAGATATTTTTCCTGAGAACTGGAAAGGATCACAGCTCTGCCAATATTTTGACTTCAGTCCAGTGAAACCATATCAGTCTTCTGACACAGACCAGAGATGGCTCAGCAGGTAGAAGTAATGGGCGGCCATGTGTGAGCCTGGGTTTGATCCCTGGGACTACATGGAGGAAGGGAAGAAAAACTGACCCCTGCAAGCTGCCCTGGACCATGACATGTGTGTCATGGCATGGGTACATGAGTTTGTACATTTTATAAACAAATAGGCAAACGCTAAAATTCCCGTGCCATCCAGCTCGCTCATCTGCAGACAAGCCTGTGATACTGAAAAGATCTCAGCCTGGGCTGCCCTCCCCCTCCCCCCCACTCCTGACCCACAGATGGTAAACCAGATGTTCTTTTAAGTGTGCTGTTTTAAGCCACTGAAGTTGTAGCAATATGTTACTCTGGATCAAACAACGGGATGTACTGTTAAAAAACAGTATTTGCCTATCAATTAGTACAACTTAGAAACTGTAAATGCATGCTTTAAGTCCATTTTTAAACTTGCAGGTGACAGTCCAATGTTAAGTACTACAAATGAACAGATCCGGGCTGGAGAGGTGGCTCGGCAGGTAAAAACACTTGTTCTTTCAGAGTACCAAACTTTGTTTCCTAACACCTACATGGTGGCTCACAACTGTCTGTCACTCCAACCCCAGAAGATCTGGTATCTTTCTGACCTTTGTAGGTACTAAGGTACACATACATGCAAGCGAAATACCCTGATTCCCAAGTCATCCATCTCTCTCATCCACAACCAAGACTGTGATTCAGAAAAGCCCCCAGCCTGGGCTGAATCTCCCTCCCCACTGCTGCCTGTTACTTACTTAATGAATTCTTCTTTACAACGCTGCAGGATCTCACACGTCTGCTGGATCTCCTGTTCACTTAGAAGTACCAACATCCCAATAGTTAGGTGAAGCTTTTTGGGATTCTGAAAAATGGTACTATCAACCCCACGATCCTGTTGTTGGGGAAAGAAACAAGAAACTCAGCTCGACTGGAAGCAAACGGCAAGGATGATCGTGGCAAGCTGCCGAGGCGGCACACGCCTTTGATCCTAACATTCAGGAGACCTGTAAGCAGGTGGAGCTCTGTGAGTTCCAAGGCAGCCTGGTCTACATAGAAGTTCTGGGCCAGCTAAAGCTACAGAGGAAGACTCTTCTCAAAAACAAACAAAAATGTATAACCAGGGTGGGAAGGTTTAACCTGTAATTCCAGCATTGGGAAGGCTGAGGCAGAAGAATCACTGCAAATTCTAGGATAGCCAGGATGTAAAACACACCTCACAAAATCAATCAACCAACCAACCAACAAATAAACAAAAAACAAATGGCTGGAGAGGTGGCTCAGTGGTTAACAGCACCTGGCTGCTCTTCCAGAAAACCTAATTCCAATTCCCAGCATCCACAACCAGCTGTAACTCCAGTCCCAGGGGATCCAACACCCTCTTTTGCATTCCATGGGCACTGTACACATGTGATACATGATATACATGCAGGCAAAAAACCCATATAAATAAATAAATAAATAAATAAATAAATAAAATGTTCAAATGCATATACTTAGGCATGGTAAGACATGCTTAAGTTCCAGTACTGGGGAGTAGAGGCACATGGATCTCAATGAGTTTGAGGCTAGCCAGTTCCAGGACAGCTAAGGCTACAGAGTGAGACTGTCTCAAAACACACAACAAAACACATAAGTAAGTGTCACGACTATAAGTGAGAACAGGAAAATAAATCCCACGTAACAGGCAATGTCTACACACGGGACGAGCACAGACGAGGCACAGCTATGCACAATAACTAATTCAAAATTGATCTGTGACTTACACATGAAGCTAAGCCACAAGTCTCTCAGAAGATAAGTACAATGAGTTTCCTAGGACCCTGCATTTGGCAATGAGTCCTTGGATGAACAGTATAAACACGAACCAGCAGAGAGACATGGGGAACTGGACTGAAGTGAAATTCACAAGTCTAATACATTAGTGGGAAGAAAGTGAAGGGAAACCAAGCACAACAGCTACCTGTGATCCCCCACTAAGGAGGCAAGAGGATCATGAGTTCAAGGCCAGCCTAGGCTACACAGTGAGGCAAAGGAAGCAAAGAAACAAGCAAGGGAGTGGCGAGAGAGGGAAAGAGAGGGGAGAGGGAAGGTAAGGGAAGGGGGAGGACGAGGAAGGGGAGGAGAGGGAGAGAGGTGAGGGAGGAAAGCAAAGGGGAACAAAGGAGAAGAAAGGAGGGATCCAGAGAAAGCAGGAAAGAAGAAAGCTTACAGAACACAAGAGTTTGCATTATTTGTTAAAGATTAAAATATTCAAAATATATAATAACTCCTGCAATTCAAAAACTCAAACACAAACTAATCTTCAAAACAGAGAGGACTGAGATGGTATCTTCCCAAAGAAGAAACACAAACAGCTGCAATAACAATGCATAAGAATCTTCAGCAACATTAATAATTCAGGGAAATACAGAGCAAGCCACAATGAGGTACTGACTCTCAAAATAATGGAGAGGGGGGGAAAAAAAACTACTGACAAGGTTGCCAGAAATGGCAACCTCAGACAATGCCAGGAAAGGAAAGAAATCCAGTGCAGCCCTGTGAAAGCTTGCTGATACGGATGGAAAGCCAGACCACCAACAACTGCACTCCAGGTACATGCCCAGGGAATGAAAACAGACCCAATCAGAAGCATGTTACACATGTCCCTCCAAGTACTATTCACATAGCCAAGAGATGAGACTAGCCCAAACGTGTATCAACAGACGGTGAAGACACTATGCTAGCCCTGCTGGGGAAACAACAGCATAAGCTGGAGCAAGGTGCCCAAAACATGACATCAAACTGAAGAAAGAAGGAGCAAGCAGAGGGAATGTATTATTTATTATTATTTATAGGAGGCGCCCAGAGCTTGGAGAACAGAACACAAATCGGTGGCTGTTAGGGATGGAGGCTGTTAGGGAACAACTGTGAATGAACAACTGTGAATGGGCAGGAAGGATGAAATATTACAAAGCAACACACAGCTGGTACTGTGCACTTCGACTTATTTAACATTTAATGCTACAGAATCACTTGGGGTTTTTTTGTTTGTTTGTTTAGTTGGTTGGTTTTTTTTTGTGGGGGGGGGGCGAGGGGGTTTGAGACAGGGTTTCTCTGTGTAGTCCTGGCTGTCCTGGAATTCACTCTGTAGACCAGGCTAGCCTCGAACTCAGAAATCCACCTGCCTCTGCCTCCCAAGTGCTGAGATTAAAGGCATGTGCCACCACCGCCCGGCTGAATCACTCGTTTTAAGATGGTTAATTTGATGGGCTGAAGACAGGGACTCAGGGGAGGCTTTTGCTGTAAAGCACCGACTCTTCACCTGGCCCTGGCTGAGTGGCTAACGCAGGACAAACGCCAGCTCTGCCTTCATGTTGTACCTTTCCTTTGAAAACTTGAGATTCCTGCTCAGCTCTGCATGTGACTCACTTACAGAATGTCCACCTAAAGCCAACCATCCTTCTCCTCTCTGGCTGAAGACACCAAGATAAGAGGAAAAGTTTTCCAGTGTCACCAGGCCCTGGAAAGGCAGCTCAGAATAGTGTCATGTACAGACAGATCATCTCAAAATGAGTTCTCCATCCTTGGGCCAAGCAGGAACAAAACGGCCTGTCTAAGCACTAAAACTTCCCAGAGTCCAGAGTCTGACAGAAGCACACATGGTTTGAGCACGGCTGTTTAGGTATGCATGCCTCGGGCCCATACCCGAATTTCCTCCCCTGTAATACAGGGACCTGAGGCTCCTGTTGGTCCCTGCCGAGGGGGGCCGAGGAGGCTTGCGGCCTGTTTCCCATGCAGTACCGTGAATAAACTCTTTTTATGGCCTGTCATCATTACATTTTCTAGAGTGGCTGGACACGATGTATTGGGGCTCCCAGATGCCAGGTTTTATGGCTGAAATCTTTATTATGATGTGAATTTTACCTATTATTTAGGAACTTGGGGGCAACACTTGGTGGTGGAGCCTAAGCAGAAGGCTGTAGTTTTTAATCATCAGACTCTAAAGAAACAAAGAAACAGCAGCTCAATAAAACAACAGTTCTCAGGAAAGAGAGAATAAGTATTTTAAAGCTTTCTTTGTCTGTGTATGTACTGCATCTGAGTTCATGAGCACCCATGTAGGCAGCTACCTGCATAGAGCAGAGGGTGTCAGGTTCCATGGTACTGCAGTTCAGAGGGTGTTGGAACCATTGAGCTGAGGTTACTGGTGATTGTGAGCTGCCTGACGTGAATACAGGGATGTGGTCCTCTTCATGGTGCATGCTCTTAGCCACTAAGGGCACAATGTTTTCGATGCTGGTTTAATGAAATCTTTTTGTGCTGGGTATGGCAGCGTATTGTGATGCCTGAACTGAGGCAGTGAAGGCAGAAAGATGAGGAGGAGTTCAGGGCTAGCCCAGGCTCAATGATAGACAGCCTGTTTCCAAAAATGAAGACTAGCTCTTTTTTTTTTTTTTTTTTTTGGTTTTTCGAGACAGGGTTTCTCTGTGTAGCCCTGGCTGTCCTGGAACTCAGAAATCCGCCTGCCTCTGCCTCCCAAGTGCTGGGATTAAAGGTGTGCACCACCACGCCTGGCCAAGACTAGCTCTTCTGATAATTTCATGGCATCTGAGTCCCTCCTGAGCTCCCCTGAGAACAACTTTGTCAAAGGACTTCCCTCCAAAACAGCACAGTCTTTATAAAAGAGCTGGCATTTATGAGAGGGCTTGATTGGGTGTGGTGAAGCACATCTGTAACTGCAGTGACTGGAAAGCTCAGGCAGGAGGATTTTGAGTTTGGGAGCAACCTGAGCTATATAGTAATCTCTAGATCAGCATGGGCTATGGAGAGAGACCCTGCCTCCAATAAAACAAAACACACAGGACCCTTTCTATCTTAAGGACCTGCAGTATAGTTAGATAACCATACCTGGCATTACGCTGAGTTCCAAGGGCCAAGCCTGCGGCTCAGTGGTCGGCCCCTTCCCTGGCACTGTTTACGGTTCCATCCCTTCCCCTCTGGGAACCACACATGAAACTCAGTGGTATTTAGCATAACTGTGCTGTGTAACCAATAGGCTCACCTTATTTTCACAACTTTTTCATCTCCTCATAACACTCCGAACACATTAAGTGATCACTTCCTGTCCTCACAGGCAAGCTCTGGTGTGACTTCTGACACTGGATTTGCCTATTCGGCACACAGCACATAAAAGGAATCATGCAATAGACAACCCCAGTGGCTTCACTTTAGAGAACGGCTTCCAGGTTGGCCATGTCTAGTGTACCACACACGCACTTTATACCCTTAACTAAGGGTAACCGTCATATTTCATTAACTTCAAACTGCAAATGGAGAACAAGATGCTGAGACTCTCCTCTAAATAGGAGAGAAGCAGGAGGGATTCTATAATTTTAAGTTCTATAATGGGGTCTCTAGCCAAATAAGGCACCCCAAAGAAACGCATTTACCACACACAGCTTGCGCCCTGCTCGTGGTTTGCCTCATTTCTGCCTTGGCAACAGTAGTTAATAGATTACCCACTTTCTAGGTGTTAATGGAGCTTGGGCTATTTCTGTATCTGATGAAGGAGTCTTATTATTCTACCCATCAACCCAAATTGCCTCATTTAATTAAAGAGGTGATATTAAGGAACAAACAGCTTTAGAGCAGAGCATGGCAGGATTGCCTATAATGCTAGCACCCTCTTGAGATGCTGAGGCGGGAGGACCATGAGCTTAAGTCAGCCTGGGCTACACAGTAAAACTGTCTCAAAGTAAAAGTGACCATCTTTAAACTGTCAGGGCAGTCTAAGTGCAAGGCATGCCATCCCGACTATCCTAGCCCAGGGCTACACCTGCTGTATTAGGAAAGGTATGTGATGCTACCTATGTGACTCCACGATGCACAACTCCACCACAAATACAGCTGGGGACCGTGTCCCATGCGACTTGACAGTTCCTACAAACTCGTGCAACCCCAACAGCAAGGGAGGTGGAAAAAGAGGATCTGCTGAGATGTGCTGACTTCTAGCCTAGCAGAGATTTAAGCCCCAGGTTCAGGAAGAGACTCTGTCTCACAGCAGTGGCAGAAAAGGATCCAAAGGGACAACTGACACCCTCTTTTGGACGTCACATGATCACGCACATGCACACCCACAAATACAGAAACACAAACGAATAAATAAAAATGAACCTTCAAAAAAGTTAGAGAAAAATGCCATTAAATAGACAAAAGACATAGACACCACACACACACTTACTCCCAAATATTCGATGATGTGTGATTTCACTCACTGGGAAAAAGAGAAGCCATGTGACGAGTTTAAGCCCCACCTCTGACCATCCCTACATTCAGGGCTTACTTCCCACCACTGTCACTGCCATGACCAAAGGACAAGCCGAAGAGGATGCTGGAGCAAATTGGTCAAGGTGACAACAATCTGCATGGTTGTCTGATGAGCCTGAACACCCCTGCACAGAGATGAGAAAGTACCCGGAGCAACAGAGAGAAGAGCAGACGCTGGCAAGATGGGAACGCCTCCTCCCCCAAGACAATGGGATGCCAAAGCAGACCAGGCCCAGAGAGATGAAGGTGCCAGAAAACTGTGTGCATCTGTGTGTATGCGTATGTGTGTCTGTTTATGTGTGTGTGAGAGAGAACATGTACATCTGACTATTTTTATCAAGTTCTATAAAAACACATGATTTTGTTTTACGTTTTTAAAGCTAAGTTGTTCACACATGTTTAGATATATTCGGAGAGATGGCGTGTGTGTCACTAACAGAATGCCTCCCAGCTGGACTGATATTGAGAAACATCTCTTTTCTGTTATCTGTCAGACTTCCTCTTGGCTCCAAGGAGGATTCTCTGCCCCCTGACACATGAAGGCACCTTAGCATACACCTGTGGGAAGGGAAATTAAAATTCGTTGAATGTCCTCCCATCTATCTCCACTCCTTTAAGACCAGAGACCCAATGGGACCTGATCTCCAAAAACTGATTTTGCCAGTATGTCGGTATAAAGTCCAAGCAACTCCAATTCCAGGAAGAAAACCACAAAGTCCACTTGAGCAAAAATCCAATGGCAACCCCTCCCCTCCTTAGTAATGGCCAGTCAGGCTACAACAGCAGGGTCAAGGAACATATAGATAACCTAAGACATCCTGTAGAAAATAGATTGCCTAGCCATTCTGTGTGTCAGGTATTTGGTTCCTACAGATTACACCAAAAATGCAGTCTTTAAAATATTAACTTGCCAACCCATATGGAAATTCCCCAAGCTTGCTGTAACCACAATAAATACCCCATACCCCTAGACTCGGGGCTCTCACTCTAACCTGATGCAATGGTGATTACAAGCTCGCTTGTGAGCTTGTAATAAAGACCTTTATGTGTTTGCATCAGAACTGGCTCCTCCGTGGGCCTTGGGGTCCATGCGACTTGGGCATAACATTGGGAGGTCTGGACTTGGCAGTGGCATCGATGAGAAGGTGTCCCTCAAAGGACAGTGTTCCTTACCTGGACATTTAAACTTTAGATTAGGAATTCTGCTGTTACCAGCCGTCACTGAAAGTAACAGGTACTTGTGCAGGGGTGCAGGGGTGCAGGGGTGCCTGGAGGCCAGCATGCACTCTGATAGCTGATAGGCAACACAGCTACATTTACCCCTTCTGACAGAGATAAGGGAAATGACTCTTTTTAGTAGATGAGAACCAGTTTCACAAGTTCCTGAAAAATGCTGGCTTTTATCTAAGAGCCAGAAACCCTCCTATCAGCTCACTGGATTGTCTTTTAGAATTTTGTGAACTAGAGTTTCCCTTTGTCCCTAACACATACATGAAGACCTTTGAAAGTGGCTGTGCATGGTTAACCACTGTCTGTCCATGAGTCAAAAATCCTGTCTGAGGGCTGGAGAGATGGCTCAACAGTTAAAAGCAGTGGCTGCTCTTCCAGAGGTCCTGAGTTCAATTTCCAGCAATCACATGGTGGCTCACGGCCATCTGTAATGGGGTCTGGTGCCCTCTTCTGGTGTGTCAGTCATAGCATGCTCATATACATAAAATAAATAAATCTTTAAAAACACAAAACCTGACTGCATATGAAAGTCAGAGGCAGTCTGAGAGAAAAAGAGAGAGAGAGAGAGAGAGAGAGAGAGAGAGAGAGAGAGAGAGAGAGAGGGGTAGGGGGCAGAAACTTAAGTAACAGGTTACCTTCTAGAGAAAGGAAACCTGAGGAGGAGGTGGTGGCTCTGGCAGCACCACCAGCAGCAAAAGCTTCCAACCCTCTCAGCTTTCTCTCCTGTCTCTTCCCCAGCAGAAGCAACCCCCACTCCAGTAACAAACAAGTATCTCCAGAGCAGGAGCATGGTTGTCACACTTAAAATAAATGCGAGAGTTAAACCGGAGAGGTCAGGAGCGTTGGCGGAGATAAATAAGACACATATGTGGGTCAAGAGAGGCAAGCCAAATAGGTCCTGCGGACCGCACTCTGAGAAAAACAGCCAGTCTCAGTGTGGTCTGGGTGTCTCTGAGCCAGCTCCCACTGTAGCCACCCCCAGAAAACATACGAAAGGCACCAGTGTCCTTTCCCTTCCCAGGAATGAGTAGCTTCACCTTCTCATATAGTCCTGCATCCAGTTGTAAGACTGAACTGTGAGTCATGGCAGCTTCTATTCAGACCGCACTCCAAGACTGAGGACAGGAGGAATCAAGTCAGGATGGCCATTGTACTGTGTTTTCTACTAACATGCTAAAAATAAACCCTGCCTGCCAATCACTCCATTGGAGCCCTAGTGTGACTTCTCCTTCAAGAGCTCAAGAACCAAGAGTGGATGGGAGGGAGGGAATCAGAGAAAGGCACAGTCTCCCTTCTTGGTGGCACCGCCCTCTGGCAATCACAGGCTACCTACAATCACAAGCCATCCCATGGTCTTGGTGGAGTGCAGAGGTGGAGCTAACTCCTTGTTGTCCCTCCTCCATCTCCAGGGAAGCACAGTCCTGGGGAAGCTTCTGTTGTCCACACAGGCATTCCATTTCTTCTCTTTATGAAGAGGGTGCAGGGAACACTTGGGCAGCAGCTCTGACTGGGGGAAGGTGCCTACAGTTGTTTTTCATTGCTAGTATCTCTCAACAGTGTTCATGGGGGATTCTCAGGCCCCATGGGTACTGTCAGACTGGTTTCCATGGAGATAGGGTACTGAGTCCCATGAGACTAGGTCTGCCACCATGGGGACTGCTCAGTCACCTAGGGCCTGTGCCCCCAGGCTGGCAGCAGCACCGCACCGCTGATTTCCTATCTTGCCACCCAGCTCTGGCTCTAGTGTCTCGCAGAATCTCAGATCATGAAAATAAATACAGTTTTACAAAATAAGAAAAATAATTGCTAATTAAGACTATACTGACTCCTACTTCTCATCTACTAAGTGACAAGTCAAAAACCTGACACTCCATGTGTAGTGCAGACTGAGCCCTTCCACATACTGGCAGCAGAAATGCAAAATGTCCTGTAATCCCAGCACTTGTGGGGCAAAGACAGGACTTAGAAGTTCAATGTCAGCCTGGACTGCCCTGTCTCCAAGGTTAAGGACTGAACTGTGTCATCCTCCTCCCCACACCCTATGTCAAAGTGATCACTCGACAGGGGGAGAAGGGGCCTTGAAGCAGATCAAGTGACTTCATAACATCAGGTGGAGCTCTTCTAATGCAGCTGGTATGTACACAAAGAAAACAAAATACCAATAAAACACAGCAGGAATCCCTGTGCCCCTTCAGAGAGGTTGTCTTGTTATTTTGTCTAGGCTCCGCCCCACAGTTACCTGGCAACAACCAGGTGTGCCTGACTCACTATAAAAGAGGCTGACTCTCCTGTCTCTTGCTGTCTTTCCTCTCTCCCCTTCCCTCTCTTCCCATTCCTCTCCCCCCTCTCTCCATGTGCTCATGGCCGGCCTCTACTCCTCTACTCTCTGCCTTTCTCTGTCTCTACTACCTTCTCAACTTCCCTCTCCAAGCCCTGAATAAACTCTATTCTATACATACCGTGGTGTGGCTGGTCCCTTGGGGGGAAGGGATGCCTCAGCACTGGCCTGCAGAAGCACCACCTCCTTCCCCAACACCTTACTGCACCTCCACCAAACATATTCTCTCTCCTTATCTTTTTATAAAACACATCTGCCATCGAGTAAGAAGGCTAGCCAGTCTCCACCCTGCTAACACCTGAGTCTTCATCTTCCAGACTCTAGAACTGGAATAAAGTTCTCAGTCTGCTGTACTCTGTGACCCTGTGACCCTGAACTAAACAGAGTAATTTGCCAATGGCCCTATTTCTAGAAACGGACACTGAAGGCGTATTTCTAACAATATAAAATACCGTGTATGCATTTAGGCAATACAGCATTACTGAAAAATACCTAAGTATCCAGTTGAAAACATATGTACATGGGTAAGCAACAAGGGGTGATTTTCCAGAAGGCATTATTAAGTAAGTAAAAAGCAAAATGAAAAAGATTGCATATGCTTTGCTACTATTTGTGTAAGGCTGAAAAGAATAGACGATCATATACAGAGAGGAGCTGGGATTTAACTCAGGTGGTAAAACGCCTGCCTGCCTGCCTGCTGCCTGCCTGCCTGCCTGCTGCCTACCTGCCTGTTGCCTGCCTGCCTGTTGCCTGCCTGCCTGCCTGCCTGCCTGCCTGCCTGCCTGCCTGCCTGCCTGCTGCCTACCTGCCTGTTGCCTGCCTGCCTGCCTGCCTGCCTGCCTGCCTGCCTGCCTGTTGCCTGCCTGCCTGCCTGCCTGCTGCCTACCTGCCTACCTGCCTGCCTGCCTGCCTGCCTGCCTGCCTGCCGCCTGTCTGCCTGCCTGCCTGCCTGCCTGCCTGCCTGCCTGCCTGCTGCCTACCTGCCTGTTGCCTGCCTGCCTGCCTGCCTGCCTGCCTGCCTGCTGCCTACCTGCCTACCTGCCTGCCTGCCTGCCTGCCTGCCGCCTGTCTGCCTGCCTGCTGCCTGCCTGCCTGCCTGCCACACAAAAAAACCTGGGTCTGAACCCCAACACTGTATGAATCAGAAACAAGTGGCCGATCCATGCCCATAATCCTAGTACTCACAGGAGGAGGCAGGAGGATCAGGGTTCAAGGCCACTCTTGACTCCTTAGCAAGTTCAAGACCAGTCTCAAACAAACAACATATGCTATGTAAACCAGGCTGAACTCATCAAGATCGGTCTTCCCTGCCCCTCAAGTGCCTGAGTACAGGTGCACACCACCACACTGGTATGACCCTTTATACAGTCTTGATTTTGGGAAGTATGTTGATGGTATACATTTAAAAATAAATTAACAAGGATTTAAAAGGAAGGGACAAACTAAAGCTGGAGGTGAACTAAAGGGATGGGTTATACTGCGGAGCTGTATCCCCGGCTAGGTCTACACAGTGAGATCCAGGCCCGCCAGGCCTCATAGCGAGAACTGTCTCAAAACAACAACAAATCATGTGAACACTTAACTTTTATTTTGTGTTTTTCTCACCCCTTATAGGCAACTAGTTCCACTGTTCTCCAGCTTACTTGTCCCGTATTTGTAAAAAGGTGTGTGTTGTTTTTGTTGTTGTGTGTGTTGTGATAGAAACTAAAGTAGCAAAGCATAGAAATCCTTAACGTGCACAAAACCACAGTTTCTATCACAACAACACATACTGGGGGTGGGGGTGGGATTCAGATGAACACCAAGTTCACACTAAACTAATTAGTACCTATTTGATTTTTTTATTACAGTTTTGGGTGGGGTTGGGGGAAGACTTGCCAGCAAGCCCTGAATTCTCTTTTGTCTTGTGTTTTCATTTGCAACAGGGTTTCATGGTATAGCCCAGGTTGCTGGAGACTATACAACCAGCATTCCGTAGTGTTGTTGCTGACACACCAACCCCCAACCCCCATCAAGCACACAGGGATGAGAAGTCTACCATGGGCTGAAGTAGTCAAAAGAAACCCTTTCCTCCCGTTCCTTTAAATGTTTATTTATTTATTATTTACATTATTATAGCTTATATGTGCACACACATGTACACATGTTCAAGCCACAGTACACGTGTGGGGGTCAAAGGGAATTTTTGGGCATCAGTTGTATCTTTCTACCACGTGGGTCCCAGGGCTTGAACTTGGGTCAGCAGGCTTGGCAGCAGGTGCCCTGACCCACTGAATCCTCTCAACAGCCCCCATTATGCTAGCTCTGTCAGGTGTTTTGTCACTGTCACAGAAAAGCAGCTAATCCACTTTACCATGACTTTGAGAGGCTGTCACCTTTATCCTCTTGGGTTCGCTTGCCAGGGAAATGCTGAATACTGAGAAACTAAACGCACACAGTACAACAGAGCACAGAACAATGGAGCCACTCGAGGTCACATGAGGTCTTTAGGAGATTTTGACTCATGAGGTCATCCTGTCTTTAACGCTACTGGAAATTCATAAGTAACCCTGCTTCGAAATCTTTTAATAAGTAGAGAAACACCAAATTTTACCCTGTTTAATACTGCCACCACTACAATAAACAAATAAAAATAAACCAACCATATCTCTTATAGAATCGTCTAAATTTAATATAAGATCAAACAATCTTTAAGACAGTGGTATAAATCTCCAAGGCCACTGTTCCCCTTTGCTCGGAATAGAGACTCCTACCTCAAGTTTGTTTACTGAAACACATCAAGCCCCACGTCGAGCTCTTCACCGAGGGTTTAATTACACTGGGCCCTACTCCAAGTCTGCCATTATTTGGAGCTGGAACCGTTCTGCTCCATTAGGTTGGCCACCCAGACTGGCGCCTGCCAATCCTAATGCTATTGACCTTCCACCCAGGAGAGGCAAGCAGGAGTAACAGGAAGCTCCTGGGAGGTTTTGTCTGGATGAAAATAAGTGTGCTTCTTTATGGCAAAGTCACATCTCTGAAGTTCTCCTTCTTTACATGTTAAGTAGGGTCTCAAAGCAAATCCAAAGCAGCCTCCATCAGAGAACAGTGTCGAGGCCTGAGCCAGAGTTCAGAGCCCCCAGTGTATGCATAGCCTTAACTCTGCACCAAGCTCCTGCTTGTCGTCCACCACTGGCAACCGGACATGTCTCGGACTTCCTCTGATTTTACTTTGTTTTCTCTCCTAGGAACTGACCTTACAGTCTCTCACATGCTAGACAAGCACTCTACCACTGAGCTACATCCTGGCCCTTCTTTATTTTGAGAGACAGACTCTTGCTAAGTTATTCAGGCCCTCCTTTTACTCCATAGATAGCCTAGCCAGGGCCTGCACCTGCCATCCTCCTGCCTCAGCACCCCAGCAGCTAAGAAGACAGGTGGGCAGCACCCCCACCCTTAGGCCCATCTCATTTCTGGTCTGGCACCCCAGCAAATGCTGGCAACGTACCTCTAGCACTGCCAAGCTTGGGGAGAGGGAGGCCCATAGAGTGCAGTGCTCCACCCTGGAGTGCCCCTGCTGCATCCTTACCACTCAAAGCATGAGAGCTGAGCAGATGGGAGCTGGCACAGGTGCACCTGCCTATGGGCATGCCTGCAAGCAGACAGGAAGCTCCCTGGGTCTGCAAGGCCACACTCACTGTGCAATGACTAAGAAATGACTTGGAAGAATCTGATCACTGTGCTCTGCCTTAACAGTAGATGCTGACTAGCAGGGACAAAAATAATCATCAATTCCATCCACGTCTGCCATCTTTTTTTTTTTAGGAGGTCCAGGAGTTACGAAAGCTTGCACCTTACTTGGCATTACTGACCCAGGCTCTAATGCCACTGTTAACAGCCCACTATTGCTAGACAAGTCATTCTGTTTCTCACTTCAGTTTCCTCTTCCATGGAATAAGAGGGATTGCCTACCTTACATCTAAGTCAAAGGTCCTATATATCATTTCGCACAAAGCCCACAAATAAGATCCTGCTAAGGAAATACGACTCACCAACTCACTTCCTGGGACTCTGTGCAAACAGAAAGGAAATAAGCATAAGGGCCTGTCTTCTTGCTCATGACATTTATTATTTTATGGCAAAGTCCCATCAAAGCCCTTCAGGCAAATGATGTAAACCTCATCAGCATATGCAGTTATTCAAATAAGGCAGAGTGCAAGAGCGTTTGGTTCTGCAAGCAGACACACCCAGCTGCTCTCAGTCACTCAGCTCAGCATCTGTGAAACACCTCTGTCTCAGGTCCATTCAGGAGACTGAATGAAATTTAATGAGGTCTCTGGCACAGAACGGCACGGCTTCTCTCACTTTTACATGACTGGGCTTACACAAACTGCTCTACGCTACCATCCTGGCAGGACTGGGAACTAAATCAGGCTCTGCTGAGTCACTTCCATTATTCCTTTAAAATGTTTCGGGAAACTGACTTCCTCTGAGAGCCTCTATGTGTTATTAATGAAAGACCTGTTGAACTGTATAAACTGATTCTTCTGGCTTATAAACTCTCTCTATTCAGAAAGCAGAGAGGTCCTTAGTAAGACAGAAGAGTCGAGAATCAGCCTTCGCGAACCAGAGAAAAGAGCCTTCCCATACACTGCTTAAGCTCTTAGCCACTGGAGAGAGAAGAGCCTCTCCCTTCCTAAAGGAGGAACCCACTTAGCTTCTGTGAGAGCCACAGCCACAGGCTTCTGGTCGGGCACTGGTTAGAGATGACCGGAGACCCAACAGGTATCCCTGCAAGGGACAGCATGCATTTCACCACACTCCCAGACTCCAGCCTCCTGACATGAGGCCGAAGACAGCCACTGACCGCCACTGATCCGTGCCTTTCAGTCACATAGGGCAACGCCCCTACCAGCCCCTCCCCCACAGGTAGAAGGTATGACTACAGGCCTAAGAGCCTCAAGAGATCTCCATATTGATGAAGTACCTGAAGGCCAGAGGGCATAACCAATTAAGCATTCCTTCCCAGACCCTCCTCCTTGCAAACAGTATTTAACACCTCCTCCCCACGCCCTGAGGACCCGGGGTACAGCTCGTCCACTTTCCGCCATGACAATAAACCTTTTAAAACCATGGACTTCCTTGTGTCTTTGGGACCCACCCTGGAGAACCATGGAGGGGGCCTTTGACTACCAAGCCGCGGTCTAATACCCCATGGAGGACCTCTCTGTGTTCCAGTCAACTCGAGCAAGCTAGCCGAGCCAGCCATGACCCAGCCATGACCCAGCCATGACCCAGCCATGACCCAGCCATGACCCAGCCATGACCCAGCCAAGCGAGGTGCAGTGACCAAGAGTCTCTACCCGCAGGGCACTGTTTGTACGTCCTGCCCTCCATCCAAATGGCAGCTACGTGAGCGCTGTGAGCACCGCCCTTCCCTTGCTTTCCTAAGCAACATCAGAACTCAAGGGGCGTGAGGCTCTCCTTACAGCCAGACTGCCTTCACTAAATCACTCCATAAGGTACCTACAAACTTTCCAATTTCCCTAATACATAAAGAATCCTAAATTATATGTTAAAGCATATATGTGTGTGTGTGTGCTTTAACATATAATTTATACGTATAACAACATATATATGTATATGTATAAAATTTTTTTCTTCAGTAAATAATCCTAGTGACCCCAGACCCAAGAGCCATTTCAGTCCAGGGTCAGCCTCACACAACATGAAAACTAAGGCTCTGGAGCTGCAGGAGATTCAGGTTCTCTGGGCAGCCTGAAAATTCCCTGGTTGCTGCAGACAGATCTATAAAGCTTCAGAATGCTCCACCACACATAGTTCTGGATTACTGTGTTTTATTACTGATGCGCCTTCAAGCAGGTCCTGCTGTGAGATAAAGTGGAATTACAGAGGCAATAGTGGCTACAGATGATCGAGATATGTGGGCCTGTAATACACTTCTTGAACCTGTGGACAGTAAGACATTTACGAATCGTAACGTGAGCAAGGAGAGACTGAAAAAATAAGGTGCCGTTTACCTGCAGATCACACAGATGAAAATGCCTCGTCGGTGTCTGCGAGCAGCTAAATCCCACATTAAATACTCGGGCTTTGGGAGCTGAAGCACAGAGATGATGGTAATAATGTCTAGAGTCAAATAACACTTCTCACAGAACTGATGTGCACAAAGGAAGGTAACTTCAAGAAGCACTTTACTAAAAGCAAGCGCCATCTTCTGGAGGGAAGGTGAGGTCAAGGACAGGCACGCTATCAAACTACGAGAAAGGAGAGGAGACCACTTATTTTAAAGGGAGAAGTTCAAGCATGGATGCTACAAGGACGGATGGGGCTTCTGCAGCCCAGTATGGTGGCACACACCTATAATCCCAGCACTTGGAAGGCAGAGTCAGCAGGATCATAAATTCGTGACTATTCTCAGCTATGAATCAAGTTTAAGACCAGCCTGAGCTACATGAGACCCTTACAGTATTAAGATATTTGGCAACAGATCCTCTCCTGCGGTAATTACGGTAAAAATCAAGTCCTGTAGTTGGGCTCTAACCTGATGTCTGGAGCCCATGTAAGAAATTAAGAGACAGAAACACACACAGAGAAACCTATGCCAGAAGAAGACAGGCCATCTGCAAACCAAGGAGATCGTTCTGAAGAAATGAGTGCGGCACCTGATTTAGCTTCCCAGGCTCCAGAACTGCGAGAGAATGAACTGGTGTGTGTAAGCCCTCAGGCTCTGGTGCTCTGTCATTGCAGCCCTCCAGACTAATCTACAGAAGTGAACTTGACAATGTCAACAAACAAGCGTGAATTATTTCCATGAAATAGGGATAGGCAGTTCAAAACTGAAACAAGCATACACACAAACACACACACAAAACCAGCAATTTTTTGTCTTTTAAAAAGATTTATTTTTATGTGCATTGGTGTTTTGCCTGCAGGTATGTTTGAAGGTGCTAGATCTCCTAGAATTAGAGCTACAGACAGTTGTAAGCTGCTATGTGGGTGCTGGGAACTGAACCCAAGTCCTATGGACAAACAGCCAGAGCTCTTAACCACTGAGACATCTCTCCGGTCAGCAGAAAACTGCCATTTTTTTTTAAAAAGCTATTTACAATATCATCATAAACAGGAGAAATTAATTTTAATGTAGGCAGAAAAGTAATGGCAGGCATGGTAGTTCACACCTGCAATCTAAGCACCTGGAGGCTGAAGCAGGATCACTTCAAATTTAAGGATAGCCTGGGCTACAAACAAGACCCTATCTCAAAAAGCAAGATAGGAAGGGAGAGAGGGAGGGATTTCATTCTCCTTTGTTTTATTGGTTTTTATTTACCTTTTTATCACTCTTTTGTTACTTTCACATCATGCACACCAATCCCATTCCCCTCTCTGTCCCTTCATACCCTTCCTCTGCCTTTGCAACGAAAACTCCCAAAGGAAAAAACTCATTATGGAAGCTGTAGTGTGTCACAGTGTATCTCACACTATACCATTTTGTCCACACTTCTTTGCTTGAAAATGTTCATTGCAGTGAGTCATTGGTCTGGTTCGAGGCCTCTGGCTTCTGCTACACTGTCAATACTAGACCCTCACGGGGTCTCCTCTCAGATATCCTGTGGTTGCCCTGTGTCATGGAGATCCTGCAGCTTTGGTCTGCAGGACTGAACCTTTCACAGGCTCCAGCAGTTCACAGATAAGGTAGCTGTTAGAAAGGGCTAATCCAAAGCTCTGGATGTGGACCTGGGTGGTATCAGAGCGGGTCAGCCCACCAGCTCTCCCACACCCATACCACCAGGGCAAGCTCCCCTCCACTGCCCTGGCTAGCTGATCCAATGCTTCAGCCAGCAAGGGGCAGCCAGCTCACCTGCTCTCCTGACCCAGAAGCCAGCTCTTCCAAGGTGAGGGAGGGCATCTCTCCCTTGCCTGCACCAAAAGGCAGACAATTGCTGGGCCAGTTCTCCCACATTCACGCCCCTGCCATCAGGTTTGAAACAAAGGAATCTTGATACCAGCCTTCTACACAGACCATGTGGGGTTTAAACTCATAGAGCCCTCATCACCTCTGCCTCTGCCTCTGCCTCTGCCTCTGCCTGCCTCTGCCTCTCTGCCTCTCTCTCTGCCTCTCTCTGCCTCTCTCTGCCTCTCTCTGCCTCTCTCTGCCTCTCTCTGCGCCTCTCTGCGCCTCTCTGCGCCTCTCTGCCTCTCTGCCTCTCTGCGCCTCTGCCTCTGCGCCTCTGCGCCTCTGCCTCTGCGCCTCTGCCTCTGCGCCTCTGCCTCTGCGCCTCTGCCTCTGCCTCTCTGCCTCTCTGCCTCTCTGCCTCTCTGCCTCTCTGCCTCTCTGCCTCTCTGCCTCTCTGCCTCTCTGCCTGTCGTCTCTCTGCCTGTCTCTCTGCCTGTCTCTCTGCCTCTGCCTCTTCCTTCACCTCTGCGGTACTGGGATCAAACCACCACTTTGCTGGTCTTACCTACTCCTTTTAATGACAGTGAAACTAACAGAAATCTCAGATGAGCTTAAGAGGAACCAATTAAAACCATGTCACTCATGCCCTGAAGAGACGCCTGTCACCCCAGTGAACAGATACAGAGCAGAAGTCACCTGACCTGGGATCACACATGTACACTGCCACTTGAAAATACCTACTGGCCTTTAAAGCCTGTCACTCTAACTGCAGCATGAAGCTCACTAGCACACCTCTCCCATAGAGCAGAGAAACCGTTTAGAGGCAGGAAGGAGGCTAAGTCAGTATAAAGCCTCCCTGAATGCAGGATGGATGCAGTGCAGGCTGACGCAGACCAGCAATGATGTCCGTACCTCACCCAGACAATCTCCTTCTGGAGGATTTAACACCATCCTGCCACCATTTGTTCCCTGCCTGCCTATGTCAGCATGCAAGAAGAAAGGCTGTGCACACCCACAGACACCGACTAGTCACAGTGCACCTGACCCACGTGAAATGTGCACACACAGACACCTACTAGTCACAGTGCACCTGTCCCACCTGAGGTTTGCACAGCACTGTCAACAACAGACACTGAGCTCCAGCCACACTGGCATTTACACAGAAGAGAATTTCAAAACTGAACAGCCTTGGTGGCAGGAAAATATGACAGGTGTACATGATGCCGTGACCCTTTATGTTTCTTGTGTGCTGTTCTTTTGTGCTCCTGGGCAGGTTCATGTTCAGCCTCTGAACTATACCTCCCCTGTGCCAGTGCTTCTGAACGTCTAACCCACCTTCCACCCCCATGCAAAATGAAATCACCCTGCTTTGAGATGTTAAAGGAAAAACTGTACTCATACACATGTGACTATCTGACATGTCCATACAACCTTGGTTAAGCACTAAAAGCCAAGACCTTCATTTATAATTGGTTATATAATTCTCTATGAAGCCCAGGCTGGCTCTCAGGTGGCACTTTAGGAAGCAGGAGGCAGATATAGGTAGATCTCTGTGAGTTCAAGGCCAATCTGATCTCCACAGGGAGTTCTAGGACAGCCAAGACTACATAGAGAAACCCTGTCTCAGGAAAAACTTAAAATGAGCTTAGGAAAAAACTATACTAAAAAATCATCACTGGCACTTCTGCAACTTTCAAAGCTAGCTTCATCGAATCTGTGTTCTGTGGTTTTCCAGGCAGTGCCTCATGTTTCCCAAGCTGGGTCATGTTCACTCTGTACCTGGGGATAAACAGGGCCCTCTGTCCTAATGCCAGGACTACAGGCATGTACCACCGCATCCTGTTTGTGCAGAACAGGCTTCCTGCATGCTGGGCAAGCGTTATCCCAACTGAGCTACATCCCGAGGCCATCCAATCCCAACACTCTAAATGACACATTTAACCTAGCAACAGGAAGCCTGGAAGAACAGCTAACACTGAGTACTTATTCCGGCCATGCTGAGTACTTTAGCTCCTTCAATTCTCCCTCCAGTGCTCCCAACCAGACCACAGGACAAGTTCATGTGCTCAACTGCACATAAGCAAGGACTCCAGAATCAGATCTTAGCCAACCTCTCTGAAAACCACAGGTATTAACTACTGTTGTATTTTATCCCCAATGTTTCTATTATTCTCTTCATTCCAGAATTAAGAAGCATAACATGGGGTAATGGAGAGATGGCTCAGTGGTTAAGAGCACTTGCTGCTCCTGCAGAGGACCCAGGTTCAGTTCCCAGCAGCCACACGGCAGCTTGTGATTATCTGTAACTTCATTTCCAGGGGAATCAATATTCTCTTCTGACCTCCCTAGGTATATTGAACACATGAATGCATGTAGGCAAACATACATACAAAATAAATCTTTTTTTAAAAGTTAATAAATTTTTAAAATAGTTTTTAAAAATAGTTTAAATAGTTTTTAAAAGTTAATAAATCTTTTTTTAAAAGCATAACAAAATTCATAAACAAAATGGGGTTAACTGGACAAACAGCTCAATGGTTAGGAGTACTCGCTGCTCCTGCAGAATAGCCAGGCTTGGTTCCCAGCAGCCATGTGATGGCTCGCAACTATCTTTCACACCACTTCTAGGGGATCTGACGCCCTCTCCTGGCCTCCACAGGCACTGGATGAACATAGTACACAGACAGACACATAAAATAAATTTAAGTAAGTGTTAAAAAATAAAGAAAGAACCACCAGGCAGTGGTGGTGCATTAATCTCAGTACTCAGGAGGCAGAGGAAGGTGGAACCATGCGAACTCAAGGCCAGCCTGGTCTACAGAGTGAGCTACAGGACAGCCAGGGCTACACAGAGAAACTGTATCTCAAAACAAAACAAAAACAAACAAAACCTAACCTGCCCTCATCTAGACAGTGTGAGTTGGCAACAAAAATGAAAATCTGAACCTTGCACATACATAGTGTGATGGTTTGTATATGCTCGGCCCAGGGAGTGACACTATTAGGAAGTGTGGCCCTGTTGGAGTAGGTGTGTCACTGTGGGCGTGGGCTTTAAGACCCTCACTCTAGCTGCCTAGAAGCCAGTCTTCTAGCAGCCTTCAGATGAAGATGTAAAACTATCACCTCCTCCTGCGCCATGCCTGTCTGGACACTGCCATGCTCCCACCTTGATGATAATGGACTGAACCTCTGAACCTGTAAGCCAGCCCCAATTAAATGTTGTCCATTATAAGAGTTGCCTTTGGTCATGGTGTCTGTTCACAGCAGTAAAACCCTAACTAAGACACAAGGCAATCAGTTACTACCTGGCCATAAGCCACAGCCCTACTCCACACTAAATATCTCAAAGTAAAAAAATAAAACAAACAAAACAGGGCTGGAGAGATGGCTCAGCAGTTGAGAGCACTGACTGCTCTTCCAGAGGTCCTGAGTTCAATTCCCAGCAACCACATGGTGGCTCACAGCCAACTATGCCCTCTTCTGGCACTAAGGTGTACATGCAGATAGAGTACTCATATACATAAGTAAATAAATCTTTAAAAAAAAATACAAAATCTGATAAAAACACAAGTGAAGTTCCACATTTCACAGGAATGCAAAAGTTATTGTGACATCAAAAGGCCTATGGGGCGGGAAAGATGGCACAGTGGTTAAGAGCACTGCCTGTTCTTCCAGAAGACCCAGGTTCACTTCTCAGCACCCACATGGCAGCTCACAACTGTCTGTAACTCCTATTCCAGGGGATCTGACACCCTCATGCAAACATACATGCAGTCAAATCACCAATGTACATAAAATATAAGTAAATAAATAATAAAAGACCTACAATACAGAATAGATCATCAAAATGTAACATTTTTATTCCACAAATAATGCTGGTAAGAGAATAAAAACACAAGCTACCTATTGAGAGAAAATATTTGCAAAGCATATATTCTTGAAAGAACTAACATCTAGGATGTGTGTGTGTGTGTGTGCACATGCACACAGGAGAGTGTGTCAACATTTGTCACTATACCCAGCAAACAACCCAGCTTTAAAGATTCTCTAAAATCGTTTTTTCTACGTGTGTGCACCTGGTGTGTGTAAGCACAAGCAGGCAGGCATCCTCAGAGGTCAGAATGGGGTCGGATGCGCTGTCCTAGTGAAAGAGGCTTGAGTCGATGGCCTATCTGTGTGACTTCATCTCGGGATGTCCGTGTCAACACCGACATCTATCGGTATGACTCTCAGGAAGACAAGAGCAAATTCCATGCGATGGCAGGAGCAGCTCTGAAGAGCCTATCTGTGGCCATGAGCCTGCTCTAGGTATGAACAGTGCTGACAGTCACAGAAACCTATGTGTCTGTTAGAATCCATACAGATGTACACCTCCAACGCCATTTCCACTGTAAGATACCTCTGAATATAATTTTAATTTTTAATCCTTCCATCGTGGCAAATAAAGTAGGGATTTTTTTTTTTTAAATTCTGAACTTTTAAGTAGATCATCTCTCAAGGTTCAGAAAACAAAAAGAAAAAGAGGAAAAAGATTCGAAGGGCCAAAGTCCAGGGGCTGGAAAGGTGGCTGAGCAATTAAGAGCATTGGCTGTTCCTGCAGAGGTCTCAGGTTCAGTCCCCAGCACCCACACAGTAGCTCACAGTGTCCAATGATCCCAGTTCCAAGGGACCCACCCACCTCTTCTGGCCTCCCAGGCCCTCCACACAGTGCACTTACATGCAGGCAAAATATTTTTGTACACATAAATTTTAAATAGATGCTAAATCTTTAAGAAGGAAAGAGACAGGTCCAGAGGCAAACAGCAAGCCGCATCTTTACTGTACGCAGTAGCTCACAGCATCTGTGGTTGCTTGTAAAAGACCTGCACAAGAAGAAAGCAGGGAACATCCCAACAGAGGAAGCTAAGGAGCTACTGACAGTCATTAGCTCCAGGGAAGAAAGCGTTAGCTTTCATAGATGTATGGTCCCCTAGTATGTTAAGAATGCTCCATTACTAGTCCCCCCGCCGCCACCCATGTGTGTGTGTGTGTGTGTGTGTGTGTGTATGTGTGATGTGTGTGATGTGTGTGATGTGTGTGATGTGTGTGATGTGTGTGATGTGTGTGATGTATGTGTAGTGAGTATGTGTGTGGGACTGGAGAGATGGCTTAGTGGTTAAGAGCACTGACTGCTCTTCCAGAGGTCCTGAGTTCAATTCCCAGTCACAAGCATCTGCAATGGGGTCTGATGCCCTCTTCTGGTATGTCTGAAGACAGCTACAGTGTGCTCATATAAATAAATACATCTTTAAAGAAGAAGAAGAGGAGGAGGAAGAGGAAGAAGAAGAGGAGGAGGAGGAGGAAGAAGAGGAAGAAGAAGAAGTTGTTATAAGAGTATGTGTGTATGTGTATGGGATGTGTGTGGTGTGTGTATTTGGTGTAAATGTATGTGTGGTGTGTGAGTGTGTGAAGTGTGAGGTGTGTATGTATATGGTGTATGTGTGTATGTGTGTGGTATTGTATGTATGTGTGGTGTGTGTATGTGTGTATGTATGGCGTGCCTACATGGTGTTTGTGTCTGTGATGTGTGTGTACATGGTGTGTGTGTGTTGTCTCCATCTGCCATGTGACCCCAGCATTTGACCTCAAGTTTGTCAGGCTGGGCTCAAGCACCAGCCTCTGGGAGATGCTTCAGCAAATTAGTTTGAGAGGATTGATGCTACTGGTGTTAGATTGCATCATCTGGTGTACAGAACAGATGTGGTATCTTTTCAATCTTTATAGCTGTGCTTGTACCCTGCCTTAAAACGGCTGTTTAAATTATAACCAATACGCAGAACCTTAAGAGACAAGTGACTTGAAAAACTACTAGCTAACAAAACCTCCCTGCATGGCATCCACTCTACAATGTGTCTGGGTTTCCTTTGGACAAAGAGCCTGGACATCAAACCTCTGCCTCATTCCTCCTTTCCTATGACAAAAGCAATACACAGAAGAAGAACTTCTATCTAGTGTTGACAAAAGTAGAGAAAGAAACCGAAAGAACATTCTACTTTGGAGAACATAAATTTCTTGAAGATAATTTGGGTAAATACATGAAAAAGACTCAAACACATACTCCTTTTTCACTTTTAAGAATTAAGTAAGAAACTAATTAGGATGGCATCATTATGCAATGAAAAACAGAGAAAGACCATGTACAGAACAGAATACAGGTAACACTCAAAACACAAGGTTATCTGAGCTAGGGATAATGGATGTCACACACTGTCATCCCAGTGATACAAGAGACTGAAGCAGGAGGATTGTGTGAGCCCAGAACGTCCAGAATAGCCTAGCCTGGGCAACACAGCTAAAGTCCTTATTACAGAAAAAAGAAGGAGCCAGGTGACACATGCCTTTAATCCCAGAACTTGGGAGACAGAGGCAAGCAAATCTCTGTGAGTTCAGAGGCAGCCTGGAGTTCAAAGTGAGTTCTAGGACAGTCAGGGCTACACACACAAAGAAACCCTGTCTTAAAACCTGCCCTCTCCCCCCAAAAAGTAGGAGTGGCCAACTAATGACTGGTTCAGCTTATAAACAGAAGCCTAGAGGACCAGGACCAGGCTGGATAGTCCAAAGACCTAGGATAGAAAATGAATCCTGGTAATATTCTGCTATACTCAAAGATTGGTGCTGTGATGGTTTGTATATGCTTGGCCCAGGGAATGACACTATTAGAGGGTATGGCCCTGTTGGAGTAGGTGTCACTGTGGGTGTGGGCTTTAAGACCCTCATCATAGCTGGGCAGTGGTGGTGCACACCTTTAATCCCAGCACTTGGGAGGCAGAGGCAGGCGGATTTCTGAGTTTGAGGCCAGCCTGGTCTACAGAGTGAGTTCCAGGACAGCCAAGGCTATACAGAGAAACACTGTCTCGAAAAACCAAAAAAAAAAAAAAAAAAAAAAAAAAAAAAAAAAAAGACCCTCATCATAGCTGTCTGGAAGTCTTCTGCTAGCAGCCTTCAGATGAAGATGTAGAACTCCCAGCTCTGCCTGCACCATGCCTGCCTGGATGCTGCCATGCTCTGCTCCCACCTTGATGATAATGGACTGAACCTCTGAACCTGTAAGCCAGCCCCAAATATATGTTGTCCTTTATAAGACTTGCTTTGGTCATGGTGTCTGTTCACAGCACTAAAACCCTAACTAAGACAGAGGTTGGTACCAGGGACTGGAGTATTGCTGTGATAGGCCTGACCATGCTTTTGTTTGGAAGAATGTGCATTTTGAGACTTTGGATTTGGAAAGCAGTAGAATACTTTAACTGGGGCTTAGTGGCCCATCCTAGTAGAAATATGGAGGACCTTGTTGCTGAGAATGATTTGAATTGTATGTACCTAGACCAAGAAGTTTCAGTGAAGAATTTCAAAATGTGGCCTAGAGACTGTTGTGGGGATGCTTTGGTGAAGAATGTGACTACATTTTTTTTACCTTTGCATGAAGAGTCTGCCTGAGGCTAAGGTGAAGAGACTCAGATTAATTGCATTGACAAAGGAAGTCTCAAAAACGCCAATCACAGATTTTGTTCTCTGGTTAAATCTCAAGAAGAGCATTTTAAACAAGTGTAGCAAGCTGAGAAAGGAAAAATACAAAATATATGGTTCACATATTAAAGGGGCAGCAGGAAGTAGAATGGAGCTGAATCCTGTGATCTAAGAGACAGCAGATTAAGGGAGTGGGACTTTGGGGCAATATCCTACCCAGATAAATTTAGATCCAGACATGGTGTACACACCTTTACTCCCAGGAGATAAATCAAGCAGATCTCTGAGCTCAAGGCCAGACTGGGACAGAGCAAGTTCTAAGTGAAGAGAAGTTTAAGTCCAGGCATGGTGGTACTCACCTTTAATTCCAGGAGACAGACATGCAGATCTGACTTCAAGGTCAATCTACAGAGCGAGAGCCAGGGCAGCTAAGCGTAGGCAGTGAAGGAGTTAGAAAACAGAAACCTAGTGACCGCAGGGCAGTGGTGGTGCACGCCTTTAATCCCAGCACTTGGGAGGCAGAGGCAGGTGGATTTCTGAGTTCGAGGCCAGCCTGGTCTACAGAGTGAGTTCCAGGACAGCCAGGGCTACACAGAGAAACCCTGTCTCGAAAAACAAAACCAAAAAAAAAAAAAAAAAAAAGAAAGAAAGAAAGAAACAAACCTAGTACCTAGTGACCATGTAATGGAACAAGGGGCCATGTTCCAGCTCCTGAAAGTAGCAGCTTTGGCCATGTGGCTCTGGCTTTAAAGTCAAGAATAGAAGGGACTACTGGGACAACTGATGCTGGTTAGCTGGAGCTAAGAAGTTAGCAGTGATTAAGAAGAGACCAGCACCACTGAGATGAAATCTTCTGGGAAGTGTTTTCTGAGAGCACAAAGACACTGTGTTCCAGAGATAGCCAAGGTTGTACCTGGTGCTGTAGCTGGACATGATAATGTATAAGCATCACCCAGGTAGTACTGGTTGTAAAGGCATGAAGGGGTCATGAAGAACAGCTGAAGCTCGGCACATGAGAGGCCATGGAAGGCCATTGGTGAAGGTGCAGCTTCAGTTGCAGTTGACCCAGGACTGAAGGGGTCATTCAAAGGATTTGAGGCGTGGCACCATGAAGAGAGCCTATGAGAGGCTATTGGTGAAGACTAGTTGCAGCAGAAGACTCCAGTGTATTGGAGGTGCCAGTACCATGGAATGACTACCAAGAACACTAGCATCAATGGAGTGGATCAACCTGAGCTTAGAGTGCTACGGGCAGAGCTGGAGAAGAGATGCCAGCCCTTCGGAGGAGCCCAGAAGATCAAGTGTGGATCCCAGACACTGAAACAAGAAGCGGTAATACTGAAGCTGCCTTAGAGACACAAGATTTTTGGGATGCCAGAGCCATAGAATATCTCCTGAAGAAAGCTGCTAACAGGGAGTGGAAACATCCCAGGAGAAAGAAGTGTGTTGCAGCCAACAAAGATGAAAAAGGAGTTGGAGATTTGAAGACTGCTTTGACATCAGACATGGAGATGCAGAGTTTGGAGTTTGCCCAGCTGCTCTCCTGTCTTGCTTTGGGAATTACAGTGAAGTGATCGGATGAATCTCAGAAGAGACTTTAAACTTTGGACTTTTAATATTGTTGAGACTGTTATAGACTATCGGGACTTTTGAAGTTGGACTAAATGTATTTTGCATTATGCTATGTTTAGGTATGGCCCCCACAGACTCATGTTTGAACAAGCCTATGGGGGCCAGGGAATGGTACTATTACAAGGTGTGACCTTGTTGGAGTAGGTGTGTCACTGTGGGTGTGGGCTTTAAGACCCTCATCATAGCTGTCTGGAAGGCTAGCAGCCTTCAGATAAAGATGTAGAACTCTCAGTTCCTCCTGCACCATGCCGGCCTGGATGTTGCCATGTTCCCACCTTGATGATAATGGACTGAACCTCTGACCCTGTCAGTCCCAATTAAATATTGTCCTTATAAGAGTTGCCTTGGCCATGGTGTCTGTTCACAGAAGTAAAACCCTAAGACAGGTGTCTAGCCCAATTGTCATCAGAGAAGCTTCACCCAGCAACTGATAGAAACAGATGCAGAGACCCACAACCAGATATTAGGTGGAGCTTAGGGAACCCTGGGGAAAAGGGAGGATTGTAGGAGCCAGAGGGGTCACGGACACCACAAGAAAACCCACACAATCAACTAACCTGGGCCCACAAGGGCTCACAGAGACTGAACCAACAATCAGGGAGCCTACACAGGACTGACCTAGGCCCTCTGCACATATGTTACAGTTGTATAGCTTGGTCTTCTTGTGAAACTCCTAACAGAGGGAGCAGTGTACTGTGTGTATACTGCTTGTGTCTGACTTTTTTGCCTGCTTTAGAAACCCCTTCCTCCTACTGAGTTGCTTCATCCAGCCTCAATATGAGGGGAGGTGTGTAGTCTTACTGACACTTGATATTCCATGGTTGACTGATGACTGATGGGAGCTCTGTCGTTTTCTGTTATAGAAATAGAGGAGTGGATGGGGGTGGGCAATGGAGATGTGGAGGGGAGGGACTGTTGGAAGAGAAAGGAGGAGAAACTGCTGTCGGGGGGTGTGTGTGTGTGTGTGTGTGTGTGTGTGTGTGAGAGAGAGAGAGAGAGACAGAGAGAGACAGAGACAGAGACAGAGACAGAGACAGAGACAGAAAGAGAATGTGGGGGGGGTGGAAATCAAACATATGTCAACTTGGTCTGATTGATTGTTTTTTGGACAGGGTGTTACTAAGTAGCTCAGGCTAGCCTCAAACACAAGCTCCTCCTGCTTTCAACCTGACTGCTGGGGTTCCAGCATGCGCTGCATGTGTGGTAGGAAGAAAAGTACAGGGTCTGTAAGTGCTTCATGCCTTTATTCCTTTTGCTTTCTAGTTTTGTTTTGTTTTGAAGTCTATTTATCCCGGGCTGATCTTGAACCCTAGATTGTCTTGTCTCACCCTGGAATGCTTGGATTACAGGTGTGTGTTACCATGCCTAGCTAAACTTTGTTAATCTGTTATTATCCTAGTAACAAGAATTTCACTGCTATGTGACCGTTCTAAATGTTGTCTTATTTTATCTATTTATTTATTTATTTATTTATTTATTTACTGGTTTTTCGAGACAGGGTTTCTCTGTGTAGCCCTGGCTGTCCTGGAACTCACTCTGTAGACCAGGCTGGCCTCAAACTCAAAAATCCACCTGCCTCTGCCTCCCAAGTGCTGTGATTAAAGGCATGTGCCACCACCGCCAGGCTCGGTATCTTCAACATGGGTAAGCAGGGGAGATGGGGTTGAGGGGGACAGAGACAGGAGGACCCAGGGGCTAACAGACCAGGCAGCACTGGCAACTGTCAAGTCCTATGTTTAACATGAGACCAGGAAGAAAAGAAGACACCTAACATCAACCTCTGGCCTTCTTATGGCGGTGCAGCCCACACTCACTTACACCATGCATGGACATGTACACACATAAATAAGTTTTAAAAGAGAAATGCTTCCTATCTTACATAAAAACATACAGACAGATGTGTCTATATTCCTGTCTGAATTATGAACCACTTCTTACGTTCTAAAAAAATATATATTTTTTGATTTCTGCTTACCTTGGAGCACTTCTTCAGCACTTCCTCCTGGAACTGCAGAAATCGCTCCTGAACTTCAACTTCATTGAGGAAGAAGGAAAGGAAGTGAGTGAAAGGCTGCCTCCTCCTGAATGTGTCCAGGAGAACATCGATCCGCGTCCGCGCTGAAACTACACCATTTCGATGCTGACCAGTGATCACTGCAAGCAAAGACAAAAACCATTAACGGGTTCAAGAACCCACACAGCTCCACAGGTAGAGACTGGTGCACGCCATCTGCCACCCTGTACTACCACCTCTAGGGATCCAAAAGGTCTCCAAATGAACGAGGATGTGAGTCTGAGCAGGGAGCTCCTCAAGGCAAAGACAGCTGCCAGCCAGTCCAAGGTAAACAAGGAATTTGAAAATAAAGTACTCGGGGCTGGGGAGGAGGCTTGGCCAGGAACATGCTGGCAGCACACGCGCTAAGACCTAAGTTCGGATCCACAGAACACACATAAAGACCAGGTGTGGAGGGCACGTAGAGAGACAGGGGGCCTGGGGGCCTGTGGATGAGCCGGTCTAACCAAATCAGCAAGTTCCAGAGATAAGATGAAGAGCAAATAACCGGGTAGTGGTGGCGCACACCTTTAATCCCAGCACTTGGGAGGCAGAGGCAGGCGGATTTCTGAGTTCGAGGCCAGCCTGGTCTACAGAGTGAGTTCCAGGACAGCCAGGACTACACAGAGAAACCCTGTCTCGAAAAAACCAAAAAACCAAAAAACCAAAAAAAAAAAAAAAAAAAAAAAAAAAAAAAAGATGAAGAGCAAATAAGAAAGAAATACACTTGAGATCAACCTCTGGCTTCCACACACACACGGTTGTACAGATGCAGACGTACCCACAGACACAGGTGCACAACACACACACAGACACACACACACATACACACACACGTGCGCATACACACTCAAATGTCTTAGCCATGAGTGATAGCACATGCCTGCAGTCCCTGCACTTGGGAAATGGAGACAAAAGGACCAGGAGTTCAAAGCCAGCTCGGTTACAAGTAAATTTAAGGCCAACCTGGGGATATGATACTCTGGGAGGGTGGGGGAGAGAGTGAGTACTGAGATAGCTCAATGAATAAAGGCACTTATTATTGTCAATCTGACAACCTGAGTGAGTTCAATCCCCAGAACCCAAATACCTGAAAAAGAGAACCAACACCTGTAGATTGTCCTCTGAGCGCCACGTGTCACGGCACTGTGCATACACACCCCCTCACACACACACACAACAAACACACACGCACGCACACACGCACGTGTGTGCACACACACACAAACTAAACAAATGTAACTCAAGATAATTTAAAGGTTAGGTATGCTTCTGCACATCTGTAAAAAATGAATAGATAAAGAGAAGTAAGTGAAAACGTAAAGTATGTCCAAGTCTCACCGATTTGTCCTTCATGTCCGGGCTTAGGAATGTTAATAGACGTTTTAGTCTCCACTTCTATTTTCTTCTTGGTATCCCCTCTCTTCCCAACTATGTGCCTGTAATATAGAAAAAAAAAATACATGCTTAAGTTCCATATAGCCAGAGATACTCCCTAATAGAAAACACTTCAGTAAAGGTTAAATATTAATAGAGAAAACCATGTCATTAAGATTTATGGAGCCGGGCAGTGGTGGCACATGCCTTTGATCCCAGCACTTGGGAGACAGAGGCAGGTGGATTTCTGAGTTCGAGGCCAGCCTGGTCTACAGAGTGAGTTCCAGGACAGCCAGGGCTACACAGAGAAACCCTGTCTCAAAAAACCAACAAAACAAAACAAAAAAAGATTTATGGAACGTGCTGTCTTCACTCACAGGCAAAAGGATGCCATCACGGACTCAATGTATAACCAGAAGCTCCATGCCCGGCACCTGCCTACTTCTCAAATCAGACTCAAAATCTGGGTCTGCAGGCAGCAAGAGAAATTAGATATAGTCTCAAATAGTGCTTTCAGCTACCAATGATGTACAGTCTGAAGCAGAATCTGCCCAACAAATTAACTGTAAGTTCGCCTTAGTGGAACTAACCTTGGATGTTTAAACAAGGCTGTCTTAGTTACTGTTAATAGAACAACTTACAACACCGAGGCAGAGGGTGAGGCTCTTCAAATCTCAAAGCCCACCCCAGTGACACACCTCCTCCAGCAAGGTCACACCTTCTAATCTGAGAACCAAACTGGGGACCGAGCATTCAAATATATGAGCGCATGGAGACCATTCTCACTCAGACCACCACAGAGGGTAGAGCTTAGAAAAAAGATTAGGAGTTAGCATTCAGACAGCTTGTAAAGTGCAAAAAGAGCCATGCTTCGGGAGATCTGGAATCAGTACTAAGGAGGCTGAAGCAGGAAGATCAGTAGTTCAAGACTAGCCTGGAACATACATGCGGGCAAACACACATACAGAGAGGTAGAGACAGAGAGACAGAGACAAAGGGACAGAGACAGAGAACCTTGTGTCAAACACAAAAATAAAAAAGAGGAATAGGACGCAAACACGTGACCCTCAAGTTAAGCACATATTTATGCTTTGGGAGATTTCACCATAGACATATGTTACAATATTATGTTATTACAATCCATTTTTTTACTGTGGGTGTTTGTGTGTGTACAGGTTCTGAAATACTAAATGTCTGCTGACTCACAACTTCCAGAGTGGTCCCCCTGCAGACAGGACAAACCCATCACAGCCCCCCCTTCCCTCCCAGCTCTCACCCACCCCATTTCAGCCACTTCCCACTGACTCATTTATACTCCTTGCCTGGGCCTCAAATATAAGTAATACTGACACTCAGGGCCATCTTCCGGAACCTACAGTATTAGAAGTGCTACCGTGGGCGAGACCACTGGGTCCCAGGAGAGACGTTTCAGAGTCTATAAAGCACTGAGACCATCACAGGATGATACAGTTAACAGAAAAACCTCCCTGTCGTCAACATTATTTCAACTGCTACGATTTCAATTGCACGG
This sequence comes from Arvicanthis niloticus, assembly GCF_011762505.2. Classification (NCBI taxonomy): domain Eukaryota; kingdom Metazoa; phylum Chordata; class Mammalia; order Rodentia; family Muridae; genus Arvicanthis; species Arvicanthis niloticus. The sequence goes on along the minus strand of NC_047677.1, from coordinate 25,515,013 downwards.
CCAATACCACAGCTGACTGTGTCTAAAACTATTCTTTTAGGGAAGTGTTCGGGAATTGAACCTGAGGCCTCACAAATACTTGTACTGTTTGGGCTAGTTCCTAGCCCTTAGTCAACTGTCTCTGCGTGGAATAACAAAGCCTAATCATTCCCACTGAGGTCTACTACAGTAGGCCATTTTTTTCCCAACAATGAAATGTTTGGCTGGGGATGAAGCTCAGTGGTAGAGCACTTATCTGGCAATGTACAAAGAGACCTTAGGTTTCACCCCAAGAACTGCAAGACCTTTGACCCAAATCAGCCCACAGAAATGAAACAGAAAATTCTCCCAGCAGGCATGTGGTGCACACTGAAATCTCAGTTGTTGGGAGACTGAAGGGAGCAAACTATAAGTTCCAGCCCAGCCTGGGCAATACAGAGCCCCTATTAGAAAGGGAAGAGGACGGAGAAAAGAAAGAAGGAAAGAAAGAAAGAAAGAAAGAAAGAAAGAAAGAAAGAAAGAAAGAAAGAAAGAAAGAAAGAAAAGGGTGGGGGTTGGGGGGAACCTTCTCAGTAAATGAACTTACAGTCTACAGAATTCAAAAGGTCACCATCAGAAGAGGCGTCTGAGGCATTTCTACACACCTCAGCAGTATGTACATAGCCGTATGTAACACCTACGTACTTTAAGACATGTTACACTTTTTTTTCAGGAAGCTGAAAACATGGTGTCACTCTGAAATCATGTCTCCTAGGAGGAGACGTCAGCAGAGCCTGGAAGTGAGCTGTCAGGGTTAGCTTTGGGGTCCCATTTGGCTATGTTCAGACACAATTTCATCCACAACAGGTACTTCAGGATGTTCTCAAGGAGGATGAAAAGGAACTACTCTCTCCACTGAGTGGACTCATCTGCTACAACAGAAAAACCACAATGACTGATGGGCTTTTTAGACCAGCTGATCTTCCCAGGCAAGCCCAGAAGAAGCTGCTCAGCTTCTGACAGCATTCAACTAGTGGTTAGTGTGGGGAAAGAGTGAGCGAGCATGCATGCAAGCACATGTGCAAGTGACCACAAAGCTCACAGCCATTCAAAATGACGATCCTCAAAAGAGTACGTTAGTCTGGATAAGCACTAAAGGTTAACGGAGCAGGCGGAGCCCTGCCGTCAAGGCTTCCCATCTGTGGAGGGGACGGCAAGCAGCACATGGATAAATACAGACACAGACTGAACAATGCTCCAAACCCCACCAGAGGCGTTACAACAAACATACAGTGGGATGAATAATCCGTGATTAGCAGGAACGGCAGGGATCAAAGCCAGCTTCTCGAGGAAGGAGAATTTAACCAGGTAAGAAGAAAGACTGAGAGGGCCAGCACATAGCCAAGGCAAAAGGCACACCACACACATGAACTCAAAGGCTGGAAAAACCACAGCACATATGAGGAACTGAAAAAAAAAAAAAAATCAGACGGTGTTCTGACACTAAGCTCAAGGCAAAAAGAGTAATCTAAACTAAAGAGGATAAAAATAAAAGGAAAGAAAGCCAGGCGGTGGTGGCGCACGCCTTTAATCCCAGCACTTGGGAGGCAGAGGCAGGCGGATTTCTGAGTTCGAGGCCAGCCTGGTCTACAGAGTGAGTTCCAGGACAGCCAGGGCTACACATAGAAACCCTGTCTCCAAAAAACAAAAAACAAAAAAAAAAAAAAAAAAAAAAAAAAGAAAGAAAGAGAGAGAGGGAGGGAAGGGGAGAGGAGGGGGGAAGGAGAGGGAGGGGAGGGAGGGAAACAAGAGGGAAGGGGAGGGGAGGAGAAAAGCAGAATCAGCCAAGGCAAGCTCACAATTTTGGCCATTGCTTTAGTGAAACCGCAATTCCCTCTCCAGTGGAAAAGCACCCACAGAGTTTTTTAAATGTACTATTAGTGTACATGTGTGTCTACATAAGTGTACTCCTGTGAGCATGCATATGTGGGTGCACCTTCCGAAGCAGGTTCCATGGAGGTCAGAGAAAAACTCTGTGGTATCGGCTCCCACCATCACCTCTACAAAGGTTCCAGGAGGGAGCCCAGGTTGCCAGGCTTTCACGGTGAGAGCCTCCACCTGCTAAGCCATCTCCCAGCCCCTACAGATAGAGCTTAAGTTGTCAAATGATCAGATTTTCCTTTTAAGAAGATCATTCCAAGCCTGGTGAGGTGATGCCCATCTGGAATCTAGGTAAATGGATGGCGGAGACAAGAGGATCAAGAGCTCAAGAGTTCCATGTCACTCTTAACTATAAAGCAAGGCCATGTGTCAGAAATGAATGAATGAATGAATGAATGAGTGGGCACTGGGGGCTGCAGAGTCAGCTCAGTGGTCAAAGCACTGACAGCTCTTCCAGAGGACCTGGGTTAGATTTCTAGCATCACATGGTGCCTAATAACCGTCTGTAAGTCCAGTTCCAGGGAATACAGTGACTTCTTCCAGCCTGCACACACACAGTGCACAGACACGCGTGCAGGCAAAACAACAGTCTACATAAAAACAAATCTCAAAAAAAAAAAAAAAAATGACTTTAAATCATTCTACTTTCGATGTGAGGACTAAGAAGAGAGCAGAGATTCAGAGAGACTATAGAGGGCTATTTTGGGAAATCCACAGAGGGGCCGAGGAGCTGGCTCAGTGAGGAAGAGCATTTGCTGCTCTGGCACAGGACCCAGGTTCAGTTCCCACCGGCACACGGGTGCCTCACAGCTACTTGTTAACTGCAGTTCCAGAGGACTCAACCAAGTCCTCTATCCTCCTCAGGCACCAGACACACTGGCAGTACACACGCAGACATGGAAGCACTCACACATACAAATTACATAAACACATTTAAGAAGGAATCCATGGAAAAGAAGGGGGTGGTGGTGAAGATAAAGGGTAGATTCAAAGGACACTGAAAAGTGAACGTCATCAGGATGTGCGATACACACAAAATGATTACATTAATATGTAATCAGTCCTCTGACATTTCAGGACACAAAGCACTAAACTCTTATCACTAGTAATCAAGCATCACCACAGTAAGAAAGACCGAGGAGCTGGCCTCCTGTGGAGTTCCCAGGAAGCTGATGGGGAGCTCGCTCACTCACTTGTAGAGCAGGCTGGGGGCACTGACAGTGGCCCGGAAGCCGTGAGGGGTCTGCGCCACCTCATAGGCGCCGCAGGGCTCATCAGAGTATTCCATGGAGTCTGCAAAGAAAACATAACATCTTTGAACGCCGCTGCTCAATGGAGACCCGGCCCCTCCTCAGCCAACAACCGATCTCAGGGTGTAAGAAGGCGTGCAGCAAAGAACAGCCTAGCGATTGCTTTAGTGCCTCTGACCTGCTCACTGAAGAAATGAAGAATAAAAAGAACATGGTGGCTATTTTAAATCCTTCAGTCTCAGAAGCTTAGGAGAGTAGTAAATACACACCAATATTTATCTGTTTTCTCTAGACAGTTAGGATGCCTGGACAACACGTTTCACTATTATTCTGTTGAGATGAAGTTCATGCCACATGAACTCACCCTCTAAACTCTCAAGTCAGTACGATTTGGTATTAGGGTACAAAATTACTTCAATGAATTATTAAAAAATAAGAATGGTACTAGAATGTTTTCCACAAAAGCTCAACGTAGAGAAAAAAGAGGCCAGGCATAGTGACAAATGCCTGGAAGAGTCCCTGCACTTGGGAGGGATACAGGGAGGGAGGGAGAGAAAGAGGGAGGGGAAGAGAGGGAGACACAGAGACAGGGGAGACAGAGAGAGGGAGAGGGGGAGGGGAGAGAGAAAGAGAGACAGGATAAGAGGGAGGGAGAGAGAGAAGGAGGAGAGACAGAGAGAGAGTGAGGAGAGAGGAAGGGAGAGACAAAGAATGGAAAATTCAAAAAGCTCAAAGCTGACAGTGGACAGTAAAAAGGATCACGTGGTGTGTGGGGGTGGGGGTGGGGTGAGCCCCAAGATTTAAGGTTCAGTGGAAACCCTTAGGAACCAAAAGGGAAAGTTGCAAAGAACCTGAAAGGCCATTTATGCACTAAACCTCACCTCACAGTCACTGCCCTGAAAAGTTATAACCCACCTCAACTATTCCGTTGTGTTGGCTTTTTTTTTTTTTTTTAACAAAATTACCATATGTTAAAATAAAGTTAGTTGTCTTTAGAACTGTCAAGGCATGACTACAAAGAAGAAAGAAAAAAAATACTAACACAATAACAACAGTTGCAGAGGCAGGCGGATTTCTGAGTTTGAGGCCAGCCTGGTCTACAAAGTGAGTTCCAGGACAGCCAGGACTACACAGAGAAACCCTGCCTCAAAAAACCAAAAAAATAAATAAATAAATAACAACAGTTAACGTGTTTTGACACTGAACTAAATTCTTCACAGGTTTATTTTAATAATTCATATTCTAAGCCAGGCATTGTGGCGCACTCCGTTAAGCCCAGTACTGGGGAGGCAGAGACAGGCAGATCTCTATAAGTTCAAGGCCAGCCTGGTCTACTGAGTGAGTTCCAAGACAGGCAGGGATACATAATAGAGACACTCTGTCTCAAAAAAAAAAAAAAAAAAAGGAAATTAGTGATAATAATATTCATATTCTTTTACAATTTCACAGGTAAAGGGGCTTAATTTTGCCACAGAATGTAAGAGTTAACAGTACTAATTAACAAGTACTCCACATGGGGGCTCAGCAGTTAAGAGCCCTTCTTGGTCTTGCAGATGACCTGAGTTCAGATCCCAGCACTCACACTGAGTGGCTCACAACCACCTGTGAGTCCAGCTCCAGGAGAGCCAATCAATACCCCTTTATGCGTCTTTGGGCACCAATGATCACATGTATTCAAACACACACACATCTTTAAAAATAATAATGAAAAAATTACTCCACATAGCACTGAAGCCTCTGTACAGAATGAAATATATCTTGACACATGAAATGCAGCCAGGAACACTTCACTTGAGATCAGCTTCGTCAGAACCACTGACCAGCAACAAAGCAAAGAATTGCCCCTACAGTACAAAGAACATCTTTCTTCTTGTCGGACCTAAGAGCAGCTAGAATTACCTTGATAGACACCCTCATCTTCTTCATGCTGGTATTGTTTCTCCTGGATGGGATTCTTTCTATAATTCCGTCCATCGAATGTCACAAGCTGTGGGCGTAGAACGTCCATGACACTGTCTCCAAGTGACGTTCCAGTAAAGTCCTGAAAAAAAGTGTCCTTTTGTTTATTTACTTGTTTATTTACTTTTTATTAGAAAATGAAAACTTGCCGGGCGGTGGTGGTGCACGCCTTTAATCCCAGCACTTGGGAGGCAGAGGCAGGCGTATTTCTGAGTTCGAGGCCAGCCTGGTCTACAGAGTGAGCTCCAGGACAGCCAGGGCTACACAGAGAAACCCTGTCTCGAAAAACAAAAAACAAGAAACAACAACAACAACAACAAAAAAAAAAAAAGAAAAAAAAAAGAAAACTTAGGTCACTAAGGTGGCTTGACAGGTAAAATCACTTGCTTGCTCCCAAGGATGATGACCCGCAGGGTAGGAGAACACTGACTCCTGCAGGTTGTCCTCTGAACTACATGTGTGGGCAGGTAGCATACACAGAGACAAAATATGGAAATATACAAATGTAATAAAAATTTAAGTTAAAAGAAACTCCATTATGTAGGCAAGTAGCATAGACTATAATAAATAAATAAATAAAATTTTAAATTAAAGAAAATCTGCTATGTAGGCAGGTAGCATACACACAGACTAAATAAATAAATATAATAAAAATTTTAAATTAAAAACTCAATTATGTAGGCCTCAAAGACACAACTGGGCAGCAGTTCACAGCACATCCTAAGCAGAAACAGTGTCACTTTCCATTGGCCCGCCACTGTAAGTTCGGTGTCTGATTAACCTATAGGGGGCGAGGTCTTGATAGCCTAAATATGAGCAGAGTGTTTCATTCATCCTATCCAGTATGACAATGCATTGAGGAATCATCCATTCAATGCCCACGGGAGAGAGTTAAGTCGTTTTAAAGGTGCTAGAAGTAAATACCCACCAATCAGATTTATTTCCCTATCAAAGTACAATTAAAATATGACTTACTAACATAGTTCTCAGACCAACACAGTATTGAGAGAGAACAGTTTCCAAAGAGGCCACTGCCTCCAGAGCACAACTGCTTCACACTTGTAGTCGCTGCTTCAATCAATAATTAGGAAGTAAAGGCTACTTATAAACTAACCCACGTTCCCTTCTCAGATGGCTGCGGTCTATAAACTCATGTACTTTAAAAGATCCAAGGAGCCGGGCAGTGGTGGCGCACGCCTTTAATCCCAGCACTTGGGAGGCAGAGGCAGGTGGATTTCTGAGTTCGAGGCCAGGCTGGTCTACAGAGTTAGTTCCAGGACAGCCAGAGCTACACAGAGAAACCCTGTCTTGAAAAAAAAAAAAAAAAAAAAAAAAGATTCAAGGAAAGCCATAACAATTTCTTCTAAATAAATGCTTGGTCCAACCCTCAGTCAAGTCGCTAATCCATAGCCACCTGCAGGAACCAAGAGGGTTTGTGTTTTGAGAACACAGAAAGTCATCGTTGACAAGGGGATGCAATTATCAACAGTCTTACGCCATGCCAACCTGATGTGCTACTCCTTTAGCATCCCTTCCCCACTTCAAAAAACAAGTTCTGCAAAAAAGTAGCATTTACAAAGTGTGGGCCCTGAGCACGAAGCCGCTGTGGTACATACTCATCGACCTTTCCTGCGCAGCTCCCAGGCGGAGAGACTGCGCAGAAGGACGAACGCGGACTAACCCTGTGTCATGGACGTTTAAAGAGGGCAAGGTATATATGTCTTCGTGCAATTCTCATGTGAGAAGCTGAAGTCCTAAATCATAAAAGGAAACGCAGACAACCCTACGCTAGAGAGAGGGACCAGAAAACACCAAGGTAGCAAGAGAACTAAAACTGCAGAGAGAGGGGCGGGGACGGGGGCGGGGCAGCGACGGCGACCCGGAAGTGCTCTCGGAAAGCTCGCTCTGGCCCGGCTACGCCCACTCCACGCATGCGCGCTAGCACCGCCCCCACAGCCCTCACCGCCACTGGGACAGGCGGACACCGCCATAAAACTCCCAAGCTCAGGACGGGCACGCGCACGCAGCTGTCTACGTCGTGGCGAACGAGGCCGCACTGCTTTGTCCAGGGGGCGGAGCTGTCAGTCAAAGTACACAAGCTGCTGAGGTAAGTGGCGAAGACTTCCAGAACCTTCGGTGGGGAGCTGACCCCCTAGGATCCTACCTGCCAGGACTAACTGAGAGGGTGGAAAGAGACCCTGGAGGCTCCCCCGCGCCGGGCGTATGCAAAGGCAATTTCCTCCGACTGAGCATGCGTAGGGCGGGTTGGCGCCTGCGCCGTGGGTCGGCAGCGAGCCTCTCCTTCCTCCCGGAATTATTTGGGTGGGAAGCGTACCTTGGGTGGAGTTAGAGTAGCCAGGATTAGTGTGCTGACTCCTCCCCGCTCCAGCGAGGTTCTTCCTTCCACCCAGAGAGAGCCACCGCGTCCTGATGCGGATGGTGATCTGTCTGTTTAGGTGGAACGCTTAACGATTTGCTAGTAGAACCCAACGGTTGTCATAATTAGCCACCTCCCTGGATCCGAATCGACTTAAGCATCTGGTTTGTTCTGAGCTTTATTTTTAAGAAGGATCTCTTTTGTTTTGTTTTAAGACTATAAGCGGAAAGTTAATTTATGAGTGCGAGGTCGTCCCTGTCGTACACAAAGTAAGTATTTTAATCACGCCAGCCATATTGTGTCCCACAAAATATCATTACTTTTCCTATGAGCGTTTCCTATGCTTGTCAGCAGCCACAGCTTTCTTGAAAGGGCCAAGTTCCAGGTACTCAATCATCGGGCGCTCGACAAAATTTCACTGAGTGCCTCCTTATGGGGCTGGTCGCCTCCTGGGCAGCAGAGTTGAATACTCCACACAGAAAGAGTCATGACTGGAACTATCTCTGTCCCCTTCAGTCTCTACTGAGCTGCCAGCTCTTGTCCTAGTATTTATAAATCATTCATCCAGGAGACACTGTGACAAGGGTTTTATACGATGCCTCAAGGGTACAAAGGGTAGTTTGTTTGCTCCTTTCCAACATCACGGGATCCTTTTCTCTGCCTCACACTTGCTAAGCAAATGCTCTAACCACCGAACTGTGTATCCCCAGGCCCAAGGTCACAGGTGGACCAGGCAGGTGGAGGCTTGAAGCTGGTGTCGGCTGCCTTCCTCTCCATAGCTTATCATAGCTTCCCTGAACCCAGAATATTCCCTTCCGGATAATAGAACTAACAATCTTACTATGGGGAATGGCTTATCTTTTGCCTCTCAAGTGCTGGATTATAGGCAGTGACTTCAAAGGATCCCCAACTCCTCCAAGTGCAAGCACTTCATCCATTCTAGCTCCATTACAAGAATCTTAACAAGATCATAAGGTGGATGTGCTGACTGAGCCCAGCGCTAGAATGTGTGACGTGCATACACACATCACCACATTGCCTGCCTCCTGAGCAGACCCTTCCCTTCCAGGAGTTTTACATGTAAGTGTGAAAAGCTGGATTCTGCATAGGGAAAAGTGAGTGTGCTAGTGCATACCTGTAATTCCTACACTCAGTAGGCCAAGCCAGCAGAATCTGGAATTGAAGACCAGGCTGGGCTGGTTTGTTTGTCTAGGCTATATGTATTAAATCCTCATAACTCTTCCGTAAGGTAGGCACTCCACTGTTACTGGTTCCATCCATCAGTTGAGGCATCAAAGAAACAGAAAAGACAACTGATTTGTCCAGTCTCCCAGCAGATAGCAAAGCCAGGGTACACACCTAGGCAGGCAGTTCTTTACAGTCAGTTCTTGTTTAAAGATTTGCTTAATTTTCTCTCTCTCTCTCTCTCTCTCTCTGTGTTACTTAATTCTCATTCATTCTCTCTCTCTCTCTCTCTCTCTCTCTCTCTCTCTCTCTCTGTGTGTGTGTGTGTGTGTGTGTGTGTTGACCACGGAGGTCAGAAATGGGCAGCAGATCCCTCAGAGCTGGAGTTGTAGGTGGATGTGAGCCACCAAACATTGAGTGCTGGGATCCTACCTCCAGTCTTCTTCAAGAGCTGCAAGCACCCTTAACCTCTGAGCCACCTCTTCAGCCCCCATAGTCAGTCCTTAACCACTGTGCTAGCTTGCCCTCATGCACAGTTGCACATGAACAAGCCATTGCTTCAAAACTTAGATGACCTTTAGGAAGTCAGGGGTTGCTGTGGACTATGTAAGCGTTTTATGAACATACCTAAATGAGTGCCTACTTAGAGTTACAGGAATCAATTAGTCCCCAAGCTCAGCATTTACAGTCTAGGGCTTGTTGCTCTGTTTACCCCTTAATGATGGCATCCAAAACTAGAAACTGAGGTGTAGCTCAGAGTGGAACATGCTCTTAACAGGGCCCTGGCTTTCATCTCCAGCACCAGAAAGAAAAGAAACCAAATAAACCTTAAGCAAATCATTAGAACCAGACGTCCTACAGGTGTCTCTCTGTCTCAGCAAAAAACAGTGTCTAAAGTTAACCTTGCTCGGATTCTGATTTCACACTGGTTTTCCACCCCAACTGTTTTGTATATGGAGCTGTACATCTGAAAATTGGGATGAAAGTAAGATGAAAGGGAATTCCTTTGATGAATTTCAGCTTAGAATGGTCACTGTGGCTTGCCTTTGAAGCTGACTGGCAGACCCCTGGGTGCTCTGTAGAGCAGCTGATCTCAAAATACAAAACCCAAAGCAGTCTCAACTAAATAGAACATCACCAGGGTGGAAGTTAAACAGTTCTCAGTGGGTCCTGCTCAGAACTGGGAGGAAGTAAAACCAGAGCTGCTCTCCAGGGAGGGGCCGAGTGCTTTGTATGCTTCCTTGAATCCCACCAGGGATGGGTTAGAGACTTGGACTCTATTTTAAGGAACAATTAAAAGTTTACCAGGCTGTATTTTGAGCTGGCGTGCCACAAAAGTGCAGTTATAAATTCCACACAAAGACTTGCTTTATACAAGTACAATTCTGAAAGTAACCTAAGGGCAAAATTAAGAATGTTATCAGTGAGCTGGGCATGCTGGCCGCCTTGCCTTTTATACCATCCCTGAGAGGCCCATGGGTCTCTGAGTTTGACACCAGCCTGAACCACATAGAAAGTTCCCGGACAGCCAGAACTACACAGTGAGACCCTGTTTCCAAAAAAAAAAAACACCTTAAAAGGAAAGAGCCAGTTAATGAGATTGTGTTTCTTTGTAACAGGCTGCTAGTCTAACAGCCATAGTTTTTTTGTCTTCTTAGCCCATGTCAGTGTTCATTAGTACAGCCTGTGACCGACCATATGATGGAATGAGAGACAAGGCTCTGCTTCTCTGACAACCATGTGTCACTGCCCCATAGGTAGGAACCAGCAGCCACCATCTCTGACTGCCTGTACCGTTTCCTTAGAAGGAAACTAGATGGTCTGGACATAAAGGATTTTCAGGAACATAGGGTTCTCTAGTATTTTTCTGTTTTTAAAAAAAATAATGTTTCAACTTTTTCAGCATTGGGAATTGAAACTAAATTGTAAAATGTTTGAAGCTTGTGCACCACCCAGCCTTCAACTTTTTCTAGCAAGTATGTCAGAACTAAGGTGGAGAAGTGAGTAAGAACTATTCAACCAAATTCACCTTGGTCATAATAGAGGGGAGATGTGTTTTTATGGGTTGTTTTGTTTTGTTTTTTTGAGGGATCTTATGTATCCCAGACTGACCTTGAACTTGCTATAACCAAAGATGACCTCAAGCTTCTAATTCTTCCGCCTCTGCCTCCCAGATGCAAGAATCTTACTTCTGTGCCACCATGGCTTCTTTAGATAGTGCTAGGAGCTAAGCCCAGGGCTTCCTGCAAACACAACTGACTGAACAACATCCCCAGCCCTGGAAAATTCATTTTAAAGATTGTTTTAAAGCCAGACATGGTGGCACATGGCTGTAGTCCCAGCACTTGGGAGGGTGACACAGTGAGGTTACCACTAGTGTCATTCAGGCCAGGCCAGGATATATAGTAAGTACTAGCAAATTAAGGAACCTTAATATTTATATAGCAAATTAATTTATATAGCTCTATAAATAGGGCTTTTTTTAAATGCTGAAATCTATGTAATACAAAAATTAGCTATTGTCTATTGTTACTAAAACAGCCTCTTGGCTTTGTTTTCCAGGCTACAAAATCCCCTGCCTTAGCCTCCTGTGTAACAAGAATGTCCTAGTGCACACTGCTACTCTTGTGTAAAGTCATTTGTTCAGTTAAATTCTAGAATCCTTACCCAGTGAGAAACCACTAACCACATGGTTTTATTGAAGTTTTATTTAGTATTTTTAAATGGACATAAATAGCTCTTCAGTTACATTAGTAGACATACATGAGACTTGTGGCTACCAAATTGGGCAGAACTAGAATATCAGAACATTTCCAAGGCAACAGCAAGTTCTGAATGGCATAAACATGGTACTAACCATTTTTAAATTATATACTATAGAGTCTTCCCGGGCTTCTGAGGCTATGTTCTTGTTCTGGAGTTTTGTGTGAGACATGTGTTCAATACTGGGATCTAGGTTTTCAGATGGCGCACAAAATTAAGCCCACAGATGCTCAGTTCATGAAGGACCATTGTTTCTGAGATCAGGTCCTGAATTATTTTTGTTCCAGTTTGGGGGCGCCACCAAGTGTTAGATTTAGGTATTACACTTAGATGAAAAGGTTAACAAGTTCTTAATGAATGCGCCAATAGTTTCCTAACTGATTTCCCTTCCTTGGGAACAGAACACAGTGTTATTCTGGACTCCTACTTGGCAAGCCTGATAAGTGAACTTCATGCTGTGGCCTGGTGAGGAATGTACCCAAGACAAACTGTCCTGTGGAGCAGTATTATTTCATCCTTGGTCCCATTTCTGCCTGGAGACTGACATATCAACCTTCATAACTCATAAATTATCCACACTCAATCCCAAGGGACATCATCTGTTAGTGGGAAAAATAGGACTCTCTAAGTAGGCAAGGTTTCTTTTGGTTTTGGTTTTGGTTTTGGTTTTGATTTTTGGTTTTTCAAGACATGGTTTCTCTGTGTACCTCTAGTTATCCTGGAACTTGCTAAGTAGACCAGGCTGGCTTTGAATTCACACATATCCACCTGCTTCTGCCTCCCAAGTGCTCAGATTAAAGGCATACGGCACCATACCTAGTTTCAAGCGATTCTTAAACATGTTTTTACTTCAAAACCTAAGTGACATTATAAAAGGCTATATAAGGATGGAGGATCCAGAAAGCTGGCCCTGCTGGGCCAGAGTGAAGTTTTCCCATCTGGCTTTATAAACTTGCCAATTGCTGTTTCTTTCCTCTAGTGAAGAGAGACTTCTACTGGAGGGAATGGCCGCCTCCTCATCCTCATCTTCAGCTGGTGGGGTCAGTGGAAGTTCTGTCACCGGATCTGGTTTCAGTGTGTCCGACCTTGCCCCACCACGGAAAGCTCTGTTCACCTACCCGAAAGGAGCTGGAGAGATGTTAGAAGGTGATCTCATGCTGTGTTTGCTGAGTGACGGGCTTCAGACCTGGAGTGTGTGTAGAACGGAGCTGGGGCTGGAGGCCCTCTAGACTTCTCCAAGCCAAAGCCCTGGAGTAACCAGGTCAGGGCTGCCACTGGTGCCATGGACCCTCTTCTTTGGTCTCCTGCTCCAGGTTGCCTTGTGATACCTGCTTGATGTATTTTCTCTTTTAGTGAGTGTCTACAGATAGAGTAACTCCACAGAGAGGCCTGAAGGGGAAATAAAAGTTAATGTATTTACCTCTGTGAAGGTGACTCTCATGGACCAGTGCCGGACATGGCTGTGTGACTGCATGGCTTTTATAGCACTGGAGATAGATTTACAGCCACCATCTTATCACACAGACTGGCTGGCCAGAAATAGGTCACGGGCAGCAGCCATGAAACAGCGTTAGTGACTGGAACGTATCGGATTCATGTTAAGCTAGACTGGTAATTCACTGTAGAAGCATAAGACTCATGTGAGACACTTAACTTAAAAATGAGTATGGCTTGCCAGGCAGATGTATCTCTGAATTCTAGGCCAGCCTCGTCTTCATAGTGAGTTCCAGACCAACTAAGGATGTACCCTCTTTTAAAAAAAGAAAAGGAAAGAAAAGAAACAAAAACAATTAAATGCACATGTCTGGGCCCACTCTACACATCCTGAATTAGCCTAAGACAGGAAAATGTGTTTTTTGACCAGTGTCCCAGGCCTTCTCATGAGGGGGTCTTTTTATAATTTAAAAATACTGACAAAGAACCCATTAAGGACTCAAAATTCACTGGAGTCAAGCATTTTTGTATTGAATTATAAAATGGTCTTTTTTGCTTTAAATCTTGCATATTTACATGTGTATATTTTAAATTAATTAGGTAATAGCTCTGAGAAAGGTACAAACTATATTTAGGGACTGGCTTTTTTAGGGCGATCATTACACATTTATATCAGGGTACTTAAAAAAAAAAAAGTTTCAGGTTAAACTATGCCAAAGCAGTGTTGGGGATTGAACCCAGCGGGCTCATGTGTGGTAGGCAAGCACTCTTGGACCTGACTGCATGCCTGGCAGACTCTAGTACATTAGACTTGGGTCGTTTGCGTCTGCTCGGTAGTGAAGCCACAGGCGACATGTGGTGTGAAAGGCGGTGTATCAAGCATGCATGCTTTCTGCGTTGCCTTTTTGTTGGTCTCCATTGTGTTGATATTGAAGTTGGTATCACCAAGTCTGACTGGAAGTAGAGGCTTTGTGTCTGTCTTTGCTCTCTGCAGCAGCGATGGACTTAAGGAAGTTTGCCACAAAACAAATGGCAAGTTTTAGGCATTTATAGTGCTTAATGAGCTTTATAGGACAGAGGAGGCTCAGTGCTTAACACTGCTTCAAGAAAAAAGTCATTCAAGTTAGTCAGAAACTCAGGCTCTAACGGGTTTATATCTGGCCATTCGCATTACCTCATTGAGGAATTGATTGGGTTCTATCATACGGTGGCTTTATCACATGTAAATTCATGGTGTACAGTTATGACCTCCCTTGTCCCAGAGTCTCCCCAGTAATCGTAAAAGCTGTTTACAATGAAAGACAGCTGATTTCACAAATCAAGTACCTGACGTACTTTTGAATATCAAGAATACAGAAAAAGGGCTGGTGAGATGGCTCAACTGGTAAAAGGTGCCTGCCACCAAGCATGACCGCCTAAGTTTGATCCCTGAATTTGATGGTGGGAGAAGAGGACTGGCTCCAAAAGTTGTCCCATGAGGACCCATACTTAAGTAAATAAATGTCATATTTAAGAAAATGAAAAGACTACCATTACCCCCACAGTATCTTCTGGGGCTTGGTTCTGCTTCAACCTCTCCTCCTCCACCACCTCCGAATTCCACACCTATGCCTCATCTCCAAGGATACTGAAGTCAACAGGTGCGCAAGTCTCTTCCGTGAAGTGACATGGTATTTACATATGATTTGTGTATGTCCTTTCATGAAGCACTCCTAAATATGAGTTGACAGGAATGTCAGATCCTGAGGTGACTCTGTTGTACATTGCTATGCCTGCATCAACGCCTTTTTTCTCTTCGTTATTGCTTTCATTTAGTTTTGAGTCTTGTGTAGTCTAGGCTTGACCTCTAACTCTTTGAGCGCCTTATCTTCCTCCTCCTCCCTCCCAAGTGCTGAGACCACAGACATATATCACTGTCTGCTTTGTTCTGTGGTGGTTGGGGGCTGAAGAGATCGATGGCTCAGTGGTTAAGAACACTGGCTGCTCTTCCAGGGGTCCTGAGTTCAATTCCCAGCAACCACATGGTGGCTCACAACCATCTGTAAGGGAATCCAGTTTCCTCTTCTGGTGTGCATGAAAACAGCACTCACATATATAAAATAAATAAATCCTTTAAAAAAAAAGAGAGTCAAAGTTGGGTGTTAGTCATAATCCTAACAGGTTCAACTTGATGTTGCCAGCCCCTAATCTAGGACATAAATGCAAACAACCTGTGTTTAACCTCTGGGATGAGCTTCTCGTTCATCTGCTGTCTGCTAGCAGCAGCATGCAGTGAGCTCTAACAGTCTCCGGCTCTCTGCTAACATTGCTCTCACCCAGCTATTAGTGAGCAAATTAGAGGCTGCCTTCCAGCCCAGAAATGGCTATATCTTAGGGACCTCACAGGCCACTGATCATATAAATCACCTGGGACTGTTCACTTCCTACTGGGAAGTAATACCTTTTAAATGAAATGTCTTAGCATTGAATTGAATGGAATTGATGATAGAGTTAGATTTGGGTCGTTTACTGAACTTTTTCACCACACGTAATCTTTGCTTGTTCTTTAAAAAGAAAGCTGATACACTGTTGACTGGTGTGTTGATTGTAAACAGGTTGCCTCGGGCTGACTCCTGGAGAAATCTTGGCCTATAGATTGGTAGATGTGACACATGGTATGATGTGGCTTCAGAGACAGTGGACCTGGGATATAAAGTGAATAAGTAAAAATAAAAAAATAGAAATAATAAAAAAAGAAGCAGTAGGCTTTGTAGTCCATGTGGAGCTGCATGTGAACAGCTCCTGGCCCTCCGGGTGGGAGAGTGATACCCAGACACCTGTTTGAAAGGTGAGCTTCTGTCTTTGCTTTGGTACTCATTACTAAGGATAGGCCCATGTGAGGACTTAAGTGTGGTATCCTGGTGATTAAATGAGGGTGGGAGGCAGCGCTTCCAGGAGCCTCCCCACCCGGCACTTGATCCTTACAGCCCTAATTCCTACTTCCTGCAGTTCAGGCCAACTCTACTTCTGCGTGTCGCTCTTTGCAGAGTAGCCAGTGGGTTGTAGGTGAGCTCCTGAAGAAGGATGCCGGTATATCATTGTCATGCAAGAGCACATGATACACCACATCTTTGGTGTCAGTTCTCAGCAGCTTCCTCCCCTGGGTGGACTCTGGAGTTGCCCACTGCTCTCTGCCCTTATCTAGATATAGTTCATGATGTCATTAGCATGTGCAGATCTTTACACCAGTCAGAAGAAAGGGGTACACCTGGCATGGTGGTGCTCTAGGTCTCGCCTCCAGCACCTCAAGAAAGAGGGATGAAAAGCCAAGAACTTAGAGACTACTCATCCTAAGAATGATACCCCTCCCCTCCCCCTCTCTGGCATTGGTTTGAAGGAAGTAAGACAGGAAGCCCTCTGGTTGTGTGTTCACACCATTCAGATAGACTCAGTATCTGGACCTTTCCCTTTGATCACCCAGACTTGTAAAGAAAGGTTTGTGTGAAGCTCAGCATGAGGCCGAGCATGTTAGTATCTCCCTGTCACTTAATCCCCGTGACACACAAGTCCATGACTGACGAGTGGGTGCTGACATCTGGCAGTGCTAGTGTGAACTCCTACCTTGAGAGGGACAGCTGTGTCCTCTCTTCCATTTGTCTGGGAATTTCAGCAATAAAACACTTGCCCTGGGGGTTTGCTGCCCTTTCCTACGTAAATTATGTCTCTGGGGATGTGTTTTGTAGGGTCAGCCTTTGCACTGACGGCTCCTGACTGAGCGAGCTAGCTACCTTCTTGTTGGCGGTTGTTGGCACCAGCTGGGCACTAGGCTCTGAACTTGCACCATTTCCCTTATCGGGATCCAAACTGCAGTGTTCAGTCTGGTTGGAAGTTCAAGGTTGCCATTTGTGCATACAGAGTGACGTTTCCCAGCAAGGTTTCTGATGGTCATGATGATGTAATTTGATAAATTAAAAGTCAACAGCTGTTTTTCCCTTGGCTGTTTTTTAGAATGAAAGTAATTGGAGTTCTGTCATAGTAAGTCATACAAATACCATGTAGCTGGGTATGCCAGCTGCCTTATTTGCCTGCTGTACAGAAGAGAACAGGTCAGGAGGCGGGCAGTGGTAACCAGGGCATCAGGCTAGGGCTTCTTGTTTTTGTTTTTGTAACACTATTTTTGAACTCTCAAACAAGGACTATTTTAATATTAGTTATAGAAGAGGTAGCTTTTACAGAGCAATGTTCTAAAGGATCTCCTTTGTTCTCACCAGAAACACTTCAGACCTCAAATGTAAAAGCAGGGAATGAGTGGACAGCCTCTCTTGCCTTTCCAGAAGCCATTAAAACTGAGTCTGTGCCCTTTTGCTTGTAGATGGCTCTGAGCGATTCCTCTGTGAGTCGGTGTTTAGCTATCAAGTGGCGTCCACACTTAAGCAGGTGAAGCACGGTAAGTACAGGAGCTGCTGTATGTTTATGGGAAACATAACATACACAGGGGCACAGACTGAAAGATCACTGCTGTGTCAAAGCCCACACTGGTTAAGTGGACCTTCTGAATTGAAGAGCATTCTAAGATCTCGTCGAGCTTGAAAATCCCCTTGCAGGTTTGAAGTTGAAGCCCCAGGTTTAGTTCTCTAGGGGAGCCACCACTGCCTGCTCCTCTGCTAACTTTGCCTCTCCCTTCTGAGACTGGCTACTGCATCCCTTCAGGGACCACCTTCTTCTGCTGTCTGTAGCACTCTCTGCCCTGTCGAAGCCCTGAGCCCCAGGTGCCGTGCACTTCAGTGAGTCTCCATAAGCACTGGTCCTCCTGGGACAAACCATGGGAGCTTCCGCCTCAGCCACCTGAGAGCTGGGATTATAGACATGAGCTCCACTCGTGAGTGTCTAGCACTCATGAGAGTGTGATGATGGTGATTATCCTGTTACTTTTTACAGTGCTAGGCTCAAACAAGGAACATGGTACATGCTAGCATGTGTTCCACCACTGGAACATTATTGCCCTTTATTATTTTCTCACTTTGAAACTCACTGAATCGCCCAGACTGGCCTGGAACTCGAGCACTGCTGCCTCCATTTCCCAAGTGCTAGGCTTGAGCTCCCACACCTTGCTTGCTTTATATTCTTTCTCTTCCCTCACACCTTCCTTCCTTCCTTCCCTCTTTCTCCCTCTCCTCCCATCTCTGTCTGTGTGTATCCTGTCTGTCTGTCTTTCTCTCAAGCTCACACTCTCTTTTTTTCTTTTTTTAATTATACATGTAGGTATGTAGTCCAGTATGGGTGTGTGCAAGTGAGGGTGAGGGCCTCAAGAGCCCGGCGCTTTCAGGTTGTGAGCCCCCTGATATGGGTGCTGGGAAATGAACTCAGGACCTCTGCAAGAGCACTCTATGCTCTTAACTCCTGAGCCATCGCTCCAGCCCCTCTCTTTTCTTTAAGGGATTTTTAGGGAGCTCACTTTTGAGTACCTCTCTTGCTACAGGAGCTTCTTTGCCACAGCAATAGAACCCTGCTTGCCTTTGAGCAGAGGGAAGTTTTTAATACAGATTTAAACATAGGAATTAATAGAAAGACCCTTGGGAAAAGGAAAAAGGAAAAGACCCTTAGGAAAAGGAGAGTATGGATGTGGGCTTCTCAAGAGCGTACTGCATTCATACTGTATTTCTTAATAACTGTATTTAAAATTGTTTTAATATAAAAAACTTTCCAGGGGCTGGAGAGATGGCTCGGTGGTTAAGAGCACTGACTGCTCTTCCAGAGGTTCTGAGTTCAATTTCCAGCAACCACATGGTGGCTCACAACCATCTGTAATGGGATCTGATGCACCCTTCTGGTGTGTCTGAAGACAGCTATAGTGTAGTTGTATAAATAACAGCAAATAAATAATATTTAGGGGGGAAAAAAACCAACTTTCCAGACTCTGAGAAAGAAAATAACACGGAAGCCCTCTCTTGAGATTTGGTCCTAGAAAGGGTTGAGCCTGAAGGGGTAACAGACCTTGCCTTCATACAACAAGAAGAAAAAAGAACAACATTCAGATAAGGGCTGGAGAGACCAGCTTTCCTAGTTACATACACATACACAAAATAATAAACAAATAATGAGAATGAATGGATTCAGGAAGACAGCCTGTGTCAACCTCTGCCCACCATGTGCATGACACACATCCACATACATGTGTACACACACACACACACACACACACACACACACAAAGGGCAATGCACATTGAAGCTGATACAGCTCAATACCCTGGGTTGACCCTGGGTTCTGTCTCCACTAATGCAAGCAAAGAGGAGACGGAATGCAGATGAATGGAGAGTGGTTGGAAAAAAGGTTTTGGTTCTGTTTGTTTTCAAAAATTAGTCTCCAGCAGACCTACATAAAGTAAGGCCCCGTTACTAAATCACAAGTGGAAAGCCCACCTTGAGACTGTGCCTAGACTGGTTGTCAGGGTGGTAACTGTGGTGACAGGTTGATGGGAAATGCCCTGCTCTGTTCTGTCTCTTGACTACAGATCAGCAAGTCGCTCGGATGGAAAAACTGGCTGGTCTTGTGGAAGAGCTGGAGGCTGATGAGTGGCGATTTAAACCCATCGAGCAGCTGCTGGGGTTCACACCCTCCTCGGGTTGACGTTGCCTGTGTGAGCACCCTCAGGGCACAGCCACCCAGAGAGTCTCGCTGTACTGTGAGCTGCATGTCTGAATTCACATCCATCCTGGGCTCCTCTGTTTCTAGTCATAGGCCACAAGTGCTCATGTGAGATGTGTGGAGATGGTTTCACATTCATGTTCTTTAAAGCATTGGGCATCACTTGGGAAGCAGAGGCAGGAGGAGGATCCCTGTGAGTTTGAGGCTAGCCTGATCTACATAGAGTTTCAGGACAGCCAGGGCTATGTAGAAAGACCCTGTTTCAAAAATAAAAAGAAGTATTGGGGATCAGATGAAGACAGTCCTTTCAGAGAACCAGGAGGGCTGGGATTTAGGAGACCTATATTCTCACAAACCAAGTGGACACACGCCAGAGTCAGCCAACTGAATGGTGTATATCCTGTCATTCAGAGAGTATCTGGTAGCTTTCACCAGCCATGTCCAAGGTCAGCATCTGTTGCTTCACGGTCACAGCCCAAACCTTCTCTTCAAACATTCTCTTCATGTGTGAATGTGATTTAGCTCAGGGTCCGTCCAGATGGAATTTTAAAGTGTTCTTTCCTCTCTATTCTTAGGAATTTAATATTATGGATTATTTTTCTCACCTCTTACGACATGCCAAATGGTGCTACTCCACCCCATCTCTGTCCCCCAAAATTGCTTTTTGAATGTTGCAGCACTTGAAAATATGAAGTGACCTAAATCCTTTTAGACCCAGAAGTCTCAGTCCAGCTCACAGGGATATGAAAGCAATTCTATAGAAAATAAATCCTCTCATGAGTTCCAGATTGGTGTCTTCATCCTTTCAGAGTCTGGGGGACTTAGACAGAGGAGCGGTCAGGTCAGCTTTTCCTTAGACTCTGAACTCACTTCTCTTAAGTAGACAGTAGGCTTGCTTTGCTGCGAGCTGTTTGCTTGTATAGAAGCTCCAACTGACTGCTACCTCAGTAGGGGTGACAGTGGGTTGTTTGTTGGTTCATTTGTTTGGAACCTTGTCTCTCGGTAGCTAGGCTGGCCTCAAACTCAGAGCAGTTCTCCTGCCTCAGCTTACTAAGTGTGAGGATTATCCCCCTCTCTTCACTAGGTTTTTACACGATGATAGAGAAAGACCTGGGTGACCAGGACCTCATCATGGGACCCCACTGCACAATTAGAGAATTATGTACTATGTTACATACAGATTTAGCCTAGCCAGCATTTAGCTTTCTGCTCATTAATCAATAACTTTACACATCTGATCTGCTTAGAGTTGCTTAATTATAAATAAATTTAATCCTAGTAGCAATTGGCCATAATCTCAGGAGTTCAAACTGTTTAACACACAGTCCCTGTCAGGGAGGAGTTGAGCTCATTCACTTGGGAAAGTCTAAGCCAGTGAAGATAAACTGCTGCCGAGGGTCAGAGCTCAACCAGAAGACAGCCTGGAAGTGGGGGTCGGGGAGCCCACTGTTGTTGTGTGAAGACAGCCTGGAAGTGGGGGTCGGGGAGCCCACTGTTGTTGTGTGAAGACAGCCTGGAAGTGGGGGTCGGAGAAGTTGATCACTCGGAGAGCCCACTGTTGTTGTGTGAAGCAAACAGAGCTTGAGAATATCAGCCCGCAGCCTCACCTCTGTGAAAGCTCCATGCCCAGCTGCTTCCCTGGAGAAGAATTGAACCCCCAAGTGCAGTAAGCCCTTGGTCAGATTTTCCCTGTGGGTAGAAGCTGCCAGAGCCCCGGTTTCATGTGTGAAACTGCAGCGCTGACTCTCCTCACCTCCCTTTGCCCTCTGGTACTTGGACTTCCTACAGAGCAGTTCCTCGTTTAGGTTGAGCGTTTCTTTTTTTTTTTTTTTTTTTTTTTTTTTGGTTTTTTGAGACAGGGTTTCTCTGTGTAGTCCTGGCTGTCCTGGAACTCACTCTGTAGACCAGGCTGGCCTCGAACTCAGAAATCCGCCTGCCTCTGCCTCCCAGGTGCTGGGATTAAAGGTGTGCACCACCACCACCCGGCCCCGGCCTGAACATTTCTTAATGTGACCTTGAACATTACAGAGAAGCCAGGCTTAGTAGCACACACCTGTAATTTTAGCACTTGGGAGGTAAAAGGAGAAGGATTAGGATTTCATGGCCAACCTGGGCTACGTAAGACCTTAGAGAGAAGCTAGAGCAAGTGGATAATGGAAGAGGGGACAGAGAGATGGAGAGAGATTAAAGAACCACAGGTTTCCTTTGTGAATGTTTTGCATGAATCATTCAGCTGCATCACAGGCCCTCCCAATAGAGCCCTGGCTACTTTTTAAAGGTGTACTGCAGCTCTGCACCTTTTATTGGCCGTTGTCTCTTACCCACAGTTCTGCCACGCTTTGGGCTAGAAAATGGACCATCTGACTCATCTCTCACCTGTGCATTTACTATGTGCCAGTCACTCTCAGACTTTGATTAGCCCTTTCCATAGCACATAAGCTAAATAATGCCCCACACACACCGTGGAAGAAGAAAATGAGGCCCAGAACAAGCTGCACAGCTAAGATCCAGTCTGCCAGACCCAGAAGCCCAAACTCTTTGAAACATCATTCTGTAATGCCAAGCCTTAAACCTTGTACAATGAAAACGTCTGGGGCTGGTAAGACTGCTTAGTCAGTAAGGTGCCTCACAAGCACAAGGGCCTGAGTGTCACCTCCAGGACCCACATAAAGCCAGGCATGGTGGCGTACACGCAGGAGCTAGCTGGGAGGAATACTTACTGGCAACCAGTCTGTAAATCAGTGAGCTCCAGGCCACTGAATGGCTTTGCTTCAAAGGACATGATTGGCATTCCTGAGGGTGATAAAATTTGTCCTGTAGCCTACATACGTGAACATGCTCACATACATACATACATGCACATCAAGGGGGAAAGTGTTCAGAGCTTGTGTATTGGTACAGTGACTTGTCACTGTCCTGCCTTCTGCCTTCAGGCTTGGTAAGGAGGACTGTGAAGCACAGGGGAAGCTTTCTTTATTCTGGAGCTGGCAAGAATTTACATGGTAGTCTGGATCTCCTAAGGTAATTAAACAAATGACAACCCGAAGAACTGGTTTCCCTTTAACTCAAAAGTTAACTTCAATGATTTTGTTTTTTGAGACAGGGTCCTGAGTACCCAGGTTGGTTTTAAACACAGGTCTCAGGTAACCCAGGGTGATCTTGGAGTCCTGATTCTCTTCCTCCTACCTCCTGTGTGCTAGAATTACCAGGCATGTGCTACCAGGCCAACTAAAGCTTTCCATTTTGAACTTTAATTCTTTAGTATGAACAAGAATGCAGGGTTAAGGAGCTAGAGAGACGGCTCAGTGATGTAGAGCACTTGTTCTTGCAGAGACCTGGGTTTCATTCCCAGCACCCACATGGTGAGTCACAACCATCTAAAACTCCATTTCCAGGGGTTCCAATAACTACCCTCTTCTGATCTCCTCGGGCATCAAGTACAAATGTGGTGCACATGCATACATGCACATAAAACAGATCTTTAACAACAACAATAGTAGAGTGAAGAACAGGTATTAGTGTGGGAGTTGGATATATATGGTCTTGCCCAAATTGGTCCCAGACTTCTGGGCTTATGTGATCTTCCTCCCTTGCCTCCCAAGTATCTGGCACTTACAGATATGTGCAACCATGCCAGCTAGAAGCCCAGAGTTTCCCATCATGGATTTTCTAGTATTGTGGGTGGTGTATGTGTATATACATGCATATGCAGGGGCATCTGTGTATGTCTATGAAGGCAGAGGCTGGTATCAGGAGCCTTCCCAGTCACTCTCCACCTTTCTTTTTGAGATAGGATCTGTCTGTCTCCCCTGTACTGGGATTACAGACACTCTACTTACTGTTCCTAGCTTTTTATGTGGGTCCTCAGGGTGTCAGGGCCTCATGACTGAGACACACATACTTTTAGTTTGTTTTTGACATGGGATCTCATGTAGCTACAGCTGGCCTCAAATTTGCTATGCAGCTGAAGATGGCTTTGAACCCCTCCCTGGCCCTCCTGCCCCTGAGTGTTGAGATTACAGGCATGTGCCACCAGGTTGGGCTTGAGAGTGTTCTTTCTCACTGCCACCCTAAATTTGATGCTTATCTGGCCTGTCAGTGCGCCACCACCGTGCACCAGCCTTCTGATGAGCTGCCTTCTGACGAAGAGCTTTCTTTGCCGTTCATTTGCAGCTATGGCTTCTCTCTCCTCACACAGGAGGAAGCCCCTGAATCCTCTGTTCTCAGTCAAGTTCAAGAATTATAGTAACTTTGGCCCTTATGGCCAAGAACTTTTACCTTCATAAAGGATGGAGATAGAACCAGAAGAGAGCCACCCTGCTGTTCCAGGCAGACATTAGAAACACCAGACTCAGGCAAAGGCCACCAGCCTTTTACCAAAGC
Source organism: Arvicanthis niloticus (assembly GCF_011762505.2). Lineage (NCBI taxonomy): Eukaryota > Metazoa > Chordata > Mammalia > Rodentia > Muridae > Arvicanthis > Arvicanthis niloticus. Next base: position 25,491,136 of record NC_047677.1, on the reverse strand, counting down.
ACCTGATGTTGCCTGAATATCTTGGCAGACCGCTTTATAATTACCTGAAGTGCCACAAAAGAGATGTCTAAAGTGACAGATACTTCACAATGAAGTCTTAGACAACAGGCAGAGCATAAATAAAACCAGATTTTTTCCCGTGTTTCCTGGAGTCAGGGAAGGAGATGGCTCCAGCGGGGGAGGAGGAGGCAGGAGGAGCTGGATCTTAGTGCTTGGCACACTAGCCTTCTGAGCATCCTTTATCAGAATCTGGTCAAAGGGGATCTTACATCCCAGAGAGGTGAGTTCACCTGGCTAACAAGGCAGGACGATGCAGCCTCCTGTGCCTGCTGAACTGTGTGCCCGGAATATAGAACAGGGCTGGGCAGTGGTAGAACACTTCTTTATCTGGCATGCACACAGCTTGGATACCATGCCAAACACTGCAGAACTAACAAACTAAATAAATGCATTTAACAGGTCTTTTCTGTTGTCAAGGGCTAGAATTTGTGTTAGTTACTTTTGTTGACCCTGTAACCGACCAGATACCTAGCAGAGTTCATTTAAGTCAAGAGAGGTTTATTTTAGCTCTTGGCATGCTTTAGGGGACACCATGGCAGGGAAGGCATGAGCCAGACATGGTCTATAGCTTTGGGAGTATCTAACAACTGCCAGGTACATGGCTCCAACCAGAAACTAGAGCCAGACTAGGAGCCAAGCGAGCCTGGCTCTACAGCCAGGCTTCTACAGCCTTAAGCCTACTAGCCAGGCCTTATGTCCAAAAGGCCTACAACCTTCCAAAACAGCACCACCAGCCAGGGACAGTGTGTTCAAACACAGGGTCTGTGAGGGACACTTCACATTCAAACCATAACAGGACTGGGCTGGGGGCCTTGCCTTGACTAAACAAGTGCTCTTAGCTAAGCTACATCCTAAAACATTTCTCTAGTCTAAAAGCCACTAGCAATTTCCAATGCAAAATCCAGAGCAGGGTGCTGTCTGAGGTAAGAAGGGACAGAGGCAAGACTACCCTAGAACTTAGCCCAGAGCCCGTCCTCTCAGTTGCTACACTGATGGACATAAACTGTGGAACAAATAGAAACTTCCAAAGCAGCCATGCAGCACATGATTCCATCCATGCACTGAGCCGAAGCCAGCGATGCTTTGGCTTCCTGCCCACATGCAAATGACATGGCAGCAGTGCAGGGTGTCAGCATACAGCAGCCAGGCTCTGCTTCTCACATGAGTTTTCCAGTCTGTCCAGTCTCCCTAAGAGTTGCTTTCCCAAGCCAGTGTGTGTCACTGTTATAACATGCTGTCCAGAGCAGATAATGGAGCGGCGTGTTGGTTACTGCTTCCACACACTCTGAGCACTAACTCAGCCTCTGGGGGTCTGTCGGATGGTAGGCCGTGGTCCTGGGCAAGATGCAGTCCTTAGCCCCCAGGGTCTATGGAAACAACAGCCATGACAGGAACTTACGTAGAAAGTGTGGGATGCTATAGGATATCACAGCAGAGAGGAGGGGTCCAGCTGGGTCACAGGGGTCTGAGAATGCTTTCCAGAGGGCCATGGTGAGACCAAGACCTGAGCAAAAAAGCAGGTGGGGAAGAGAACTTTCTAGGTGGAAGGGATTAAATGTGTTGGGAGTCCTTCAGGAAAGCAAGAGTCCGTGCTTTGTAGGCTACAGGTGGCTTGCCATGGTTACTTCAGCAAGCAGTGAGACTAGGACCTGTGAGTTCTCTGAGCAGTATGATCTTGGACCCCTCAGAGACTGTGGGAGCCACTGAGGGCTGAGGAGGAGAAATGCCAAGACCTGGTTCTGATGCAGAGCTGAGTTGAGGGCGTGGTACTGGGAGGAGATGGAGTCGGACAGAGTTGAAGACAGGAGGGTGGCTCTCATCCATGAGCTGCTCCCGAGCGCCCTAGAAAGGACTTGATGGTTGTGGAATTTGCTAGACTTAGTGCAGACAGCCAGATTTCTCGTGTCATGTAATGCCATTGGCTAAGACAAGGGTTCGCAGACAGGAACAGCTTAGGAAACTTCCCAAGACTCTAAGGCTAGGGTCTAGGAAAATGATCTGTCACTCAGATTCCTGATTCAGCAGCCTAGAGGTGTTTGGTAAGTCACAGGAAGGTAAGGAGTCTAAGTAAGTACAGTTACTGCCTGGAACCCATGCGGGCCTGAGTTCCATCCCCAGCACACAAGGAAATCCATGGCAGGGTACAGATGACACTATCCAGAGAGAGATGCTAAGAAAAAAGCACAGGATTATACCCAGCAGGGTTCTCCAGGGACTGCCACCAACCATGTGTGCCAGGAAAATGACTGGCAGTCGGTTACCAGAGAGACAGCAGAAGCAGGAAGGTGGCACTCAAAAATCAGAGGCACAGACAGCATAATCTAGGGCAGCCACACAAGTGAGCTTGGGGTGAAAGCAGCTGCTTGACCTTGTCTTCAGCTCAGCCACATCAGAGGTCAGGGAACCAGTGCCAGCTGGGGGGTGGGGGTGGGGGCGCAAAGCCTACAATGCCTTAAAGTCCTTTGTTGGAAGGGCAGGCACAGGCATCCAGAAGGCAAGGGAAGGGCCTGCTGGAGATGAGTCTGAGAAGTAGGAACAGATGACAAGCAGAAACTGGTTGGAGAGAGGGAGGGAAAAGGATACTGCTGATGTGGGGAGCCTTGAAGGTGAGATGACAGGAAGTTGAGGGAGGTCCCATCTGATGCTCCTATCTGTGAACTGCCCAGCACAGTCTTGGGAGGAAGTATAGAAGCAGTTCCCACAGCCTGACGATGGGAAAGGAGAAAAGAAGTAGCTGGTGGTGGATGGTTTGCATGGTAGGGGCAAGGGCGTAAGCAAATTGCTGTGCTGGGCTCGAGGGCAGGGGAAGTGAAAGCAGAAAGGCTCCAGGGCCATTGGCGTTGACAACGTGCAGGAGTACTCACCCGGCATGTGCAACACCGAGGGTTACAACATAGTACCATGGGGCGACATATGTGGGGTGACAGTTCCCAGGCCTGCCTGTGCCTCACAACCAAGCCAAGTGAAAATGCAGGCTTTAAGCCAGGTGTGGGGGCGTACACCTTTAATCCCAGCATCTGGAAAGCAGAGGCAAGAGGATCTCTCTGAGTCAGAGGCCTGCCTGGGCTACATGGTGAGTTCTAGGCCAAGGCTATGTATAGATGCCTGTCTCAAACAAAAGTACAGATGCCTAGGCTGGGGATATGGCTCAGGAGAGTCCTTGCCTAGGATGTTTGATGCCCTGGATCCCATCCAGGGTATCAAACCAGGTGTGGTGGTGCCACATCTGTAATCCCAGCACTAAGGACATGGCAGTTAGGATCAGAAGTTCAATGTCTGTGCTAGGGAGATGACTCGGTGGTTAAGAGCACTGGTCGCTGTCCTGGGGATCCGGACTCAATCCTCAGCACCTGTATGGCAGTTCACAAAAACCTGTAACAGACAGACAATACACTCAAACACATAAAATAAATAATTCTGAAAAACTAAGTACTACATGGTCATTCTCAGCTAAATACTAAGGTTGGACAATAGCCTAGATTACATGACACCCTGCTTTAAAATAAATAAGGGACTGGAGAGATGGCTCAGTGGTTAAGAGCACTGGCTGCTCTTCCAAAGGTCCTGAGTTCAATTCCCAGCAACCACATGGCAGCTCACAACTGTCTGTAACTTCTGTTTTAGGAGATCTGACATCCTCACACAGACATACATACAGGCAGAACACAAGTGTACATTAAAAAAAAAAAATTTAATTTAAAAATAATAAAGGCTGGGAAGATAGCTCAAAGGGCGGCCCTTACCACTCAAGCCTAAGGAGCTGGTCTCCAGAACCCACGTAGATATAAATACCAGGTAGGCATGGTGATTTGCTTATAAGTCTATACTCAAAAGACAGGTCCCTGGGGCAAGGTGGCTAGCAAGAATACAAGCTCTGGCTTTAGTTGAGAAGCACTGCCTCAGAGACTAAGGAAGACATCCAGTGTCACTTTTGGGCCTGCACATGCATGTGCACACACATGAACGTTCATCCGTAGATGAACACCACATAAATAAAAAACTACAACCTCGTCTCTTCCTGGTACCCAGTACGTAGCCTTAGGCTCAAATGTGACCCTTTTGTCGTCATATTTGGAAGCCATTTGGAACAAAGGAGCAGCAAGCACAGAGAATATTCAGTGTGATAGCTGCAGGCCCAGCCTAATCCAGGAGGCTGCAGAAGCGGGCCAGGAGGGTGGCAAAGACAGTTTCCTATTGATAAATCCAGGCTGCAGGTGAAAGGATGCTCCAGTTAGCCCAGCAGAAGGGAAAGTGTCAAGCCAGCGTTCCAAGCCCAGGGAACACCATGTGCAAAGACAGGGCCACATCTGTTGAACTCCAGTCACTCGGTGTAGCTGGAACACATACCGTGTAAACAAGGAGTGGTGTGGCGTCTCAGGAGGAGGAAGCAAGAAGCACATTGTTCTGAGCCTCCTTCCCTGTGCTCCACTTTCCACCAAAAGAGCCAGAGGATGTCTACAAGAGAGACTTCCATAAGGGCCAGGAAGCAGGCTCGAGGCTGGGCAGGAGGCACTGGCTGTCCAGTACATCAGGTGTACTCTGCAGACCACTAAGAGGGGAGCAATAGTTTTGTTTGGACTGGAACTTGGCACCACAGCTTCGAAGTTATTTATTTGCTTTAGGGGAAAGGCGTATGTCCTAAGCTGGGAGAGAATTACTGAAGGACCCTCCCTTCTGGGCTCCCAGCCAAAAGTCAGGATAAGAGGCAGCCTAGAGTGAGTCCATTCAGAGGAGTGTACCGACTTTGTGGGCAGTTGTTTTTCTCCCAGATTGCTGCTTCCCCCTCCCTTCCTGGGGCCCTAAAAGCCTCAGTTGACTCCCAACCCCATTTCTCCCTTATTTTCAGAGATCTCTGAACATGCACAGGGAAGTAACCCACATCAACATGGACATTTAATTTGCTCAGCAGATCCCAAAGTCACACTGGTGCTGACTGGTTCCCTCAATACCCGCTCATCTCTCTACTGAGCCTCAAAAACAGTCCATCTAGATCACCCTACAAAGTCAGGGTGCGCTCAAAACAAACAGCAGCTGAAAGACAACCCAGGACACTCCCATCCCCGTCCTGTGTCACTGCCAAGAGAGAACCAGGTCTCACCCTGTGGCCCCATTCTCAGACTGCATCCAGACAGCAGGAGATGGGAGGTCAGAGCCTGTGGAGAGCCAGGCCTGCAGCAGGAGTACAAGGGTATGGCCTCCAGAGACCCCAGACTCAGGGGGACTCTTAGGAGCTAGAAGAGAACCTTACAGTCAACAATTATAATAAACTCCTGACTCCCTGAGGAGTCAGGTCCCATCGAGACCCTGCCTGCCACAGGAGCCCTCACTAAGCTAATAGGAGCACCCGGGCTCTAATCCCAGAGGTCTGCAGTGCTAACTTACCCTGAAACGCCAAGTCAGTCATGAGCACAGAAGAATCTCTTACCCAAGGACAGACAAGCAACTTCCCATTTTGAGTTTTTCTAAGCCTGCTGACTCTGAGGCCAAAAATGAGCTACCATTAAGAGTTCTGCCCTGACAAGTGCCAACTGGGTACTTGTAGATTTCAAAGCTGCTGAGGTGGGAAGGAAGAGTCTTCAATAACAAAGACAGGCCCCTGGGCTCAAAGCCATGCCTCTCATTTTAGCATAGAGGATGGGGTATGTAGGTACCAGTGGTACCCAAGTTCTGGGAACACTAGGGACGCTTACCCTGGTTAACACAGAAAGGCATGACTACATGTGGGGCATCGTGCCAGGGACTTCCCACACATGTCATTTATTCCCTGAGAAAGAGGTAAAAGAAATGCCATGTGGTTGGGAGGAAACCATAAAGGCATGGCAGGGATGGCCAGGAAGAGTCATGGCCTGGGAACTTCAAGGGACATAGGGACAATGTTAGTTGGGGCTTCTGTAACAAAATGCCACAGACTGACCTGCTTACACAGCAGAAATTTAACTCACAACTCTGAAAGGCCAAAGTCCACAATTAAGAGTTTCAATAAGGACCCTTCAGAAGGCAGAAGGGAAGGCTCTGGTCTAGAGTGTCCCATGTGGCTTATAGTTGCCCCATGCACCTCCAGAGTCTCATGTGACAAAGCCTGACCTCAAATTCAATTTGTTACTGACAATGACCTTGTAATCCTCCTGCCACCAACCTCCTGAGCCATGCCCAGCTTATGCAATGCTGGGGACCAAAGCCCAGGGTTTCATGCTTGCTGGGCAAGCACTCTCCCGGCGGAGCTGCTTCCCCAGCCCTGACAGTGCCCTCTGGTCTCCCCTCTGTGAGTTGCTTTCAGGAGCACACCCTGTTTTGTTTGGACAGTTGCATTAGGAACCTACAGGCTTTATTTGCATCTGATAACCTCTGTCAAGATCTAGCTGCAAAGAAGCTCAGTCCTGAATTCCTGGGCTTAGGACTCCCACACCTCCACAGGTGAATTTTAGAAAGACACAATTCAACACCGGTTAGGAGTGTCCAGCCCAACTCTCTCAAAATCAAAACAACTATTACACTTACTGCGTGTGTATATGCATGTGTGTGTTTGTGTATCACATGCTTGTGAAAGCCAGACGACAACTTGGAGGACTTAGTTTTCTCCTTGCACCATGTGTACTCAAGGGATTGAGCTCAAATCATTAGGCTTGGCAACAAGCACCCTTTCCTGCTATGATAGCTCACCCTCAATGTCCTTAAATGAGGCCCCAGAAGCTTTGGATAAGAAATTCATGCACAATCACCCAGCAAGGTGGAAAAAAAAAAAAAAAAAAAACCAAAAAAAAAAAAAATAAGGACCAAGGTCTTTTATTGCTCAGGACTTCTCCAAGAGCTGTGGCTGCTTGCCTGCTTCCAGGAGCTTCTTCCCCAAGGCATGCAGCTGTTGTTGTGCAGGACTGAGCCATCATCGAGAGTTCAGCTGGCCCCACTTGCAAAAGTTCATCTCAGCTGGCTCCATTAGCTGCTGACCTTCCCAGGAGAGGTGGGGATCGTCATGGGACCCTCACCTGAGTATCCAGCCACTCCTCCCAGACATTTGTTTGCAACTCTGCCCTTCTGGCATGTGACCTCTGTGTTTCTCAGGAGGGGGTAGAGTACACAGACTGGGAAGGGGATTCTATACCATCCTGGAAAGGCCATCGAGCACGAGCACGCTGTGTGCTTCTAGTGATGTTGTCTAAGGTCACCCAGGACCATGCCCATAACTCGCCTTACCCATGCTCTCTGTAAGTGACCCTAATACATATTGATTCCCAGGGAGAACCTCAGTGGAGTCCAGCTGTGTTATTGAGACCTTATAAAAAGGGGGAAGATTTAATAATACACTTGGAGCTTGTGTGTGTCCCTCTCTCCCCCAAGAGAGAATTGTCACAACAGCATCCTAAAAACTAGTCGAATCTCTTTACAGGACTGAAGCGAGGACCTACAGAGACTCACTTACAGACAGTAGTTAAGCAGACTGACCGTGTCAGAGCAGAAGGCCTCCGTGAAGGGAGCTTTCTGGAAGCCATGTCTTCTTTTCAATGGTCCCTCTTTTAAGAAGCCAGAAAGGGGCGGAATGGGGGGCTGGAGATATGGTCAGCGAGTAAGGCTAGGTACTGTTCTTACAAAGCACCCGGTTTCGGTTCCCAGCACCCATGTGTTGGTGACAACCAACTGAAACTACATTTTTAGGATTTCCAAAATCCTCTTCAGACTTCCAGTAACACCAGGCATGCACTGGGTATACAAACAGACATGTAGATAAAACACTCATACACATAAAAAATATATAAAAGGTATATTTATTTATTTTGGTTTCGGGGTGTGTGTGTGTGTTTTTCCAGACAGGGTTTTTCTGTATAGCCCTGGCTGTCATGGAACTCACTCTGTAGACCAGGCTCAAACTCAGAGATCCGCCTGCCTCTGCCTCTGCCTCTTGAGTACTGGGATTAAAGATATGTGCCGCCACCATCTGGCTTAATATGTTTAAAAGAAGCCAGAATGGCCAGGCAGGCAGTAGTGGCGCATGCCTATAATCCCAGCACTTGGGAGGCAGAGGCAGGCAGATTTCTGAGTTCAGGGCCAGCCTGGTCTACAGAGTGAGTTCCAGGACAGCCAGGGCTATACTATACAGAGAAACCCTATCTTGAAAAAAAAAAAAAAAAAAAAAAAAAAAAAAAAAAAAAAAAAAAAAAGCAGCCAGAAGTGGGATTTGGGGTATGGCTCGTTTTGTAGAGTGTTTGTCTAACATGCATGAGACCCTGGGCTCAGCCCCCAGGACTTTGTGAAACAGCATGTAGTAGTTACTGCAGCACTCAGGATATAACAGTGTAAAGGTAGGAAGGTCAGATTTTTTTTTTTTTTTTTTTTTTTTTTTTTTTTTTTTTTTTTTTTTGGTTTTTTGAGACAGGGTTTCTCTGTGTAGCCCTGGCTGTCCTGGAACTCACTCTGTAGACCAGGCTGGCCTCGAACTCAGAAATCCGCCTGCCCTGCCTCTGCTGGAATTAAAGGTGTGCGCCACCACCGCCTGGCAAGGTCAGATTTTCAATGTCATCTTCAGCTACAAGTTTAAGGCCACCAGCCTGGGCTATAGGAGACCGTGCTCACAAAATGAAGAGGTAACAAGTGCAACCTATCACACAGTTCTGTTCCTGTCCTGTGGCTGGCACCCACACACACACACACACACACACACACACACACACACACACCAGCACTGTTAGCAAGCACTTCTTTGGGGTTTGCCTGGACTCTCTTTTGTTCATCCTTGGGTCCAGAAAGCCAGTGAATAGCCATATGTTTGGAGAAGTCACTAAGGAAGCACTAGAATAAGTGGCAGAGGTTTCAGAGGCAAGCTTTTATGGCCCAGCCTGCACACATAGCCAGTGCTCAGGGGAGGCTAAGACCTAGCATTATTACCATGGGTTATACCAGCTCATCCAGGCCCCTAGAGACCCAGCCTCAAAAAAGTGAACAGACACAGAGGCTAAATAAATAAATAAATAAATAAATAAATTGAATATAGCACTCGGTGAGGGACACCAGACCACAAACCAAGATAGCAGGGTGCAGGAAAGGAAGAAGTTCACCTTGTCCTTCCTTGTACCAGGGCTGCTGGCTTTGCAGACATTTGCTGTTTTTTTGGTGGTTAGTTGGTTTTTTTTTTTTTTTTTTTCCTTCTTAATTCAATAAAAATAGCTCTGTGGGACAACATAGTATAGCATTTGTGGAAATAAAAACTAGGAACCACATCACAGGGTGTTCTGATGCAAACGTGGCCCCAGCTCCCCAGGCTGATTTATGCCGAAAAGGTGGCAGCCTTCCTTGGTCCCAGGTGGGGCCTGGCCTTGGGGAGGAAGGGAGGAGGAGGCACAGAGCCATCAGCTGTTTCCCTCTCCAAAGCTAGAAGCATAGCTTTGTCTGAGCCTGCCTTCTGCACTATAAAAAGTTTCCGCCACAAAGCGTCCATTCAGGAAATCAAGGTTAGAGACCCTGGGCTTCCTGACTTGATTGCTCTCCTGGGGTCTGGGCCCAGCTCAGAAGGGTGGGGTGTGTGGGCTTTGCAGGTTACAGGATGTGAAAGTGAGGACCAAGGTTAGGGGAGAGAATAAAAGGCCAAGAGTAGAACACGCCCAGCAGAGGCCATGTGCAGTTCTCTTCTTCAGGGTTTCCTGTGGGTGAGCTGAGAACATTGTGTTCTGGCTCTGAACTTACCCTGCGGGGGCTGCTCCCCTCTCAGCCTCTGGGTCCTAGTGCTGGACCTCGAAGGCCTTGGCTTCCCTACAGTGCTGTTTCTCCTGACTCTGGCTGCTATGGAGGGTGGTCCCCAGCCACCTCCATAGCATCTTCCAGGTTATGATGGTGGCTTCGCACATAACAAAACATCCTTGGAGTATCAAGGCTGAAGTTCAGGAAATAGCTAACCAGCATCTCCATGTTTTCCTGTCTTCTGGTTGCTGGGAACTAATGTTGAGCCATCACTGTAATGAACCTTTGCCTTCAAAGCTCTGCAGAGATACTTGAGAATACAAGCCTTCTAACTGGTTTGGTGTTCGTTTATTTGTGTATTTGATATTTCTGTCATGGCAATGCTTACAGATAGAATGCAAGGCCTTGCACAGGCCTGGCAACAGGTGCTTCATTTCCTTCCTCTTTTTTATTGCATCTAGTTAGGGTGTGTTTATGTGTACACTATGGTGTGCATGTAGAGGACAGAGGACCACTGTGGGAGTCTCTTCTCTCTTTCCACCATGGATTCCAGGGATGCAGGGATGACTGTAGTCATCAGGTGTCCTCTGTCACTCTCCTAACTGTTGTGGGTGTGTCTCACTCCTCCATATCAGGCTGCTGGTCAATGCCCAGTGATGCTCTTGTTTCTGGTCCACCTCACTAGCACCACAGCGCACAGGACCACACTTAGCTTTCTTCATGGATGCTGGGGATCTGAGCTCAGCAGAGTTCCCCACTGAGCCCATCTCCCAGCCCTAGTTAGTTGTAGTGTTTTGTTTTACATGTATTTTATTGCATGAATGTTTGACTTGTGTGTGTGTGTATGTATGTATGTATGTATGTATTTATTTATTTATTTATTTATTTAGGTTTTTTTTTTTTCACATAATTTCAAATGGAGCATGAAGCTGAGGCTGACCTTGAGTCCAGCCTTCAGTTTTCCAAGTGCTGGGAGTACAGGTGTATGCATTTATTAAATGTGTATGACCACACTGTGCTTGACACACCAGAAGAGGGCATTAGAGCCCATTACAGATGGTTGTGAGCCACCATGTGGTTGCTGGGAATTGAACTCAGAACCTCTGGAAGAGCAGTCAATGCTTTTAACTGCTGAGCCATCTCTCCAGCCCAGGACTCAGACTTTTAAGAGATAGACTTTAACTACATCCAAATCGCAGCAAAGGCTTTCGGTTCAGAGAGGATTTTTGACACTTCTCAGCCTCTGTTCTGGGTTACAGATTTCTCTGTTAAGATTACATACCTCTCTTGGACCTGCAGAGATGGCTCAGCAGTTGAGAGCACTGGTTGCTCTTCCAGAGGACCTGGGTTCAATTCCCAGCACCCACATGGTGGCTCACAATTTTCTGTAGCTCCAGATCCAGGAGTCCTGACACTGTCACACAGACATAGGCACTGGCAAAACACCAATGCACATAAAAATAAATAAATCATTAGGAGAAAAAAGGTTGCACCCCTCTCTTTCAAGTCATTACATCCTGTCTGGTCACAGTGTCTGCCTTCTGTGTGTAGTCTTTTAATGTCCCTGACTGGAAGCCCTTTGCTCCAGGCAAGGGGCCAGCCAAGGACTGACTGCACACTGAACACCTGCTCTGCACCAAGCTGGAACAATAGCCTGGCAACTGCCAAAGTCAAGTACACAACAAAGGAAAGCGCCCTTGGACTCTGCCCCTCCGAGGACAGAGAGACTGTGAGACAGGGCAGTCTGCTGGAAATACAGACAGGCAGTCAAGAACAACAATCCCCCCTGGGTTCCTGGGCCTCCTGAGGCCATATGACCTTTTTACATGGGTCCTATATCAGATACCCTGTATATCAGGTATTTACGTTACAATTCATAACAGCAAAGTTACATTCCTGAAGTGGGGGGTGGGGGTGTCACCACACATGATGAACTGTATTAAATCGTCGCAGCATTAGGAAGGTTGAGAACCACTGTCCTAAGCGAGCCCAGAGGGCTGGGAGTATACACAGACCTAACCCCGGGGACCCAAGAGCATCTCCTCAAGGAAGAGGTCTGTAAGCTAAAAATCCACAGAGGCAGTTAAGAGGTGAAGAGTGATGGACAGACAATAGCTGAGGGGCCCCGGGGTACAGCTGGGCAGGAGGGACAGAGCCAGTGTTCTAAGACAAGTAGGGCAGCTATGGACAGCATAACCTAATTGCATGTTTCAGAATAACTAGTAGACAGCCGGGTGTGGTGGCCCACATCTGTAACCCCAACTCTACACCTGGGAGGCTGGGGCTGAGGACCTCAGGTTCAAGGTAGGCCTGGTTATCTAGTGAAGCCCTGCCTCAAGGAACAACAAGAGTCTCACAGAATGCTGGCCCAGCACACGAGCCTCCAGCACTTCAGAAACCTGGTGTGGTGACACACATACACCTCCAATCCTGGAACACAGGAAATGAAGGCAGAGGGGTCAGGAGTTCAAAATCATCCTCTGCTACTTAGCACGTCCAATACTAACCTGGGATATGTAAGACCCTGTCTGTCTGTCTGTTTCTTTCTTTTTTCTTTCTTTCTTTCTTTTTTTTTTTTCTTTTCTTTTCTTTTTTGAGACAGGGTCTCTCTACACAGCCTTGGCTGTCCTAGAACTCACTATGTAGACCAGGCTGGCTCTAAATTCATCTGCCTTTGCCTCCTGACTGCTGGGATTACTGACTTATCTTTTTTTTTTTTTTTTGGTTTTTCGAGACAGGGTTTCTCGAGACAGGGTTTCTCTGTGTAGCCCTGGCTGTTCTGGAACTCACTCTGTAGACCAGGCTGGCCTCGAACTCAGAAATACACCTGCCTCTGCCTCCCAAGTGCTGGGATTAAAGGCATGCACCACCACTGCCCGGCTCTAACCTATCTTTATTTAAAAACAAAGCAAAATCTTGTTGCTAAGGTTGCTAACTGTTCTTAACACACACACACACACACACACACACACACACACACACACACACACACTTCTACTTTTAAAATACTGAGAAAATTCATAATTTCTCCTGCCTAGGATTCTATGAAGCTCTGTCTGGAGACATGACTCTGTGGTTAAAAGCACTGGCTCTTGCAGAGTACCAGGTTTGATTCCCATCACCCGCACGGTGGCTCCAACCATCTGTAACCCCATTTCCATGGGCTCTGGTGTGCTGTGCGCAGGTACACGCAGGCAAAATATTCATACATAAAATAAATCTTCAAAAAGAAGAACGGAAAGAAAGAAAAGTACGGTGCCGAGCATACACGAAGTAAATGCTTGCTGAAGGAACAGTTGCTTGAAGTCCCTAACACTGCTACCCAAGTAATTCTCAGCTACCCACAGTGCCTCCAGCTAGTGGTGGGGATGAACCCTAGACCATGATGGAAGGGGTGTGGTGGAGTGGAGGGCTGGAGAGAGATGAGGGCAGAATGGCGCACACCTGTGATCTCAGCACTTGGGAGGTAGATGCTCAAGGGTCAGGAATTCTAGGTCATCCATGGCTACATAGAGAATGTGAGGCCAGCCTAGACTACATGAGACCCTCTCTCCAAAAGGAAAAAAGCAAGGGGCAGGTGGGGTGCGGGGCTAAGATTTCCCCAGGGAAAACTAACACTTGTTCCCATAAGGCACTTTCCTTCTTAAAAAAAAAAAACCCAACGGGGGTCCTGCCCCGCCTTCACCAGGCCCAGACCACTAGCACCCACCATGGCCGGAAAGTCCTCCCCCCCTCCTTCTTGCCCGGAGTCAGGCAGCTCTGCTGAGGGCAGGAGTTCCCAGGTGGGCACACCCTCCCATGCTTTTTGCCCTTTCCTGTGGCTTTCCAGGCTGGCCCACAGAAGCCTGATTCATCCACAACCGCACTGAAACATAGAATTAATTCGGCTGTAGCCTGGATGAACTCGGCCGCTGCGGTAGCCACACCTCTCCTCACAACAAGGTTTCCATGGGGAAAAAAAAAAAAAAAAAAAAAAGTGTCCTGAGCTCCAAGAAGCCAAACTGTAACAGGATGAAGGCACACCCAGGTTCAGACCCGAGTTCCTACACTTTCTAACAGGCACTCATGTTCCCCAGACTCGGCTTTTTTGCTCTGTAAGAACACCCTGTGTAGCCTTTTCAGAAGGTTCTGGGTGCAGACTAGACACCTGTGAGCATGCTTCAGCTGCGCCCAGAAGCGCTGAGACCTTGGAGATAAAGACTATAAAAGCACAGTCCCGGAGCTGCTCCTCATACGCCGTGTCAGCGCTGGGCTCTGAGCAAGTGTTTACGAGATAAATGGGCTGCTGTCTTCGAAATCACAGAACATTCCCCTATCTGTGACCTTCTGCAGGCTCTCACTAGCTTATCTGAGCCAAAACGCTCTCTCCACCCCCACTCAGCATCTCCCCCAGCTCTCCGTGCACTGTATTGTTCTGGTTTCCTTTGCTCCAGGTCCTGGGAAGGGGCTGAGCGTCTAGAAGCAGTGGCCTTTCACCCTCGGCCTGGATGAGAGCCTAGCCTGCCCTAGCGGGGGTGGGGGGTGGGGATAGGGAGGGGGGGTGAGGGGGCGCTACACCACCAAGGGTAAAGAAGGCAGACCTCCAGTTCAGGCTTGGCTTCAGCCCTTCCTAGATCTTGTTTGTTTCCCTGTAGCCTCCAGAACGCTCTGTACCCAAGGACGTGACGACAGCCAGGGAATCCGTAGGGTCCTAAAGGTCGACCTGCTTCCTTGCCCTTCTTCCCCGATGTCAGAGTTTGATAACCTTGTACAAGGACATGCAGGCTCCAGCCCAGGGTAACTAGCCCCATGGAGATCAGACACCTCAAATGAGCCTGCTCTACATCCCCCAAAATGTCAATTGTCCCCATGGCCTTTCTATCTTGAGTGTCCCCTCTGTACAATACTTCTTACTGGCCTCCACTTCACCAACTTCAACCCACCAGCTAACCCCTTTGTCCTCAATACTGCAATAGTAGGAATGTTCTGGTAAGCTGGGCATGTAGCTCAGTGGTGAGAGTACTTGACCAAGGAGCTGGAGGCTCTGGAGAATATAGCCATCACACACAGGAAGGAAGGAAGGAAGGAAGGAAGGAAGGAAGGGAGGGAGGAGGGAGGGAGGGAGGGAGGGAGGGAGGGAGGGAGGGAGGGAGGGAGGGAGGAAGGGAGGACAAAGAGGAAGGAGTAAGGGAAAGAAAGAAAAGAGTAAACAAAAGAAGAAACAGAGCGCCCAGGCGGTGGTGGCACAAGCCTTTAATCCCAGCACTTGGGAGGCAGAGACAGGAGGATTTCTGAGTTCGAGGCCAGCCTGGTCTACAGAGTGAGTTCCAGGACAGCCAAGACTACACAGAGAAACCCTGTCTCAAAAAAAAAAAAAAAAAAAAAAAAAAAAAAAAAAAAAGAAAGAAAAAGAAGAAGAAGAAGAAACAGAGCAATAAAGAAAATATACATTGTGAAAATAATGTGGGTGTTTGGTAGTCCATGCCTCTGAGAAAGCCTTCAGGAGGCTGAGATAGGAGAATCTTGGTAAATCGAAGGCCAGGTTACAGAGTAAGATCCATCCCAAACAAAGAAGAATGAAGCTGGAGAGATGGGTTAGTGGGTAGAAAAGGTAGGTCAGTGGGTAGAAAAGGTGGGTCAGTGGGTAGGAGATATGGGTCAGTGGGTAGGAAATATGGGTCAGTGGGTAGGAAATATGGGTCAGTGATTAAGAACATGCTATTCTAGAGGACCTAAGTTTGACTCCCAGCCTGCACACTGGGTAGCTCCCAACTGCCTGTAACTCCAGCTTCAGGGGCTCCAACACGCTCTTCTGGTCCTTAAGGTGCAGGTAGACATATACATGGTCTAGACCCATACACACACACACATACACATAAGTAAAAACAAGCATACATCTTTAAAAAAGAAGCAGGAGGAAGAAGTAAAGGGGGGGAGGAAAGGAAGAGAAGAAAAATGTCCTGTGCTCATGGTGAAAACCCAGCATGGAGAAGGTTGAAGAGCAAGCTACTGTAGTCCCCTTCCTCAGAGGTGACTCTGTGGACACTCTCTCCTACATCCCACATATTTGTTCAATGTGTGTAAGAGTGTGTGGGTGTGAGTTTCAGGCCATCTAAGCTACATATAGTGTGCCAGGCTAGCCTGGGCTATGACCTATTTTTGTTTTTAAGTGTGTGCATGTTCCCTCTCTCCTCTCTGGCATGGAATTATACTGTACCTTTGTCTGGCTACTAGTTCTTTTCCTCCAATAGTGTGCTGTGAGTGACATCTTTCCCAAACAGACCTCCCCTTGCTGTTGTCACTGTGGCGCTGAAGATGCACCCAGACCCTTGCCCACACCGGGTCACCCCTCTGGCACCTACCTACATCCCTCCCTCGATACCTCCCCTCTCTTAACAGCCTGGGTGTTTCCCACTGTGCTTTACTGAACCGCAGACACTGAGGTGAATTTCCATTCTCATATTCACTATCTAATTAGACCCACCTGGGGGGGGGGGTCTCAAACACCCAATCTGTTATTCACACCAAACTACAGCCCATCTCCCATCTGGTGTGTCTTTCCAAGCTGAATGGTCTTCCCTGCTTCAGGGTCTTATCTCCTCTTGTACCTTAAGCTCCTCTGGCCCGGGTGTGGTCTTGGAGCTTCTGGCAAGGTGCCCTACAGGCTTGTCAACTCAGCAGTTTTCGAGCCAGCCTTGGGCTGGCTGCCTTAGAGAAATGTTCTCAGGACATTGGATGCTCATGTGGTCTTTCTTTTCCTGCATATTGCTTGGGAAACGCTGGACACTGGGCGATCCAGAATAAAACAGACACAGACCCTAGCCTCCTAGAGAGTGCAGTCTGACCAGAGAAGTACAGGGCAGGCACTGACCAATAAATGCATCTGTGGTTATAAAAGGAGCGAGGACTTTGAAGGCAACCAGGGGCCGGGCGGTGGTGGCACACACCTTTAATCCCAGCACTTGGGAGGCAGAGGCAGTGGCGGATGCAACTGAGAGACCATAGGGTCTGGTTCCCTGTTCTTGGGGCACTTCCCTTTATCATCTTCAAGTGTGGAAGGGAACCCCCCTTCCAGTTTGAACTTAATGCGACTGTGCTAAGTGCCATCCAAGTTCAAAGGAAGCCCTGACTGCTGGGGAGAGGTCAGGGAGGACAGCTTGCTCGGTTCACATTGACCTTATGGTGTGGGTGAGCTCCGGCTGATACTCTGATACTGACTACATGAGTAGACACTTCGGATTATCTAACATGGACGCCAAGTGTTGAAGCGAGTTGGGGAGCTGCTGAGGTGTTAAATACTTCAAGTCTGTGAATTCAGGCTGGAGACATAGCCCAGGAGAGCACTTGCCTTGAATCCCATCTCTGGTACCACAACTATAAATAAATAAAATGTGCAGGATCTGGGGGTACTTGTTGCTTTTCCAGAAGACCCAAGTTTGGTCCCCAGCACGCATGTCAGGGAGCTCACACCTACCTGTTAACTCCAGCTTTGGGGAAACCCAACCCGGTGCCCTCTTCTGCCCATCACAGGCACCTGTACACATGTGCACACATAAGTTAAAAACATTAAATATATAAGCTCTGCAGAAGTTAACACTGGTTCCGACCTAGGGCAGGGTTATTTCAATATAAAGCTCTGGCCTCCAAGACAAACAGGTCTCAGCCCTGCACTGAGTACAAGGGATATGAATGTGTCTGAGGAAGACTTCCTGCAAGTCCCCAGGGTTCAAGACAAGCTGGGTGGAAGCTATTCTGTAGAAAGGACCTATGGAAAGAACACAGTTATTCCTTGGCACCCATAGGGGAAATGTCATAGGGTCCTCATTTCACTCCTGCCAAAATCCACTGACCTCAACTCCCTTACAATTATAAAATTGCATCTGTGTGTATCTTAGGCCTAGCCTCTGACATACTTCATCTCTAGATTGCCCCATCAAATACATGGCTACAGTGGGTTGGACTGTAACTGGTGAGGAAGGAGAAGCCAGCTGGAAAAGAACTGCGATCACAGAGGAACGAAGGCCATTCCACAAGACACAGACATCCTGACAAAGGCAGTTGTTATACCAGTGAACCAAAAACTCAACTGAAGGGCCAGCAAGATGGCACAGTGGGTGAAAGTGCTGGCTATCCAAACCTGAAGACTTGAGTTTGATCCCCACAATTTAGAGTAAGGTAGAGGGGAGAGAATCAGCTTCTCAGAGTTGTCACCTGATCTCTACAAGGTGCACCGTGGTGTGGCATCACACACACAACACACAAAGATACAGACACACACAGAGAAACAAGCACAGACACACAGATACAGGAGAGGGGGGCTAGGTGGTGAGAGAGACCCAATGAAAAGAGAAAAATGCTTGCAAATCATCCCCCATTCCCCCTCCCCTCTTCTTGGGACCAAAGATTTTCTGGGGCCTGGGGAGGCAACAGATGAATGAAGACAAAAACCTGCTGTTGCCACCCCCCGCCCAACTCTTGTCTCAGGTCTGAGTCTTGTCTCGGTCTGACAGAAAGCACTGTAAAGCATATCCTTATACTTGGTGTTCCCCTTATGATGCACCTTAGCTGTATACATTTTGAACATCCACATCTACATTACCACGCAAAGCCGTGTGCACAAAGCCATGCTCACTCTACTTTATGGAAAATTTAAGAGCGTTGCAGAGGTAATTAGAACCATATGTACTTCCCCCTCCTGAGCTGTGGGAGGGAGATGAAGCTCCAGATAGGCAAGGGTTTGCCCTGGAGCTTTGTTAGGCTGAGGTGAAGGAGCTAAACTTGCTCTCAAGACCAGAAGGAGCTATTAAAGGTTTGGAGAGAGAGGCTTGAGTGAGCCCTGCTAACAATGGTAAAATAAACAGAGTCACATAGGAGTGGGGGGTGCGTGTCCACACAGAAAGCAGTAAGTCCCAAACCAATTTTACCCACAACTCATCTCTGGGCCTCACTTCCTAGTCTATAAAGAAAAGCCATAGTTTGGGGCAGGGCGGGGGGGGCACAACCATAGGGTCACCCTGCCAAGGACCAGACTCTCCACTATAGGCTGGCAGTGATACTAGCCAGTGACACTACTTGTCCAGTTCGAGCCTGGTTCTCTGCCTGCAGGGCCAGTACACCAAGGTTGGGGAAGAGCTTGGGGAAGCTTCTTCAGGCCTATCCCAATGCCCTTCTTTTCAGCCCCAGCCACTCTTTAAAAAAACGTCTGAGCCAGGGAGAGAGTGCCACATGCCTCCTTGTGCAGGCTTTGGCCAACACCACGGCCCCATGGATTCCTGCAGAAAAGCTTCCATAATAACCGTACGATAATAAAAAGATAGAGAGGCAAACAGGTATGTAGGTCAGCTCAAAAATAGCCACCCACCCACTTAGCCTGGGTAGCCATCAGTTCCAGGTGGGGACAGAGTTGGCTTGCTGTGTCTGCCTAGCTGACCTGCCCTGCTCTTCTCAAGGTTGCCTGAAAAAGTTAAAGTCCCTGTCTGCACTACTGGGGGTGGTAAGGCTATGGTTGACTGCAGGCCCAGCTCCCTCCTTGCACCCCATCCCCCACCAACACCAAGTTAACTCCTAGGTCAGAGAGCACAGAGGTCGGCCTCTCTGACGTAGGTTACTGGAGCTAAGTGAGGGTTTAGGGTGATGACTCACACAAATCCCCACCCCACCCGCACAATACTTTAGGCGGTTCGCGCATGCAAGAGCCCCCAACCCCACCCCCACCCTCCACCCCTACAGAGCCCCCTTTGTTAGCACAACCCCATCCAAACAGCCTCAGGGATGTGGGGGCCTCTTTAGCCTTTCCCTCCTTTTCGATCCTTCCCAGACCCTCTCCAGAAAAGTGCAGGCCCTGGTGGCTCGCCCCCACCCCCAGCCGCAGCCAAACTGCTGAGCTCAGCATCTTAGCTGCGGGCCGGCTTGGCGATGGGCGGAGCCTCCAGGCTCCGCCCTTCTCCCCCTCTCCGGGCCCCCCCCCCCCCGCCCCCAGGCACGTTCTGTGAGTCACGTCTTCGCTTTCTCCTCTACAGGGGGTAGGCGGGGAAGGAGCCCCCATTCTAAGTCAGCTGCTCTTCATCTGTCACCTCGTAGCCTGGCTCCCCGAGAGCATCTCAGATGTGGGAGGAGGGAGAGGGAGCAGGCAGTACTCCCACCCCACCCCTGCCAACGCCTGGCCCTTGACGAGCCACCCAGGACTTTTGGGAAGTCGGTGGTTGGTTGGGTGTGTTTGTGAGGGGTGTGTGTGTGTGTGTTCCAGATTTGCAGAGCAGAGCCTGTAAGTCTTTGTGCTTTGTGTTTCTCTGCATTTTTTTTTTTTTTTTTTTTTTTTTTTTTTTTTTTTACTTTTTTTGAGACAGCACCTCCAGTAGCTCAGGCTAGCCTCAAACTCAGTCTGTAGCACTCACTCTGCAGGCAAGGATGATCTTAAACTTCTCTCTGCCTCCTCTACCACCTTCCAGTTGCTGAGATTATAGGCATGTGCCACCTTGCCTGGTTTAGGAAATGCTGAGGTTGGAGCCCAGGGCTTTCTGCATGCTATGCTAGCATCCCGCTAAGAGCAATAGCCCAAACCCTGACACTGCTCTTAAAATCAAAATTCAACTGTGTTTTTTTGGCGGGTCTATGTCACAGTCTGTCCCTTTGTGGGTTACAGATAGGACAAATAGAGCTGGGAAGGACCCCCCCCCCCCCCCCACACACACACCACTTTTAAGCATATATCAAAGCCTTGGCTGGGATGCAGAGTGGAGGTGGATCCCAAAGGGGAGATGTGATGACAGTCACTGTCACTTCTGGGATTCAGGGTGTCCCACAGAGGGGAAGGAAGCCCTGGGATGTCAGCCTGCCTTTCTTACCTTCTTACTCCGGGTTGCAATGTGAGGGTTGAGGAGGAACAGCCTGATCAAATATCACAAAGGCCAAGCCCAGAGAAGGTGCCTTATGTCAACAACTTCATGGCTTGCAGGTGTTCACTCCAGCTGTTCTGGGCCCCAGTGGTCCCCTCCCCCCCTCCATCTAGTCTTTATGTTCCCTTTCAGCTCACAACTAAGAGTGCTTGAGGCCTAGTGTCCAGGGTTTGTGGAGGATCATGATTCTGAGCTGCTGACTGTGTAGCCTCAGGCAAGTCCCTCCACCTAGCTCAACTCCCGTGTTCTTACCTGCAAAGAGACCACTGTTATCAGCCCGAACCCTGCTTACATATGATACACAACTATTGGTGTGCACATTGAGCGTGTATATGTGTGCGTGTGTGTGTGTGTGTGTGTGTGTGTGTGTGTCCATGGAAAGATCAGAGGTCAGTCTCATTTCTCAAAATCTGTGTTTTGGGGAAGGGGTCTCTTGCTAATCTGGAGCTTGCCAACTAGTCTAGACTTGGGGGTCAGATCCCTAGGGATGCACATGCCTCCTCCTCAGCACAGGGATGACCCAGCACATGCCACTTTGTCTGGCTTTGTCTGTAGGTGCCAGAGATTGACCTCGGTTCTCCTGCTTGGGAGCAAATCATCTTCCCAGCCCCATATCAATTATTTTAATTGGCAGATATATAAACACCCACCACTGGCTGCTAAAGCCACTGAAAATAAAAAACAGACTTTTGAGATGGGCTTGATGGCACACACAGCCCCTGGGAGGCAAAGGCAGGAGGATTAGCTAAGAGTTTGAGACCAGCCTGATCTGTATAGCGAATTCCACACCAGCCAAAGATACAACAGCAAGATCTGTCTCAAAAAAATAAAAAAAGGGAGGTGCTGGAGACATGGTTCAGCAGTCAGGAGCCCTTGGTGTTCCTCTTGGGTCCTGAGTTCAGTTCCTGACACCCACGAGAGCCCCACTCACATTTCAGGGATCCAATAGCATTGACGATGGCTTCTGGACTTCTCAGGCATCTGCTCTCACATGTATGTGATACACATACATGCACGCAAGATTTTCTCTTTTCTTTCTTCCTCATCCTCCCCTCTCTCTCTCTCTCTCTCTCTCTCTCTCTCTCTCTCTCTCTCTCTCTCTCTCTTTAGACAAGGTTTCTCTGTGTAATCCTGACTGTCCTGGAACTTGTTCTATAAACCAGGCTGGCCTCGAACCCAGAGACTTGCCTGCCTCTGCCTCCTGAGCTCTGGGATTAAAGGCCTACACCACCACTGCCTGGCAACACACACAACTTTTTAAAAAAACAATTATTTATTTTATACTTATGAGTACACTGTTGTTCTCTTCAGACCCACCAGAAGAGGGCATCAGATCCCATTACAGATGGTTGTGAGCCACCATGTGGTTGCTGGGAATTGAACTCAGGACCTCTGGAAGAGCAGTCAGTGCTTTTAACTGCTGAGCCATCTCTCTCTCTCTCTCTCTCCATTCCACAACAGGCATGATTTTTAAAACAAATAAAATTAATCATTTTTAAAAGAAAAGAAGGGATTGGGGGTTTAGCTCAGTGGTAGAGCACTTGCCTAGCAAGCACAAGGCCCTGGGGTTGGTCCTTAGCTCAGAGAAGAAAAAGGGAAGGAAAGGGGAGGGAAGGGAAGGGGAGGGGAGGGGAGGGGAGGGGTCTGGAGAGCTGGTTCAGCAGTTAAGAACACTATCTGTTCTTCCAGAAGACCTGGGTTCAATTCCTAGCACCCACATACATGGCAGCTCACAACTGACTATAACTCTGGTTCTATGGGATCCATCCAACACCCCTGCACATAAGACAAATCATTTTTTTAAAAAAAGAGAAGAACAAAAATGAGCTTGCTTGGCTGTCTGGGCAGGTGGCCGTCTTTAATTCCGACCTGCAGCATGAACACTCCATCTCCTGACCACTGAGTTATTTCCGGTTCACATTCAGTGTGAGGAACAAGGTTCACCCTGTCCCTGTGTGTATGCTGGCATGTGCATGCCTGGTGCCCCCAGGGACCAGAAAAGGGTGTTAGATCCCCTGAAACTGGAGCTATAGACAAGTACCAGTGTCCTTACTTTGATATCTGACAGTTGGCACCACTCAAAAGGTAAAAACAAAAACAAACAAACAAAACCCCCACAGATGGGACAGTGGCTGGTGTCTGTGGCTGGCATGGCTGCTGGGCAGGCCTCTCCACAGGCCAGGGACTGCCCTCCTTCTCTCTATAGGCCAGGCCTGGGACTGGCCACTTTTTCTGGCCTGGGATTTTGGGGAAAGCAGCTCCTGGGAATTTGTCATTCCACCCACCCCTAGCCCCATGATCTTCGTGAGAGTGAATACACTGTTGTCGAGTTCTGAGTTTTCAGATCGAGCCTCTGAAAACATCACTCAGATAAAGCAACAGAAGGAACACAGGGTGTCTTTGTTTCCTTCCTTCCTTTCTTCCTTTCTTTCTTTCTTTCTTTAATTTTATTTATATTTTTTTGTGGGTTTTTTTCCCTATGTGTATGCCATCATGTGCATGCCCAATGCTCCCAGGGGACCAGAAAAGGGTGTTGGATCCCCTGAAACTGGAGCTACAGACAATTATGAGCATCATGTACATTCTGGGAATTGAACCTGGGTCCTCCAGAAGAGCAGCCAGTGTTCTAACTCCTGGGCCACTGTGTATCTTTTTAGCCATAAGTCTCTCTATTTTTATTAAAAGTTGTTTTGGTTTTTTTTTAACTGAGCATGGTGGTGATCTTTTAAGTTGGGAGAGGGAAGCAAGAAGATCATGAGTTCAAAACCACCCTCATCTATACAGAGAATTTAAAGCCAACCTGAGCTATGTGAGGAAAAAAATGAGCAAAAATATGAGCTAGTGAGATAGCTTAGCAGGTAAAGGTATTTAGCAAAAAGCCTGCTGACCTGAGTGTGATTCTAGGAGCCCACAGGATAGAAAGAGAGAACCATCTCCTCTACGTGCTAATGTGCGCGCGCGCGTGTGTGTGTGTGTGTGTGTGTGTGTATTAAGCAGAGCGTAAATAATGTAATGAGTAAACTTTATTTCTTATATTAACACAGAGCAACTATATAACAGAATGCAATGTTGTATCATTTATAACAAAGTCCTATTATTCCTCCTGGGATCTCTACCAGGGGAATAGCCCAGAACAATTCCCATCATCCTTAGCAGCCAAACAGCCTTGAACCCAGGGTAGCAGGACTCCAGGTCCATTACGCCACTGGTTGCAGGAAATGGAGAGAAAGCTCTTTAGCCTGTCTTTGGGGACGAACCAGGGAAGGGGCTGCCTAGCCCTCCCCAACACTCTCATTTTCTTTCTGCATGGGAAAGGAGTCCTACCAAGCTGGCAGAAAGTTATATGGGGGTGAGGAAGAGAAGAGACAGTGCCCGGGAGTCTCAGGTCCAGAGAGATCCCTAAATTGACTGCTCAGACCATTCCAGCTTGGTGGGAAACGACAAGAGCCGGTGGGCAGCACCAAGGCCGGCAGGCTGTCTGTGGCTTTCCTTCTGTTGATGGAGTCTGGCAGAATCCTGAACCTGCTCTCCCATCTCTCCAGATCTCTCTGGCCCTCAACAGGGGCAGTTTATCAAACCAGCCCTTTGTGGGGTTCCCATCGTCTCTGCCCTGTCCCCAGAGGAAATGACATCTTATGAAACTCAGGACCCTAGCAGAATTGGCCATCTGTGAGCTCATTGTTGTCACACGTAGGCCTTGTCTTTGCAGCTGTATGCCCTCACCCACCCCTGGCACAGCACCCTGCCCCCCACTGGGAGGCTTGGATTGGCTGAGAAGCCAGCCTAGCCTCCATCCCGGACCCTGTCCTTCTTTCTGAGGGGTCAGCAGATTTGTAGAGATGAGCACAAAATTGCACGGCGCTGCTTGTACAGCAGGATGCCCCAACTCTACCCACCTCTCAGAAAGGGTTTGGATAGAGGATGTGTTACAAGTCCCCTCCCTGAAAAAGAAGCCTTTTGTTGTTGTTGTTGTGCGTGGTGTCGGGATTAAGCCCAGAATTTTGTGCATGCTATATCTCTGAGCTACACTCCAAGCCCCTAAATCTAATATTTAATCAGATTCAAAGCCCCTTTGGGGATGGAAGAATTAATGGTCTCTCTGGGCATGGGGTGTAGAAGGGCACCCGTGCTTTTTCCTTGGGGTGTCCTTTCTAGATAAGATTTTTCAAAGCCGCTTTCAAAAGCTGTGCTATATTGTGTTGTCAGTATTTCCATTTCAAAAAGCAGCTTCATTTGCAAAAAAAAGCCTCCTACTGGGTTTTTAACACTCCCTTAGAACAATCAAAATCCCACTTGAAGTCTTGTGTTGTGAGCTGTCAACAGCTTTTCGCAACCCTCCGGTGGGCCAGGTGCAGCTACAAGCTTGCTATTCCGACCAAGCTGTTTGTTGTTGTTTTAAGCAAACCAGCCAGAGAAGCTCCTGGAAACACATTTGCAGGCTCCTAGTCTCCTCCTCCTCCGGTTACTACTCCACCCGCTCCCCCACCACAGGGGTGCACTCTGTTTTCTAGCCGCCCCCACTTCACATCACCCCGAAGTTTCCAGAGGGCTGAGGGAGCCACTTGCAGCGCAGGCGCGGAGACACCCTGGCTAGTCTACTGGGATTTTCATCTCAAATTCTGGGGTTCCCAGACACACACACCCCTACCCCAAGATCTGGTTTAACTTCCCAAACCCGACTGGGGCGGCTTGCCAGACTGAGGCCCTGGGAACTGGTGCTCCTCGGGTCCGGCACCGCCTGCAGAGGGAGGGGCAGATGGCCAGGAGTCGTAGCCCATGGACTTTAAATTGCAGGCTCTAGTAGGTCCCACGGGAACAGCACAATCAAGGGTGAGGTGTCTCTTCTGCATGGTCACAGACTCTGTGGTCTTCTCTGGCCACAGAGGAGACTGAGGTGTGGTGCCCGATTGCCAACTCTAGAGGTGCAAATCACCCTGGATGTGACATTATCCCACAACCAATTGAAAGTCAGCCAGTGGAGTCCTCCCTTATAGGGTGCACACTGCACAGTGAGTGCATGTGAGAGTTGTCTCCTGGAGCAGGAATCCTCCAGGACATAACAAACGGAAGGACTTTGATGGGAATGGCCCTTCTGTAGCTGAACAGTGAGGCCACCCTGCTTCCCATCACCTGACAAGGGTCATAAGCTTCCAGGTGTTTTGAAGGGAGCCATGGATGGTCCCTTGTCTCCTTTGGGGCCACTGAGATGTTTACAATATTTTGAATGTACTATTTGTTCGCCTTGAAATGAAAATGTTAGCTAAGAACCATCCCACCCACCCACCCCCACCCCCACCCTCCTCAGTTTTAAGCTTTCCTTTGGAGGTGTATGCCAGTGGTAAGAGCGCCTGCCCACATATGAGAAGCTGTGGGATCCATTCCCAGCTCCGACATAAAAAAAAATAAAATAAAATACTGTCAGAATTTTGAGATACTTCAAGGAAAAAATACTGCTTTTCAAGATTCCCTAGATCGGTTCTCTGTGCTGAGGCTGACTGGTTGCCTGTTGCCTAGGGATGCTGGGAGAACGGGCTGTCCTTGAGTGGTGCTCCCAGCCTCCCAGCTGAGGAAGGGGAATATTCTGCTCTGTGCCCGGTTGTAAAGGGGCTAGAGATGGGAGTGTGGAAGTCCTCTGAAGAGCTACTCTGTGCACCTGACCAGATCCTGGGATTCCAGCTATGCATCTGTGTAAATATGGGACTGCTGTCTTTCTGTTTCAAGTTCCACTGATCCATCTCAAGATTCATTCAGTCAGGGGGAATCTTCCTGGGACTGTCCTGTGGGGGCTAGCACAGGCCTGGCTAAAGAATACTCAGATGGACAGAACATTCTCCTCAAGCTTTTAGGTGGGAAGAAGAAAGGGCGGAAGGGGTCTACGGGTTGGTCTGTGGGGTGCAGGGAAAGCATGTCCAGGCAAGCGCATCATGCAGTCAGCCAAGGGCACCTGGGGAGGGAGAGTTTACTAAACGCAAACCTATGGCCTCTGAGGGGTCCTGATTCCAAGGCCAGCACATAGAGTTGTCCCTTCCAATGGGGGAGAGATCACTCCAGTTCCCCCAGAGAAGCCAATGGTTAGGAAACCCTCCCATTTCTACATCCATTTTTATTTTAGGTAATGAATAGGTCTTGTCCCCGTTGTATCTGGCAGGTATCACACAGTAAGGCAAGCCCTTCACTCCATGCCTGGGTCAGGCCTCCTTGTAGGGCAGTTTCCATACTCTCCTAGTCTAAAAACATCATCCGGGCCCAGGGCTAGGTTCCCCGGCGTTTTTTCATCGTGTGTGTGTGTGTGTGTGTGTGTGTGTGTGTGTGTGTGTGTGTGTGTGTGAGAGAGAGAGAGAGAGAGAGAGAGAGAGAGAGAGAGAGAGAGAGACTGACATATTATGGTTCAATGCAAGAGTGCTTGCCTAGCATGAATTAGACCCAGGGTTTCAACCCCCAGTAGAAAACAAAAACCAAATGGCTGAACCAAACCAAGGATGGTTTCTGGGGCTGCCGAGATGTGTCCATGGGCAAAGTGCTTGCTGCCAAGCCTGAGCATGCGAGTTCTATCTCTGGAACGCACAGAGTGGAGGAAGAATGTTCAACATGTTCCAGCATGTTGTCCTCTGACCTCCACACACAACCCACATCCCACCCATCAATGAAATACATGTAAAAAGACAATTGGGAAAAAATGTAAATGTACTTTTATTATGTTAAAACTCGTGTGTACATCATCAGATGCCTCCAGAGTTGGAACTGTGAGCTGCCAGACATGGGTGCTGGGAACAGAACTTGAGTCCCCTGTAAGCCAGTTAAGGACTCATCACAGCTGAGTCAACAGCCCTCCAGCCCAGAAGCTTTTTAGACAAGGTCTTAGCCAGGCAGTGGTGGCACATGCCTTTAATCCCAGCACTTGGGAGGCAGAGGCAGAGGCAGAGGCAGAGGCAGGCAGATTTCTGAGTTTGAGGCCAGCCTGGTCTATAGAGCGAGTTCCAGGACAGCCAGGGCTATACAGAGAAACCCTGTCTCGAAACCCCACCCTCCAAAAAAGATAAGGTCTTGCATTCTCTTTGTAACCTAGTATGAACTGAAATGTCTGACCTTCCTGCTTCTTCCTCCCAGTGCTCAGAGTACCTGTGTGCCACACACCTGATTTCTGTGGGGTTTTTCCTTGTGGGGAACCCAAAGTTTCACGGCACTGTTTCCACCAACATCATAGTCCCTGGATAGATTTCTTTGGAGAAATAAAAAAAAAAAACAACTACAAAATTATCCAATGTCTATGAATACAACCCTCTACTGTTTGAGGGGAAATGGGCTTTTTGGTTGTATTTTTAAATTTTATTTATTTTATTATTTTTAATTAACCAATCAATCAATTAATTATTATTATAATATTATTATTATTATTTTTTTTTTTTTTGGTTTTTCAAGGCAGGGTTTCTCTGTGTAGCCCTGGCTGTCCTGGAACTCACTCTGTAGACCAGGCTGGCCTTGAACTCAGAACTCAGAAATCCGCCTGCCTCTGCCTCCCAAGTGCTGGGATTAAAGGCATGCGCCACCACCGCCCGGCAATTAATTTTTCAAGACAGGGTTTGTGTAGCCTTTGATGTTCTGGAATTGCTCTGTAGACTAGGCTGGCCTTGGAGGAAGGTTGTTTTATATTTTTCCTTTATTTATTTATTTATTTATTTATTTATTTATTGGTTTTTCAAGACAGGGTTTCTCTGTGTAGCCCGGCTGTCCTGGAACCCACTCTGTAGACCAGGCTGGCCTCGAACTCAGAAATCCGCCTGCCTCTGCCTCCCAAGTGCTGGGACTAAAGGCACGTAGCCTTACCGTTCACTTTAAAGAAAGACAATTTTTCTTGGGCCAGTATGTGATAGTTCTCTAAAGTAAAGGTAAAGGAAGAGGAGAGGGAGGAGGGAAAGGGAGGTT
The DNA here is from genome assembly GCF_011762505.2 of Arvicanthis niloticus. Taxonomy (NCBI): domain Eukaryota; kingdom Metazoa; phylum Chordata; class Mammalia; order Rodentia; family Muridae; genus Arvicanthis; species Arvicanthis niloticus. Next base: position 25,462,613 of record NC_047677.1, on the reverse strand, counting down.
GGGATGCAGCCGCTTAGAAGCATAACTGTACCTAGCCATGCCTCAAGCACTGGGTTCATCCCTAGCGTGAAAAAAAATAAAATAAAATGGTGACAGAAACCTGTCCATAGTCTATATTCAACAGGCTCAGCCTAGCTGGAGGAACGGGTGCCCTGCTGGTCAATTGATTTTTTTTCTCCTTTCTCCCTGGCAGAAGGAAGATTCACTCACACAGAGCCCCAACCCTCCCCACCTCTGTGAAAGGCATTGCAGGATGATGTCATCTGCTCTTGCGGAAGCATTTCATCTGGTAAGATGAAATGGTAAGATGAAATCCGATGTCTCCTAGCAAGTGGCAAGTCTAAATGTCAGGAAAGGACGCTAGCTCTTAGGTCTGGGAGCTCCAGAGACAAGCACAGCAGTCTACTCTGCAGCTGTCTTTAACTGTGTCTCCTAATCTGAGCCTACCTCACCCACCCCCTGCGGGGGAGGGAGGATGTCCATAAGTGTTTTAAGGAGTGGGTCTCCCGCCTGTAAAATGAGAATGCCTGTGGGAGACCTTGGATTACGGGTCCTTTTGCAGTTCTAAGACCTGGCTGTTCTAAAAGTCAGGCTTTTAATTTTAATTTTTTTAATTTTAATTTTTTATTATTTATTTATTTATTTATTTTGGTTTTTGGAGACAGGTTTTCTCTGTGTAGTCCTGGCTGTCCTGGAACGCACTCTGTAGACCAGGCTGGCCTCGAACTCAGAAATCCGCCTGCCTCTGCCTCCCAAGTGCTGGGATCAAAGGCGTGCGCCACCACTGCCCGGCTTTTAATTTTAATTTTAAAAATCTCGTTGGTATGCTACGTGGCTCACGCCTTTTATCCTGGCACTAGGAAGGCAAAGGCAGGAGAATCTCTGTGAGTTCCAGGCCAGCCAGCCATGAGACTCCGTCAAAAAGATGAAATTGGGCAGTGGGGGTGGGGCTCGAAAGGACAGTGGCCTGACTTCCCTGGCAAGTGTAATGTGTCAGAAGCAAACCTGCCCTGTAGCGATGCGATGCTTGCCTGTCTGCTCTGGCTTGGTTCCTGCCCGCCGGGGCCAGAGTGTCTGATGTAAGTTTGGTCTTTTCTTCCATCAGGGTCCCAGTGTCCTACATTAAATAAAGCTTAAAAAAACAAAACAAACAAACAGGTCTAGTCCGTCCGAATCTCCTCCCACCCTAAACAATCGCTATCAGCCCTCGAGCATGGCTGCCAGGCTAGATTTCCTGTTGCCTCGCCTGAATGATGAAACCCTCGATGGCTATTGCATTCGGGCTTTTCCAAAGACCTCGGTCCTGGGTTCCATGGAATTGAATTCTTCTGCCCCAACCCCCCGCTACCCCCACCCCCCCACCCCACACACACACAAAGCATGTGAGGGGTTCTAGGACCCGGCGGACGCCAGGGGCTCTGCCGCAGTGGGTTTGGGAGGCATTGGCCCTGCAGTGTTCTGTCCCTAAGGCCTGCGGGTGGGTCAATGTGTCGGTTTAATGTGAGTCCTTGTTCCCTGGCCCTGGACCAGGCGCTATGAATCGGAGTCCGTGAACTCTTAACTCCTACCCAAACCCTCTGCTAGAGGACAGCCTCGCATTCGCCAGCACTGATGTCCTCCTGAATCCACACCGGGCTCCCCCGGGGCTGTAGAGTAACAGGAACACTGATGAAGAGACGTGAGAGCCGATGGCCCTGAGTTGCCTCGTTTTTGAACCTATTACCAAAAGTGCATCGCGTGTCGCCAGCAAAGACAGTGTGGGACTGATGCTCATAGGACAACGGAGTAACGTCTGCCGCCGCGCCACGGTCCCATGGGCATCCAGTTGTGCACCCGGTAGTGTCCTTGACCCTTGGGCTCCCAGAAGCTGGGGGTACCTTTCTCCCCTGTTCAACACCGCACCAGGTCCCCCAACTCTTCGTTCCAGTGCAGTCATGGGCTGTCCCCTCCCCCAGCAACGAGACCCTATAATAAACAAGTCTTTCCTTGATCCTCCCCTGCCGCGAGCGCCCTCAGGGACCTTGGCAGCTGCTGAAAGCCGCCTCGGATCCCTTCCAGAAAGGGGGTGTGGCCGAGGCTAAGGCGAGGGGAGAGGGGTTCGGCCGAGAGCGTTCTGGGGCTCCGTGGGGGCGGGGCCAGGCCGCTGTCACCAGGCAGGAGAGAACGTTACGAACGTGCGCCCGGTGCTTATTGGCTGAGGTGGGCCACACTCCCGGGTCTCGATTGGGCTGCGACCTGGAGGGGCGTGGCCTCGCCGCGAGAGCCCTTATAGGCTGCTGCTCGCTGGTGCTAGGGATCTCAGCAGGCAGGGGGGAGGTGCGACAGGGCTCGAAGGGACAGGTCCGGGCAGCGATCGGGGGTTGGCACCAGTTCGCTCACCCTTCGAGAGGCAGAGCAGAGCGCTCTTATACACAATCTTCGCTGACCGCGCTAGCTGGTGAGTGTCTCTCTTGGGGGTGCACGTCTTTTCAGGGAGCGACCTCGGCTGTTGGGGCCCCAGAGCCCTCAATCCTGTGCAACGCCGACACTGACGCCAAATCCTTGTCCCTCTTGTCTTTCAGCGGTTTCTGTGCTCCTTCATTCGAACCTCAGCAGCCAGCGTCCTGGCGTCTGACCCCACCATGCCTAGCCTTTGGGATCGTTTCTCGTCCTCCTCTTCCTCTACGTCCTCGTCCCGAACTCCGGCCGCTGATCGGCCGCCGCGTTCCGCCTGGGGGTCTGCGGCCAGAGAAGAGGGCCTTGACCGCTGCGCGAGCCTGGAGAGCTCGGACTGCGAGTCTCTGGACAGCAGCAACAGTGGCTTCGGGCCGGAGGAAGGTGAGCACTGAGCCGGTGCCGAATTGGACTCGGGGGGCTGGGGGTGGAGGGTGTCCCGGCAGGTGGGGACGAAGCGAGCTGAACCATGTCAAAGCCACGCCACCTTGGCTTCCCACCCCAGCACGAAAAACCAGATTACCCCAGGGTTAAAAGGCACCCGTGTGGGACGGAAACTGAGGCACGGAATTGGAAGGAACGCTGTTTGCTTAGCCAAAGTGCACCTCCCCCGCCCGTACAGCTCCTGTGGAAGGCGCTCTAATACCCTTGTTCCCTGTGTTCTCTCTTCCAGACTCCTCATACCTGGATGGGGTGTCCCTGCCCGACTTTGAGCTGCTCAGTGACCCCGAGGATGAGCACCTGTGTGCCAACCTGATGCAGCTGCTACAGGAGAGCCTGTCCCAGGCGCGATTGGGCTCGCGGCGCCCTGCGCGCCTGCTGATGCCAAGCCAGCTGGTGAGCCAGGTGGGCAAGGAACTCCTGCGCCTGGCATACAGCGAGCCGTGCGGCCTGCGGGGGGCACTGCTGGACGTCTGTGTGGAGCAAGGCAAGAGCTGCCATAGCGTAGCTCAGCTGGCCCTCGACCCCAGCCTAGTGCCCACCTTTCAGTTGACCCTGGTGCTGCGTCTGGACTCTCGCCTCTGGCCCAAGATCCAGGGCCTGTTAAGTTCTGCCAACTCTTCCTTGGTCCCTGGTTACAGCCAGTCCCTGACGCTGAGCACTGGCTTCAGAGTCATCAAGAAGAAACTCTACAGCTCCGAGCAGCTGCTCATTGAAGAGTGTTGAACGACGTCCTGGGGGGGGGGGGCAGTGCGCCCCCCCCCAAGTGGAGGCAAGGAATTTCTGTGGTGGAGACCCGCAGGCAAGGACTGCAGGACTGTCCCCTGTGTTAGAAAACTGACAATAGCCACCTGAGGGGCGCAGAGCCAGGTGGGAGAAGGAAGTGTTTGTCCGGGAAGTCTCTAGGTCTCTAGGTTGAATGCAGGTGGCTCCCTGTTGGGGCACATGCCCCTCAGTACTGTAGCATGAAACAAAGGCTTAGGAGCGACACAGGCTTCTGGCTGGATGTGTATGTAGCATGTACCTTATTATTATTTTTTTTTTGTAATTACTGACAAGTTACAACAGCAGTCGTGGGCCAGAGCCAGAAGGGCAGCTGGTCTGCACTGGCCTCTGCCTGGGCTGTGTGCCGCGGGGAGGGGGGAGGGGGGTCTCCGACACAATTTGTGTATCTCCTGGTCTGAAAGGACCAAGCGCGTTTGTCGTTTGTTTTGTACCTTGTTTTTTTTGGGGGGGGGAATCGGAGCTTCACTACTGACAGGTTTGAGGCAGCTTTCTTACAGACTGCATGAATGTAAGAGGAAGGGGGTGGGTGTTAGGATCATTTGGGACAAAATAGCGCCTGGGAGCTGCATCCAGCCCATCCCCATGCCCATGTACTGGAGGATTGAACTGTGAGGGGATGGGGCTGAGGGGTGGGGGTGGGGGGCTGGAACCCTCTCCCCCAGAGGGGTGCCACCCGGGTCTTCATCTAGAACTGTTTACATGAAGATACTCACGGTTCATGAATACACTTGATGTTCAAGTATTAAGACCTATGCAATATTTTTACTTTTCTAATAAACATGTTTGTTAAAACACTCTGGTCTCATCAGTGCCATAAATTAAAAGGAGAGGGATGGGTGGTGGGTGGTGGTCAAGACAAGTTTCAACAGATTCCAGGGGCCATTTGTGTGTCCCCCCTGACTCCTTCCTGGACTGCCTGGCAGCCTGGTAACTGTGCCATCAGAACCAAGAATCTGGGCTCCCTCAGCTCTGCTGACTGGAGCTACTAGGAGAATGTGCTGGAAAGCACAGGAAGGTGAAAGATGAGTCAGACCTCCCTGGAAGTCTGAGTCTCCTAAAGGAGGGTTACCTTGATCTCCAGGTGTGAGAAGGCCTAGTCTCCTTAGCCTAAGGCCTTTTCTCCGAGGAAAGTCTAGATTGGTGTGGTACACAATCAAGGGTATGAGTTTATCTCTGGGTATAAAAAGGTTAAGAGACCTTTAAAAAAGACAATTCAGCTGGGTAGTGGTGGCGCACGCCTTTAGTCCCAGCACTTGGGAGGCAGAGGCAGGCGGATTTCTGAGTTCGAGGCCAGCCTGGTCTTCAGAGTGAGTTTCAGGACAGCCAGGACTACACAGAGAAGCCCTGTCAAGGGGGGGCGGGGGGCGGGGGGTGGGGGTGGGGTGGGGGTGGAAGACAATTCAGCTCAAACCTCTCCCTAGGCAAGGAACCTAGGCTCAGGAGATGTGGCCCAGGCAGGAGCAGAGACAAAGGCAGAGGGATGACTAGGGTGACCCCTGACTTCCTTCCCAGAGAAAAGGCCCGATGAGACAAAGGGCTGGAGTTGAGTTTCTTATCAGAAATGTTGGAGTTGGGCCAAGAAGGCCAAGGCCTTTCTCACTTCTCCCGACTCCAGAGTCCACCCACACCAAGTGGCCTTTGGAGAATGATTGCCTTTGTTTCTCTTCCTGATCCCAGACTGGCTTTGTGTGTCCATGACTGTAAAAGGCTTCTTTGCTTTGAATCCTTTTGGAGGGCTTTGTTAAAACTGTTCCTCAGGCTGGGGATGTAGCCCAGTGTGACATTCTTGCCTGGCATGTAAAAGACCCTAGATTTATCTCCACATCTCCCACCAGCCTCGAAGGAAAACCAGATCCTTCCAGGGAGCTGAAGGCAGAGACTAAAAACATCTGTGTTTTCCTCAGAGATTCTATCCAGGGCCTGACCTTTGGGGTAGCCCAGGAGAGCCACAGCTCTTTCGTAGAACCCTCAGAACTTACTTCCCGAAGTGAGTGAACCTGAGATAGAAGCCAGGTGTGACAGTCACCAACCAGAATCCCAGTACTTGAGAGGCAAAGGCAGGGGGATTGCCATGAATTCAATTTATATAGTGAGTTTGAAGCCAGCGAATTCTAGACTTGCCTGGGCTAGTCTAGATTAGTTTGAGACCAGCTATAGCAATATAGATTCTACTTCTCTCAAAATAAAAGTAAAATAAAATAAAGTAAGGAGAGAGAGAGACAGAGAGAGAGAAAGAGAGAAGATAACAGCCTTAGAAAAGCCCTCACCTATCTTAGGGTCCCTCTTAGTAGCCATCCTGGGAGGGGTAGGTTGGGCAGGGGTGCTCTATAATGTATTAATGCATGGAGAATGGCTCTCTTCTCAAACAAAGGCTGACCCATGCTCACTCAACCTGAGGGTGCAGCCCGGCCCTCCCCTTTAGCTTACAGGTGCTGTTCATGAAACTGAGACTATGACATTGCTTGCTCTTCTGTGTTCCCGACCCAAGCAGGAGCCAGGAAAGCCATGGCCAGCCCTTCCCCTGCCTTGGTATCACCAGGCCTGAGTGGGCCCTTCCATTTTAAAGCTGGTCAGATGGAGGTAGGAGGAAGGACTGCTTTCTTAGAACCAATGTGACTGCCGGCCGGTGGTGGCACACGCCTTTAATCCCAGCACTTGGGAGGCAGAGGCAGGCGGATTTCTGAGCCAGCCTGGAGTGGATTTCTCTGAGCCAGCCTGGTCTTCAGAGTGAGTTTCAGGACAGCCAGAACTACACAGAGAAACCCTGTCTCCAAAAACAAACAAAACAAAACAAACAAACAAACAAACAAAAAAACCAGTGTGACTAAGATGATCTCCCTAGTAACCTCTGCCAGGGACATGGGCCCTTGGCCTTTCCTTTAAAGCCCAGAAAAAAATAGCTCTTTTTTTTTTTTTTGGTTTTTCGAGACAGGGTTTCTCTGTGTAGCCCGGGCTGTTCTGGAAGTCACTCTGTAGACCAGGCTGGTCTCGAACTCCGAAATCCGCCTGCCTCTGCCTCCCAAGTGCTGGGATTAAAGGCGTGCGCCACCACTGCCAGGCAAAATAGCTCTTTCAAGGGCTCTTCTATGTCTCCCCCACCTGCATCTTTCACAATGACCATGTTGAAATCCTGGATGTCATTGTATCTGCTTCCAGCCCTGTGGGGTGCTCTTAGGTTCCTCTGGTGTATAGTGTCAGAATCATCAAATACCCACTCTCCCTAGGCTCAGGGAGCAAGGGCCTTCCAGCCTTGGGAGGAGAAAGTGTAGAGGCACTCAATTGTTCAGTATGCCTACAAGCTAGCTTAGGGGAACAGTACAGACTGTTGTGCCGAGGAGTGAACTCAGAGCCTGATCCATGCTAGACATCGGCTTTACACGATGAACCTAACCCCCAGCCCCAGAGCTCTTGGAGGAGGTATGTTCTTTGTGGCCAGGGCTGCCTGATTTAGAATTGATGAGCTCTGGGTTCAGACCCTGACTCAGATATTTTGTAGAGGATAAATGAGAACAAGTCACTTGATCTTTGTAGTCTGTGAAGAGGTGATGGTGTTGGGAAATGATTGTGACAAGGATGTCACCGGGCTCCGCTGGGGGCGGAAGAAAGGCCAGCTCTGGGTTTGAGCCTTCCTGGGGCTGGCTGTAGAGCCAGTGCCCTTTCATGGGGATTCCTTGGCTCTCTGCTCCTGATTTCCTCTGACACCTTTGCAAATGTCAGTATTTTAAAAACAGTCTTAAGGGACTGGAGAGGTGGTACAGCTCTTCCAGAGGTCCCAGGTTCAAATCCCAGCACCCATATGGCAGCTCACAACTGTGTGTAACTCCAAGATCTGACACCCTCACACATATATACATACATATATACATACATACGTACATACATACATACACACAGAGAGACATACACACATACACCAATGCATATAAAATGAAAATAAATAAAATTTAAAAGTCTTAAATAAATTGTGTTTGAAGCTGGGCAGTGGTGGCCCATACCTTTTAATCCTAGTACTTGGGAGGCAGAGGCAGGCAGATCTCTGAGTTCAAGGCCAGCCTGGTCTATAGAGCAAGTTCCAGGACAGTCTGAGTTACACAGAGAAACTCTGTCTTGAAAATACAAAAATATATAAATAATAACAATAAGGTGCTGGTTTTTGTGGTCTTTTGGTGTTGGGTGTCTTATTTACTTGTTTATTGCTGTGATAAGACACTACGACCAAGGCAAGTTAGAAAACATTTAAACTGGGATTCACAGTGGTCCTAGTCCATGACCATCATGGCAGGAAGCGTAGCAGGCAGGGTGTTGAAGCAATAGTTAAGAGTTTACACCCTGAGACACAAGCACAAAGCAGAGAGAGTGTGTGAACTGGGAGCAGTGTGGGTTTTTGATACTTCCAAGGCCACGCCCAGTGATCCACCTCCATCAACAAGACCACACCTCCTAATCCTTCCCAAACAGTTCCACCAAGTAGGGACCAAATATTAAAACATCAGCTCTTGGGAGCTCTTCTCATTGAAGCGATCATACTAGGGTTTGAACCCATGCTCTCACACATGCTAAGCATATGCTTTGTCATTGAGCTACCCTCCCCCTCACCCCCGCCTCAGCACAACCTTAATAAGTTCTAATAGAAAACGTCGTGCTAGGGGGACCTCCTCCTCAGACAGTCATCTGTCTGCTTTGTCTTCTTCTTCTTCTTCTTCTTCTTCTTCTTCTTCTTCTTCTTCTTCTTCTTCTTCCTCTTCTTCTTCTTCTTCATTTTATTTTTCCCTTTCTCTTCTCCCTCTTGCTCCTGCCTCACTTGCTTCGGCCTTTTAAAATTTATTTATTATATGTGAATACACTGTAGCTGTCTTCAGACAACCCATAAGAGGGCATCAGATCTCATGACAGATGGTTGTGAGCCACCATGCGGTTGCTGGGATTTGAACTCACGACCTCCAAACTCAAGTTACCTGAGCCCCTTGTCTTCTGACATAGCTTTCCTTTTATTTTACCTCGTGGTTCAGAATGAAATGTTGAGGTCCAAAGTGTCTCAGGGAGCGTGTGTTTAGGGGTCTCCTAGGAAAGGTGGTCTCAGACCTCCCGGGCCTTCCATGTACCCCACACTCTCCAGGCTTTCCAGCTCAGGTGACCTTAGACAGGCTGCATCTGGCCTTCGCCATTGGAAGTGTGGTCAGCACTGGCTGGAGGATCTAGGGAAAGGCCAAGGAAACATCAGTACAGATACTGGAATCATACAATAAATCATTACAAGATGTCATAATAATCTCCAAATGAGGGCTGAAGAGAAGACCCAGCAGTTAAGAGCACTGGCTGCCCTTCCAGAGGTCCTGAGTTCAATTCCCAGCAACTACATGGTGGCTCACAACCATCTGTAATGGGGTCTGATGTCTTCTTCTGGCATGAGGGTGTACATGCAGATAGAGCACTCATATACATTAAATAAATACATAAATCTTTTTTTGAAAAAATGCAGGTACAGTTAAGTGTGGAGTAGTGCATGCCTTTAATCCCAAGACTCAGGTGGCAGAGGCAGGCAGATCTTTGTGAACTTGATTTTCAGTCTTGTCTACATTGTGAGTTCCAGGCCCACCAGGGAGGGATACACAGTGAGAGCGGGAAAACAACATCAAAAACAAAATGGCAGCTACTCAGAAGGCTGAGGCAGGAGGATAGCTTGAGCTCAGGGGTTCCAGGTTAGCCTGGGCAGCACTTGTTTCAAAACAATTACAAGAAGAGATGTACTAGGGACACAGTCTACAGGGAGCTGGGGGACAGGCTCCATGGAGACGGAGACTGGGAACTGGGCATTCTGCCAACCGTGGAGTGACGAAGCAAGCTCAGGTTGTGGAGGCCAGATCGCTCATATTTACCAACCACTTTATGGTCCAATTACATCATCAGCCCTACAGGGCTGTTGCTGCAACTGTTATCTCCATTTTACAGGTGAGGAAAACCAAGAAACACAGCAAGAGACGGAACCTGGACCCGCAGAGGGGTGACCTGTGTGGTGGCTTGTGTGATTTCATCATTATCCCATTTCATCATTTCTGAATGTACAGGACGGATGACATCTTAAAGTGACTCTGAGACAGGGTTGAACTACCAGCTGCCCCTGGTCCTCCTCCCTCGCCAGCCCCCCACCCTCCTCGCTGCCCTCCAGTCACCCTCCCTGGATCCCAGTCTTGGATGGAGGTGGCGAGCAGAGCCAGAGCCACCTCAAAGGCCACTGGGCAAATGCTTGACTGCTTTCTTGGGGGAGGAGGGGAGTCCAAGTCGGGAAAGAATTCCCGAAGAAGAAATTTCCGCGGCCCTTCCCCCAAGGAGGGATTTTCCATTCTGCCCAGGCAGACACGCCTCTCAAGAGTCCCCAGAGTTTGGCGGTGGCAAGCCTTGGGTCTCCTTGAATAGCTTAGCCCAGCACTGGAGGGTGGAGGAGAGGGGGCGAGATTGTTGGAGAGGCAGGACTGACCTAGAAAGAGGAAAAGCAATGGGGGAGGGGCGGGCTCCCATGATGTAGAACAAAATAGTCTTCTAGAAGAATCCCAGTCGGGGATGAGCAGGGATAGCAAGCTTCAAGGGAAACTTCCTAGGAGAGAGCAGGAACCGAGGGAGGGAAAGACCAGGTGGGCGGCAGGGAGTGCTAGATGAGAAAGGGAAGGGACAGCCTGGAGCTGTTTGGCGACGTTTCCATGAATGTGGGGACCATGCATCGGCCAGTAGATGCAAAGAAAGAAAATGATGTCGAAGCAGACAGTGATCCGCGGAGCACATGCAGCGGGGGTAGGGCTGACTGGGTAGCCTTTGTACCACTCACTGGTCCTGCTGCCTGGACACCTGTGCCTCAGAGCGGCACCTGACCATCAGAGCTGCACCCTGAACCATCAAGTGCAACTCAACGGTTCTGTCCGCAGGTCAGTGCTCCCTGACCATCCCAGCCAAAGCCTCCTCGTTTCTCTGTTTCTCCATCTGCCTTATCCTGGGTTGGTTGGTTGTTTGCTTATTTGTTTTTTAACAACGACTGTCCTTCCCCCTGGAGAGTGGGAGTATCCTGAAAATCAAGACAAGACATTATTAAACTTGATCTTCACCAAATCGTCAAATCCCCAGGGTCCTCCTCAACACATGCATACACACACACACACACACACACACACACACACACACACACGGGGGGGGGGCACGGGGTGGAGAGCAGGCTGGGGAGATACTGGTGAGATTCACTGAACTGCACTTTCAAGGATCCTGCTAAAATCACTTTTTCCTGAGCACTTACTGCATGCCAGGCGCCAAGTCGACTCTCTCCTTGAAGCATCCCTGCCAGGGAGCAAACACCTGTTCCTGCATGTCTCCCCCACACCCCCCCCCCCAGACCAGAAGCTTGGCTACATAATTTAAGGGCACAGAGAGCCAAGATCTGATCATAAATGCTCACTTTCTAGGCAAGTCCCCTCCAATCGAAGTATAATTCCAGCTGCATATGTAATTAAACTTCTTTTCGAGTGGCCACACTTACGTGTAGAACCAACTGAGATTAATTTGTTTGTTTGATACAAGGTCTCGTTCTATGTTCTATTTATGGTCTTCCTCCTACCTCTACCTCCAAGGAGCTGCAATCAGAGGGATGAGCTGCCATGTCTGGCTCAGGTAAAATTAACTTTGATGACCTACAACCAGTACCATGTCACCATGGGTCAATAAAAAACATTAACAAAGGGGATGGAGCGATGGCTTAGGGGTTAAGAGCACTGGCTGCTCTTCCAGAGGTCCTGAGTTCAATTCCCAGCAAACACATGGTGGCTCACAACCATCTGTGATGAGAACTGATGCCCTCTTCTGGTGTGTGTCTGAAGACTGTGACAGTGTGCTCATATATATAAAATAAATGAATGTTTAAAAATATACACTAATGAAGTCATTTACATTTTCTTAGATTAATTAAGCCTTTTAGTATGGTTCCTACTTCATACTTAACAACACTCGCTACAATTTTATAAAAATATAATCTGAAGCTAAGCCTGGCTATAATCCCGGTTCACAAGAAGCCAAGGCAAGAGGATACTGAATTTCAGACCAGCCTGAGCTACATACTAAAATATAGTCTAGAAATATAAACAAACATATAAAAATTCATATTTAGAACTTAAATAAATTAAAACATAATTTTAAAACTTTAATACAAAAAAATAGATTCAGCCTGGTGGTGGTGAGGCAGGCCTTTAATCTCAGCACTCAGAAACCAGAAGCAGGCAGATCTCTGAGTTTGAGGCCAGCCTGGTCTGTAGAGTGTGTTCCAGGACATCCAGGGCTACACAGAAAAACAACTGGACATGGTGGCATGTTCCCGTCATCCCTGCAGGAGTTAGAGACAAGAGGATCATGAGTTTGAGGCCAGCCTGGACTACATGAAACCTTGTCTCAAACAAACAAAAACAGAAAAGTGAAGAGCCTGGAGAGATGGTTCAAACCATGGTTGAGAACATTTGCTGCTTTTTCAACTTGTGGGGTTCCTAACCATAACCACTGGGAACTAGCCTCGTGGAATACACTGCCCTCTACTGGCCATGGTGGATACTACACTCACAAGGCAGACATACATACATGCATATACAAAAATAAGTCATTAAAACAAAAAGGAAAGAGAGCGGGGCAGTGGTGGCACACGCCTTTAATCCCAGCACTTGGGAGGCAGAGGCAGGCGGGTTTCTGAGTTTGAGGCCAGCTTGGTCTACAGAGTGAGTTCCAGAACAGACAAGGCTATACAGAGAAATCCTGTCTCCAAAAACAAAAAAGAAAAAAAAAAAAAAAAAAAAAGAAAGAGAAAAACGTTATGTATGCCCCAGTTTGTCTAAAGATAATAAAAGTTTTCCAATAATTGAATTGTATGTCAATTTTTTTTTTTTTTTTTTGAATGAGTCTCATGCTGTATCCCCGGCTGGCTTGGAACTCACTATGCAGACCAAGAAACTGCAGCAAACCCCCCAATTCAACATCCTGAGACTGAAGGTACATGCGGTACATGCCTGGCTGTGCAGCAGTTTTTACAATTTACATATAAATTCATTTAACTACAGTCTTACCTGGTGGGAAGGCTGGTTAGTGGAAGACAGTGTGTGTGGTGTCGGGGGAGGGCACTGTTGGGGAATCCTGACAGAGCGGGAACCAATTGTGGAAGGAAGAATGTGGAAAGAGACACAGTCCCACAGGACAGCACAGGTCTGGTCCTCATCAGGGGAGGCCGCTGGCTTTTCCCCACACCTTAAGTTCCTGTCTACTAAGGAAAAGACAACCCTGAGCCTTGTCTAGAGTAAATAGTGGCTGTTCTGAACTGTGAGTTCTGTCCAAGGCCAGCCCAAAGTAAAGAATCAGGGGTAGAGGCTGGATCTGAACAGGCTTGGGGCCTGTGGGCAGGGAGTCCTTCCTCTCCACATCCTGACCTAAGAGGTTAGGCGTGCAATATTTAATCAATAATTCTGAGTTAAGTCCCCCTGGTTCCAGTTCCACCTCTGCCAACTTCTTGTCAAATAAGTGTCCTTGAAGAAGTCAAGTTTGAGTGGAGGGCTCAACTCAGTAGTAGAGGGCTTGCTTACTTAAAATAAAAAATCATTTCTTTAAGGTCAGTTTTCTCCTGTGGAAAGTAAAAAGGAAGAGAAGGAGGAGGAGGAAGAGGAGGAGAAGGAAGAAGAGGAAGAAGAAGAGGAAAAAGAAAAGAAGAAGAAGAAGAAGAAGAAGAAGAAGAAGAAGAAGAAGAAGAAGAAGAAAGAGGAGGAGGAGGAAGAGGAAGAGGAGAAGGTGGTGGCATGAGGTCTATGAAGTGATGGATAAGGACCTACTGGCCTCCCTAGGTCAGGCCCTTTTTCTATTAGCAATGGGGAGTGTCCGGATCATTACTGAGCTGTCAGAGTGAGTTGATTGGAGTGGCTGGGGTCTCCTTCCGAGGCTCCACCATCTCCCCTGCAGGACATAGAGCTGGCTCAACAGAGGCCGTCATGAAGAGGACCTGCCACTCCCCCAGATGTCAGAGCAGGAAGTAAGGTGATTCAATCTGAATCAAGCTCAGGTGGGGTCACCCTGGTCCTGGGGTTACTCAGAGTGACACCAGGACACACCTGGCAGGAGGAATGGGTGACTTGGGCTCCAGGAAAGTGGGTGGGGCTGGAAAGCACCTAGGACAAGTATACTCCAGTTAGGCAAGACACTGAGAGCATCAGATAGCAACCGAAAGTCACCTGGATAGATGGGGTCGTTTGGACGGTTAGGTCTCTCACTTCTCTGAGCTAGACACACTGAAGTCAGGGACCCAGGCTTCCTCATCTCCACGGTGTACTCAGCCCTTTGCTAGGCTGGATCCTCCTCTGTGGGAGCAAAGGCAGCCTCCTACTCTGCACCAGCCAAATCTGCCAAATCTAGTCATGGTGACTAGCTAAACAACTGGTTCTCAACTTGTGGGTCATGACCCCCATTTGGGGAGGGTTTGAAGGAACCTTTCAAAGGGGTCACCTAAGACCACCAGGAAACATAGATATTTCCATTACAACTCATAACAGTAACAAAATTATAGTTATGAAGAAGCAATGAAAATAATTTTATGGTCAAGGATCACCACATGAGAAATTGTATGTATTGAAAAGTTGTGGCTAGGATGGTTGGGAACCCATGATCTAAATCTTTCTTCCCCTGTATCACCTTCTCCCTGCTGGAATCATATTTCTAAAGGTAAGACAGACCTCGTTCATTGCTTTCTTTCTTAGGGTCATCTCAGTTTAAGGCTTAAAGTGAAGGCTTGGTAGATTCTCTATAGGCTGACGGATAAGAGCCAGCTACTCACTCGGCAGGCTGAGGCGGAGTGATTGAGGCCATCTTGGATTGCACTGATTTAATCTCAAACAGAGTGGCTGACCCTCTGGTGCAACGGTGCAACGTCTCAGTGGGCAATACCTGGGTTTGGTTCCTGGAAGCCACGGTGGAAACAGAACCAGCTTCCCCAAAGTTGTCCTAAGCCATGGCATGTGTGTGACACCTCCTGCCCATAGCAATAAAATAATGTTATTTAATAAAAAACCAAATAAAATTGGACTTGTTGGCTGGTAACTGTTTATATAGCATTTGGTGGGTAAAAGCAGAAAGGTCAGCAGTTCAAGGCCATCCTTAGCTTCATAGTGAGTATAACACTTGCTTGGGACACATGAGACCTTGCTCAAAAATACTACTACTACTAACTAATACTAATACTAATACTAATACTAATACTAATACTAATACTAATACTAATACTAATAAAAAACACCTGGATGGGCACCTCCTCATCAAGTGTGTGTGTGGTATGTATGCAGCATGCATATTCATATGTGCCTATGTGTGTGTGTGCACACATGGTACCTGTGTGTGGAGGTATGAAGGGGATACCACATATCTTTTCCAGTCATTTTCCATTATGTCTATAGAGACAGTCTCTCCATGAACCCAAAGCTCACCAACTCGAGCTAGTCTTAGCTAGCTGGCTTGCCCCAGGGCTCTCCTGTTTCTGCCTGCTGAATTCTGGGTGGCCACCATACCTGCCCAGATTGTATATGGGTTCTGGGGATCCAAACTCTGATCCTCATGCTTTCAGGACCAGCTCATTATCATGGAGGCCTCCTGCCAGCCCCCAAGGGTGTCCTCGTTGTGGTTCTAACGCTGGGCTGCAGGCAAGCCCTTGAACCTGGCCTTTGCTTCTGCAAACTGGGCAACACACTTGAAGTAAAGATCCAGGAAGAACCCTGTGAGACAGCAGGGAGGTAAGCATTTAACAGAGCCTACGGATCCCACAGACAAGCTTCAGGCACTGCTTGTACGAGGAGACTGCAGCTCAAGAAAGTCAGTTTGAGATAACCCTGAGAGGCCTTTCCAGCTTCGCCTCCTCCTTAGTCTGTATTGCTATCAGCTGCCTAAGGAGTTTCCAAGCACAGGTCCTGAAATCATCCGGCTTGTCTCTGCCCTAAGGGGTGGCCTTCCCCACTGCCTTTCCTGCTGGGCTCTCTCTGCATCTCCAGCTAAAGGTCATCCAGCCCGGTGGTGAGAGACTCAGCTCTGAAGTAAGGTTGGAATTGTTCTTGGGTTGACCTTGGGTCAGTCTCTCCCCAGCTGGCCTGAAGAGAAGTGAAAGGCTTTAAACAGCCATGGACTCACTAGGTGCAGGTCCCACCCCCCCAGACACTCAGAAAACAGAAACAGAGGCTGGGGTGGGGCTGGGAGTGGGGGATGGGATCCAGAGCCTTACATAGCCTAGATACTTGCTTTACCACTGAACTACATACACGTCCAGCTTGTTTAGGGACCGTTGGCTCTTTGTGGGAATATTTGTTCTGGTCTCCCTGGGCATTTTCCTTAGTGGGTTCTCAGTGGCTAAATGAGTGAGTGGAAGGAAAGAGAGAGAAGAGAGGTTGGAAGAAGAGACAAGAGGGAGGAAGGTGAAGTTTGTTCCCCGGAGCTCCTGGCTTCCAGTGCACGGTGCTGCTTGTCTCCAGGACCCACTGAACTGACTCTGGTCTCTGATCAAGATGAGCTGGTCTGAGATGGGAATGCTGGGATGAAATCCTGGAGCTGTCAGTCACCAGCCACCTCCACATGCTCCTCTGTACAGTGGGGTGGTCCTCACGGCCACCTGCATGAGCTGAAGGAGATGCAGTTGTCCGCTTGCGTGGATGTACCAAACAGTCGTTAGCTCTGTGCAGTCACTATACTAAATGGTGTATAATCTGGAACTTGACTTCCTGACCTTCTCAGGCCTCAGTTTCCTGCTCTGTAAAACAAGGAAAATAAATGATCTGTTTCAGAAACTATAAGAATTAAATGAGATAATACATGAGGAGTTTTTAAGGGCTAGTAACTTCACATCGCACACACACACACCACACATCACACACACACATCACACACACACACACACCACACATCACACACACATCACACACACACACCACACATCACACACACACCACACATCACACACACACATCACACACACATTACACACACACATCACACACACACATCACACACACACCACACATCACACACACACATCACACACACATCACACATCACACACACACATCACACATCTCACACACACCACACATCACACACACACCACACACACACACCACACATCACACACACACCACACATCACACACACCACACACACACATCACACACACACATCACACACATACACACACCACACATCACACACATACACACACACACATCACACACACACATCACACACACATCACACACACACATCACACACATATCACACACACACATCACACACACACACACCACACACACACCACACATCACACACATACACACACCACACATTACACACACACATCACACACACACACATCACACACACATCACACACACACCACACACACACCACACATCACACACACATCACACACACACATCACACACATATCACACACACACATCACACACACACACCACACACACACCACACATCACACACATACACACACCACACATTACACACACACATCACACACACACATCACACACACACATCACACACACACACCACACATCACACACACACCACACATTACACACACACATCACACACACATCACACACATACACACACCACACATTACACACACACATCACACACACACACATCACACACATACGCATCACACACACACATCACACACACATCACACACACGCTGCATGAATATACATTCAGACACATAGTTAAACAATAAACCAATAAACGGTGTTCGTGATAACAAAGCCTGCTCTCAGGAATTCTGTAATGTGTTTTACACTAAAGTGTCAAAGAAGAACATCCACTGTGCTAGCTAGGCATGTAGGGGACAACAGCAGGAGGATCAATTAGGTTCAAGACCAGCCTGGGCTACATACTTTGTTTAGAGGCCAGCCTGGACTATATAGCAAGAATAAATCTGCGGTATTAGGAACAATTGAATCTTACCTGTCTAATAATACTTTTCAGAAATAAAGACATTTAATGGACTCCCTAGGGGCCCTGGAAAATCATAGTAGCTGGTTGCTGTAGAAATCCTGTTTGCTTTAGAGAGAGGAAAGCAGCTTGAGACATGGAAGATTTACCTTTCTGCTTAGAAGCTAAGAAGCTGGTGGCCGCCAGGATAGCTCTAACTCTGGCTAACAGTATGAGGGTCTTCCAAGGCCTGTAGGAATAGTTTAGCTTCTAAAGACCTCCGTGCCCTCCCCACAAGAGGAGCTGGGCACAGAGGGAAGAGGTGGGAAAGGCCAGGACTACGACCTCTACCCCCAGGGGCTTGGTGTCAGGCCAGCCCCCATTAATGACAAGGTGAACCAGGGTATGGTGCTGGGGTTGGATGGCCAGCACACCATCCTGGCTCTAGCTTGACAAATCAATCTGTTCAGGATTTAAGGATACCCTGCTGCCTGGCAGTGGTGGCACACACCTTTAATCCCAGCGCTTGGGAGGTAGAGGCAGGCAGATTTCTGAGTTTGAGGATAGCCTGGTCTACAGAGTGAGTTCCAGGACAGCCAGGGCTACACAGAGAAACCCTGTCTCAAAAAAAACAAAACAAAACAAAACAAAACAGGATACCCTGCTGAGAAAGTTCCTGTGTTCCCTCCTTCCCTGAGCCAGTTGAGTCAGGCTTTCTGACTTTATTTGCAGCACGTACAGCAGAGCAATCCTGAGCAATCCTGCTAGTGAACTGTCTCAACTTCTCCGAACTGCAGTCTGCAAAATGGGCGTGTCTGGGTTTTTTTTTTTTCTTTTCCTTTCCCGGAGAAAAGAATGACTATTTGGCACACTCAAAAAGGTCGATCAGAACCCAGTACTAAACCTTCCTGCATGCTGGGGCCTCCTTGTTTAGTAAGGAGAACTGGCCTCAGGAAGTAAGGCCCAAAGACCTCTGGGTAGAAGCTCTTTTGGTTTGGTTTGGGTCCAGGTGAGCATCCTTCCTGACTCTTGACCATCACAGGCCATACCAAGAAGCCTGTGTGTATTGTTGGTGGTGATGGTGGTAATGACTGAGAAAGGGTTTCTCTGTGTAGCCTTGGCTGTCTTGGAACTCGCTCTGTAGAGCAGGTTGGCCTCAAACTTAGAGATCCACCTGCCTCTATCTATGCAGAGTGCTGCGATTAAAGGTGTGTGTCACCACCACCACCTAGCAAGACAGGGTCTTGTGTAGCCCAGGCTTACCACAAACTCTATGTAGCTAAAGATGTTCTTGAGTTTCTTTCTTTTTTTTTTTTTAATTTTTCAAGATTTATTTATTTATTTTATGTATATGAGAACACTGTCAGTGTCTTCAGACACACCAGAAAAGGGCATCAGATCCCATTACAAAAGGTTGTGAGCCACCATGTGGTTGCTGGGAATTGAACTCAGGACCTCTGGAAGAGCAGTCAGTGCTCTTAACTGCTGAGCCATCTCTCCAGCCCTGTCCTTGAGTTTCTGTTCTTCTTTTCTTCATCTCCTGAGTGCTGGGGTTCCAATTCATGAATGCTAGACAAGCACACACTACCAACTAAACTATATCCCCAGCTGATTTAATTAATTAATTCATAGTGCTGGGGACGGGATCCAGAGTCACGAATGTGCTAGGCAAACATTCCACCAACAAGCTGTAACAATGGCCCTCAGTGTTAATCTTCATTTTCTTGTTGTTGTTGTTTTGTTTTGTTTTGTTTTTTTGTTTTTCGAGACAGGGTTTCTCTGTGTAGCCCTGGCTGTCCTGGAACTCACTCTGTAGACCAGGCTGGCCTCGGACTCAGAAATCCGCCTGCCTCTGCCTCCCAAGTGCTGGGATTAAAGGCATGTGCTACCGCTGCCTGGCTGTATTAATCTTTTCCCACTCTGTTTTCTGAGACAGCCTTGCTCTGTGTTCCTAACTGTCCAGGAACTTGCTACGTATGTCAGGGCAGATGTGAACCTGTGGCAATCCCCTCTTCTTCTGCCTTCCATGTGCTGGGATTACAGACACGAGCCACTCATGTTCTACAAGCAGTCAGCCTAAGCCACCAGTTCCTGTTGGTTAACCCCCCAGAGAGAGTCTGACTCAGTTTGACTAAAGGAAACCACCAGTCTTGGCATGAACTGGCCTTCATGGCAGGCCACCTGAGGTGGGGGGTGGGGGTGGGGACTGGGAACAGCATTTCTTATTGCCTCCCCCAGATACCCACCAATGCCTGGGCATTGGGCTCACCTTGAGCCTCAGTGTCTTTGTCTGTACAACGGGGTGAAGGTTCTGCCCCTCTACTGCTGGGTCATGTTGAGAGAGTTAAAAAAAAATTCTTAGAGCCAGGCAGTGGTGGTGCATGCCTTTAATACCAGCACTCGGGAGGCAGAGGCAGGCAGATCTTTGTGAGTTCTAGGTCAGCCTGGTCTACAGAGAGAGTTTCAGGCAGCCAGGGAAACACAGATAAATCCTGTCTCAAAACAAAAAAACAAAAAACAAAACAAAAAAAAAACAAACAAAAAAAACAAAAAAAAACCCCAAAAACCAAAACAAACAAAAACCAAAAACTCAACTAAACAAAAACAAAACAAAAAAACCAATCTCTCTCATTCTCTCTCTCTCTCTCTCTCTCTCTCTCTCTCTCTCTCTCTCTCTCTCTCTCTCTCTCATACACACACACACACACACACACACACCAACACATACATACACACACAAAACAAACAAACTAACTAACATTCTCAGGATGTTTATTCTGAGGACTCCTCCTTTGCCTCTGAGAAACAGAAAAAAAGGTCGTTGGATGAAGTCACGCAATGACAGGGCATAAGGATTCGAACCAGTCACCCGGGGTAGTGAGACTCTCATCACCTTCCTTTACACTCTCTCTCCTCCTCTGGCCCGGGGGCTCCCTGCACCCCGCTTAGCATGGGGAGACATGCCGCCCGCCCCCTGAGCTCCAGGGCCCCACTGACAACCACATTACAGCTAGCTTGCGGGTGCAGGCCTGCACCCAGCTTGGTCTCACGTACTGTTTTTGATTGGTTCCTTCTGGTGGCAGAGATAAGGTGTCAACTTTAGTGGCCAATGAGAAAACTCTCAGGCAGATGTGGTTGCTACAGCAACAGAGAACAGAATCCGGTTTCTCTCACTGGGCACAGAGCCTGCTCTTCCCAGGACGCGCCACACAGTGGTCACATGCTCTACCGTAGAATGAATCGGGAGACTGAACTTGGGGGACTGCTAAAACCCAAGCCCCTGACAAACGCTAACTGTGGATGGGTCCCCGTGCCAAGACTGATCAGAGCAAGCTGTCTGGAGGAGGTACTCAGCTTCCCGGGCCTTTCTCGAGTCAGCTGAGGAAGGTGCTGTACTCCTGGCCCCCAGGACCGGCCTGAATGGGCAGGGTTCTCTGCCCTGCTGACCTTGGGGCTCGGTGGTCCTGGCATCCTCAACAGAGCCTTCTGAAAACAGGATAGGTAAGGATGCTTACCACCAAATCTGACAAACTGAGTTCCGTTTCTGGAAGACTAGAGTCCCACACGTTGTCTTCTGATTTCCATCAGTATCTTTGGAAGCAGCCAGCTTCCCCCAACACCCTCCCTCCCTTCCTCCCTCCCTCCCTCCCTCCCTCCTTCTCTCCCTCCACTCCCTCCCTTTCTTTCTTTTAAAGAATAAACCAGAGCTGGAGAGATGGTTTCACAGTTAAGAACCCTTGTTCTTGCTGGAGGTGGTGACCCCTTTAATCCCGGCACCTGAGAGGCAGAGGCAGGTGGATCTCTGTGAGTTCAAGGCCAGCCTGGTCTACAGAGTGAGTTTGAAGCTATCCATGACTACATAGAAAGACCTTGTCTCAAAAAACAAAGAAACAAACAGATCAAAAAACAAACCCAAAAGACCCCACAACAAAACAACAATAAACAACAACGAAACAAAGATAGATAAGCCAGCTTGTTCTTTCAGGGGACCCAGGTTCGGTTCCCAGCCCCCATGTGGGTAGCTCATTCACTTATAACTCCAGTTCCGGGGTATCCAACTCTCTCTTTTGAGTTGGCATGCACGTGGTGTGCATAAGTGTTTGCAGGCAAAAAAAAAAAAAAAAAAACAAAAAAAACAAAAAAAACAAAAAAAAACAACAACAACACTTTCACACATAGAAGTAAATAAAATAAAAATATATTTTAAATGGACCAAAAAGCCTGGTGTGGAGCAGCGGAGTGGACAGAGCCACACAGGCTGACCCAAGTGGCCATCTCACTGAGCCAGTTGCTTACCAAGCAGATCAGGAAGTGCCAGGGCAGGGTGGGGACAGATGCACACCAAGGCTAACTTGTGCCTCTTACACTGCTCTCAGTCTATCCAGGAAGAGAGGACCCGGGTCAGTAGGGCCATCACCTCGGGCATCTTGCACTGGCTTTACGTATAGTCATGTCCGGTGCTGGGCATTCATTAACCTCATCCTCTCCCCAGGACAATGAAGGTGACCAGGTTCATTGTCCTCAGCTCATAGATAAGGAACGTTGTTTGGTGAAGAGGCGCACCCTTGGGCCCTGAGGTATGGCTTTAGCTTGTTGGGGTTGTGGATGATTGTAACTCCTTGACATAGAGGCTTGCCAAGGGAAACTCTACGCCTGTTCGCGCTAAGGATGCTGGGATTACTGAGCTCCGTGGTCAGGGAGGCAGAAACCCCTGTCTTTGCTGCTCTGGGGCCCCAAGAGTTCTTCATCTTCAGCTGTTCCTTTAGAAGTCATGTCTGGTTCTTCCTTCCAGCCCCATGCTCTCAGAAATAAGACTATGACTCAAAATATATATTTATAAATACGTTGGCCATATAGCTAGGCTCTTCTCTGACTAGATCATAACTAAAATGACCCAGTTATTTTAACCTACATTCTGCCATGTGGCTGGCCACCATGTGTCCCTCTCCTCACATCTTCCCATGCCTGGTTCTATCCCAGAGTTCTTTTCCTCCCGGATGTCTCTCCTTCTCTTTTCTGCCTCAGCAATAAGCCATAGGCTTTTCATTGGCAGGTGATGCATCTGTACAATACACAAGATATTCTCTCTACATGTTCCAGTGGAGGGGACTCCTGGGCAGATGTAGCCATTTCCCCCAAGCCCTCTCTGGGTTCTGGACTACCTCTGTTAAAGTGGGGAGGGAACTGAGTGGTCGTGGTGCTCACCTTTAACCCCAGCACTCGGGAGGCAGAGGCAGGCAGGTCTTTGTGAGTTTGAGGCCAGTCTAGTCTATATAGTGAGTTATACAGAGAAACTCTATGTATGGGGGAGGGTTGCTGTGACAGGTGGCTGTATGCCTGTGTGTGTGATTGTGTGAGTGTGTGAGAGTGTGTGTGAGTGTGTGTGTTCCTGGAGGCCATGGCTTCTTTTGCCCCCATTGTGACTCTGCCTCCCATCTAGGGCGTAGCACAGGCCAGGCCCTCAGGGACCTTTCTCTCTGCAGAGCCTCTTTGTCTATCCCCAGACTGAGAGGAGCAGAGGCAATCAGTTTAAGAGGTTGTGAGTTTCTGTCATTGGCTTACCCGAGTGACACAGTAGGTGAACCCAAGGCAGGGGTAGAGTTGTCTACTTGCCTGTGGCGTGGGAGAGGAGGCTTCAGGCCCCCAAGCCATGAATGGGAACAGGATGCTTGGCCCTGTTAGATGGAATTTGTAACTGCCAAGTTCTGGGGATGAGGGTGGGAGGTAGATAGATTGTTCTAGAAACCAGAGAGGATCCCATTTGCAGGTTGGATGCCTTCTCCTCAGTTCTCTACACTGTTCTGATGCGCTCCTCAGGTTGAGACTTGATCTCTTATTCTCCAAATGGGTTGTTCTCTGTTAGTGAACATTTTCTTTAGTAAACACATACAAACGAATTATATTCTTACTATAACTGTAAACAGTGACTTAATCCAGTGGCTGTATTTCTTTACCTTATGGTAGTCCCCAATAACTTCACAGGGAAACCAAAATTTATTTAAAACTGCACCTCAATAGCTGAGCAGTTAAATAATCTACCTTAGCCTTCTATGCTAATCTGGCTTCCTCCCAATCCTATCCCACAACACTTGCATATCATTATTATTGACCTGGCTCTTGGGCTTCAGGTGTATTTCCAGGATCTCTCTCCAGACCCCTTCCTCATGGCTCCAAATCCTCCCTCCTCCTCGCTGATCTGAATCTCCCGCTCTCCCCAGTCTCTTTCCTCTGCCTGGCAGATGTCCCGCCCGATTCTCTATTCTGCCCCGCCATTGGGTGATCAGCATTTATTGACAAGGCAGAGAATAAATGGTAAGAATTGTTTACACAAACAGGAAAGTTCTTGGTATAAGCATTACAATGCCATGTCCTCACTGAAGATCTGAGGGCAGATAGATCTGCATTTGAATAACCCAAGGGTAAACTTTACACAGTGTCCAAAAACACCAAGTCTACAAATACCTTCCTGATTTCTCCCTAGCCGGGTGCTGTCCACAGCTTACTTACTCACTGACTGATAGATTTCAACGTGGTCTTACGCAGTTCGGGCTGGTCCTAAACAAGCAACCTTGCCAAGGATGACCTTGAGCTCCTGACCTTCCTGCCCCTACCCCACCCCCACTCCCGGTGCTATGATTACTAAGCCTAGTTTATACAGTGTAGGAAGGGCATTGAGTCTAGGCTTCATACCTTCTGCGTTTTCTTAAATCAATGCTAAGTTTTGTTGTAAGTTAACCTAGTTATAATCAATGATACGTGCATGTATGCATACATACATATGTACATACATACATATGCATACATTGTCTTCTTTTTTGAGACATGGTTTCTCTGTGTAGCCCTTCGCTGTCCTGGAACTCACTCCATAGACCAGACTGGCCTCAAACTCACAGATATCTGCATACCTCTGCCTCCTGAGTGCTGGGGTTAAAGGCATATGTCACCAACTGTCCAGCAAGCAATGATTTTTTTGAAATCTGGAATTGATGCTTGGTTTTATTTTATTTCTTTTTCTGAATGCATTAAATTTCAATTTAAGGCTGGAGAGATGGCTCAGAGGTTAAGAGCTCTGGCTGCTCTTCCAGACGACCTGGGGTTGACTCCCAGGACCCACATGGCAGCTCACAACCATCTATGAGAATTCAATGCCTTCTCTGGCCTCTACAGGCACCAGGCAGGCACACTCTTACACATAGAATTTAAAAATTAATTTAGTGCGACACACACTGCACAGCATGCGTGTGGAGGTCAGGGGACAGCCTTTGGGAGCTGGGTCTTTCCTTCTACCGAGTAAGCCCTCTGGATGACTTAGGTCAATAGGTTGAGTGGCACCCACATTCACCCACCTAAGCCATTTTACCAGTCCTGTTCTCCTACTGGGAGAACAGTAAATTATTATTATTTCAGCTGAGCATGGTGGTACATGCCTTTTATCCCCATGCTCCAGAAGTAGAGGGGAGGCAGATCCGAGTTTGAAGCCAGCCGGATCTACAGAGCGAGTTGTAGGACAGCCAGGGCTACACAGAGAAACCCTGTCTTGAAGAAAACAAAAATCAATAAAATAAAAATGATTTCGTGGACTGCTGCTATACTGGACATGGTCATAAGCAGTAGCACTGCCAGATCTGGTTAACACTCATTAATAATAACGTTAATAACATTCATACGCTCAGACTCGCACCTACACATAAAGTTAAGTAAATGTTTAAAAACTAATGAGCACCGAGGAATGGCTGGGGTATTGCTTAGTGGCGAGATGGCTTAGTAGTTAAGAGCGCTGGCTGCTCTTGCAGAGGATGTAAGTCTGGTTCCCAGCATCCGCACGACAGCTTGTGACTATCTGTAACATCAGTTACAGATGTGCAGAGCCCCAGGTTCCAGCCCCAGCACTGCAAACAAAGTAACAAGAACCTTCCCACAGTAGCACGCGTCACGCGTCACGCCTTTCTACACATAGGATCCTGTTCGCTCCCTTCGGAGGACGTCTCTGGCTCCATTGTATAGAGGAGAGAACTGAGGCTGATGGTGATTGTGACTTATACATAGTGACGACTTTAACCATCCTGACCCACACAAAGGGAAGAAGGAAAACAGCCTGCAACCAGACCCACAGAGTTTGGATTAGACAGGAGGAAGAACTTCCTGGCAAGAAATGTTTAGCCATCAGAATGAGAGTCCAAGGAAGGGTGTGGAGTATCTGCCTTCGGAAGTCCTCACAAAAAGATAAAGGCTTGCCCAGCTGGGCTCCTCCCCATACTGCCTGAAGGCAGGGGAATGGACTAAATGACCTCAGAGGCCCCTTCAGCTCCAAAGATTAGTGTACCTTGCTATCAAGGTAGCCACCCTGGACACTTCCCCCAAAGCAGCTATTAAGCAAGGAAGGCCTGTGGAGACTCTAACTTAAGGGGATTAAGAAAACCTTGTCTTGGCCACTGGCCACAGAAGGGAGTGGCTAAAAACAGCCTCATGCCCAGAGGACTTGGGTGGAGGCTCCTCTCTGTTCTCTCCTCTGCTCAGTCAACGTCCCACACGCATGGCTGGGGGTCCAGGACCTGGCTCCTGAGGCCCTTCATCATTTAGGGCCTGTGGGACTGTGGTACTGCACTTCTAACATATTTTCCAGGCTCTCATAATTGCCGAGCCAGGTCGGTATACAGACTCTGACTATAGTTCTGTTTCTAAGCCCAAAATGTATTTTGTTTTTAAAGTCAATGTGTTTGTTTAATAAAAAAAAAATCAATTTTTTTTTTTTTTGGGTTTTTCGAGACAGGGTTTCTCTGTGTATCCCTGGCTGTCCTAGAACTCACTCTGTAGACCAGGCTGGCCTCGAACTCAGAAATCTGCCTGCCTCTCTGCCTCCCAAGTGCTGGGATTAAAGGCGTGCGCCACCACCGCCCGGTTGTTTTTGATTACACAAAAAATATAATTTAAAAAAAAAAAAAGTCAAAGCATCAGGTGTGATGGTCGACAACTGTAATCCCAGCATTCAAGAGGAGCGGCAGGAGGACTGCTGTGCGTTAAAGGCCACCTTGAGCTACGGAGTGAGACCCCTGTCTCAAAAGAAATGGACAAAAATAAATAAGCCACAAAAGCGGTCCTTTTGACGGTGACTCAGCTGTAGAGCACTTGCCAAAGGCACTCGAGGCAGAGTTTCCCCTACAATAATAAATAAGGACATGAACCCAGCCCCTGGAGGGATGAGGCAGGAGGATTTAAAGTTTGCCTCCAGCCTAAAACTATAAGCCAAGATCATGCTTTAAAAAACAACCAACTGGCCAGGCAATGGTGGCGCACACCTTTAATCCCAGCACTTGGGAGGCAGTGGCAGGCAGATCTCTGTGAGCTTGAGGCCGGCCTGGTCTACAGAGTGAATTCCAGGACAGCCAGGGCTACATAGAGAAACCTTGTCTCAAAAATAAACAAACGAACAAGAAACGACCCTCACAAACAGACTGGGTACTGGGTACAGC
This sequence comes from Arvicanthis niloticus, assembly GCF_011762505.2. Taxonomy (NCBI): domain Eukaryota; kingdom Metazoa; phylum Chordata; class Mammalia; order Rodentia; family Muridae; genus Arvicanthis; species Arvicanthis niloticus. The sequence continues at coordinate 25,435,501 of NC_047677.1, read as the reverse complement.
ACTTGGCTGGTGGATGAAGAGGGTTTAGGTGCTTAAGCTTGGCTAGATGCTCAATCAGGGACCAGCCTGGAGTACTAGAGATCACGTGTCTCAAAAACAACCCCAAGTCCCTCAAACAAATAGGGAGCCCCTCCAAACAAACAAACAAACAAACAACCCAACCAACTAACAAACGTCACAGGGGTGGCAAGAACTGTGTGGGTATGGAGAGTGGGCGTGTTGAAGTACAAAGACCAGTAGTGACTCTTTTGAGGGACAGGGTCTGGCCCATGACAGGACAGGATCTCACAGAGCGGCAAGGGCCTCTTCACCACACTGCCGGTGATCAGTCTGTTAGGTAAGGACTGGGAGGTTCATCTTCCTGGGGAAACACCTGTGATTCTCCTGTGGCAGCTTCAGAATGTTGATTTCTTTCTCAGCCTCCTGGTACCAACCAAGGATTTGGGGTTTTGTTCCCCTGTGCTGTTGCCGTGGAACAAGGGCCTCAGACACGCAGGGCAGGCAGCAAGACTGCTGCCTTGCCCCTGGGTCACCAAATGGAAACTTCAGATGGTAACAGACTTCAGTCACACAGCCACAGGCCTTCCCTTGGGGACGTAGGCATTGGTTTCAAAAAGAATCAAATTAACTGGATATCTTAGTTAGGGTTTCCATTCCTGTGAAGACACACCACTACCAAGGCAATTCTTAGAAGGACAACATTTAATTAGGGCTGGCTTACAGGTTCAGAGGTTCAGTCCATCATCATCAAGGTGGGAGCATGGCAGCATCCAGGCAGGCATGGTGCAGGAGGAGCTGAGAGTCCTACATCTTCATCTGAAGGCTGCTAGCAGAAGACTGGCCTCCAGGCAGCTAGGATGAGGGTCTTAAAGCCCACACCCACAGCGACACACCTCCTCTAACAAGGCCACACCTTCTAATAGTGCCATTCCCTGGGCCAAGCATATTCAAACCACCACACTGGTACAGGGTGACTTGTCTGCTCCTGTGTGTTTCTTTCCAAACCAGGCCTGACCACTCTTGTTGATATGACACCACATTTAAGTGGCTTCTATTGGTCCTTATCACATGCTAATCTAGGTCTCTGTGCATCCAGAATGGGAGGTTATTATGGTGTGTGTGTGTGTGTGTGTGTGTGTCTGCACTCCTGCAAGGAGCTGCCAGAGGTCAACCTTGAGAATCATTTTCAAGGGCCGCTCTCTTAGCTTAGAAAGTCCCTGAGTCACCTATCCTCAGACATCAGCGTGTCTCCACTTCCAGTCCTGAGATTACCAATGCATGCCACCATGCCCAGCATTTCCCATGGGATTTGAACTCAGGTCCCCAGGCTTGCATGGCCAGCACTTTACCTACAGAGCTATCTCCCCAGCACTGAGCTGGAAGACTTATGCAAACACTCCCCGGGGCTCCTCCTGGGGTCTTTCTCCCCATTGTGGCACCTCTAGTGCCCTAAAGCTCACTAGACAGTAACACCGAGCTCTGGGGATCATTCTGAAGTCTTCTAAGGACAGCCTGGAGGGCTCCCAGGAGCAGGTGAGAAACGAAGGGGGCCCAGAGATGGCGAGAGTTCAGCTAAGGAAAGGGAAACTCCTGGAGGAGTTTCTGGGACAATAATGAGGTGAAGTAGAACCCCAGAAATCTCTCAGGGTGCAGATGTTCTTTCAGGCTATCCCTGTGCCAGATGCCAGGCTCAGGTTAACAATCACGAGCTTTGATGGGCTTGAGGCTTCAGTTTCTTCCAAGAGGCTGACTTTTGAGGAATCCTCGGGCTTGGGAGGCATGACGTATTTGCCCTGGTTCCAGCTGCTAATGAAATGTGTGTCCACCACCCCAGGAAGAACACGGTCTTCCTGACACAGTGTCCTCACTCCTGTTTTCATGTTTAGGGGGATCAGGTGCTTGGCACAGGCTGCCACACCCAGCTGAGAAAACAACCTGCCCGAACTTCCAGTCCCTCTGCCACTCCTCCTGGCCAGCCTGCCACGCCCCCACTGGCCAGAGCACCGCCCGCTTCTCGGTTGTCCCCAGCTCCAGCTATTTGCTTGCTCAGACTGTTGTTTATCAACACGGAACAGAACACTGGGCTGCCAGCAGAAACACACATGGCAATGGTGGCACCTCCCCACACCCCGCCATCAACACATTCCTACGAGCTGTTTGCCGCTGTCTAAGCTGGGCGCACACACATTTGCACCAATTCCTGCCAACACAGCTGGGCCTCCAGCTCGTGCGCACACAAGCCCCTTGGTTTTGCCAAACGTACTCCTGAGTTCACGGGTACAAGAACATCACATGCTCCTCCCTCTAACCTGGGCAGGCCAACCACTGCTTGCTGCTGCGAGATCTCGGGCAATGAATTTAACCTCTTCGAGTTTACCAGATGCTTCATTGTAGACTAGGAATAATAATTGCTTCCAGAAAGTGAACATATGTGGCTTTCAATGAGGGCGTTATGGCCTCTGTGAGGGCTTTTTCCATAGGCTTCGAGGTTTGTAGGGAACAGATACCCACCCCGGCTGTGGGACTGGAGTATCCACTCTAGAATCTGGTCATGGGTTTCCTGCCTCACCCTCCTGCTGTTAGATAGGCTTGTGAACTGACCTTACCAGCTGAGAGCTTTGAGTCAGGCCTATCAGCTGTCCACAACCCTTCCCAGGGAAAAGACGGTATAAATACTATGTGGACTGCTGTGACATGGGGCCAGAAGCTTGGAAATTCTGTCCACAGCTGCAGGGGATTGTGTGTGTGTATGTGGCGGGGGGGGGGGGGGGGGGGGGGGGGGGAGGGCGGGGAGTAGAGGCACAGTTTGAGCATTGACCACTTCCTGCCCCCCTTTTCTTGGTCCCTGTAAGCCCAAGTCCATATTTCCATTTCATCTGCTGGAGACCTGACTTTTGAATTGGGGGCTACCCCACTCATCACTGCCACATTTGGGGGCCTCACTTAAGCTGTCCTACCTGCCATGGGACCATCTCTTCTGACTTCCCCTGGCTCCTTATCTCAGCCCTCAGAACCCTTTCTGGTAGTAGCCACTATGTTGTTGTAGTAATTATTTTGCTTGCTTGCTTCATTGTTACTGTTTTTATTAAAGGCAGAGTCTCAGAGAAGTGGTGGCCCACACCTTTAATCCCAGCGCTCCGGAGGCCCAGGCAGGCAGAATTCTGTGAGTTCCAGGCCAGCCTGGTCTATAGAGAGTGAGTTCCAAGACAGTTAGGGCTGCACGGAGAAACTCTGGCCTACAAAACAAAACCAAAAAACAATAAAAAGCCAGAGTCTCATGTATCCCAGACTGGCCAGAATTCACTAAGAGACCAAGGATGCCCTTGAAGGTCTGATCCTCCCACTTCTGCTGCCTGGGTGCCCTGACTGGGAGCGAGTCACACCACACCTAGTTTATGAGGTGCCAAAGATCGAACTCAAGGCTCTGTGTTAGACATGCACAATGAACCACACACCCAACAGCAGTTTTCTTCTTTCTTTCTTTCTTTCTTTCTTTCTTTCTTTCTTTCTTTCTTTCTTTCTTTCTTTCTATCTTTTTTTTTTTTAAATTTTATTGTGGCTTCCACTCCTGCAGGAGGGAGGGGAACCAAATGTGCTGAGAGGCCTGAGAAAAGCCTGGAAAACCTGGACCAAACAAGCAGGACAGCTGTGGTTGCAGAGGCAAAGCTGGAGACTGACACTGACTCAGGATCTAGCAAACAGGATGTCGGCTCCCCCAGACTGTAGTGACGTCCACCAATTCCTGCATACCAGATGGGATGATGGGAAACTGGTGGTGGGCAGATCCCGACCTGACTCCCTGCTTTCCTGGTTCCTACATGGAGGGATTCTCAAGCTCTGACAATCACAGAGATGCCATCGGAGAGCCCTGTTAGCCCAGCAGAACCATGGCAGATTGGCCATCCTTAAACCCAGCAGGAGTAAACGGAGACACTCACATGCCGCTAGTCAAGATTCAGCACGAACCAGTGGCTCGGGCCTGCCATTACAGAGTTTAGGACTGAGGCTAGAGAGTCCCAAGTTCAAGGCCAGCCTGAGCAACTTATGAAACCTTTAAAAACAGACAGGAAAAGGAAAAGGAATGGCCGTGAGATGGCCCAGCCAGTGAGGTGCTGGCGGGCAACACAATGTTTATGACCTGGATTCCATGCCCGTGGCACACAGTGGAGGAGAGGAGGCACTCCTGAAACCTGATTTCTGAGATCCACTTGTGTACCGTGCCATGCGTCCCTCCTTCCACATGAGAAACTGAACGTACAAACACAACCAACATTTTTACACAGCTAAAATACTGTGTTTAGCCGGGCGGTGGTGGCGCACGCCTTTAATCTCTTGGGAGGCAGAGGCAGGCAGATTTCTGAGTTCGAGGCCAGCCTGGTCTACAGAGTGAGTTCCAGGACAGCCAGGGCTACACAGAGAAACCCTGTCTCGAAAAACAAAAACAAACAAACAAACAAAAACCCCACAAATACTGTGTTTAGTAGTGTTTTCCTTGGGATTATTTTTTCTGTTTTTTTTTTTTTTTTTTTTTTAAACAGGGTTTCTCTATGTAGTCTCGACTGTCCTGGTTATAAGCAGTAATGTGTATGTATGTTTATATGTATATATATGTGTGTGTATATATAAATATGCGTGTGTATGATGTATGTATAGTATATGTATACATATGCGTATACATATATGATGTTTCTGGATATGATGTGTATTTGTATATGTTTATGATATTTGTTTTTTCCAGGCAGGGTTTCTCTGTGTAGCCTTGGCTGTCCTGGAACTCACTTTGTAGACCAGGGTGGCCTTGAATTCACAAAAATCTCCCTGCCTCTGCCTCCCAAGTGCTGGAATTAAAGGTGTGCGCCACCACTGCCCAGCTTTATTTTAATTTTAAACCAGTGCGTTATAATGTTCGGATCTTTCAATCTTGAGGCGAGTACTGGCGCTCTTGAGCCAGGGTAGGAGCTGAAGAAACACCAGTAATGCCTAATGACTGTCTACTTCAAATCTAATTATTGTTTTTCTTCCTCTGCTTCCCTCCATCCCTGAGATTTTCCGTGTTTAACTCATTATCTGTTTATTATTATTGATTATTATTGCAGTGCTGGGGATTAAACACACACACACACACACACACACACACACACACACACACGCACAAACGCGCTTGAGCTAGGCTGGTGCTGTCCCACGTGCGGCTCAATTCCCCTGTTTTCTGAGCTAAAACCCAGAACAAAGCTTTTATTTTTTCCCTGTCTTGGAGTGGGGTGCTCCTGGGGCTCTTCTTGTGACAATGTCTTTTTTTCTAGGCGTACTAGGCAGGAAGACTTGTTAAGACTGGCCTAGGACCTCCTAGACTTGCCTGAGACCTACCTCCCTGAAGCTAGCGGCGGGGGGGGGGGGGGGGGGGGGGGCATTGTAGAGGAGGGAGCATTGCTCTCCACAGAGAACTGCCCCTTCAAAGCTGGTCCTATCCCACCCTGGTGTGGCTGTCTTGCTGCCATAGTCATGGACTATGCCATAGTCATGGAGTCCCAACCTGCAGAAAACAGAGAGTCCACGAAAAGGGCAGGAGGAACGCGCGCGGGGTGCACTAACCTGAGTATAGGGGCAGCAGGGGTGGGGTGGGGTGAGGGTGGGGGGGTGGGGTGAGGGTGGGGGCAGAGTTCTTTCCCTCCCTCGTCTGCAAGGCCTGAGCTTGACCTGAAGCCTTGGGTTTTGAAAACCAGGTCCTAACAGGAAACAAGAGCATTAACTAGTACAAGGGGAGAAATATCTGCAGCCAGTGACCCGGACTGCTTTCTGCCAGCCCCGGGCTTGCTCCAGCTTGCCAGCAAGTTTCAGCCAGTGTATTTCTGGTTGGGATGGAAGCCAGGGGTCAGATAAAGTCCCAACCGTATTTTGCAGCACTGTTGACATTTTGCCCAGAGCCTCTGCTGGGGACAGCTGCCAGGAGAGTGTGTTGGGAAAGACTGTCTAGAAGTTGTTCTAGTTGGGTTAGAGGGAACCAGAGATCTCAGTACCGTAGTGTGGGGCCTCATCATTATGCTAGTACCCCAGAATCTTTTTTTTTTGTTGTTGTTGTTGTTGTTTTGTTTTTCGAGACAGGGTTTCTCTGTATAGCCCGAGCTGTTCTGGAACTCACTCTGTAGACCAGGCTGGCCTCGAACTCAGAAATCCACCTGCCTCTGCCTCCCAAGTGCTGGGATTAAAGGTGTGTGCCACCACAGCCCGACAGTACCCCAGAATCTTTAGGGTAAGATCCAACCATATCCCCACCTTGTTTTCTTCAAGACAACTAGCCTTAAGGCTCGATCCGAGCTGCAGGAAGAGGGTTTGTTATCTCAGCCAGGGGGATAGTAGCCAGAACATACGGATGACAGACACCATGTGTCACACATTTCTAATCTTTCCCTATGCACTGTCTCATTTAGGCACAGAGGGTAGGGTCACATGAAACCACCGACAACTCAACTGAGCAACTTCAGAACAGAGAGGGTCACCCAGGACTTCTCAGATGGGCTAAAAGGTTCTGAGATAGACCAGGATGGGGTGTGAGGCTGCTCCCAGGAGGCCACGCAAGGAGAATGAACAATGAATCTCACTGTGCTAACTTGGCTCTCTGTTGGTTTGCCCTAGCTGGCCTTTGAACTCACCTAGGATGCCCTTGAACTTCTGCTCTCTCTACATCCACCTCCCAAGAGTTAGGGTAAGGGTATGTATGCCCCACCACGCCCAGTTCATTCGGTGCTAAGGACCAAACCCAGGGCTTTGTGCATGCTAGCTGAGCACTTCCAACCTCAATGCTAACTAAACGGCTCCCTTGCCTCTGGGCCAGCAGCAAGCATTGCACCCGAGGGGACAGAAGCCCAGACGGCTGACCCCAAGCCTTGGCAGCCTTTCTTTCCTGGCCCAGTTGGTCTAAGCCAGTTGTTCCAGGTCTCGTGGGAGCCAGTGTGGGGCAGACAGTGGGTTAATGTGCAAGCTGGTGGCACCTGCTGTGTTGTGCTCATCCTACTGCCAAGGCTGTGTCCACAGCCCACGTGTGAGCCCCCTGGACCCACCCTTGTACTGGGCCCAGACCAGGAGCTCTGGTGATAGCCCACAAGTGAGGATGGCTGCCGGGTGTCAGCCCGTCACTTCAGTGTTAGTTGTGTGCTCTCGTCCACACTGGGTGGATACTGTGGTACACAGTCACTATGCTCAGAAGCAGCTGCTGAGCCAGAGGACACTCACGAGGGGACAGTCCTTAAGGGAGGTTTCCTGCACACAACAGGTTGGGACAACATCTCCACTGTCCTCTTGGAGCAACCAAGCTTGCTGTTTGTTGCTAAGATCCCTTCCCAGAGCGAGTCAGGCAACATCTACCCCTCTTCTTAAGATCCCAAGACAAATGGAGACACAAATCCACGAGAGTTCACTTTGGGGGACCCAGTGAGTTCATTTGGCTTCCTTACCGAGCATGGGTGAAGGTTCCTTACAGCAGTGTGGGTGCTTCTCCCATAAGACCACACCCAGAATGCCTTCCCCATAAGACCTGAGGGGTTCCTATACCCACGCCATCCCAAGGCTTCCTCAAATCCCTCCCCGAGGTAAACACAATGAAGACAGAGTTGCATACAACAGGTGGTCGAAGCATGTATACACAAGTGAGGTCCACTGGTCCTCTCCAGTCCTCTCAGTTGAGTGTGTGTGGACAAGCCTGGCTGGGATAATCTTTTGCAAGGCGGTGTAGTGGAATGCCCCAAGATGGTGGTTGCTTGGCTTCCAGGACAGTCATTTATGGCACTGTCCTGTCTGTATTCCCTTGTCTTATCTGTAGTCCAGACTGGTCTTAAACTCACAGAGATTTTCCAGCCTTACCTCTGGGGTGCCCTGCTATACCAGGCTTTCTTCTTTTGGTACCAGGGTTGGCACCTAGAGTCTGGGGCATGGCATGTTAAGTGTTTATTAAAAGATAAGGAGATATAGAATATGTTCTGTGGGTGTGTGGTGAGGTATGGGGGAAAGGGATGTCTCAGCGGGCCCACGCAGAGAAATCTCTTCCCTCTGAGGGACCAGCCACACGTATAGTATAGAACAGAATTTATTCAGGGTATGGGGAGGGGAGTTAAGAGGGTAGTAGAGGCAGAGAGAGGAGGAGAGAGAGTAGAGAAGTAGAGGCTGGCCATGAGCATGTGGAGAGAGGGGAAGGGAAGGGGGAAGGGGGAAGGGGGAAGGGAAGGGGGATCAAGAGAGCAAGAGAGAGAGGAGGGGGCAAGCAGCCCCTTTTATAGTGGGCCAGGCCTACCTGGCTATTGCCAGGTAACTGAGGGTGGAGTTTAGACAGAATGCTCACAGTAGGTAAATGTTCTACCCGAGTGGAGTGGCTAGGTTAATGTGTACTGTCTTTTAAATCATATTGCTTTAAAAATCTTCATTTATTATTTACTGTATTTCACAAGAAGGCAGATGGTCTAACCCCTGAGCTATAGCTTTTGATTTTTCGATAACAAGTCCTTTGACTTATATTTACGATGCATGCAAGCTAGACATGGTGGTGCATACCTGTGTGATCCTAGCACTTGGGAGGTAGAGCGAAGAGAAGCAGGAGGAGTTCTGCTATGTAGCTAGCTAGCTCTGACTATGTAATAAACTCTAGGACAGCCTGGGCTACATGAGACCTTGTCAGGAAAAAAAAAAAAAAGACAAAAAGTTTAGTTGGTAAAATGTGTGTAAGGGTCAGAGTTGGATGGAAGAAGTCAGAAAGGGCCAGGTGCTGTGTCTGTGACCCGCTGGGGAGGTAGGGACAGCTGGATCCGGGAACTCCCTGGCTAGTCAGGCCTAACTGCTGAGCCTCAGGTCCTAAGGAGAGACCTCCTGTCAAGAAAGAAGGTGAAGAGTAAATGAGGACTCTGTCAACTTCTGGCTGCAATATACACACACAGAGACACAGAGACACACACTTACACATAGACACACACAGGACACATACACACATAGACACACACACACAGAGAGACACAGACACACACATACATAGATACACACAGACACATATAGACACACAAACACACACAGAGACACACACAGACACATATAGAGACACATACACATAGACACACACAAAGAGATACAGAGAAGCACATAGACACACAAACATATACATATAGTCACATGCACACAGACATAGCCACACATGCACAAACCATGCGCTCCTCTGCATATGCACACATGGACACACACACATATGCACACACAAATACAAACAGAAAAAGTGGTTTTTGTTTTTAGCGATACATTCAATACTCCCTGATTGCTTGACTGCTTGCTTGCAGAGCGAGCATACCAGCCACATATAACTGCAGCCCAGCCCCCCTTCCCTTAACGTCATTCATGTCGGTCCATGCTGGTGGCCAGCTGGGACTGATTTGCATCAGTCAGTCACATATCTCTTCTTTCCAAGGCATTAACTGAGCTCTTACTATATCCCAGGCACCTGGAGGATAGAAGGAAAACACACGGTGTCTCCTTTACTGACTCTCCCATGCAGAGATGGGGTTTCTGGAGGGAAAGAGCAGACGACTTTGAGCAGGAACCAGGACCCTTGCACGAACTTATTTTTGTGAAGTCTTTCTCTGTAGTGGTGACATTAAAAAGGCCACCTCTATGAGGATCCAATTGCTCGAGGCACAGAAAAACATTCTGTGCAAAGGGAACAGCGTTTGAGAAGGGAAGTCTCAGACTTAGCATGCAGTGATGTCTCTACATCTACGGGGAGAGAGGTGGTGAATACCCAAGACTTTGGACTGGATTCTATAGGTGACAATGACATATTCCTGTCACACGGTTTTAAATCACAGACCCAGGCTGAGGGCATAAATCATAGAGCCTAGCCTGTAGGAAGTCCTGGATTCAGTCCCCAGCATTGGAGGCTGGGGTGTGCAAATGCACCAAACAGAACTGCAAAGCCTGTCCGGTGCCTCTGAATTGCCCTGCTGTGTGAATTTACAGAAACGCCAACCAGAGAGGTCAAGAGATTTGCCCAAGTGAAACAGCAAACCCTCAGCAAAGGTGGGGTCCCAAATCAAGTGTCAGCCTTTGAGCCCTAAACCTAGCCATCTGCTCCCATCTGGAGAAGTGTGAGGACAGACACTCTTTGAACAAGAGTTTGTGAGGCGCCTCAGCTTGCTCTCCCTCCTCCCCATGCCTGGCCATGGGAGGCAGCAAGACCTGGGGGGAGGGTGCAGGCAGTCGCGGGGTGCCTCCTCAGCCTTAAAAATCCCCGCAGAAGTCGCGTCCCCTTGCACCTCCCCCCCCCCCCCCCCCCGAAGTTGCTGAAGAACACAAAGGGCGGTTGTTTCCTGCCTGGCTGTCGGCTTACTCCATTTCCCTCGTTTGTCTGCTCCGCAGCAGGAGCAAAGGCCAGCAGCCACCAGAGGCGTCTGGGAGAAGGCGCTGGCTGGTGGTTCATTTGACGCCTGGGACTCAGGCTGAGAAGGAGGATGGGGGACCCAGGCCCCGGGACAACCTCGGTGGCCACGCCCCCACGCTGTGTGCAACGTGAGGAAGGCCTAGGAGCTGATGGGGCAATCCCAGGCAAACGTGCTGACCGGCCAGTCTGCGGGTTCCGGGGGTGGGGGCAGGTGCAGCGGTTGGACCTCCCCAACCCTGGGTTTTCAGGGTTAGCCGGGGGAATACCAGGACCTTAAGCACATGGGGTGGGGTTGGGGGATACATACGCACACATGCCTGAAGTCCTCTCCCCCTCCTTGCAGTTCAGCTCTTCTGACATTCCCCAGGCCACAGTTGTTCTGTTCCACTCCTGTCCCTCCACCCCCCCACACACACACTGACAGACACACCCGGACTGGGTGCCAACCCTCAGACACACCTGGGCAGCCACACGTGGGCGTGCACACGAGCTAGGGCACTTGTTTGGAGAGCAGTTCTAAGCCCCTTCTTGACTTCCCTGTTGTCTCAGGCCTGTTGGAACAAGGACTTAGGCTGTGTGTCCTTATATAAGTTGCTTAACCTCTCTGTGCTTCAGATGACTAAATCTGCTGAGTAGGGATGATGGAAGTATTATGGGGTTGTTGTAGGGATTTAAATAAGACAGTGGTAGCTAAGAGCCCTGGATGATTTCCCAGAGGACCCCAGTTCAATTCCCAGCACCCATACGATTACTCACTAGGGTCTGTAATTCTAGGTCCAGGGGATCTGACACCCTCTTCTGGCCTCTGCAGACACCAGACATGTATGCTGTGCACAGACATCCATGCAGACAAAACACACACACACACACACACACACACACACACACACACACACACACAAATCAAAATTAAAAGAAACTAGTGGCTAAAACGTTAAATCCCATTAGTCACCAAGACTCACCCAATCCACGATGGGATAGCATCCGTGAACAGTAAGGATGCCTATGGCTCATCTTGTCATTGGGGCAAGGCTGGGCTTCCCACTTTCCCCCTTTGGATTCATACTTAGGTTTTCTGAGCCAAAACAAGGTCACACCCACTCCTAGGTATGGTTGAGGGAGAACAGTTTTTACTGTAGACACGAGGAATCGCGGCACAGCCAGAGTCATCTGGAAGGATCCAGACTCAACAGGGCAGTGAGGGGAGAGTGAGGAGGCTGGGGGCAAGAGAGAGAAGAGGAGAGAGGGGAAGCAGGCAAGAGAGGAGACGAGGACAAAGAGGCCAAAAGAGTGTGTGGACCAAGTTATGATCTGTTATATGGAAACACGAAGCTGGGGGAAGGGAAGCCAAGCTCAGTCCCTGGGCTGGAGGGGTTTAGAGTAGGGGGCGGGGCGAGAAGTGTGGGAGGAGCCACAGATACCAAGTGACACTTGTTCTTTGGGATCTGACATTTTCTGCATTAGAAACTAGTGGGGGGCTGGAGTGATGCCTCAGCGGTTAAGAGCACTGACTGTTCTTCCAGAGGTCCTGAGTTCAATTCCCAGCAACCACATGGTTGCTCACAACCATCTGTAATGATATCGGATGCCCTCTTCTGGTGTGTCTAAAGACAGATACAGTGTATTCATATAAATAAAAATAAATAAATCTTTAAAAAAAAAAAAAAAAGAAAGAAACTAGTGGTGGCGCATGCCTTTAATCCCAGCACTTGGGAGGCAGAGGCAGGCGGATTTCTGAGTTTGAGGCCAGCCTGGTCTACAAAGTTAGTTCCAGGATAGCCAGGGCTACACTCAGAAACCCTGTCTCGAAAAACCAAAAAATAAAAAAAAATAAAATAAACGACATCTGTAGATCCAGAGCTTGAAGCGAACTGCCTACCTGCCTCCTTTCCTTTCTTTTCCTTTCCTTTCCTTTCCTTCCTTCCTTCTTTCCTCAGATCTCTGAGGGGCAGAGACTTGAAGACTGTTCATCCCCCAGCTCCCGTGGCTGTACCTGTGACCTGCCCGCCTGGGCGGCTGCCATCTCTGGCCCCTGACTCATTGCTGGAAGCCCCTTCCTGCCCATCTCTGCATCCCTGCAACAGGGACTGGAAGTCTGCTCTCTCCTGTCTCCTGGGACTCTTGGGGGATGAGTCAGATTACGGATGAGGAAAGACAGAGAAGCTCAAAGAGGCTCTTTACCAGAGCCTGACTGAGTCCTTACCAGACTGATGCAAGGTTTGGGTTTTTCCATAGAACCCAGTGCGTGCAAACGGGGATGGTTCCCAGCAGATGCCAGACTCCTATTCTTAACAGACTTCCTGTGGCAAGGACTCAGTCCAGGCTGCTACCCCTAGCTCCGTGACCGGAAGTATACCCGTGACCGCTTAGTTCTGCTGGTCTCTGATCTGTCGGGATGGGGCGTGGCTTCCCAGGCTGGGATGTAGTCTAAAGGAAAGGGGCAGTGGGTCTTGGTCTTCTTTGCTTCCTAGCGGGGTTTCTGAGGAGTCGGACTGTGAAGGAGGGAGGCGGGATAGGATAGACAGAAGGCAGCCTCCTAACGAGAGGGGCCATTCCCACGGTCCTCAGGCATTGGTGTCTGTGGGACAAATGCAGAGTCAGAGATTAGTGTCTCCCAGACAACCTTGGATATGACTGACCTCTTCCTGAACCCCGTAATGCACAAGGAGCTGTCATCAGATGCACAAGTCTGAATCCTGTTACCAGTTTATGTCTCGGATCCCTGTTCCACGTGTAGGGTGGAGACTCCAATGTTTATTCAGAAGGCAGAAGTGGGTGTGGGTGGTGCAGCTGGAATCTCAGTACTCAGTAAAGATCGTAAGTTCAAGGCTTGCCTGAGCTACACAGTCGTTGCTTACTCTGTCCCCATCACAGGGGAGCCCAGGCAGGCTCTTGTCAAAGGTCCCAGAGGTGGCAGTGAACCCTGACATCTTCAGGACTGTGTATCTGCCAGGGTTTCCAGCTTCATCTCATGAACCTTTTTGGGACGAGATGCTCAATGGAGCATTTGGAAAGTCAGCGGATGTGACCTGCACACGCCCTGACCTGCTGTGGATGGGCAAATGGAGGCGCGGGGGGGGGGGAAACGGAACAACGTGTCTCAGGTCACACAGACAGGACTTGAACCCAGATCCACTGAGTGAGTCAGATGGTCGACCCCACAGGGTCTGGGACCCTTTCCTCTCTCCTGTGCAAATGGTTTTAAGCGTAACTTCCTTGGCTACTGGAGTGGACCTCAAGCAGGGGGAGGGGAGTCCAGAGCCCGTCTCTGTCCTGACCAGGGAAAGGGAGGCCCAGTTAGAGGGAATGGGTCTTAGGAGGAGGGAAAATGACTCAAGTTGCTGATAAGCAGGAGGGCTAAGTCTGTGTGTCCATGTGGGTGGGTGGGAGGGGGAAGAGGCATACAAGGAGCCGTGGGGGGGATGGGAGGGAGCCAGCCTCAGGGGGGCGGAGCGCGCTAAAGCACACCGCAGCCTCCCCTGCCTCAAGCTCCTCTCTAATCCACCCTGTGCCTGAGTTTTTCTAAAGGCCTCACACTCAGCCCACGCTGAGACAGGAGGGCAGGGGTCTGGGTGAGGGTCACAGCTGGTGTCGGTCCCACCAGAAGCTGGATCTTTGCCCAGGCAGCTCTTTGGCCATCTTCCTTAGTCTGGGGCCCGGCTATTTTTAGATGTCTCTCCCCCTCCCTCCTCCCCCTTGCCTTTGCCAACTGAGGAAATGACTCACCTCAAACCCAGACAGGTAGCTGCAACCCCCGCCCCCCCATGGGCCCCCAGCAGGCGGAAGCTGCTTCAGCCCTGGGGTGGCTCTGCTCGCCCTCTAGACCTGAAAGCTAAATTGGATTAGGATGGAGGTCCAGGGCCCAAACAGCCCCCCCCCACCCCCCACCCCCCCACCCCGTTTCCTTTTTTCATTTATTTCCCAAGGCCTAAGACAGGACTGGCTTAAGCCAGTGAAAGGCAGGGTGGGCCCGTCAACATGGCTGCGTGGAAGGATTCCAGAACCTGTGGCTTGTGGGTTGAGGGGGGTAGAGGGCCATTGACGAGGGGGGGGGGCGGGAGGGGGAAAGAAATAGCAAGACCTGATGACAAGATTTGTATCAGGGTAGTCAGTTCCCAGGTGACTGCTTCCTGGTGCCTCAGGGCTGTGCTATGAACTGGGGAGATGGATATCCAGGACTGGGCTCCTTTCTTTGGACCCCAGGACTCCTGACCCAGAGGTCTGTCTTCTCGAATCCCTCTGTTGGAGACTTGTGGCAGGGGACCCTTTATGAAGATAACTCACCTCCCTCTCTTTGTCACCCACAGGGGAAGAAAGCTCTTTCTCCTTGGGCCAGAGCCGGGTGACCCGGGCCACGGCTGACACACCTGAGCCAGGTGATCCTGGCAACTCCCTTCTCAGGGCCAGTTTCCTTACTGCTAACTGGGGTGACATCATGTTTTTGTTGTTTATTCTTGAGCCAGAGTTTCACTTTGTAGCTGTGGCTGCCCTGAGGCTCCCCTCACCCCCCCCCCCACCTTGTGTGTGTGTGTGTGTGGGGTGTTGGGGTTGGGGGAGCAGGTAGATTCTAGACAAGGTTTTTCTGTGTAACCCTGGCTGTCCTGAAACTTGCTTTGTAGATCAAGCTGGCCTTGCCTCGAACTCATGGAGATTGCCTCCCAAGTGCTGGGATCAAAGGCATGCTCCACCACCAACTGGCTTGAAACAACAAGGCTGGCTGACTTAAGGTTTTACTGCTGTGAACAGACACCATGACCAAAGCAACTCTTATATGGACAACATTTAATTGGGGCTGGCTTACAGGTTCCGAGGTTCGGTCCATTATCATCAAGGTGGGAGCATGGCAGCATCCAGGCAGACATGGTGCTGGAGGAGCTGAGAGTTCTACAGCTTCATCTGAAGGCTGCTAGCAGAAGACTGGCTTCCAGGCAGCTGAGGGTCTTAAAGCCCAGCCCCACAGTGATACAATACTCCGAGAAGGCCACACCTCCTCCAGCAAGGCCACACCCACCCCAACAAGGCCACACCCACTCCAACAAGGCCACACCTCCTAATAGTGCCACTCCCTGGGCTAAGCAGATTCAAACCACCACACTGGCCTTGAACTTGTGTTGACTCTCCTCTCTCATAAGCATGAGCCACCGTATCTAAAGATCTTTATTTTAAAAATTACATTTATTTACCTTGATGTGGCTGGAGAGATGGCTCAGTGGTTAAGGGACCCTCTTGTAGAGGACCCCAGTTTGTTTCTCAGTACCCATGGCCAGTGGCTCACACCACCTATAACACCAGCTCCAGGGGATTGACATCCCTTACCCAACAAGTGCAATACCCACACAGGCGTACACGATTACATATAGTCAAAACACTGTATGTCTCTAACTGGTTTGGAATTTGCTATGTAGACCAGGCTAGCCTCAAACTCACAGACCTCTGCCTGCCTCTGGCCTCCCAAGTGTTGGGATTAAAGTGGGATTATGTGCCACCGAGTCTGGATTAAAAATAAAATGTTAATTAAAAAAATATTTTTGATTTGTTTTGAGACAGGCTACTTTGTATAATCTTAGCTGTCCTAGAAATAATTCTGGAGACCAGGTTAGCCTCAAACTCATAGAGATCTGCCTGCCTCTGCCTTTTGAGTGCTGGGATTAAAGGCGTGCACCACCACTATACAGCTTAAAACTTAGTTTTAAGAAAAGTTATTTGTTTTATGTGTATGAGTGTTTACCTGTATCTATATGTATGTATCTAGTGTCTTAGGAGACCAGAAGAGGATATCAGATGCCCCCAAACAGGGAATACAGATAATTAAGGGAGCTGGGAATCGAACCCAGGTCCTCTGCAAGAGCAGTAAGCGCTTGTAACCTATGCTCATCTCTCTAGCCACACTACATTTATGTGTATGTTACTGTGTGCAAGTGGGTGGGTATGTGCACGAGTGTGTATGTGAGAGAGTGGGTATATGTGTGTGTGAATATATGCGTGTGTGCCTGTGTGTGAGAGTGGGTATGTCTGTGTTTGTGAGTGTGTACGGGTGAGAGTGGGTATATGTGTGTGTAAGTATATGTGTGTGTGTCTCTGTGTGTGAGTGGGGTGTGTGTATGTGTGTGTATGTGTGAAAGTGGGTATATGTGTGTGTGTATGTGAGAGTGTGTATGTGTGAGTGGGTATATGTGTGTATGTGTGAGTGGGTATATGTGTGTGAGTATGTGTGAGTATGTCTGTGTGTGTGAGTGTATATATATGTGTCTATGTTTGTGTATGTGTGTATGTGTGAGTGGGTATATATGTGTGTGTGAATGTGTAAGTTTGAGTATATATGTGAGTGTGTGAGATTGTATGTGTGTGCCTGTGTGTGAGTGGGTGTGTCTATGTTTGTGAGTATGGGTATGTGTCTCTGTGTATGTGTGTGTATGTGTGAGGGTGGGTATATGTGTGTGTGAATGTGTAAGTGTGAGTATATGTGAGTATATATATATATATTATTGTGTGTGTCTGTGTGTGTGTTTGTGTGTGAGTGGGTGCATGTCTTGGGGTACTGTGGAGGTCAGAAGACAACTTACTGTAATCACTTCCCCCTCTCCCATGCAGGGAGCCAGGGGTGGGAATCAGGGAGTTGGGTCTGGGAACAAGCACTTTTACCCACCGAGATATCTCACAGGCCCCAAGGTTCTGGCTCCTAAGTATTTTAAGTTGGGCAGGGTGAAACACACCCATGATCCCAGCACTTGGGAGGGAAGGAGGAAGCTCAGAACCACAGTGTCAGACACACCAGTCTAGGACCAATGGGAAGATTCAGAAGAGCCCTGGCTGCCAAGCCTGACGACCTGGCTTTGACCTCTGGGATCCACAGAGTAGGAGAGAAGTGACTTCCACTGGTGTCCTCCGACCTCCACACGCGCACACACACACACACACACACACACACACACACACACATAAAATAATAATAAAAAAGTAATTAAAAATCAGCAATTTTAAAGTTAGCCTGGGCTGCATGAGGCTCTGCCTGAGAAAACCAAACTTAAATCTCTCTATCTCTCTATGTCTGTCTGTCTGTCTGTCTTTGTTTTTTTGAGGCAGGATTTCTCTGTGTAGCCCTGATTGTTCTGGAACTCACTTCATAGTAGACCAGGCTGGCTTTGAACTCAAGATCCACCTCCCTCTACCTCCCAAGGGCTGGAACTAAAGATGTACGCCACCACTGCCCAGCTTAAATATTTATTTTTATCAGTGGACTCTCTTCACCAAAGCTCTGTCTGCACCAAAGACAGGCAGGGAGGGGGGCGTCACTGGAGGCTGAAGCTCCAGGCTGTCCATTCCCATAAAGGCTTTGCAGGCAATGGAGAACTGCTCTCCCCAGAGTCTGCCACTCTGTTGCTTAGGTCTGAAAGGTACAAATGATGTTGTCCTTATCTCCATTTCTTGAAGGTTCCAGAAACCCTGGAATCCTTTCTACCCAGGGATGAAATCTTCTGGTTCTACAACCTCAGCCCCGTTACTAAGCAGCTGTTCCACTAGACCCCCGTGTTCCTCTGTGAAACCCCAGAACCAAATCTATCAATAAAGCATCAAGAGTCTGTGGCATCTTCAAGAGTCACATCTGGCAGCTCAAGAGAATGGCTCCAGGGTTCTGCCCCAAGTGCCGAGCTGGGAAGAGCTTGTCCCTGGTACTCTTCTGGAGGAATAGTCTGGGGCACCTGGTGGCCTAGCTCAGGTTCTCCTGGTTTGTCCCTAGGTAACCATCATGCAGAGTCAGGGTAGGAAAGGATGGCAGAGGAAGGGAGGAAGGAGGGAGGGAAGCTGTCCTCGTACTGATGGGAAGGCTTGTCAGCCTGGGGCAAGCCAAGTAGCATGGCTGGAGCAGTAGGTGAGGCCTGGTCTCAGATCAGACCCAGTATAACCCAGTGCACAGGTCACCCAGGGTCCCAGAGGCCTGGGCACATGTTGACATCAGCAGCTCCCTGGAGTGACATCTGGTCTTCAAGTTATCCTCCTGGATTCTCAGGACGTAGAATGAGAAGCTGTAAGAAGCCAGGGGGTCCCCTCCCCTCCCCTGTTCCAACCTTTCCCATGTCCCCTCCCAGACGCTTTAGCTGGAAACAGAGCCAAGCCAACAACAGTTCCGAGAACTGTGCTTCTGCTTAGGCTGCTGCAGCCCCAGGCTCTGGAGCTATTAATATTGGCAGATGTAGGTCATAGTTTTGATTCTGTGGGCTGTGATCCTACCAGGCTTCTGCAATGAGTTGGTGAAGGCAGAGCTCAGGGGCCTGAGGACTGATGCCCCCTGGGCTTTGGAATCCTGACCTGAGGACCCTGAGGGACCGAGTCAGGCTAGTGCCCAGGAACTTGAACACTACCAGCAAACTCAGTGGCTGGTAGATGGGGAGGGAGACCTGTGGGAGGATGATGGTGGTAATTCTGATGAATTTTACAAACACTACCAGTGATGAGTGAGTGTTTTCTGTTCCTGCTGGGACTGGACCTTGACATCCACGTGGACTTTTACACATTGCTTTAGATCCCAAAAGGGGCTTGGGCAGAGACAGGTCTGCAGCCTTCCAGGAGGGCCCTGTGCCTTGGAGGCTGACCCTCTTACAGAACACATCTGCTACCTGGGTGGCTCTTGCAGTGCTGATAGCCCGACAGTTTGGGGTTCAGAATGTCAGTGTGAGAACACAGGGCTGCCAGTAGGTGGTAATGATACCAGAGGTAACCAGGAGGCTAGTGGCCAGGATCGCACTGGAGAAGCCGAGAACAGAACTGTTTGTGATTCCAGACATGGGCGGCATCGCCTGGCACAGGCTGAGTGCACGAGGCAGTGGCTACTCCCCGGTTGTTCTCAAACTGGCTTCTGGTCCTGAGCTCTCTCAGGGAGAGGAATTTGACAGCATTTTCAGTAGCACCCTGCTCCCCTCAGGAGGTGGGGCAAAGGAGAAAGACCTCTCTCTGCTTGTCATGAGGTTTACATCCCGTGGGCCCTTTGCCTCAGGCAGACATACCTTGGTTGGTCTGAATTTTTGGATGCAAGGTGACCCACAGGTGCTCTGTCAAAGGAGATGAGGCAGACAGCTGTCTCTACCCGGGGGTCCCTTCTGTTCCTTCCTCGGCCTTCTTCCTGGGACACTCCCCCCCCCCCCCAGTCACATAGCTGATGGGCATAGTAGCAGAAAGGGTGACACACAATGCAAGCACCTGCCGAGCCAGAGGAGGCAGACACCTCTGGAGCCAAGCTCCTCAAGCTGGGGGTGGTGGTGGTGGGGGCTGGGCACTGAAGGCTGGAGAGAAAAGAATCTTGTGTGTCTGTCTCAGCATCTGGGTATTCAACACTGCAGGTGAAGGAAGGGCAGACCCAAGCTGCAAACAGCGGGAGGTGGGCCAGAGGCAGAGGAGGAGGCAGGGCTTCAGTGTGCATGCCAGAGCATGCAGGCTACATGGAACCAGGACAGCATCACTAGGAGTGACATGGTCAGTCAGGGGCAATTCGGGTGGTGTCACTATGGAGGAAGAAGGCCTGGCTGACACCCTGAGCATCCAGTATGTTGAGGTTCCTGTCCCTTGTGCTTCTTCACCCATTCCCAACAGAAAGATGCACAACCAGGTAAGATGTTGGGACTTGTCAACCCAAGCCCCCTGAAGCCCCAACTTGATCCCTCTCCATTTTGGGGCCCACCTGCACTTGGAGCATTTCTCCCAAGGAAAGCCCCATAAAGGAAACCTTGCTTTTGGGCCTTTGGCAGGGCTGCCTGACTGAGTAAACCTACACAGCTGTCTGCTGCCCCTGACTGGCCTGTGTGCTGGGCCTTTATTTCCTGCCCAGCAAGTTATGAAGCACAGTAGGCCTGACCTGGCCCTGGGGGAACATCTCATTACTGGAGTCTGGGGAAATGGTATCCCAGTCTCCCCACGTGCCGTACAGCTTCTCTTTTGCCTTACAGAATCATTCGCAGACCCTGGCCAGAAAGGGCACCAAGAGTGGCTGAGATGTCCCTAGGAGGATGTACGGGACAGATGGGAGCAGGTATGCGCGGGTCTTTTTATTTATTATTAGTGATGGTTCTCTGTGTCCAAGATCACTGTGAATGGCCGGCGTGATAATTACAGGTGGATCTGGCCTACATGTTGTCCCCTGGCTGTGCTTTTGTGCCTCTCTTCATCTTCAGGCCTCTGTCACACTGCTCCCTCTGGCTGGAATCTCCCCACCACAGGAGGCCCGGTCAGAGGCCTTGTACCGGTGCCAGACACACTCCCCCTCCCCCACTTCCTCAAGAGCACTGCTCCTCTGTCATCTCTGTGGTTTCAGGGTCTAGAATAGGACTTGACATCACTGTCAGGTAATCTTTGTTGACAGGACAAGTGACACTTGGATGGAGCTTGCTGTGACCAGACACCGTGTGAAGCACTTCCTGGGAGCCAACTCCTCTAAATGACTGCCTCCTAAGCCAGGTATCTGTGCCCCACTCATTGTGTAGCTGAGGATGCCACAGAGAGGTTAAGTGACATGCCTGAGGTTACCCCGCCACCGCATATGAAGGCAGTCTTGAGCATGAGGCAGCTGGGGTCCACAGCGACACTAATAACTTTTTTAATGCTGCTTCTGAGTCCAATGGAGGGACACAGTCCTTATTAGCAGGTGGACACCCATGTCATTTCAAGGAGAGACACCTGTTTTGACTGTTCATCTCTGCTGATACCCATTTTCCAAGTGTGGCTTTTACCTTGCTCGTGTCCTGAACTTAGGTGCCAGAGCCACTCCACTTGGAAGACTGGGTGTGGCCTGGAGTAGTGGTTCATGCCTAATCCTAGACTCTGGAGGTACAGGCAGGCGGATCAGGAGTTCAAGGCCAGCCTTTGGTACATAGCAAGTTTGAAACCAGCCTGGTCTCAAAAAAAGAAAGTCATAATCCTTAGAATGGCCAAGATAGCAGATACATGGTTTCTACCTGTAATTTCTGGCACTTGGGAGACAGAAACAGGAGGCTCACTATTGTAAATTGAAAGCCAGCCTGATCTATATAATGAGTTCCAGGCCAGCCAAGGCTATCTATCTATATCTAATGAGGTTATCTCACAGACTCTAAATCAAACCAAACCCAACCCACATGGTCATGTCAAACACAGTAAATATGACTTTAGTGAATGTTCGCAGAATGATCATTTTGCTAGACTCCAAACATGCAAACACACAGCTCCACAAGACCCTTGGGTCACCAACTCTGGGAAAGGGCTGACTTCACTGTCCTAAGGTGTGAGGTCTGATGGGGAATTCTGAGCTGCTCCTGAACCAGTGTCAAATGTTGGCACTCTGCACACCTGGCCCAGACAGCTAGGTGACATGACTGTCTGGCAAAAATCAGGCCAGGTGCATGTTCCTGGTCTCATGGAGGCCCTCCTCTCCAGCCCGGAGCAGTGCAGGTCAAGGAGATAGGAGATAGCGGGCAGGTCCCCGAGGTGCAGAAGGGCTTTTCTTGCCACCTGACAGTGGGGAGGAACAGCCAGCTCAAAGCTTCTTTTCTGCTGCAGATGGATGATGTCCCACCCTTTCTGGCTCACTGAGCTCTTTTAGTCAGTCTGGGAGGGTGGGGGGCAGGAAGCTGGCTACCCCTCTGCCAAGTGTAGCTAACAAGTGGCAGCTTGCAGGCCAGGGCAGGCTGCGGTGACCCTGCTCCGGGACAGCCAATGAGCTCCCGGGCTCTGGTGGCACCACCAGGCAGGCCGCCTGCCTTTGGCTGGTGCGCTAGGGGGAGGGGCCTGGGCCCGCCACTCACGCTGCCAGCCCTGTCTCCGGGAGGCCGGGCAGATCTGCCGCTGGCTCACCCTGAGCCACAGGCTGCCTCAGTGTTAGCTTTCCCCCGTCTCCCATGGAGAGGAGGCTGTGGTTGGTAGACTGTGGACCAGAGATGACAAGACCCACTTGGGAATTTTCCCAAAGTCCCAGATCAGGAGTAGGCTCCAGCCCAGCGACAGGGTGTGGGCAGGTCCCCATCTAGGGCTGGTATTTGGGGACACCACATCCTGCAGCCCCACAGCCATCTGAGCTCCATACCCTTTGTTCAGAGGGTCAGGCCTGTCACTTAAGAGCTCCTGAGGCACAGGCTGGATGGTGTCAACAGCAGCTACTGTGTGCTCCTTGCCCCATCCCATTCAATGCAGACCCACCACTGCCAATCACATAATAAACATATATTTATAGATGTACAATATCAGAATTCTAATTCAAGAAATACAGCTTCTCGGGGATCCTTTAGGGTCTATGTTCTTATTGCACATGGCTCAGCCCCTCTAGGGACAGCTACCAAGACCGGACAGTTGGGGTGGTAGGAGGCAGAGCACCAGGCCACTGTGTGTGGGGTACTCTGGCCGGCATCCAGTTATTATCATCTCTCTAGGCCAGGGTGGCCACTTCATTGCAGGGTGGGACTTTGTTTAAAAAAAAAAAAAAAGATTTGACAATTCCTAACCAAACTTCCTTTCCCAGCAAGCATCCCATTTATTTGGGGGTTGTATTAAAAAAAAAAAAAAGAAAAAGAAAAAGAAAAAAAAAGTGGGAGAGAGAGACCCTGGGGGACAGTTACCACCTCTGGGCTGGCAGCTTGGGAAGTAAGGCTTTGGAAGTCAGCAGGTGCAATGGCACACCCACAGCCACAGGAAAACTAGGGGAAACGGCAATTCCCAAAGGCCCATTATAAACGCGGGAGGAGATTAAACCCTCCTCCTTCCCCTGGCAGCAGTGGCTGTTCTGAGAAAAAGCCTCATCTGAAGGGGGAAGCCATTCTGGTTGTGGTGGATTCTTCATCCAGTGAGTGGAGCCTGGTGGCCCACCGTGGAGTGAAGACAGGCGCTCACAGTACTGGCTCTCCACAAGCTGGGCTGCACTCAGGTCCTGGCTCAGCTCTTGGAGGAAGAGCCTTCTGGAGTCCTTGGTGCGCAACTTAGAGAAAACCTGTTGGCAATGGTGGAGCTGTGCCCTGTGGCACCTGTAAGGCAAACCTGGGGACTTGGGTGGGGAAGAGGTACGGGCAGGGGGGTGGCTGCAGGGCTCCTGGGCATGAGGGCACAGAGCCCACCTGAGGCTGGCCAAGGAGGAGGCAGCATGAGGAGCTGGCCTCATCCCAGAAGGCCTTGTCTGGGGTCTCTGCTATGGCCCAGTACTGAGCAGCTATCTCCAGGGGGCACCTTTCCCTGCCCTCAGCTCGCTTCCCCTACCTTAACCATAAGCCTGGAGACCTTTGGAAGTTTTCTATGGATTTATACCACCATGATTACTGCTGCCATCAGTCAGGCTGGGGCTAAGGCGACACTAACAGTATCTGATCTGACTCTTCCGTATGCTGTCGGCTACGGCTACTGTCTAACTTTTGAAAACCAGGCTGCCTTCCCAAACAGGCCCCGTTTTCTAAAATATGGAACAAGTCAGCTGAACATCTTAACCCAATCCCTGCATAGTTTTAAAAGACTTTATATATATATCTTTATATATGTCTATTTACATATAAATAGATATATATACATACGCATTTCTAAGTTATGTTCTCTGGAGTTCTCTCCTCTCTGTTCCTTGGCCCATGCCTCTGCCTGGTTTCTCCTGTGAGTGACGGGTGGCAGCTCCAGGGAGGGGGAGGAGAGACAGTGGGATGTCCCCTCCCCCAGTCCTTCCCCACAGACATTTGCTGCAAGTTTTACATTCTACTTTCGTTGCCATGGTTTCGGTATCCTAGGAGCCAGTGATGCGGAGCTTCTTGCCAGCCCTGGGAGAGGAGGAAGCAGCCCTGAGGCAGGCTTTCTGTCTGTCCTAAGAGCTTTCTGCATTCACTGGCCGAGAGAGGACGGTTGTGCGGTGTTCGGCCTCCAGTTCCATTTTAGTTTTTTCTGTGTATGTCTTTCCTTAAATATACAGTCCATCACCTTGGCTGGCTCAGTGTGTGTCACCAAAAATTCTCCAGGGATTTCATAGTCTGGGGAGGAGAGGGAAACAGTTAGGTGAGTGGTTGTAGTTGGCACCTCAGCTCAGTCCCACAATCCAGCAGCTGGCCCGATCCCTCTGCAGTGTGATGACTGTCCCAGAGCTGACACTAGCTAGCGACTGGCCTTGAAACAGTCTATGGCTGGCTCTGTGACAGGGGACACAGGCAGAGGAGGGGGAGGACAGGGTACCAATGCAAAGAACTTCTGGCTCTGCCCACACTCCTCTGGGCTTAAGCCAGGCTCCCCGCTCTGGGCACTGGGCCCATTACCCACATGTGGGGAAGGGGTGGAGGGGGTGGGGTGTCTGTTAATAGCAACTTTCACTTTTCCCCACCTCTCCTGTGCTCAGGAGCTGTTTGACCCTGAACTTGTGACTTTTTGTTCCCTTCTTCAAGACCACAGGAGAGATGCCTGGGCGGGGCCGGATGCCAGTGGTTTCCTGACTCCCAGGTGTGGAGCACTGGGGTGAGGGCCTCAGGTCCCAGCAGAGAGGGAGTGGTCAGGGCTCACAGATCCCTCCTGCCTGCTGATGGGCTGGTTCATCTTGCTCCATTTCCTCCTTCCTGGGAGGATAGAGGAGGATGATCTCCTCCTGTCCACTGACCTCCCGATGGGTTTTCCTGATTTCACTGGAATACTGTGTGTGACCCAGTTATGTGTGAATGCACAGGCAACAAAAGCCAGGCTTGGGAAAGGGCTGTGGTGGTTTGATTATTGGAGTAGGTTGAGGAAGCACAGGTCCTCACAATGACTGGCCTCTGCCCCCACTGCCCCCGAACCCCTGCAGCCCTGGAGAGGAGAAGGGACAAGGTCAATAGCGCTGGGGGACTTCTTCCTCTCTGGAGGTAGCAAGTGTCAGGATGGTGAGGAAGAGAGTCTCTGCCATCATCACTAGGTCTCCTCCCTCCCTCCTCTGCTCATGACCAAGGCCAAGGCTGCCAGGTGCAGCAAAGAAGCAGTCCTGGCTCATACTTGGACCTGGGTGGTGTGGCTGGCCCAGAACTATCCATGCAGGGAGGCTTGCACCTCTGACAGCCGATTGCAACTTGGGGTGCCCATCTTCTGTGCTCTGTGGTACATGTCTGTGTCACCAAAGTAGCGGGCTCGGTACAGCAAGCCTTCCTCTGCAAAGAAACAGGGAGAGGTCAGAGCCCCAGGAACTTGTGGCATTTACCTGTCTGAGACCATGGGGAAACAGGAAGACAGGACCAGGGGTTGGGGTAGAGCTGGCTTCCCAGGACGGGTCAGAAAGTCAGGACTACGGTCTTACAGACAGACCAGATACATGACCAGTGTGTAGCTAGGGGTCTGCAATCTGTCTCCAACACATTCACCTCTAGCACCAGTGACACATGAGGACCTTAACGAAATCATCAAATGGCCCTGGGTTTGCAGCTCAGGGAAACCCAGGAGTGGAGTTCAGCTCTTGGCAGTGAGGTGACTGGCACAGGGTAGTGCCAGGTGTTATGAAGTACCAGAAGCCAGGTCCATGAAGCACCAAAGAAGGGTTTTTCCATTCTCAAGGATAGTTCCTGGCTACCCTTCTCCAACCACCACTACCTCTCTCTTCCCATGTGTGCAAGAACACCAGTATATCCACAGGTACACATGCTTGCATATGTGTGTGCACACACACACACAAAATTAATGCACCAGTCTGCATGCACATACACACATAAGTACACACACATGTGCACACACACACACACACACACACACACACACACACACACACACACATGCACGCACTCACTCTGCTGCTTTTCCTTCCAGCAGTTGTTCCTGAGGTTGGCGATATAGTCGTCTTCTACATTCCGCTCAACTGTCTTGAGGCTGGAGCCTGTGTACTCCTCAGAGAAGGTGTCTGCCACGTAGTACACGACGTTCAGGTGGTCAGTGACTCGCTTGTGGATATGGCCCACTGACCTGACCAGAAACACACCAGGCACAGAGTGGGCAGCTGGAAGGGTTGATCGCCCCACGGCACAAGGGCCACACAGGCCACAGGAGCAGCTGGCTCCTTTCTGCACTGCGGCGGGGACTCACTGGCTCCCTAAAATGAAGGTCTGCAGCAAAGGCAGAGTACCCCAGTGCAGGAATAGCTCAGCCTATGTCAACCCCTCCTTTAGAGAAGCCCTGGTAGGCTCTGCCTTCCATGACACTAAGCTCATAGATGCTGAGAGCCTAAAGTAACGAGCCTCAGGTCAGAACGAGAGAACGGAGCTGTGTCTCTCACAGCATGGCACACCAGCACGAGTTAGCCGCACAAGAAAGGAAAACCCAAAAAGGAACAAAATGTCAGGAAGAGAATGCAGCCACAAGACCTGCAGGCAGCTGCAGAAGTCATAATGCCCAACAGGAGTCCCTGCTCCAGGAGGGCAGCCTCTCAAAGCTGCATTCTGTATCTCTCTAGCTGCTAGAGAGCTTACATCTGGCTCTAGCAGGGCAGCTCTGGGAACAGAGGCCAACTCTGCCCCCTGCTGGCTGAGGGAGCCTGCCGGGTCCCCAGGAAGCAGCAGGCCAAGGGACTGGAGCTGAGGACTTGCACTAGCAGAAGCCAGACCCCACTGTTTCAGGCCCTGTTACCTCAGAGGGTCAACTAACTGACCCGAGTCAACCACTGGCAGCCGAGCTTGGCATCCAATCAACAAACCCTGCTCAGCCTTCACTGAGCTGGACGCCGCACACGGGTCACTCATTAGCTCCTACTAGTAGGTGGATGCTAGTGTTCCCATTTTACAGACCAGAGACCCAAGGTTACATAACTTATCTGGAGTTACAGCTTTCAGTGCAGAAGCTGGGATACAAAGCCACCCTCCCGACTGACTAAACCCTGTTCTTTCTTAGGGCTCCAAACAGACTTTAAGAGAAGAGGACATCTCAGCGTCAGCAAAGGTGAGGACAATCTCGGGGAGTCACGTTTCTGAAATCATGCAGGACAGTGTACACGTGTTGCCTTAAGGAATGTTGTCTGTGTTTTCTGAGGGGCCTATGATCCTCAGAAGTCTAAGGGGCTCCGCCCCGGGGCATATACTCACGGTCTCGGGCTCAGGCTGTAGGGTGGACTGGACACCATGAGCTGGCTGAGTGCCGACACGAGGATAAGGATGAGGATCGGCATCAGCTGGACGAATACTCCTAGGCCGCCCTGGAGGGAAGAGCAAGAGCAGCGGTCAGAGCCCCTGACGGTGCTTGTGTGGCTGGGACAGCCTTCCTTTCCTCCCTAGGGCAGAAGCTCTTCCATCTGACAGCTTTTCCAGACAAAGCAACCACCGTGGAGCGTGTGTGGTGCATGTGTGTGTGTGTGTGTGTGTGTATGTAAGAGAGGCAGGCTGGGGAGACAGACTCACAATCCACGGCTTTTTGAATTTTGAGCTACACAGATATTCTGTCATGAGAAAAGCATCCAATTAAAAGGGCTGGGATGCAGTCTGTGGCATGGAGCTTTTCTAGTACCCACAAGGCCTTGGGTGTGATTCTTAGAATAAAGACAGGACAACCAGACATAAATTCATTACACAGTCTGATTTTACACTCTTCTGTATGTTATATGCAAAGATACAGTAATCCCAGCACTCAGGAGGCAGGGACGGGACAATGGTTGGGAGTTGGACTTCCAGGCTTGCTAAGGTCACACAGACAACTCTATCTCAATGAGAATCAGTGCTGAGGGGGTTGGTGGTGGGGTGGGGAAGAGGTATGCCTTTAATTCCAGCACTCCTGAGTTCCAGGCCAGCTAGTCTACATAGCAAGTTCTAGGCCAGCCAGAGCTATACAGTGAGAGCCTGTCTCAAAAATCAAAGCCAAGCCCACCCCCAACAAAGCGGATGTGCTGGCTGTTAGCTAG
The DNA here is from genome assembly GCF_011762505.2 of Arvicanthis niloticus. NCBI lineage: Eukaryota > Metazoa > Chordata > Mammalia > Rodentia > Muridae > Arvicanthis > Arvicanthis niloticus. The sequence goes on along the minus strand of NC_047677.1, from coordinate 25,407,281 downwards.
GTCACTCAAGCATAACCCCAGTATTTGGAGGGTGGAAGTAGGGCTTCAAGGTCGTTTTCAACTGCAGGGTAAATCCAAGGAGAGAGAGAAAGGAAAGAGGAAGAGGAAGAAAGAGAATAGAAGGGAGATGGGGGAGGAAGGGAGAAAGGAGGAGGAGGAGGGCAAGCGTGCATAAGTCCATGTCTCTATGTTCAATGTTTTTCACTGTCAGTTGGCAGTGTTGATCCGTGGCATTGCAAATGTGTCTGAACTACTGCTGGCTATACAGCTTTCCCCACTTTTCTAGAAGGCTGGATACCCACGCAGGCCTCTTTTTTTCCTCTCATAATGTCTTAACTCTCCATTGCTCGGAAAATGTTACATCAGTCTTAAGAGCAAACGGCCTCCATACAAGCTGCTCACACTAGAAGCTGCCTGGAGGTGAGGTTTTGCTGTGTACCCCCAGCAGAAGCCAAAGCATCATGCAACATGGAGTGTGGCGCCCTCTGGTGTCCCTAGGCAGAATGGCACAGGGAAGGAGCAAAGATGGCTCCTTGGCTTCAGAACACTGAGGGTATTAAGTGAATCAAGACCCCCGCACCCCCTTCCTCCGGGGCCCATGCCCTGGGGGACCTGGTGTGCTGCTTATTCCCTGGTAACTCACATCACCCTGGTTGTCTCTGCGGTCCTGCCTCTGCTGGTAGGTGTATCGCATTCGGCCATTGCTGTACACGTGGACGTTACCTGAAAAGTGGAGGTAGAGTCAGCAGCTATGTCAGTCAGAACCCAGTACCACCGTTAAGGAGATCTGGCTGTGGACTTACTGGAAGGAAAGCCACCACCAAAGAACATGTTAAAGAGGTCTTCCGGGGAGATGTCGGCTTCAAAGCCTCGGTGGAAGTCCCCGTGGCTGTGGCCGTGGCGGGCAGCCTGGCTCTTGTCATCACCAAACTGGTCGTACTGTTTCCTTTTCTCTGGGTTGCTGAGTACGGCATATGCTGTGCCAATGGCTGCAAGGGGAGAAATAGGCCTTAACAAAGCCAAGAGCTTGCTTCTTTCAGGGCTCAGGGAAGTGGGGACTTAGGGGAGAGGGAGTTTCCCTGTTGGGCAGGTGATCAAGAGCGCCCCTAAGCAAGGCTAAAGTCTGGGTTGTGAAGATGCTCTTCCCTTTTCTGAGTCAGGGTCCCCGCTACATCGCCTAAACTGACAGAAGGGTCCAGGAACTTGCCCAGGTTGCCCTCCATTCTTTATCCTCCTGTCTCCACACTGGGGTTGTAGGCATGAGCCTACACAGCTGCTTCAGGTGTGTCCTGTCTAAGTTCTTTCACTGATATTACAGAAATGCACCTTGCACACGGTCATCTCGTGGGGTGCCCAAGGAGACAGTGTAATACAACCCTGAAGTTATAGTGCAACCCAAAATAATGGACACATGAGGCCCTGATTGTAACCGGGAGAGCGGCAGACACTGCTGGGAAAGCACAGCCCTGGGTTGCTGGTGGAGATTCCCCTGTGTCTGAGTGTGGCCAGGACGAGTCTGCTGTCCCCAGGGCCCGGGCCTCAGCTGCTGTTTTCTATCTGGTGCTAGGGCCTCCTCACCAGAGCTCCCAGGACAGAGAGCTACTGCCTCCCAGGGCCTGCATCCCCTATGCTCCCCTCACTCAGAGCAGTGGGCTGCAAACTAGTTTCAGGGCTGGGAGCCCCTGGGAGGGAGGATAGAATCTTCTTTCATCTGACAAGGCCTCCCCACTCTGCCACAGGCTTCCTACTCAACTGCACAACACGGCTCCCAGTCACCAGCTATTCCCCAAAGGGAACAGTACCCAGGGACCAAGAAAACACAAGGCCCATCAACAGAGGGCAGGCATGGGGGCAGTGCACATAAGCACCAGAGAGAGAGAAGATGGAAATCTAAATGCATAAAGACTGGCTTATGATTCTGGCCAGAGGTGACACACACACTCCACAGATCAACAGGCTGTAAGATCACAAGTCTCTTTGTCCCTAGTACAGGCCTGGGGTAGGCTATGGGCAGTGGGAAGCTGGCAGCCTGTTCTGTAGGCACCCTCCTAGTATGGGGTGCCCTGCCCCTCAGTACAGGGACCGCTGCTGCGAGTCACGATTCTGCCCCTGGCCTAGGTGCTGCTGACCCTGGGGAAGTCACTAGAGTGCCTCTGGCTCCCCGACTGTAACCCAGAAAATGAAGGGCAGGCAGGTGGCTCTGTTTATATGGCTAGGGGTGGCTACTGGAAAGTTCTCAGGGACGGTTCTCTACAGTTACACTGGAGACCACACTCTTCTGGCCCTACCTCCTGAGAAGGCTGCCTTGGCCTGCATTTTAAGACAGCAGATAAAAACGCCAAGATGTCTGGGCTTAGTGGCACACACCTTTAGTCCCAGCATTCTGGAGGCAGAGGGATCTCTGTGAGTTCCAGGACAGCCCATTCTACATAGGGATACAAACTAACAAACAACCCACCAACAGCCCAGGGCGGCCTTACCTTTGAAAGCTTCCGTGGCCCCAGGCGCATGGTTCTTGTCTGGGTGGAACTTGAGGGCCAGTTTGCGGTAGGCCTTCTTCAGGTCCTCGTCAGAGGCGCTTCTGCTTACCCCAAGGATCTCATAGTAATCTTTACACTGCTTGACCCTGGAACAGGGGGGAAGGGCATGACAGGGGGCCTGAGGGGAGGTGTGGGAACAGGCTGAGTGAGGCACACAGCTCATGGCAGGGGTGGGAGACCAGACTTGGGTTAGCTGGCTAACTTTAAGGTTGAGGGATCCCTATGGAGGGCTGGGCAGGGCCTGCTGGAAACACCGCGAATACCCAGGACATGATGGGGTGGCTTGCCAGGAGGCGTTAGCTTGATCTTAGAGGGATTCTGAGGCTAACTGGTGGAGAAAGGATGGCTGGGAAGGTCTAGCCTGGAGTGGTCCTGTCCTGGATGGTGGTGTCAAGTCTGGGAGAGCTTCACTCTGCAGGGCTGAATCTCACCCATCCCCCTGAGGTGACAGAGCTCTGCCTTTGCCTCTTGGCCACAGGCTCTGGTCTGAAAAGGTCTTTGTTGGGGTGGGGGTGGGGGTAGAATCTGGAGGGGAAGATGGCCGTGTCTTTGTGTGACAGAGTTGTGGGAGGCCTAGGGCTGGTGGCCAAGGGCAGAGAAAGGCCTTGGTTGGCAAGGTCTCCGGGCTTCAGCTTCAGCAGGTGTGGAGGGTGGGCAGTAAGGCCTGGCTCCCACCTGTGGGAAATGAAGCTGGCCCATCTCCAACTTCCAAGACCCTTCAAGTCCATTGGATGAAGTGAGAGGCTTCCCTGACCCGCCCTGTTCCCGTCCCCGCCCTCCATGGCCCCCACCTTTTCACAGCGGCCACCTGCTCTGAGGTATAGCCCTTGGTGCTCTCTCCTCCTCCGGCCTCGCCATTGGCTGAGGGGGTTTCGGTCCCGCCTGCCTTCTTGTTGGTGGTATGGGTTGTATCTGTGGGTTGAGGTTGATCCCCGGCAGTCTGTGGTTTTTGGTTGAGGGACTCGATCAGAGCTGCAAGGTAAAAAAGGCCACTGAGGGATCTGCCTGCCATGTCTACGACCCTGGTGCCCCACTCTGCACCCTGCTGCCCACCCCCACAACTTCGACCTGTTCTTTTAGGAGCCTGACTTCTCAGGAATAGGAAGGTTATAGCTTTTAAAATATAAGCAATATTAATTTGATTATCAAACTCACGAATTCATGGAACTGAAGTAATAATTGCCTTCCTTCCTTTCACACATTCTGCTTATATATGCATTCATTTTCTTTCATAACAAGTTATAGGGAGAAGCATTGTCGGCTGGCATGCTTGCTAACATGCCCGGAGCCCAGCACTACTATATAAAGTGCAATGGTGACACACACTTTAGCCCAGTTCTTAGAAGTCTGGCTCAGGTCTCCCTCCACTCCACGGGGAGTCTAAGGCCAGCGGAGGTGTGTGACAGCAGAAGAGGAGCTGGGTGTGGCGGTGTGCACCTTTGATTCAAGCACTAGGAGGGAAAGGGATCTAAGTTTCAGGCCAGCCTGGAGAACACTTTGAGTTCAAGGCCAGCCCAGCCTTCAGGTTAGAGACAGCACTTAACTGTCTCCTCCACAAAGCAACACAGGAGGCCCTGGGGAGATCGGCTCTGCAGGAAAATGAGCTGGGCCCCTAGATTCCAAATGGTAGAAGAGAGAGAGGGAGGAAGGAGGAGGAGAGGGGAGGGGAAGGTAGAAGAGAGGAGGGGAGGGGAGCAGGCGCACACTGCTGAGCGTGGTGGCACATGCCTTTAATCCCAGTACTCTGAGTTCCAGGTCAGCCAGGGATACACAGTGAGACCCTGCCAAACGCTCGCGTGCACGCGTTTGACTAACGAACCCAGCAGTTTTTGATCTAGAATTCAGTTACTTTTACTTTTGTTGCTGTTGCTGTTTTTAAACAGGATCTTGCTACGAAGCCCAGGCTGGTCTCAAATTCACCATCGTCCTGTCTGGGTAGTTTTTCATTGTGCTTGTTTGTTTGACTAGGCTCTTTGTTGTCTTATAAACCTCTATTGAGCTCAACTCTTGGCAATTCTCTCAGCACTGCCTCACACCACCTAGAACTCAGGCCTCATGGCTACTTCCTGTTGTCTTCTACTTTTATGCTGGTTATTTAGAATACTTTAATATTAAATGAATATTTTTATTAGTGCAAACAATACTAAGTCAAAGTCAATGTTAATTTTAACGTTCCCTAGTTTAAACATTTGTTTATTAACACAGTACATCAGAATTATAAACTGTTTAGTGTTCCTAGCTTAGATTTAATAGAACCATCTCCTTTTAGTTGAGAACACAACAGTTTTTTTCTCATTGTGGTAAAGCTCACCAGAGGTCAACGTGGGGTGCCTTCCCCAGTATCTCCACACTAGTTTTGAGGTGGAGCTGCTTGCTTAACCCGGGGCTTGCTGATTTAGCTAACGCCTTCCCCATCATCCTCCTGTCTCCACTCCTGTGTTTATGTATAACCAGCCTGCACTTTGCTGGCTGCTGGGGCGTCTGAATCCAGGTCCTCATTGTTTACATGTGTAGCCCAGGATGACCTTGAATCCTGCCTCCATCTCCTTGTGCAGGTTGTACTGGTGCGCCCCACTTCAAGTGACCAGCACTGCACAGACTTAGCAGTCACCCCCAGTTTCCAATCTTTTTTTATTTTTTTAAAGATTTATTTATTTTATGCATATGAGTACACCACCATTACGCTCCTCAGACACACCAGAAGAGGGCACCAGACCCCATTACAGGTGGTGATGAGCCATGTAGTTGCTGGGAATTGAACTCAGGACCTCTGGAAGAGCAGTTGGTGCTCTTAACTGCTGAGCCAGCTCTCCAGCCCCCAGCTTCCAATCCTAATGCGTTAAATGTATAATTCTGGGGACTAGGCGATTTTATGTTTTGGACATTTTTGAGTCTTGTATTCCCTATAAAGCTGAGTTAACCTTAAACATCCTGATCTTCCTGCTTCTGCCTATAAAGTCTAAGATTGTAAGCACAAGCCACCTCACGTGGATCCATCTTAAATTGATTTTATTTCTGCATCTCTGGGAACCAACATGGGCCTCAGTCAGACTAAGTCCCGCTCTACAAAAGAACAACATTCCAGCCCAGTCTTCGGATTCTGCTTTTTTTTTTTTTTATTATTCTCCTTTTTTTTCTTTTTGTTTTTTTTTTTTTTTTTTTTTTCGAGACAGGGTTTCTCTGTGTAGCCCTGGCTGTCCTGGAACTCACTCTGTAGACCAGGCTGGCCTCGAACTCAGAAATCCGCCTGCCTCTGCCTCCCGCCTCCCAAGTGCTGGGATTATAGGCATGTGCCACCACTGCCCGGCTTTTATTCTACTTTTTAAAAATGCGTATTAGTGCTTTGCCTGTATGAATGTCTATGCACCACATAAATGCCTAGAGTCCGGAGAGGACAGAAGAGGGTATCAGAACCCCTGAAACTGGAGCTGCAGAATGTTGTGAGCCATGTGGTGCTGGAGATGAAACTGGGTGCTGTGAAGAGCAGCCAGTGTGCTTAACTGCTGGGCCTGTTCTCCAGTCTGACCCTTCAAATTCCACATACATCCTCTGGTGGGTACAGAGAGGGCACAGTCCTCTGCGGTGGGCCACTAGCAGCCTGTCTGATTCAGTGGGACTGGAGCCTTTGCTTAGCAGTGCTGAGGAATGGGGGAAGTCTGTCTGCCCCAGAAGACCTGCAAAGATTCCTGGGTGCTCATTTCTACTGCAGTGTTTTCTTTTAAGGGACTGGGCATTGAACATGGGACCTTAGTCATGCAAGGCCAGTGCTCTACCATGGAGCTATTTCCCCAGCCCTACTGTAGCATTTAATTTATTTAGACAGGGGCTAATGTAGGCCAGGCTAGCCTTTAAATTCTCCACGTAGTTGATAAACGTCCTGCTTTCACTTCTGGAGTATTGGGATTACTGGTGTGTGCCAGCAAGCCCCAATTATTATTGCTGATACATATTTATTTCACTTGTATAGTCATTCATTCTGTCTGCACATATGTCTGTGCACCATGTACAGTTCTGGTACCCACAGATCCCCTGAGACTGGAGTTACATAGACAGCTAGCTGTGAGCCACCATATGGATGATGGGAATTGAACCTGGGTCCTCTGCAAGAGCAGCCAGTGTCCTTAACAACTGTTGAGACATCTCCAGCCCTACTGAGATATATATATATATATATATATATTTTTTTTTTTTTTTTTTTTTTCCCGAGACAGGGTTTCTCTGTGTAGTCCTGGCTGTCCTGGACTCACTCTGTAGACCAGGCTGGCCTCGAACTCAGGAATCCGCCTGCCTCTGCCTCCCAAGTGCTGGGATTAAAGGCGTGTGCCACCACTGCCCGCCTACTGCTATATTTTTAAACTAGCTGGCCATATTGAATGATCTACTTCACTGGGATCTATATGAGATATCTGCTGTCACCCTAAAACAGGATTGTGATGATTCAAATGCAAGCTTTGGTCCCTCTTGACTCAGCATCTAGAAACCCTAGCAAACTACAGTGTCCTGGCTGGTAAATTTCAAAGCCATTGACAGACCCCTGGGAAAACATGCTACCTAGATCCTTGTTGGGACCCAGGATATCTGTGGGCCAAGGAAAGATGGTAACACCACTCAGACTAGATCCTACTTCCTTCTCAAGAGTCACAGCAGTGTGCCAAGTAGCAGACACATTCTGCCACCACACACATGGGTCACACATACCCAGGGATTGCTGGGAACTGAGCACTGGGTTCTGGTGGACCACAGTGCCCCGTCCATGGCTGTCATAGTGCAGAAAACTCCCCAGACTGGGCAATTCAAATAGAGAAGCTGACTGACTGCAGGGTTTGCTGCACAGGGGGAATGAGGCGCTGACCGAGGAAGGAGAAGCAATAGCAGTTGGGCATAGTAGTCTGCAGCTGTAATCCTAACACCTCTCACCTACTTGGGGTGTTTCAGGACAGGGTCTCTCTTTAGCCCTGACTGTCCTGAAACTCACTCTGTAGACTAGGCTATCCTTGAACTCAAGAGATCTGCCTGCTTCTCCCTCCCAAGTGCTGGGATTAAAGGCTTGCACCATCACTGCCCAGCCATGATCCTAGTTCTTGGCTTGCTGAGACAGGAGGATTTCGAATTGGAGGCTAGCCTATGTTACAGAGAGTTGGGCCACAGATAGAATGCTATCTCAAATGAAGAAGATTAGTAGCAATCATCTTTTCTCTTGTTTGGAGGCAGTGTCTTGCTATGTAGTCAAGGCTGGCCCCTGAATTACGATTCTCCCAAGTGCCGAGATGACTTGTAATAGCCATTTTTGTTACTGAAGTGTTCAACGTGTGTCGAGCAGGCAATGCCACAATGCTCTGTAGAAATTAGCTCACTTAGCAATCAGGATAGCCTCTGAGGGGAAGTGGCATCACCCCCGGCTGCTGCCCTTGGGGAGAAGGCGCTGAGACAGTGCTGCCCTGGCAGAGGTGCATAGGTCCCCAGATCCCACCTGCCACTTCCTAGCATGGTAGCATGGCCCTGGCTGATCTATGACACCTGCTGGCCCCTCAGTCTCCTCACTGATGGTATGGGATGAACTAAGATAACATGTGCATGTGGTCTGGAGACTGGCAAGGCATCAGGTTCTAAATATCACAACCCGGTTGGCCAACTGGCCAGAGCAGCAGCTGGCTGGGGATGGGAGGAAAGCTACAGGCTGGGGTGCCTAACATGGCCTAGGCTAAAGAGGAGGAAGCCAGATCTCAGCCCTGAGCACTACCATGAGACACCAGGCAGCAGTGGAGGCAAAGGAAGAAACCAACAGACAAGAGGGGGCTGGTCCTGACAGCAGAGGAAGGAGCTGGTCCCTGGGGTTTTGAACCAAGTTGCTTGTTTTGGTCTCTTCTCAAGCTGTCTCTGGCCCAGGCTCAGCCTGCTGTGATGTCCCAAGAGCAACAATACTAGTGATCCAATCAACACAGCTGCACCAGTCAGGTGGCAGAGGCCTGCACACGTATTCCTCAGCAAAGAGTCTGGAAGCTTTTCAGGCAGTCCCACTGGTCGGTCACGTTTCCCTATACTGCAGAACCAAAAGGAGAGTGAATTCTCCAAACTCAGCACTACCCAGAAGGTTCCAGACGGAGCTGAAAATGGAAGATTTCTGGTTGCTGACAAGCAGGTCTTCCTACTGGTCTGGATGCCCCCAACAGGCCTGTAGCATGTGACAGTCTATCCTGACTCATCATTACATCTCCCATGACACAGTGGCTGACAGACAAATGTTCAATGACACAGTGGGTTGGGGAACAGGACAGCTTAATGCTAACCTTAGCTTTGGGTGTGCTCACTAAATCAGTGACCCTCGGAGGTGTGAACCATGCTCTATGCTACGGGGATCTGAGGCATGAAGAAGATTGCTCAGGTCTAAGGGCTTGAGGTCAGCCTGGGCACCATAGTGAGACGCTGTTGTTTCAACAGCAATTTATTTAAAGAAAAAGGGCCTGGTGTGGTGGTGTACACCTTTGATCCTGGCACTTGGGAGGCGGATGCAGGTGGATGTTTGTGAGCTTCAGTACAGACAGGGCTTCACAGAGAGTCCCTGTCTCAAAAAAAAAAGGAAAAGGTAGGACCCAGTAAGAGAAGGTCATAAGGCAACTGAGACTTACAGCTGCCAAGATCTGCCCTTCCCCACGCCAGTGTGGAATCAGGCCCCGACTTGCTGAGACTCAGCCAAGGGCACTTGCTAGCAGGTTCATATCAGATAAATTAACCTAGCTTCTCTGAGCACTTCTGTCCTCAGGGCGGTGTGAGAGGTGAGGGGTGTGTACAGGGCTCAGTGTGGCTCACAGCTGATTTGTTCTTAGGCCTGTGGCGCTCAAAGGGAGTTGAGATCAGAATGAGGAAAGAGCCCAGGGCAGAGTCAGACAAGACTGGGGGACAGCATCTGGCAGTATGCACTCGCCGCCCTCGCTAACTCCTCAGTGCAACCTCGACCCCTGCCCTGGCTGCTTGGAGGAGCAAACAAGATTCTATAAAACACAGAGAAGGAAGGACCGAGGGTCACAAAGGTGGATGGATATAAGTGGACAACTCTGCCTGCTCTTGCTGGTACTAGGATTCTCTCTCCCACTGACTCTGAAGGGCCAAATCCCCTGGTAACTAAGCATCCCCTCCTCTCCCATGGCCTTGTCAGGATGGCCTGACTCTGCCCAGACTGCACAGCGAGCCACTTTACAAAAGCTTGGGTAACATGAGCTGCAGGCACCTCATCCAGCCACCTCTGTCTTTGCTAGGGAAACTGAGGCCTAACTGTATTCTCAAGGGCCCCTTGCAAAATCTGCTATCTTCTATTTTCTTGGAGAAAGATTTTCACTATGCGGTCCAAACTGACCTGGGATGTCAGACTCCTCTGTTTCCTGTCTGCCCTCCAAGTGCTGTGACCATAGATGTGGGCCACCATGTCCCCACCATGCCCACCATGTCCCCACTGTGCCCAGTCTTTTTTTTTGGTTTTTCGAGACAGGGTTCTCTGTGTAGCCCTGGCTGTCCTGGAACTCACTCGGTAGACCAGGCTGGCCTCGAACTCAGAAATCCACCTACCTCTGCCTCCCAAGTGCTGGGATTAAAGGCGTGCGCCACCACTGCCCGACTGTGCCCAGTCTTTTCAACCCCTTCACTAAGAATCAGGCGAAGCCAGTGACCATCAGGTCAACAGATGCTGGACAGAATAGCCCAGAAAAAAGTCGGACATGGTAGTGTATGCCTTTAATCCCAGCATTTAGGTGGAAGCAACCAGGCCTCTTTGAATTCCAGCTCAGTATGTTTTACAAAGTGATTCCAGGCCAGCCGTGGCTACAGAATGAGACTTTTTAAAAAAGAAATTCCCAGAAAAAGATATTCATGGTATCGCTTCTACTGTGGCCTCCCCGCGGTCTTGTTCCTGTCTCATCATGCAGTTGCCCAGTGGTGATGTCCCCCTGTCCTGTCCCTACAGCAGGGATTTCAAGGCCCCTTCTCTCTTTTCCATGGAGAAAGCTAACATGGGAGTCTTTAGGTCTTGCCTGAGCCCCTTCCCTGACCCGTACTTTACCTCTCAAAGACTAAGCTTTGATGCTGGCTCTCCATGCTCTCCCTCTAGTCTCTGACTTGTCCCTTCCCCACCGGGCCTCTGCAGGCCCTACATCTCCAGGTCTACAGCCTCTGTCTTCCCCCAGGACTACTCTCCTGGCTAAGGACAGGTGTGCTGCATGGCTGTCCACTGACAGCTTCTCCACGTTCCCCGCTTTCCCACAGTGACCTCAGCTACTCCTATATTCAGAGAGTGTCAACAATCTAGTGACAGTAGCTGTTCATCTAGAACCTGGCGCTTTCTCCTGGGCTCTAGGCTGGTGGCTCTCAGGAACATCTCACTGGCCCTTCCCATGCTGTCTGTCTGTCTCTTGCGTCTGGTTTCTCAGCTTGGGCCTTTTCAGGCCCAGCACCCATCTATCACAGCATCATTTCATGACGGTTCTTCAACTCTGCATCCCCCTTGGGCCATCATGTCCTAACCTACTGGGCCATCATTCCTCCCTCTCATCAACCTTTCTAGGAGTCCCCCTCCCCTTTCTGGCTCACTTATTATTTTCTTGGAGACAAAAGTGTCACTAGGATATAGTCCAGGCTGGCCTCAAACAGTCTACTGCCTCAGCTCCTCACTGCTGGAGTCATAGGCATGCGCCATCATATCTGGCCTCATGCTGCTTTTTGTTTCTTTGTTTGTTTTAAAGAACATTATCCCTTTCCCCTTTTTGGTCTCTTCTAGCCCAGGCTAACTTCAAACTCAAACTGGCTGCATAGCCTGTGCTAGCTTCATTATGCCTGGTATTCTACCTTCCAAGTGGACTTGGCGGGTCTGACAGACCTCAGCAGGCTCTGCCAGTCTCCTCTATGCAGAACAAGGGAAATTATCTTGTCTGGCAGGGAAGGAGTTCTACAGTCTGGCCCCCACTTGGCTTTCTAACTTGAATCCTCTAGATAAATTCCTATGTCACTTGCCTCGAAATCTCCCTCTACACAATCCCTGTCCAAACCTTTCCATGCTCCGGCCTCACCTTTCCTGTCCCTTCCGACAGTGATGTTTGACTGTTGCCTCATCTCTCACAGCCTGAAGCCGTTCCCGCCGTGTGATAACATTATTGTGTGCCCTCATTACAGTGTTCCCAATAGCTTACAACTTGAAGGTCAGGAGAGTATTCTCCACACGTCCCCATCCCCCAACACTGAACCCACAGGTGGCAGGGACAGGACTACCCTTAAAGAGCTCAGCACCTAAACTGTGCTCGCTCGCTCTTTCTTCTTTCTTTTAACTCACTGCTGTCACCTGCTTCACAACCTTTCTCTCTGTTAAGTCTGCTTCCTCGAAGATCTTGCCAATCCTGCTGTGCCACTTGGCATCAAGCAGTGAGCTTTGCAGGCAAAACAAAATAGATTCAACATCAGAAACTTTTTTTTTTTTTTTTTTTTTTAAATAAAGACAAGGTCTTTGCTACATAGCCCAGATGACCTCAGACTTGAGGCAATCCTCTTGCCACATCTCCTGAGGTCAGGAATCATAGGCATGGCCCACGGCACCTGCAACTATCTGTTGTAGTGAAAGAACTATCTAAGCATTCGGTGCAGACAGCCGCCTAAGATGTCCCGGGCCTAAACTAGCCATAGATCCATTGTCAATTTAGGCGAGGTTGCTGTTTGGCTTATGTGCATGAGGCATATGTTTTGTCCATCAAAGACATAACAGATACCCAAAAGGTGGGCCTCTCAGATGGCCTAGACAGTGAAAGGACTTACTGCCAAGCCTGACTACCTGAGTTTGATCCTGGGATCCACAAGATGGACAGATGTAACAGACTCCACCAAGTTATCCACTCATGAGCTTGAAAACACACACACACACACACACACACACACACACACACACACACACACAGCAAGCTCTGGAGGACACCCTGTCTAGATTCCTGAACTAGCCCAGGTGGCTTCTGCTATACCCTACAGGCTCTATTTCATCAGCTTTCTTAACCGCTCCTTGGCTCCCAGTAGTAATCAGAATTCTGACAGTCTGCGCCCCACTAGTGCTATCCACTTATAAAGAGGGTATCACCCCACAGGGAGCACCTTGAGCACACTACAGAGCAGTTATCAGATCAGATCAAAACTCTCTCAGAGGAGAAGAGACCAAAGATCAACCTGCTGAGCCAGGAGGGAGGAAAGTTCAGGAATCCAGCCGCCTCTTCGGCCAGCACTGTAAATGTGGGCAGGGAAGGTGAGAAGGTGGCTGCTGCTGCTTCATTTCATTTTAATAAACACGTATGGAGTCTCAAGGCTTTCTACTTTCTAGGCGTATCACATCCTAAGATGCTAATCGCTGAGCTATTTCCTCATCTAGAGAAGATATAAGGGTGGTACGCTGTATTCCCGATTGTACAGGATCGGGTGGCAAAACATACGAGAAAGAACTTTCTACCCAGAAAAGCACTATGGGTATTCTTGTTTATATACATTATCTGCTCCAACTCCCTAAACTTCCAGATGGGGAAACCCAAGTTCTCGATTGAGACGTGGGCCTCTTAATTCTGAAAGCCTGCTATATGTCAGAGAGTTTACTAACTCCACAGAAACAAATCCTGTGTCTTTCTCCTTTCTAGCTGGTATTAAAATTTTCTTTGGGCACTTAGGTTACAAACGCAAGGCGGGGCGTTGGAGGGAGCTACCAGGTCAAGTGAGACCATGGGTAGCAGAGACAAGATCACCATTACCTCCCTGGTTTGGGAGGTCTCAGCCTAGGCTACTCAGCTACCTGGTACTCAGCAGTCGTAGCAGTCCCTAAGACCCGCCACCGGGGCCTGCTGAGGACGAAGGTGGGATGGGGTGGCTGTGAATGGGATCTTCAACAATCCATCCACTCCGAAACACCGCTTTCAAGAGAAGGAAGGACTGCGAATTGAAATGGCTTATTTCGCTAAGGGTTCTCTGATTCGAGCGAATGAATTCCTTCCCTCTCTAGAACCCATTCTCCCTTAGAATAGTTATGTTTATTTTCCTGAACTATAATATTTCCCAGGCCGGCCACTGGCCCTGGGCCACCGAACAGCCCTCTGGGAAAAGTAGTTCGCTTTCGCTTCCACGTGAGTCCTCTTCACCGGGTCTTCCAGCGCGTCTCCTTCCCAGAAACCTCATATTCCAGAGGCTTCCATAAGCACTGGAAAGCGTTTGGGAGCCAGGCCCTCGGGGGGTATACAGCGGGCCAGCATCCCAGAGACGGCGGCACCGCAGGACTACGAATCCCAGCAACACCCGCGCGCACCAGTGCGCAGGCGTAGCCGCGCCTCGCCACCCCTCCCCCCTCCGCCAACTGCTCCCGTCGGTCCGTTCCCGTGTTCCCCCGATCCGTGCTAATGCCCCCTTCGGTCCCTGCGGCGCCTCCCACTCACCGGTGACTCGTGGCGTCGGGTACAGCCGCTGCGCCTTCTCCAGGAAGCGCAGCGCCCGCTCGGGCTGGTTGCTTTGGATGGCCTTGAGGGCGATGCTGATACAGCGCTCGGCTTCATCCTTGTTGGATTCCATGGCGGAACCCGAGCGCGGAACCAGGGAGGGGGAGGCCGGGCGAGCGAAGGGCTGCGCCAGCCGCCGGCGCGTCGCGGGGCAGGCCGGCGCGGAAGGATGACATAACCCTCCGCCCCTCCTTCCCGGGATTTGAGTGAGGGTTGAACCCGGGCGGAAGCCCTACCGTATGTCTCCTAAGAAAGGGGCGTTGGCTTCGGAGGCGTTAGAACGCGCGGGCGCTCTAGAGCGCAAATTGCTGAAGTTGAGTGCGCGCGCACGTTCCTGGTGGTAGCCTTTGCGTTCCAGTCCGACTGTCTGATGTTAATCGTACAGATGTTTACCGAATACCCACTGTTTGTCAGACGCTGCTGTCTGATGTGGCAGTGGTGTCAAAACAAAACCCTGTCCTCACAGAGCTTTCGTGGGTGTGGAGAAGTCCAGTAAACAGAAACATTCAGATAGTGACAGAATCAAGGCAAATATCGAAAAGTTAGGGGGGTGGAGGGGAGGGTTACCGTTTAAGATAGTTTAATATATCAGAAGCTCATTTTACAGGCATCTGAAGTCTAAGGAAAGGGACATGTGATTGGAGGAAGGTTGGTGCGACTGGAGGGAATAACAAATGTAAAACTCCGAATGGGGAATTTTTTCGTTGCGGGTTATTGCGGGGTGGGGGTGGGGGGGTTGAAGGAGGAGTTTACAGGACTCACTACAGAGTCGGGCCAGTCAGGATGCAGCTCCCACTTCAGTGACAGCAACTTACTTAGTGAAAGTTGCCGATGACTTCCACTCGGCCAAAATCTACTGGCCGTTTCTTAGCCCTTGCTTTATTGTTTTTCACAAGAAACTACATCAATAAGCCCAATGAAAGTTAAAGGGTGCAATGCAGTAGTGGCGCACGCCTTTAATCTCAGCCCTTGGGAGGGAGAGGAACTCTCTGAGTTTGAGGCCAGCCTGGTCTACAGAGTGAGTCGCACAGAGTGAGGGCCACAAAGAGAAACTGTCTCGAAAATCAAACATAAACAAAAGTTAAAGAGCAGTGTTATAATTAGGTGAGACTCGGTGAATAAATATCCATCGAGCTGCAGATACACATACACACATATAAATGTGTGTGTATATATATATGATATATATATCATAAATATATAACATAAATACATAAAAACATATAAACAGACACACACACACACACACACACACACACACACACACGGAACTAGAAAAAGATAAAATGAGTGAGATAACCCAGACTCAGAAAAACAAACATGGTATCTCAGAAGTGGGTAATAGCCATAGAGTACAGGATAACCATCCTACAATCCACAGACCCAAAGAAGCTAAGTAACAAAAAGGGACCAGGGAAGGATGTTTGAATTTCACTGAGAAGAAGAAATTAAATAGTCTCCGGTGTGTGTGTGTGTCGGGAGCAGGGTGGGAAAGCGGGTGGAGAGGGGAAGAGGAGGGATCAGGTGTGGGGAGGACTGCCATGTAGCCTTAGCTGGATTGGAACTCCCTCTGTGAACCAGGCTACCCTCAAACTTGCCGGGGTCCTCTTGTTCTGCCTTCGACATCTGGCTAAAGTCTGGATATATTTTGAAAACGTTCTTTTATTTTTTGCTGCTGCCGTGGATGGATGTTCAGTGTGAGGGAAAGGGAGGACTTCTGGCCAATGACAACATTCTTGGTCTGAATATCTAGACAGAATTTCTTTGTACTTGCACTGGAGACGGGGGAAGGCTGTGAAAGGAACAGTTTGTTGGGAGGAATATTAGATGTTCAGTTTAGTGAGGATGTATTGCCAATGGGAATGGCAATTAGGGGACTGTGCAAGCATACAGTGTCGGGAAGATGGAGGGGTGGAGCTTGGGTGGAGACCATGCTTAGAAGGTGTAAGACCTTGGTTTTAATTCCCCAGCAGTGCCCCTCCCCACCAAGACAAAATAGCAAACAGACAAAACAAGCAGCTTGAGCAGAAACCTAATTGTGAAAATTATTAAGGGATGTGATTGTTTTTTCTTTTTTGGTTTTTCAAGACAGGGTTTCTCTGTGTAGCCCTGGATGTCCCGGAACGCAGCACTGGGTAGACCAGGCTGGCCTCAGAAATCCACCTGCCTCTGCCACCCAAGTGCTGGGATTAAAGGTGTGTGCCACCACTGCCCCGGCATGATTTTTTTTTTTTCTTTTTTTTTTAATGTGCGGAATGCTGTGTCTGCATGTACACCTGCATGTCAGAAGAGGGCATTAGTTCCCTTTATAGATGGTCTTGAACCACTGTGGATATTGAACTCTGGAAGAGCAGCCAGTGCTCTTAACTGCTGAGCCATCTCTCTAGAGTCCAATGAATGCTTTTAAAGCACGCTATGGGATTAGATACACCAAGTTGTGAGTGTGAGGAGGTGGGGGGGGGGATTGGATTACAAAACCCTCCCATTACCCAGAGGGTTGGAGGGAGAGGAGAGTGTACTCAAGTGTGTGAGGTGAAAGAATGAGTTACTCACAGGCCAAGTGAACTGGATATTTCTAATGGAGGAAGGTTTCAAAGGATGAAATTTTAAGTTGAGGCCAAGCAGTATAAGGACTGAGAAATGATGGTGGTATGAACCTGTGCTCACCCTGATGCAGTCATTTCAAGTGTGTTCCCGAGGGGCTCTGTGTGCTCTTAACATGGGGTATTCTACAGCATTTCCCTTTTAAAAAGAGCATTTAGATTAAGTCGTCTTTTTTTTTTTTTTTTTTTTCTTTTTTTGGTTTTTTGAGACAGGGTTTCTCTGTGTAGCCCTGGCTGTCCTGGAACTCACTCTGTAGACCAGGCTGGCCTCGAACTCAGAAATCCGCCTGCCTCTGCCTCCCACGTGCTGGGATTAAAGGCGTGTGCCACCACCGCCCGGCTTTTTTTCTATTTTTAAAAATGTATTTATTTTTATTTTATCGGTGTTTTGCCTCCATGTATGTCTGAATGAGGGTGCCAGATCCCCTGGAACAGGAGTTATGGGTAGTTGTGAGCTGCCATGTGGGAGCTGGGAATTGAACCCGAGTCCTCTGGAACAGCAGCCAGTGCTCTTAACCACTGAGCCATCTCTCCAGTCCATTACTGCATTTTCTAATAGAAATTATTTAGTTGGCTTAGAAATTTTTGATGATGAAAATAAAAGAGGAAACAGATATAAGATGCAAGATCTGGGGGCACAGGGACACTTGGCCTTGGACAGACACATGGACACAATATTTTTAGGTGAGGCAGCCTAGCAGGTGTGGAGGCAGAGGCATTAGGAACCTTCCCCTCAGTTATTTTCTCAGCTCTCTGAGGAGCAAGGCCGTGTCCCCTTTCACAAGACATCCCTACCTTTGAATAGATTAGTGGGTTCCTAATGTGTTAATGGTTAAATTTGGGGACAGAGAGGTTCAAACAGTCCTTCCTGACTTTGTTGACCTAGGACTATAATGTCTGCCTTCCATCTCCTGCTAAGTGCCTGAGTTCTGTTCTCTCATTTCCTGAGTGTCAGGAGTCCCCTGTTTGCTGACCACAGGTGCTTCAGTCTGTATTTCACTGGGGTGGGGGTAGGGTTATCAGTGTGCTAAGGACTGTGGGTTGTCATTGTTCTGTTACTGCCTGGCAAGCCCTCCCTCTCTTCCTGCCATATAAAAAGACAAAGTCATTTAGAATCTTAATCAGTTCTGGCTCCTTGGCAGGTTGGCAGATATCTTAGATGTTGCTCCATTGCTGTGAAGAAACACCATGACCAAAGCAAGTCTTATAAAAGGAAGCATTTAATCGGAGGTTGGCTGAGGGTTTCAGAGGCTCAGTCCGTGGTGATCATGCAGGGAGCACGGTGGCAGAGAGCCTGGTATGGCAGCAGGCAGGCAGGTTGTGTGCTGGGGAAGTAGTTGAGCGCTACATCCTAACCTGTGCGTGCGTGCGTGCGTGCGTGCGTGCGTGCGTGCGTGCGTGCGTGCGTGCGTGCGTGCGTGCGTGCGTGCGTGCGTGCGTGCGTGCGTGTGTGCGTGTGTGTGTGTGTGTGTAGGGGCTGGCACAGGCTTTTGAAACCTCAAAGCCCATCCCCCAGTGCCACACTGCTCCAACAAAGCCACCCCTCCTAAACCTTCTTATAAAGTGCCACTCCCTGATGACTAAGCACTAAAATCCAGAACCTATGAACCTATGGGGGCCACTTCTTATCAAACCACCACAGCCGGCCGGTCTGTAAGGACCTGGAGAGGAGGCTGAGCAGTCCCTGGGTGGAGGTGCATGGTTCTCAGCAGGGAGCCGTTTGCACCTCAGCTTCCCACTCTTCCCTCTGCTGCTGGGCTTGGCTCCCTACCTCCTCCTACCTCCTGCCCCCCTCCATCCCCTTTCTTCTCTCCTAAGCCCCCCTCCCCTTTTGTGGTGTTGGGAACCAGGGGCATCATGTCTAGGGCACAGAGCAGGCAGGTGGTCCCGAGCTAGGCTCCTGCCTCCTGAACAGAGGCAGTGATGAACAGAGGTCAGAGAGGGCTCTCTCTCCTAAATGGACTCTGTGTTGCCACCCTCACTCTCAGCTCTTAGTCCTGTTCCTGATCTCATGCTAATCACTTTGGTTCTTGATTTTAGATTTTGTTTAAAAAAAAAAAAAGTAAGGCTGAGTATGTCAGCTCATAGTTGGTTTTGTTTGTTTGTTTAGGTTTTCGGTTTTTGAGGAAGGGTTTCTTTCTTTGTGTAGCCCCAGCTGTTGTTAGACTTGCTCTGTGGACCAGGCTGACCTTGAACTCAAGAGATCTACCTGCCTCTGCCTCCTGAGTGCTGAGATTAAAGGCTGCTGCCGCCTTTAATCTCACTGCCACCCAGCTTCATACTTGTAATCCTGTTTCTAGGGAGGCTGAGGCAGGAGGATTGCTCTAAGTTCCGGATCAGCCTGACCTACACAGAAAGTTCCAGGGCAGCCTAAACTACAGAGTGAAATCCTGTCTCCAAAATAAAACAAGAATTCCATGTCAGGGGTGAGCTGTGGGCTTTTTCCCTCCGGCCCAGGCTTGCCTCAGCCTCCTGCCCCAGCTTCCCAAATGCTGGAATTACAAGCCTGCATACCATAGTGTTCTGGGAGAAAATCTGAAAACTTCTTTCCTGAAGCGCTCTGGTAGCCTCCTCTGAGTCCCCAGAGGTTACTGCAAAAGCCTCATCTGGCTCTGCCACTGGACCAGAACCCACCCTTGTGATAGGCTGCAGTTAGCTGCGAGGCCATCTCCAGCACCACAGCTGGCTGTACCTTTATTCTTCCATCCCCCCATTCCCTTCTGGCATCTAACACATCTCTCCTTGCCCCCCACCCCCTCGCCCAGCTGCATGTTCTCAGTTACCATTCCCTATCTGCCCAATTCTCACTCATTCGTTAGGTCTCGGGAAGCTCATCACTTCTGTGAAGTGACAAATTTAATTAAGTAGTCATGTGTCTGTTCTGGAAGCCAGAGCTTCAGGGATCCCGGGATGCACCTGAAGAAGGGTAGAAGCTGACTTAAGGGATCCAGGCTAGTGGGAGGGAGAGGAGAATGACATGGGATTGAGTCCTCCATTCTGTGCAGGGCTGGAAGGGTTCTCCTCAGGGCTGGACACGTGAGCCTAGGTCTCAAACTGAGAAAATGCCTTCTTCCTCCCGGAGTCCTCCATGCTCCAAATTCTATCATTTAGGTGCAGATCCCAAGAGGAGTCACCTCCCCTGCCTTGCACAGTGGTGCTCTCTGCCTGTGAGTCCTCATACCCTGCTTTCAGCCAAACCAAGACAGATCTTAACCCCATTTCCCCCTGGTCTGGCTCCTGGTTACTGTCTGTGGTTGGCTTGCTCCAGCGCTGGGGGCCTGTGGCGAGGCAGAACACCCTGGCAGTGATGTAAGTAAGTGAACACTTCACATCATGATATCCAGGAAGGAGAGGGAAGGAAAGATGGATGGACTCTTCACAGACCTGCCCTCAGTGGTCTGCTTTTTCCAAACAAGCCCCACTTCCTGAAAGCTCATTCAGGAACTGTCTTAGTTAGGGTTTTACTGCTGTGAACAGACACCACGACCAATGCAAGTTTTGTAAGGACATTTAATTGAGGCTGGCTTACAGGTTCAGAAGTTCAGTCCGTTATTATCAAGGTGGGAGCATGGCAGAGTCCAGGCAGGCATGGTGCAGGAGGAGTTGAGAGTTCTACAGCTTCATCTGAAGGCCTCTAGAAGAAGACTGGCTTCCAGGCAGCTAGGATGAGGATCTTAGAAGTCCAGGACCACAGTGAAACACCTACTCCAACAAGGCCACACCCACCCCAACAAGACCACACCTCCTAATAGTGCCACTCTTGGGCCAAGCATATTCAAACCATCACAGGAACTTATCAGTAGTGGCACCCATTGATAAGTTATTCCCTCATGACCCTCAGAAACACCACTGGCTGCAGACCAAGCCTGTTAGGGGACACTGTGTACCCAAACATATCCTTTCATGAAGTTGTGAGGCTCAAAATCTCACCTTTAATATTCTGCCTGAACTATAGTATACACAGGCAGACAAGGTACGGAAGAAGGCTGTGGAAATGGGGCCATAGGTCTGGACTCCCCAACTAGCTGGTGTTCACTCTAACCCTGCCCCACCACAGTGGTTCCCGGGCCTGCTATGGAGCAGCAAGGTGAGCCAGAGCGGACCTAGCATTCGTGAGACCCTGAGGTCAATCCCTCAACTCACTAAAGAAGAAAAGAAGCTGGGTGCTGGTGGCACACGCCTTTAATCCCAGCACTTGGGAGGCAGGGACAGGCAGATTTCTGAGTCTGAGGCCAACCTTGTCTACATAGTGAGTTCCAGGACAGCCAGGGCTACACAGAGAAACCCTATCTCAAAAAACAAACAAACAAACAAACACCCCCCAAAAGAAAACAAACAAACAAAAAACCACAAAACAAATCAAACAAACAATAAGAAAAGAAAAAGAAAAAGAAAGCAAAGCCAAACCCAAACGTTGCAGGTGATGAATATAATTTACCCCAAAGCACAAATGGATGATAGGTAATTGGATTTTTACTAATATTTTATTTTTGGAGGCTATGAAGTCTAGGCTAGCCTTAAACATGGTGACCCTCCTGCCTTACTCTTCCAAGATGCTGGGATTAAAGGCATGGACCATCTCACTTGGAAAATTAGTCCTTTGTAGACACATGAATATATATGTTGGTGGCACATCTGGAGCTCCACACTGGCCCACATTGTCTAGATGCTGGAGAGAGACAGGCACATAGGCAGTCATCCTTCTACTAGACTTGGCTGTCTCCTGGCTGGCCTATCATATCTAATTCTTTAAATTCAAAGTCCTTTGGTCTCAACCTCTGTTATATGGTTTGTATGTGCTCGACCCAGGGAGTGCCACTATTAGAAGGTGTGGCCTTGTTGCAGTATGAGTGTCACTGTAGGTGTGGGCTTTAAGACCCTCATCCTAGCTGCCTGGAAGCCAGTCTTCTGCTAGCAGCCTTCAGATGAAGATGTAGAACTCTCAGCTCCTCCTGCACCATGCCTGCCTGGATGCTGCCATGCTCCTGCCTTGATGATAATGGACTGAACCTCGGAACCTGTAAGCCAGCCCCAGTTAAATGTTGTCCTTTATAAGAGTTGCCTTGGTCATGGTGTCTGCTCACAGCAGTAAAACCCTCAGACAACCTCTATCCCAGTTTCTCTTAGGGGAGACGTGGAGAGTACATGTGTTAATGGGTGAGTGGCCTTGAAGTTGGAAGTGTGTCATTTGGGGGAGGGGGCGACTCTTAAGCCAGACCTCCATTCTTGACATCTTTCCTGGATTTTGGAGCCTTACAATGGCCTACCTACAAGACACCCCCGACCCCTTGATGTCTTGCAGGCACCTCCACATTCTCTTTTTAAAGCCTTTTCTTGATTCTTTGTGAATTTCATATCATGCACCCAGATCCACTCATCTCCCTGTCCCCTCATATCTATCTTCTGCTCTTGCAACGTCCCCTGCCCCCCAAAATAAAAAACACACAAACAAGCAAAAAACAAAACAAAGACCCAACCCATAACAAAGCATAGAAAACACCTTGTTGAAGCTGTAGTGTGTCACTGTGTGTCCCACAGTGTACCCCTCTGTCTGTACATCTTCACTTGTGAATGTTCATGGCAGTAAGTTGTTGGTCTGGTTCGTGGTCTGTGGCTTCTATGACATCATCAATATTGGGTCATCATCGGGACTCCTCCCTGTCGTTGCCCTGTGTCATGGAGGTCCTGAGGCTTTGGAACAGCAGGAGCAGCCCTTTCACGTGCTCCAACAGTTGACAGATGATGTAGATTTTGGGGTGGGCCAACTCAAAGCCCTGAATCTGGACCAGGATGGTAGCTGAGCTGGTCAGCCTGCTAGCTATACCTTATCCTAACCACCAGGGCAAGCTTTCCAGCACTGTTCCAGCGAGGCCACCAAATGGCTGCCATTGGCAGGAGGCAGGGTTAGCTCTCTTCCTCTCATGTCCAGGGGCCAGTTCATCCACACCCACGCCTCCAGAGCCAGCTCCACTGCTCCCAATCAAGGTGTGGGGCCCAGACTTCCAAGTGCTGCAGCCAGTGAGGGGCTACATCAGCTCTCCTGCACTCACACCCTTGGGCAGCTCATCTGTGACCCCTCCACTAGGTCCAGTTCTATGGTGCTGCCCAGGTGAGGCACAGAGCCAGCTCTCCCACTATCATTTCTTCAGAGTGCTGCATCCAGTGAGGGGTGGGGACAGTTCCTGCACAGCGTCTGGACACTTACGTGGTCCCAGGTGACTGCCGGGGACATCACCATCACCATAGCGGCAATATGAGCCAACCAAGGTTCAAACTGTTCTGTTTCTCTTCCTCTCCCATCTGTCCATCACACTGTAGTGGCTCCTGCTGCAGGCCATGTGTCCATGGCCCACTGTGCTGTGTAGCAGAGGGCATGTCTGTGGGCATCTTTACCTTCCCACACCATGTGGCATGGCGATCGGCCGGCAGGTCTCTGAATGTCTTCTGAGTTTATTTTTAACCCCCATTGTCATCAACCCAGCCCAGCCCAGCCCAGCCCAGTCTTGGGATACCTCCTTGCCTCTAACTTCCACTAAAATATTTATGTGCACGTTGTGTCTGCATATGTGTGTACCACACGCATGCCCGGTGCCTTTGGAGCTTAAAAGAGGGCTTCGGATCCCCTGGAACTGTAGTTCTAGATAGCGTCCTATGTAGTTGCTGGGTACTAAACCCGGCTTCTTTTCGAGAACAAATGCTCTTAACTAAGCCACGCCACCTCGGCAGCCCTGCCCTCCGTTCTGAAGAACGGCTCACCTTCCTTCTAACCCTGACTCTTCTCTCAGCTTTGCAGGGCCACGAAGAGCAACCACAGCACTGTGCTACCCAATCAGAAGTCTGGTTTCATCCGAAGTGACTGATAACCTAGCCATCCTCCACGTTCCAGGCTTCGTGCTTGACCCTTACCCAGTCACGTGACTCTGTGGCCTCCCCTTCCTCTAAACCTGTTCACTTCCTTCAGTCTCTTCAGCCTGATACAAACTTCTAGGGCAGTGGTTCTTAACCTGTGGGGCACGATCCATTTGAGGGGTTCAAATGACCCTTTCACAGGGGTCGCCTAGGACCATCTGAAAACAGATATGTACATTACAGTCCATAACAGGAGCAGATTACAGTCATAAAGCAGCAAGGAAAATGTTGCGGTTGGGGATCACATGAGGAGGAACCGGATTAAGGTGTGCAGCATCAGGACGCTTGAGAACCACTGTCCTGGGGGGCTTATGACTCATTGATTGTGGACCCCACTGAAGCCCAGTTAATGCATCTCAAGAAAACTGACCATTCAAAGGTGCAGGCTGGTCTCTGGAGTGCAGCCCAGTGTGCAGTGCCTGGCTGGTATATGCACAAGGTGATGGGTTCTAACTTCAGTACCAGGAAAGTAACTATAGAGCAGTTTATTAGAGCGTCTTTCCACTTAGCGCCCTCAGTGGTTCCTAATTATTAATATAGCTGCCCTAACTTCTTAGTTCAGGGGCCTACAGCTGCCTTTTTTCCCAATGAGGCCATCTGTGTTTGGCACTTTTTGTTGTAATTTTTATGGATTAAATTTATTGTGGTTTGGCTTGAATTTCCCCCTTATGTATATCTTGGTAAAGTATCTTCTTGGAAACAGTAATTTCACATTTATTGGTACAGTTACAGTACTAGTTATTGTTATTATTATTAGTTTTATTTTGTTTTTCATAATAAGTTTCTCTGTGTAGCCTTGGCTATCCTGGAACTCACTCTATAGACCAGGCTGGCCTCAAATTCAGAGATCTGCCTGCTTCTGTTCTCCAAGTGTTGGGATTAAAGGCGTGTGTCACCACATCCCAGCCAACACAATTGTCCCTTTTCCCTACAGTTCTATTTTTAAACTGTTGGTTGCTGGTAATTTTATGCACTTTAAAACTCCTAATACCAGGGATGTAGCTCAATGGGTAGGGTGCTTGTCTTGTCTAGCATGCATGAAACCATGGGTTCAGTTCCCAGGACTGTATAAAACCGAGCATGGTGGTACATGCCTGTAACCCCAAGTTTATTTACATGTGTGTTACTTTCCCTGTGTGCCTCGTGTTCAGGCACACATACGCCAGTACATGTACATGGAGGTCAAAGGAGAATTCAGTGTGTCAGCCCCCACCTGCCACCTTGAGATCGGGTCTCTCTTGTCCATTGCTTGGACATGCCAAGGGAACTGTCCCTTGAGCTTTACAGGGTTCTTCTGTGTGCACCTCTCATCTCCAGGAGAGGCTCGTCTAGAATTAGAGTCTCTTTTGTTACTGTGCTTTGAGGATCCAAACTCAAACTCAGGTTGTCAGGCCTGTGTGGCAAGTGCATTACCCACTAAGACATCCCCCAGTCCTGCGACTTTCTCCCTCCACCTATCGTCTGTTGAGGCAGGTGCACAGAATATTGTCAGCCTGTCTTCTGCAAGAATGTATTCATCCATCCACCCATCCATCCATCCATTTGAGACAAAGTCTCTTTAAATAGCCCCAGCTGTTCTGGGACTCACTATGCAGACCAGGCTGGCCTCGAACTCATAGAAATCTGCCTGCTTCTGCTTCTTGAGTGCTAGGATAAAAGGCGTTTACCACCATGCCAGGCCTAATAATGGAGATTTAAAATTTTCCCTTTAGTTGTGGATTTTTTTTTAATGGTGTTAGGAACCAAACCCAGGACACCATGCATACTAAGTTCATGCTGTCAGTGAGCTTCTGGCTGCCTCTGTATCCAGCACACCCATTAGTATATTCAGTTCTGAGCATTCAAGCATGCTGGTGTTGAACCCAGGGTCTGAGGCATGTTGACACAAATTCTACCACTGCTACACTCCCAAATGTCCACCACATGGGTGGTGTCTGAGTTACTTTTTATGGTCGTTATCTTCATTCCCACTCTTTCCTTTGAGACAGAGTTTCACCATCTAGTCTAGGTTGGCTTTGGACTCAAAGTGATCTTTTCCCAAAGCTGCCCCTCCTCCCCGCCCGTTAGCTCTGGAATTACAGACGTGCTACCAGCCACCACGCTTGCCGTAATTGGCTCCCGGTTGTAATTCAGAATTATTCCCTAATCCATGTTAGGAACCCTGGACTCCAGTCTGGCTTCCCCTTGGCCCTCCTGCTCCTCCATCTTTGGACCTTTAACTCAACTCACAGGCCCTACTTAACACGACAAACAAACCCCACTTCCCACTTCTTCTGCCAGCGTGCGCGGCCTCACAGGTAGGGATCAGACAGAAAGCTGCATCATGGTACTGAGGCATCTATGGCGCCTTTCGGGTTTCCTCTCTAGCGCACATGCCCCTCAAAGACCTTGCTCAGCGCCCCTCCACAGCAGCTGATCAGCGAAGATGACATCGAATAGCTCGAAGAACATACATTTACTCACTAACATTCATGTTCTAAAGTCAGAGAGCAACACACTATTTCCCCCTTTCCTGCAGTTGGATCCTCTTTCACAATTCCTTCTGCTATGCCTTCGGGTTACCCAGCCCAGCCGGCAGGCTAGACTCCCTGCACTGAGCAGTTCCGCCAGCAGGTGGCACTAGAAGTCCACAGCTGAGCCAGACTCGGCTCCTGCCTGACTTTTCTAAGGAGTCTCATGATCCCCGTGGGCTCTGTCTGTTTGAAGCTTGCACCCTGGAGCCAGCACTGGCCTCTGGGGTTCATGGAATCCCTTTTTCACTGTGTGGCAGCAGCCATTGTCCATGTCTCTCCTTTCCCTAGAGTACGCGCTTCAGTCATAGCTGAAACAAGGTGGGGCACTAGAAGCAATTGAAATGATTTTTTAAACAGAATCACGGAGCATTCTTAAGTTGCCCTTCCTTAGCAACAGTTTCTAAGATCCTCTCCTTGTCTCCTAGGATTAGGTTAAGGAAGGCCAGCCGCTCCCTTGAAGAGTCCTTCTGGGGAGAAGTGAACATCCCACCCAGCCCGTGGATGGACTTCTGGGGAATGGGAACAGGGGGGAGGGTGAACGGGGATTCTGGGACATATTTGAGAACCACTTTCACTGCACCGATGCCTTGGTCTTAGAGCAACCAGCACAGCAGAGCCTGCACTTAAGACTCCAGGCAGAGTGAAGACAGGGCGCCTAAGAGGCAGGAAGCAGCTGTCTCAGTGGAGAGTGAAGCTGGCCTCGTGGAAAGGAGGCCCTGGAGGACGTGCCCGCCTCTGCTTTCCTGTGCAGGTGTGGACAGAGGCCCCAGCTCTTTGGCTGACCAATAACTCCTGGCTGTGTTCTGAGTCAGGGTGGAGTGTCACCCCGAGGCAGAACCTGGAGGTTCTGGGGAGCTGAAGCAGAGGCTCCTAGGAAGGAATTTCCGGCCCATTCCGCTCAACCTGTCATTCAACAGATGAGCGAACAGATGGGGATGACAGGCCTAGCACCACCGAGTGGTGGAGCCAGTCCATCACACAATGTTGCTTCTCAGAATGCACATCCACCATGCTGGATGCTCATGGGTCTGTGTCAGGGACTCTGTGTTAGTCCCAAGGAAGCGCCACTCCAACGGTGGTGGCACAATGCCACCCGAACGTGCAAGCACCCTCACTTTTTGTCGGTGCTTCAAGTTGCTTGTGATGAGACAGCAGCAGTCTCCGGCTAGAACAGGGTCTACTGAGACCAAGACAAAAACCGGGGCCCAGAGGAGAGGCCTAAAAGGAAGAAAGGACACAGAGCTCTTGGGGGTGTTTCCTGCAAAGTGTTATAATTAAAGTGATATTTTATGAGTGTTTTAGACAGACGGCAGCTAGGCTCTGAGCTGGGCTGGGCTTGGCAGGTCCATAGAGAGGGGACGAGACACAAGGCACAGGGACTCAGCCATTGCTCTAGTGAAGCAGAGTCCCAGAGGAGGTGATGCTGGGAGAACAGCCAAACAGCAGGGAGTCTCTGGAGAGCTGCTCAAAGCAATTCTCAAAGAAACTCTGCTGGGGGAACAGGGCCTTCCTGGAGCCACTAGTATCTGACACAGACCCTCCTCTGGCCAGGCTTCCTGCCAGCTCAGGGTGCCAGGGTCGTCTGCATTATCATCCATCACAGACTTCCTTTTGCCTGCCAGAGTATTCCCAAACTTGCAGCTTAAAAACAGCGAGAGGAAAATGGCAGGGAGTGTTCCTGTTAATACAAACCCACAGTGAGAGACTGCAGAGCAGACATGCATCCTGGGGCTGGCACGGGTTGGGAGGGCTCCCTGCATTTACCCGCAGGGCACTCCTTAAGGGAGCTAAGGTCTCTACTTTGAAGACTTGTTCCTCTTTTCGGACCTTTGATCTGACCACAGACTCAGAGCCTAGCAGAACACTGGCTGGGTCAGGGAGGGGTGGAGAGGTGAGCCAGCAGAGCCCAGAGGTCACTCCCAGAGAGATGGGGAAGGAGGGCACTACTCCCAGAGGCAGCAGCAGCACAAAGGCCACTCCAAGGGTCGCAGGGCGCGAAGTGCAGGAGGCGGGACTATTATTTGGGGAGAGCAAAGTCCCAGGCAGTTTCCTGGGCACATTTCCACATAGCCTGCATGAGCCGGGTAAAGCCCATGTCCTTGGGCTTCTCCAGGCCTCTCATCAGCCGCTGCTTCATGATGGAAACAAACTCCTTATTGCTCAGCTCCCCATTGCCTGAAGGAGGAGAAAACACAGAGGTGTAACTGGCGACTCTGGGACCCTGAGAAAGCTGCAGCCCTCACACCCTGTGGGCTCTGCAGCCCAGCACATGCTCAGCCACTTCCAACCTGGGCTCAGGATGAAGCACCCCGCTCCTTCCCTGTTTCCAACTGCAGCCCACTGACTAGAGTATAAGTCAGTTCTGTGGTGGAACAGAGATGGAGGAACTCTGTGCATTGGTCCCTGGAATACTCACAGGTTGCAGAAGAGACATCACAACAGTGGGGCAAAGAGAAGACACTGTGCTGCAGGGGAGAGGTGTGGAGAGGACACTACTGCAGGGGAGTGGTGTGGAGAGGACACTGTGCTGCAGGGGAGAGGTGTGGAGAGGACACTGCTGCAGGGGAATGGTGTGGAGAGGACACTGTGCTGCAGGGGAGAGGTGTGGAGAGGACACTGCTGCAGGGGAATGGTGTGGAGAGGACACTGTGTTGCAGGGGAGTGGTGTGGAGAGGACACTGTGCTGCAGGGGAGTGGTGTGGAGAGGACACTACTGCAGGGGAGTGGTGAGGAGAGGACACTGTGTTGCAGGGGAGCAGTGTGGAGAGGATGCTGTGCTGCAGGGGAGTGGTGTGGAGAGGACATGCAGGGGAGTGGTGTGGGCGAGTGTGGCTGCTGTAGCACTTCCCTCTCTTAGGGAAGAATAAGGACCCTGGGGGTGGTGAGGCTCCAGTTCAATCTGCTTCTCCACCTGGGAGGTGTCCCTGTCGCCTTTCACCTGGCCATCCTGCTCATCCTTAGCCTTGGCCCTGGAACCTTGCTGGTCTGGGCTTATACATCCTTCCCAGGGCGGACCAGACCCTATCTCTTCTTTTTAATTTTAAAAATTCTGTGTGCATAGTGCCTATGTGTATATTCACTCCCTGCGTGCCTGGCACCCGAGGAGGTCAGGAGGTGACAGATCTCCTGAAACAGAAGTTGCTATGTGGATGCTGAGAACTAAACTCAGCAGGAGTAGCCAGCGCTCTGCCCTGCTCAGCCCAGGCCTTTATTTCACTGTTCGAAGTAGGTGAGACAGGCTCTGGCACCCACTATGTTCTGTAAGAACAACAGAGCCCCGCGTCATCTTCTTTCTAGAGACACTGAAACCTGTGTGCCCTCGTCTCCTAGCAGCAAACAGTGTGCATGCGTGTGTGTGGTAATATTTTTACTTCTTTATTTTCCAGAGAAAATTGATGATAGGATTACAATTGGAAAAAACACAGCTTCAAGCCATCTTACAAATGTGACTGCTGCTGTCATTTTGACACCCACGTGGTCACTAATTTAAACCCACTGGCAAGGTGGAATTACAGGAAAGGGAAAATGTACTGGGTGTGGCAGTACATGCCTTAATGCCAACGCTCAGTCATGGTGTATACAGTACGTTCCAGGCCAGCCAGGGTTACATAGATACCCTCATCTCAACAAAACAAAACTAAAAAATCAAAACCAAACCAAACTAAACCAAACCCTAAAACAAACCCAGAGAAGTGGCTGACACAGACTGGGGCCCAGGGTTACCTAACTCTCAAGCTCAATGCCAAGGGTCGACCCGCTGCAGAGGCAGATGCTGCCATACAAAACTGCCCCACTACAAACAGGGTCTAGGACTACAGCAAGGCCCGGTGCACCCTCTCCTCTCCACAGGACCCCACTCACCGTCGCAGTCAAAGAGCGCAAACACCACATCACACACATGGTCCGACAGTTCAACCTTTGCCACAGTCCTGGCCACTTGCTGCATGGTTACTGAGGGAAGAAAATGCCGGTTAGCACTGTACAGACATCTCCATTCTCCTCTCTCCGAATGGGGGCTAAACCATTCAAATTCTGCAGCTGGATTCATGGTGGAGTTGAGAAAGCAAGGCCAGCTGTCGGGCGGCACACGGTTGGTTACTTTAGTACTGAGGACAGTGAGGGAGGAGGATCAAACCTGTGAGAGCAGCTGGGGCTACACTGTGAGAACCTGTGTCAAAGCCGCAAGCAAGGTTCAAGGTCATGGAGCGGGCAGCGAGCCAGTCTTCAACAATCAAAATAGGCTGTGCGTGTCTCAGTGATGTGGCACTTGGGTGGCATGTGCCAGGCCTGGGTTTAAGTCTCAATGCCCAGCAGTGAAGAACGAAAGAAAGAAAGAAAGAAAGAAAGAAAGAAAGAAAGAAAATGAGGATTTAATCATTATCCACAACTCCTTTTCTTTACACCTCAGGGTATTTTGTTTGGTTTGGTTTTGGTTTTGTGAGGCAGGGTTTCTCTGTGTAGCTCTGGCTGAACTGGAACTCACACAGTAGACCAGGAGGGGTGGAGCGGAGGCAAGAGGGCGGGGCAGGAGGGGCGGGGCACCGACAGGAGGTGTGTGCACTTTAGTTCCAGCCAGTCTGGGATCGGCATGGTGAGCTGTCTGCTCCGATACCCACCTCCTCCAGGTCTACTCCTCCAGGCCATTTACCTGTACCCCTGAGAAGCAGGGAACTCGGTTTCAATAGACCACCACACAGCTTCTATTTATTTTTTGTTTTTGCCTCTGTAGAGAAGTTCTCTTCTGCCATTTTCCTCCCCTGACATTTACTATGAAATATTAGCAATCGCGTGGAATTGGTTTTCCATGAAAGACGAGCCAGGAAGAACTAGGCAATTTCCGCCGTCTTCTCCCTCATTTATCCTCACGCTTGGCCTACCTATGCCTATAAATTATGTTATTGCTTATAGACTAGCCCCAAAGTGAAGTAAAACTTCACAGGAAGGGAAAGGGGCTGGAGAGATAGCTCAGTGGCTTGGGGCACTTTGTGCTTTTGCAGAGGACCCGGGTTTGATTCCCAGCACCCACAAGAAGGGTCCCAACCATCCATAACTCTAGTCCCAGGGATCTGAAGCCTTCTTGACTTCCTTGGGCAGTAGGCACTAACAAGGTACACATACATACTTGAAGCGGAAACATCTGTGTACATAAAATAAAGGGGAAAAAAGGATCAGGGTCTGCTTGTGGACTGGCTGTGCCACCACTGGCTTACGCTCCGCAGAGGCGCTGTGCACCAGCGATGTGCGCCTGCTGCTAGTTCACACGGTAGCGTCAGTCCCAGTTTGCCTCGTCATTATTTCTGAATTTTTCTCACTTGCACCTGTCACCTCCGTATATATTCAGTACGCGGCCTCTGAGGCAGACGCAGCTATGTCAGGGCAGAACTGTGCTGGGTGTCAGGAGACAGGGCTCTCTGAGGGGCTCCACCCTGTCAGCTACCTGATGGTTTAAGGTTGCTTCTCTCCTATTCAAATCTGAGGATGTCTCCGGAAGGAGACTGTTGGGGTTCTTTGCTCACACACCGGGACTTCACTGCTGTAATTTTACAGCGTGAGGGTGGAAGTATCTGGGAAGGGCAGAGGCATGGCTTTGTCTCAGGATTCAAAGCCTCAAGCTTAAGAGGGACAGAGCCGTTGAGCAAGTGGGAAGAGCTAGTCTCTTCTTCCTGCAGCCTGGGCCACTCTTCAGATCACCCTCCGTCCCAGCCTGTGACTTACAGTGAAGGAGAGGCCGGTGTGTTTTGAAATAAAAAGATTTAGGCAGACCCAAATGTGTTAAGTTCTCATGTGCTGGGGATGAACAAACTACAGCACCACAACTGAGAAACTGAGCCGTGCAGGAAGAACTGATTGCTGCTAACTTCACTGTATGGAGGGGCGGGGTGGGGGGGGTGATGGAAGAGGGAGGAAGAGGAGAGCGGGGAGGAGGTGGAGGAGGGTGTCAGCAAAGGCAATTTGCAAGGAGAGTAAGCTGTTCTTTATACTTCAGTAAGAAGGAGATCTCCTAAGGAAACTCGGCTGACTCCCAAGGACCTCCTGTGGCTGGAGTGTGCTGGCTGGACAGTTTGTTGCAGGTTGCGTCAATCTCTTGTTTTAACGGCTTTAACGACTGCCTTGCTGCTCTCCCCCAGGCTCCTGCTCTCTCAGGTAGGAGGCCTAGTCAGTCTTCTTTCAACTCTCAGACTCATCTTTCTCCCCGTACTAACAACACTCTGCTCCAATAAACCAGTAAACCATCTCCAGGCGTGTCAGCGAGAGAGCCCTCGACAGTTTCCACGGAGCAGCTCCAGCTTGTTACTGGTATTAAGTGCTTGTAGAATGGGGGACTGGAGACTGCAGCAAGAACATCAGCATAAATGCCGACCCTCACATGGCAGGGAAAAATTATGTCCCATCCCACCTGGAGAGGACGCTGGTGGCCTGTGTACTACCAGGGAGGGAAACAGTCTTGCTGAGGTGCCCTTTTCATAGCAAAAAAGGTCCTTGGAGAGGCCCTCAGGGTATGAATCAGAGCGGCACAGAACAAACCAACTAGCAGGGAGACTGTCAAACAGGGAACTGTGGGGACTGGTGGGATGACAGCAGATTACAAGCCAAGAGCCTGACAGCTGCTCCCGAGAGGAGGCTCATTCACAATGTCCCCAACATCTCTAAATCCCAAAGTGATAATTAAACCACAGTGAAGAGGGCTTCCCTACCCCACAATCCTGGACCACAGCTCTCCTGTGCAGAACTGTTGTTGGTACTGCAACCTTGGCCTCTCCTATTTGGTGACTATAATTCTTAAACACACGCTTAGGTCTTTTCTGATGGTTAGTTTCCCCTGGCAACCTGATAGTATTTAGAATCACCATGGAACATCCCTCTAACCCCCCCCCCCCGCCCCAGCCCCATCCCATGTCTGTGAGGATGTTACTGGGTTGTGGAGAAAAGGCTCACTCCAAATTTGGTCAGTATAATTCCATGGGCTGGGGGGATCTGGACTAAGTAACAAGGAGACCATGAATTGGGCACACACATCCATCCCTCTCCCCGGCTGTGGAGCCGGCACTGCCTCCTGCCGCCACACCTTCCCTGCCCGGACACACTGGACCTCCAGGCTGTACCCAAGCCAACCCTTCCTTCCTTCAATGCCTTTCCTTCTCCTGTGTATGGATGTGAATGTGGTCCATGCACGGATGCCGTTAAGACGTTGAATGCTCTGCTCTGTTACTCTCCTTATGCTCTGGAGGCAGGCTTGCTCACTGAACCTACAGCTAGGCTGGTGGTCAGCAGGTGCCAGCCATACTGGTTCTGACCCCCACAGTCCTAGCACTGCAGGTGTATGGCTGGCCACGCCCAGCCAAATTAAATCCCAGGTCCTGGTGCTCGCACAGCAAATGACATCACTGGCCATCTCTCCAGTCTCTTAGGTTTCTTTTTCTTTCTTTTTTTTTTTTTTTTAAAGACTTATTTTATTTATATGAGCACACTGTCACTGTCTTCAGACACACCAGAAGAGGGCATCAGATCCCATTACAGATGGTTGTGAACCACCATGTGGTTGCTGGGAATTGAACTCAGGACCTCTAGAAGAGCAGTCAATGCTCTTAACTGCTGAGCCATCTCTCCAGCCCGCCTCTTAGGTTTCTTTGGGCAAGTATTTTGTCACATGGATCGAAACAAGTAACTAATATAGTCTTCCAGGGATTTTTTTGTTTTTTGTTTTGATGTAAAAATCCTAATATCCTTGCAATTGCCAAAGTGTTCTTTCTTTGTGTTTTTGAGATGACTGAGCCAAAGGCACACAAGTGTCTGGATGGACTCTGGATCCCAGGAAATACCAAATCTCGTTGGGATTTTCATGCTCTGCCCTCTAATTCCCTTCCCCTCATTGAGTTGGTCACCAAGGGCCAAGGGGTCAGTCAGTCACGACTGTGTGATGGTGCTCCCTAAGAGCCTCAGAGCACAGGCTTTGGCAAGCTTCCAGACTGTTGGCACCAGGAGGTTCCTGGAGGGTGGTGTGCCCTGGGAGGGTACAGAAGTTCTGGGCTCCTCTCCGACCTCTCCCCGTGTCTGTAACCTTTGAGATAAACCAATAAAACTAAGTTTGTAGCCCTCATGCTTTGAGTCTCTCACAGATCAGCCGAACCCCATCCTACCAGGAACTGGCTGGGCAGAAGCTCAGATAAGACAGCCTGGGGCTGTGACTCATGTCTGAAGGCCAGGGTCAATCTCAGAGGATGCAGACCTCAACCCACCGGTACTAGACTTGATACTAGCTCCAGTGAGATACATCACAACCAAAGAGAAGAGCAGGCTGGGTGTCCAGGTAGAACTGACTGCTTGCACGATGCCAGAGAAATCTTTATACCTTAACATTGTTATTTATTTACTTTTTCCAGATAGGGCTTCACTGTGTTGCCTCAGCTGGCCTGGAGCTCTCATGCTAAGTTTCTGTGCTAAAATAAGATATCAGAAATTAGGTTACACTAAATGTACTATACAATGGCCACTCAGGAGAGTATCGGAGTGATAAAACCCACAGGTCCTCATAAAACCACAGGCTCTTGGAGCCAGAAGAGACAGACATGATGAGAGATCCAGGGGACTTAAGTGACTTGCTAGGGTCACAAAGCTAGTGGCTGCTGGCCTTACACATTCCATTGCGTTTTCCCTATACACACTTGGCCTTGAACCTGGATGGTACCAGTTTCTTCCTGCCTCTGTCATCCTAAAGGGACAGAGTCCAGATGAAAGAAAAACTAAGTTAGGGCCCCCTCAGTGTATTGTGTCAGGAATGAGTGACAGCCAGGACTTGGGGGGGTATGGGGGGGCAGAGGCGGTACTCCAACCAGATCGCAGATCCGACTGTGTTCTGCAGTGAGGGTCACACGTTGTGCCCTTGGAACGCAGGTTGACAACTGAAGCGACAACTAAAATTGTGTAGGAGGACAACAACCTCATGAAAAGCACAAGTCACAGAGGTGGCCCGGGGTGAGGGGCGGGGCGCTGTTCTCTGCGACCCAGTTAGAGCTGCTTGTCTCTTCCC
Source organism: Arvicanthis niloticus (assembly GCF_011762505.2). Classification (NCBI taxonomy): domain Eukaryota; kingdom Metazoa; phylum Chordata; class Mammalia; order Rodentia; family Muridae; genus Arvicanthis; species Arvicanthis niloticus. The sequence continues at coordinate 25,372,196 of NC_047677.1, read as the reverse complement.
CCTGTCAAGATGTGGAAAGGTGACCCCACAGGTTACAGTGATGTCCTGAGCTGTTCTGTCATGTGAT